>NC_140921.1:8752310-9352310 GCF_045865225.1 Trachurus japonicus | reverse complement strand
GCGAGATTTCTGGTTTGGGGGACGAGATTCTAGTGTAAATCTTTGTGTGTGGTGTGCTCACTGTGTCTCACTCTTGGATTT
Organism: Trachurus japonicus; assembly: GCF_045865225.1. NCBI lineage: Eukaryota > Metazoa > Chordata > Actinopteri > Carangiformes > Carangidae > Trachurus > Trachurus japonicus. Next base: position 9,352,229 of record NC_140921.1, on the reverse strand, counting down.
ATTATAATACATCCATGGTCTCACTTTACCCCGCAGCATTTGTCTCACTTTACCCCAACACCCCCATTTTAGAAAAAACGACCTCTCTTAGAAATTCAGGCTAATTTTCAGCCAGCATCATCACATGGTTTTATGTGTTGGTAGTTCATCATCATGTATCATAGAAGTTTTTCTACCTGAATCAATTTGCTTTGGCACAAGAGTTGATTAAGTTGACAGCAAGAAAATTTACTTTTACATGCAAAAATCATATTTTTGTGAAAAAAACATGTTTTCCACAGCATCCTGAGGTCCTCTCCTTCATGACCATGGGGAAATGGAAGGGGCTTGAAAACATAATGGTCAGATGACCATAAATGTGTTCCGTTTTCTAGATATAGGGGGTGTCTCACATTACCCGGTGTCTCACATTACCCCACTCTCCCCTACTGAACTCTTCCTGAAAGGAGCTTCGCCACTTGTAGAACAATATTTAACGTTTAGTCTCAAACTTTAAGTTGAACTATGCAAGTCTGGTCTCTTTTCCGCTGTTTTGCTAACCCTCCTCTAGGTCGGTGCATTTGTTCACAAGGAAACCGCCCAGAAATCAATCAATAGAGCGGGAAATAATGTTATATATCATATGCGATGTTACAGCGGGTATATTTGTGTAATTTAATCTGTCATAAAACAAGAGATTACATGTTATGGGCGCGTTTGTATCGCGGTGCAGCAGACAGGAGAGCTGGGACACCAGGGAGGGGGCGGGGGCGGCGGCTCTCATAGGTTGGTTTTAGCAAAGATTGGTTTTAGGCCAAAAGAGATGCTACGTTCAGAGCCATTATATCAATTGCTCTGGCTACGAAGTTACATTTATTTAACCACCACAATTACTCCAGAAGTGTTAATTGAGGTAAAGGTGTAGCATAGTTAAGAGAAAAATCCTGCCTAGTTCCTCTTTAGACGGAGAAAATAGGCTAAATCAGTCATTTGTTTGTCTCTGTTGCTTTTCATAACGATTTTTTTCATAAAAGCCATCAATCTTATGAAAAATAAAAACGCCATGAAACTGTTTGGTGTTATTAATATGATTTACAAAAGAAGCCCTAGCCTTTGTTTATTTATTTTATCAATTTTATACACTTATATTTATGTATACGTAGCTTTTGTTTGTTTTTACTGGGTTCATTTGCACCTGTTCCTTTATTGAGTTGTTAAATTATGCCATGAATGTTTGTTTGGACATATCTATTTGTGCAAAAAAAAAAAAGTTTGTCTTGCTGCTGCTTCCTCAAAAGCTTAAGTCTGCACAAGTCTGTAATACTGTGATATTAAAACTGATCTCAGACCGGTAAAAGATGAGTCAAGGGCATGTTGGAAAAACACTTGAGGTGCCACTAGTCAGTTTCTGGGATTATCCTCATCACTGCTTGTGGGCAAACCAAACCTCCAAGAGAGGATCCATTCTTCTCAATGGCCCAGAGCCACGCCCACAAAACTGACATTTTAACAGCTGGTAGTGAAGTTAGACACTATAGGGCCATTAGAAATAGTAAATAACATGATGAGTGCAAAGAAGCATCAGAACACTCTCTAAGACATAATGAGGAGGAGGAGGTATATAACTTTCACTTTGATAATCAAGCTGTGTTTTTTAGGTTTAACTGATCAGTTACTGTTTGTCTTGCTATGCCTGACAGCACGACACTGCACAGATGACAAGAAAAGTCAGTTTGAGTCTAAAATGAGTCGATTAGCAGCGAGTATGGCTGTTTATCTCTAAAGTACCGTAAGTCCAAGCGAGGGGATGTGACTCATGATGTCCTTACTCCACTGTATCTTTACATGGAGTTGCTGGTCGCAGCTCTATTATTGTTTCAAAGTATGATGTGATCCTGGAGGCTGTAAAAACAGGCAGTTCGTGACAACACGTCATTGCATTATTATATTTATATTATGTTTTCTGGAGTTCTTTACTGTCCTTAACAGTGTAAACATCGCATACAGACATGTTTTCAAACACATAACAAAGTGGATAAGTATTAAAATGTTGTATAAACTGCTGAAACAAAATGTTAAAAGCACATCAACTCATTAAACATCTACAATAACCCATGACATTTGCAGATTTGACTACAATTGGCTTCCAAATTAGTTGTCATGTCTCAAAATAATGTTCATATGCACACATGCTTAACTAAACAACAACATATAAAACTCATGAATATAAAAGCACCTTTCTACATAACCACTGAAAAACAAGGGCCAAGGGACATGATAAATTTGATAATAGTTTGTGGCATTTACTGATGAGCTGGACTCCACAAGAATTATGTTATGTGATATTATTGTGAAATTGGGATACTATTGGCCTCCCAGACCTGCATGGGAAACAGAAAACTGAGACTTAAATTTGTGGTGTTAACTTCACTGATGATGAATGGGTAGGCTGAGTTTGTGTGTGTGGACTCATTAACTATTTATATACACAAGGGAGCTGTGGATGAATGACCCTTCAATACCCCGAGAGGAAATTTCTGTTGCATGAAGTACATACACAATATAAAGCAAATATTAGGACAGCACAAGGATACAAAAACAACACACACACTGACAGAAACCAGACACAGTTTAAAAAAAAAAAAAAAGCTACTATGCCCACAGAGGTGTAGGTTAAATGCTTACAAAGACAAAATGCAACCACAGTAAATGACCTTTGATTAGTGAATCACATTTTCTATGTTTTTAGATACTGTATAAACTAAGTTTTAAAAAATAACGCTAAATCAGAAACAGGTTTAGCAACCCAACAAGCAAGGTCTATGTTTTTGAAATGCTGTGTGCCTCTCTGGGTACCTTTATAGCTCATTTAATGAACTCTTTCAATCATGATTATGACATTATACTAATCAACCGACAGTTTACAGTTGTTACATGATCTGGGACACAATGAAACGGGTCATATCTTTGCAACAAAACAAAAAAAAAGGATAGTTTTATAGCCCAGTGAAATTCAACTGACTGTGTACAGGCATATTAGTCTGTTTTCTGAGGAATGACAAAAACGGTTGGTAGCATGAGCAAACATTTCCTCTGAAGTGTTTATTTAGATGACTGACTGTAATCTGAAGTTCCACATCAGACCACATGGTGGCAGCCCAGACTCCAAATACTCCAGTTTACAGCACAACATTCATGCATTTTGGGAATAATGAGATTATAATAAGGTGATAATCATAATATCTCATCGTAATTAAATACAATATTATTATACTATACCAGGGTTGATAATATGACGCTTTTTAACTCCATGAAACGCTTTTAAAATTGCAGGTTTCTGTTGAATAAATAAAGTTCACCGCCCCACCCTGCCTCAAAGTTGAATTTTAACAATATGATGATTGATGAGATGAAACACAAGTCTAGACCTGATAACCTGAAGCAGACTGGTGTGCTCCAAGATAGACTCAGATCCTCAGACAAGGTCACGTATTCATGTGAGGACACAAATAAATGAGCGTGAGCCATCTACTGCAACACATGGTGAAACTGTGTTGAACTGCAAATGTTGAGTTATTCTTTCTAACATGTACAGCCAACAGTTTACGGTAAATATCCAAAATGCCCATTATATAACTTCAATAAACTACACATGGCACAAACATTGCAAATGTTTTGTTTTATCCATTAAATAGCAGAACTACACTGGTAAAAAAAACACATAGTTTGGTCCAGTTCGTGCGTCTGTGAATCAACAACAGAATATCACTGTAATAAATAAAACTGTCGGTGGGAATGCTGTAGTCGCTTTTTGTGGTTTATGTTGACAGGGATTGTAGAAAATTGTTCCCCGGGGCTGCTTTTGTTACATGTGGCTTGTGAATATTAAATAGTCGAACACACAATGAGAAATGTAGATTAAAACTTTTTGTTGTTTTTCTAATCAGCCTGTGATCCACTCAGCTGCTCCTTTGATTAAAAGGGCCACAATCACAATCAGTGTGATGTTCACCCTCATCTGTTTTCATGTTTGATGTGTGATAGGCCCAAATTCCTTATGCGAATAAATGTTCACATGGTATTGCTTATGATAAAAGTCAAATCAATTGAGTTTATACAGTAATATGGGCTGCTCACGGCATTAAAAAACAAAGGGTTGCAGTAGGTCATTGATAACTTCTTTGCTATAAACGTGTAAGATGCAGTAATGACCAGCTGAGGGCGCCGCACGACCACAGTTTCAAAGTTACATTAGACGAAGACGTGTTGAGTTTTCGCCTGAGCATGAACCTGGAAACAATGCTGGCAACTGTTTTAAGTCGGGAACACAAATCTGGCAGCACTCAGCGAAAACAAAAAAACAAAAAAAAAAGTGGCTAATCATGTAACTTCCCCCACACTGTAGGAGATCAATAGGTGTTAAAGAGCTCAACCCCCCCCCCCCAGTTCACTTCACTGCACAAAGGCAACGAGAGCCTACACACACAAAGCTGCTGTGGATTACTACCTGATAGCCTCTCAAAGATATGAGGGTAAAAAGTTAACAAGATTAGCATCAAAAGCCCTTTAATCTTTCTTTTTTTTCCCCCATTAACGTGCACAGCGTTGGAGTTTATAAAGATTTAAACTCACTCACTGAAATGCAAATTTTTAATCTAATTAAATATAAACTTTTAATTAATTACCCTATAAAAAAAACTGCCTCTGCTTTTTCTCAATGATAGTAGCCCTATAGGTTATACTTAGAGTAACATAACTCACAATCAGGCTCAAGTGCCTCAGTGGTTGAGTTTTCACTGCGCACTTCTGGTGCTTTTAATTTCCTATGGAATAAGTATAAAAGTCATTTCCAATAGGAACTTGTCGGATTTTTATGCGAGAACAAAGGTGACATGTCCGGATTTGAAATCAAGGATCCGGGGAAGGAAAAGGGAGGGAGGGGAGGGGGAGAAGGAGGAGGAGGAGAGGAGATGAGGGAGAGGAGGGGGGGTCATTTATCAAGGGCCCGTACGGCTTGCAGCCATCGTGGGCCCTCCACCAAAATGTAGACCGACGTCACCGCTTCCGCCCTGCAACCCCCTCCCCTCCTCCTCCCTCTCCCTCCTCCCCCTTCCCTCTCTCTCTCCCTCTCCCTCTCTCTCCTCCCTCCCTCCCCCGGCGTCGTTGGAGCTGCTCGCCTGCCTGCAATCCAACATGGAGTAGAGAGAGATGGGGCTCTAGCGGGGCCACCCCTCGGTAACAACAGCGACGACGCGCTTTTTTACGCACAACTGGAACCGGAGTCGTCGGTGAAAACATGCGCCTTAGGACTTAAAATCGGAGTGTGTTGCCTTGTGTGTCCGTGGTGTGTGCGTGCCTGCGTGCGTGCGGTGTGTGTGTGTGTGTGTGTGTGTTTGGGCAAGGGGGTAGCGAGAGAGAGAGAGAGAAGAGCTGGATTCTGGCTCTAAATTGTCCGTATAGGCTACGTTACCTTTACTGAAAGGCGATGAGGCTGTTAAAGTTATAGCGAAAGGGGGGTGTTTTTTTTTTTGCATTTTGCGATCCAGCAGGAGAAACTGGGTGGCTCCGCCGCTGGTGGGGGGGAAAAGGAGAAAGAAAGAAAAAGAAGAAAGAAAGAGAGAGGGAGAGAAGGGGGGAAAGTGAGGAAAAAGAAGACGGTCGAAGGCGAACCAAAGAGCCGACACTCCGCACAAAGGCGCAGGGGGGATTTATGCGGAATTGGAGACGGAATCGGAGGCGAAAGAATGACGAGCGAAAAGTATGCAACCGCCGTGGTACCATACCTGAGGTGAAACGAGAAAATGATAGAAGAAACACACCCAAACGAGTAAGTACTGAGCCTTAAAGACCTCTCTATCCCCCTCTCTCTCCCTTTTTCCGCTTCTGCCAGTGCCTACAAGTTGCATATGACTGGGGCAACTTGGAGGAATGTGCAGCCTGAAAACTACCACCACCACCTTCTCCCCCCTCCTCCTCTCGTACAAAGCTGGTTTTCATGAATGTTGTTTTTTTTTTAATGCTTTTTATTTTTATGCTTGATAACTCGATGGGATTTAATGCTGCTCGTGAAGCAATGCATTGACAGTGCTCGTGGAAGAGAGGTAGAGATAGAGAGGAGAGGGGGGGTTTCTAAGGGCCCCCACCTTGGTGTTAGAAGAGGACTAGTCTTGAGAAGGCAAGAGAGAAAGAAGAGGAGGAGGAGGAGGAGGGGAATAAGCGTGGGTGGATCGGAAACATTTTCTGAAAGGATCTGAAGCGAGGGAGCAGGCCCTGTTGCAGTGTAACTTAGAAACTCAAACACGCCCCGAAGTTACACCTTTTATAAATACACAAACAGCAGCAGCGAGTCCACACACATACAGCTACACCTCTTGTTTGTGCGTTGTTCGGTTTGAAAAAGGGGGGAAAAAGACCCGACGGCGTTTAGCTACAGAGAGAGAGGCAATTTCATTTCGCCTCGTTATTTGGCCACATCTGTGTGTTTGCTTCCAACCGAAGGGGGAAGTCTCACAGGATATGAGATATCCGATATGCCTCATCCGCCATCTCTTTCTCAATCGCCCTCATTTGCATAGCCTGCCGCGCTCCATTCATAAAAAAAAAATACCGATTGTAAACGACGGCTTGCCCTGGAAAAAAAAAACACACACACACGGGTCTGTTTTTCTCCGTGAGAGTCGAGCCTGGTGAACTCGTTTTCTGAGTCTGACAGACCGGGGAGGACTCGTCGCTGTTGCGTCTTGCGAAATGTGGCTAATATCGAGCCGTAGCCGAGGCCCACCGACCTGTTTACACGGCACCGACACACACACACACACACACAGGCCTGACAGGGATTCAAGCTTTTTAAAATTAGCTGCACCGAGTGGGAACTGTAGATTATTCTGAGTTTCATTAAATGCCGGCCGGGCTGCAGGCAGGCAGGCAGGTCCAGCGCTTATAGCCGCGTTGCTGTTGTTAAAACAAACACGAACAGACCACCACAGCTTTAAAACACTGATCGTTGTTTTGTTTTTCAGTGAAGATAGCTATGCAGGCGAGTTTGCCAAAAATCGATCCCTTTAAGGCTCAAATGGAAATGTGCAGACACGGAAACATGCGTGCCAGAGCTATATACACGACTAGATCTTCTTCTTTTTTTAATAACTTCATTAACTTATACACACAACTTGTCTGTCAGACTGCACGGAGAGGGGGGGGCTGTGCTCGGTAGGAATGCCTGCCTTGCAGGTCTCTGTCGGCGGGGGTGGAAGGGCGAAGGGCACCGGAGGGGATGTTTGCGCTGCGGTGGCGTGACGCCGGCTCATTCATAAAAGCCCTCTAACCTTCAGCGCGTCCCCATTCATGCCTGCTGGCCGTAACTCGGCTCTCCACAAAGCCAGCAGCGTAGACACAGTGTCCGTGTGTCTGTCCCCGCGGTCCCACAGACAGGAGGAAGGGACCACAAGCTAACCTGGCTCCAGCATGACAGCCACTAGCTGCTATAGAGACAACTGACCTTATGTGTAATTCTTTATTTCCATTGAGACCATATGACAACTAAGAAAATGAAAAGACAGACAAAGAATGAGAGGAAGTAGGCATACATTGTACAGTACTTAACCATAGCTATTACCATTTGTCATTAAAAATACTTTTCATATAGCGTACTAAATATACTCTACCCATAGGCTACATCTAAATACAGCACATAAGCTATGAGACAGCATTTACTTTAGAAAGGGTCGAGCTAATTCACGCTTTTCTCTCTTGTAGCCTACTTTCGTGAAGCAGTGTAAACATCTGCTATAGGCACCACTGTGTCATTATGAGCTCATTGTAAGTCACATATTTGTTAATTTAAAACAAAAAACGTGTGTGTGTGTGTGTGTTAAGGCCTAACCCCTGGATTTTTAAGTAGGCTATCTTCCATTTCCGGCTAATAAATCGTTTGAATGGTGATGACGTAGAGTTGTTATCTGGCACGTAACGAACGTGCAGATTGGACCACGCCCACGACGGGTTAAAAAGCAGAACTAAAAAGTGTCTATTTTCATTAGTGAGATAAGCACTGTTTATCCATAAGAAGAAATTATTGGCTGTAAAGTCGATGGTAAACAAATAATTTACTTAAAGCCTACTTTTTTGGTGTGGCCAAATTATATGTGGTGACCCACAAAACACATGCTGGCAAAGAAAACATCTTCCACACCACCACTTTGTCAGCTTATACCTTGTGTGTCATGGTAAAGGAGGATTTTCTAAAACCTGGCTACCCTACCTAAGTTTGTTAAAACTTCATTTAAATCATACAGATAAATACTAATCTCTACAAATTAACTTTAATCATAGTTAACATATATAACTCTTTAATATAGTCATGTGTCACCGGCCTATCGGCTTCTGTCTTATATGTTCTCGCTAGGCTAGAAGACTGGGATGTTTCTTATGAGAGTATTTTGAGGCTTTTTTAAATATTTGTGTTTTAAAATATTCCTGTAATAATTTACCCAAACAACTCTATGACACAGTGTTTGTATCCTATTTTGTTGCAGTGACGGGCAGTGGTCAGTTTATTTAGTGTAATGGAGTGTAACAAGTTTTTGGTGCTACCATGTTGTTGCACCGTACAAACGTCTTTATTGTCAAATTACTGGACGGAAATAAGCAGTGTGCACTAGTATCTGTAAGTTTGTCTGTTGTGGTCTTTCTTATCAGTAGCCTAATAAAAGACTCTTATGGGCATTAAGGCCGCGTCAGGAAACAAAAGACACACCTTCGTATCTTTTGTGCCATGTTATACCTACTGTAAGGTGCAGCAGTGTGACTTTTTTAGTCAGGTTATGTAGCCTGTTTCACAAGTTGGATATTATTTACCTACAGGAAGCTATGTGATCACAGACACGCACACATAACATAACGTATGTCTTTTTCCTTCTTTCTTTCTTTCTTTTTTGGACTGCATGTCGTACACTAAACCACAATGTTTAGTTTACAAGAGCAAAGGGCGAAGAGGCACATCCTCTGAGCTAAGGATCATGTCCTCAGTTTCGGAGGATGTGCCTCTTTGCCCCCGTCCTTCTGAGGACGTTTATTACCTTTTATAGAAGCACACCATCTCTCTTGCACGCACACACACGTACACACACACACACACACACCCTGCAGAGTGGAAGCACGAGCAGGGGGTGGGTTGGGGGGGGGGGTGTATTGATCCGGTGTGTGGTGCTGCAGGGTCAGCATGTGCACAGTCAGTATCAGACAGGAGATGCCCGGTGACATTCAGCTAAGGTCAACGTAGCAACGAAATATAATCCATCCCACGAACAAAAAGCGCTCATCAACTGGCACACACAGCAGCAGCGAGGAGTTAGCAGGTCTGCATGTTCCCTCAGCAGGACCGCTCTGTTCCTCACACGTATAATTTTCTACGTTAGCAGCATTTTGATAATGAGACTATAATAATCCTGACAGGTGTGGAATTTCGGCTCCAGCTCGGCCTGAACAATGCACGACCGGCAGAATAACTTGTAGAAAAGAGTCGTTAAACACTTTGTTAAAGAAGTACTCCTCCCTTTAGATGGCTACCTCTGACACTTGTACTGTATGTATAACTATTTAATATTTATTTGTTTATTTGGATCCTCATTAGCTGTTAGGAATGCAACAGCTACTCTTCCTTGGGTCTATGTTAGAAACATGCATATCCAAATTGCAATAATATTTTACATGAATACACTTAGTTTTGGTAACATAACATGTTACCAAATACATTGAGATGAAAAGTTCATTAAACAAAACCAGCAAAAACAGGTCAAATATTTTAGTTTTTACCCAAGAATAACCTTTTTAGCTATTTTTTTTAAAAACTTGTTGGTTGAGTTATGACATATGGCAACTTAGTCCACTCAGAAATAACTTGGTGGATATTGAAAGTAGGTCTTACTAACTTATTTTTTTCAACCCCCCTGAACTGACCTGGTTTCTTATTTTGCTGAAGTGATTTCCTGCATTTCCCACAATGCAACCATCCAGGTTTCTGCTTGTGTTGCATTAATCTACTATATGGACCTTAATAGCCCTTATTGCAATAGAAGCTAAACCTTTTTTATTTTTTCTGAGTGATGTGCGGTGAGGGACTGCACTGCTATTTCCTGTTGTTGTTTGGTCTGCTGCTGACAGGTTATCTACTGCCAGGCTCTATTTGTGACGAGCTAACTTGTGTGTGTTAGGTGTGCTGTCTGTGCATGTTACTGTAAAAACAAAACCTAAATGTGCTAAACCACAAGAGAGTGGGGGAACAGAGACTGAGGGAGTGGGTTGTGGGGGGTGGGGGCTCATTTAGCAACGTCACCTCTGCTTTATACCACCATTTAGGCGCCAAGTGATCATATAATTTAGAAAAAACTGAAGGTAAAGGAAACAAAACGACACAAAAAGAGCAAAAAAATATGGCAAGTAAGTATTTAGGTGGACTCGCCATCATAATAATAACAATAACAAAGAGTCTATTAGAGTGGATGCATCTGGATAAAGTCCAAGTCTGCGTATATATGTGGAACCACAGATAATTATCATGACACATGGTGTTAGTAACAGACATATCACACAAACGCACACAAACAAATAGAATATGGACACACACACACACTCCATGTCCACAAATGAACTTCCTTTGCAGACCCTTGGCATTTTTTTTCTCCGTTTCTCTCTGTACTCCCCCTACACACACACACACACACAGACACACACACTCACACGCATCATGTGGAACAGATCCTTGTTCACAGTGTTTCCTGTGTTTTACAGAGCTCATCACTGGTTGCTATCCGGAGCCTTTATATAATGGCCTGAGCTGTTTATATCTGGAGACCAAACAATGGCCCCGGATTGTTTGCCTGTTTTTTTACTAATCTCTGCTCATCAGCTGACTGGATGACCAAGATTATAATAGCTTGAGTTTTCATTCACTTCACTCAGTGTGTTTCTGCCCTTGTCACGCACAAGTATACAACAACAACAGTCCGACTGGGCCGGTTACTGAAGACTCGGGATTCTCTGCAGCTCTTCAGTAAATGAACTCTGTGAACTTTTCACTTCTTCGCCAGCGAGTTCAGAGTCTATAGGTGGTTTTGACAGCGTGTGTGCGCTACCTGGATGAATTGTACAGTATAATCAAGGTGTGCATAATGCATATATGTGCTTATGTAAACTAATACTACTGTTCTGCTCTGTTGATTCAGGTTATTATCCTTTAAAGGCCGGCCTGTGGCTTCTGTAGTTGAGCTCTACATCTGATATGTGTTTGAAAACTAAACCATATTTTTTCCTGTAGCCTAAAGATATTATTTATTTATCTATTCATGCACCTATAGTCTACTCTTCAGTCTCAATCCTCCTCTGTCCTGGTCACTCAGCGTCACATCTTCGTTGAGCTCACCTGCACTTAAAAAGTTAAGTCCGGCCCCCACCCCACGATCAAACCCGACTGGCAGCGTTTAATTAGACTTAAAAGGGCGTCTTTGCAAGTTAATCTTTTCATCTTTTTAAAATTAACCAACAACACATAATAGGGAAAGACTACAGGCTATTTAAAGCCAACCAAAAATAGCAGCAGGAAGCGTTGCAGCCCGTCATGTGTAGTGGTAAATATATCAGCATATTTAGACAAGGGAAGCCCTAACAGAACAGACTTCCTAGTGTTCATTATGCAAATCGTTTTAAGTCGGTCCGGTGCCCCCGGGAGCTGGACGATGGTCCACCCAATAACAAGATAAACCTGTGACACCTGACAGTTTATGTAAACGAAGTCTATCTGATCAAACGTACTGAGGTCCATGTTGTTGTTGCTGCAGAGGGTATTAATTAAAAATCCTCCCTGGTCACTTACATTTGACCCCAAGGGTGGGCGGTAAGTCTAACACAGTATAAGAGGATATGAGGCATTATAGAGGGGGTCCAGGTCGCCTTCTCACTTTCCTGTAAGAGGGTTAGAACCAATCAGCTTATTTTCAGTTCAGTTTCCACCTCAATGGAGACGGAGCGGCTGCAGAGGCACCTCCAGAGACGACGGCCTCCTCTGGGGACGACCGTTGTTTCTGTAACATATCACAACATCCCGGTGTCTTTACCCATCCAGGCTGCACAGTGTGTTTGCTCTGTGTGTGTGAGAGACAGGCTCTTTTCATCCACTTTAAAAACCATTAACTGCAACAACACACTCCTGAAGAGATGATTAATAATCATGAAGAGGCCTGAGCTCCCTCTGTTGTGATTGGTCAGTTGGCCATGGGATGTTATCCATCAATCGCTCCTCTCTCTTTCTCTCGACATTATCGGCGACCTAACCTCTCTTTCATGTCAACTGACACACCCGCAGTCACTCACTAACCACAGCAGCCCTGGAGTCTTGTGCTGCCCGAACATGTGAGCGCTTCATATAACTACAGCTGATTGACAGAAAGCCGATCAAACTCACCCTCGGGAGCCTCCAATGTCAATAGTTGTGAATGAACTCGCTTCACCCCACCTCTCCGGCTCTCTCTCTCTCTTGTTCTCTGTCACACACATTTGAAATCACTTGGATTTCCAATTTACTTATGGAAATCCGCTCATTTCTTGTGGTTGGTTTTACATACAAAGTTTGACTTATTAAACTTTCCCACACTTTCCCCTTTTCTTTGTTCTCCCTGTTCCTCATTAAAAACCAGAAGTGTATTGACATACCAATGCAAAACTCAACGGAACTGCATTTTTTGCATTGTACATAATAATTATTACTTTTCTTGTCACGGTATACGTCAATACGCTGCGTATCTACTGTCTAAAACTCATATATGTAGGCATTTGTTTATCAGACGGAAACAAAAGTTTAAAAAACGACGATCTTAAGTCTGTTTTGAATAATTTAGTGAATTACGTCAATGGGTAAAGGTCAAAAGTTGACCAGGATCCAAAGCTTTACGCACGGTTGCTCAGTCTGAACAATATTAAAAAAAAAAAAACCCTGATGTTAGTGAATTAATGATGAAGTGAAACTGAGAAAATGAGCTGGAGGCGACATCTGGTTGATACTTTGAACTAACGAGCTAAAAACAAATGAACTGTTTGAATGTGACGTTACAGTATCAAAAGGTGTCGTCGTGGCATCAAACCTACAAAACAACACTGAAACAGTCATTCAGTGTGTGTGTGAAGCACCTTTCAGTCACTTCCTGATCACCGCAGACAGAGCATACATGTTCTGTGTGTGTGTGTGGAGCTCCGGGGGAGAGGCAGGACAGAGTATGTGTGCGTGTCATTGTGTGTGTGTGTGTGTGTGTGTGGTTCTGTTGATCAGGCAGAGGTGCGGTCATTCCTTATCAGAGGAAGTATAGCCGCCCTTATCACACATGGCTGGGCTGCCCTCAGTGACCCTTTTATCTGTCACACATGAGCTGGATTCCAGACCTGATAACCGGGGCCGCTTCCCAGCCGCCTTTACTGTTTTATTGCAAAAATTGTGACACACACACACACACATGGAGAGACCACGTCAGGTATTTTCAGCATCCGGCTAATCCGTTCATAGTCTTCACTTCCCCCCCTCCCACCTCTTCCCAAAAACAAAAAAGTGTATTTAAACGACTTTTCATTTCAGCTACAGTTTTGTGGTGTTTTTTAATGGTAAATATAGACAGAATATCAATGTTGACATGGCTCACAGGCAAACAAAATTAACAGATGGAACTTAAGAGTTCATTGACGGCGCACTAATGTGGCTTGGCACGGACTCCACAGGTGTGTACTCCACCCCACAGCTCATTTCCTGATTATGATACAGACTTGTTTGCAAGGTGTGCGTGTGAAAAAAAAAAAAAAAAGTCAGAATGAGTAGCAATTATATAACAGCAATGATTGTATGAAGCACAGGAGATAATGAGATAAGCGGAGGAAAAAACATTAGACCTCATCAGATGACTAATCTTGGCTAACACGGCCTCTGTACGGTGGCTTTTTGTATTGATTTCACATTAGAGCTACGATAAACAAAACAGATATTTCCTCTTTGTCAAACTTTTATTAAATAGGCTAAGGACAAAGTTTTTGTGCCATAAAACAAAATGGTCACGACTTCTTATTGTCTGTCAGGTCAGAAGGTGGTGGAGACCAAAACAGAGCAACAAGGAAAGTGAATATTAGCCAAGAATTTACCAAAATTAAGATGCTGAAGTATCCCTGTTATGTTTCTTGCTTTTTGTTCTTGTATTTAATGGCTCCTATTTAAAGGGATAGTTCAGCATTTTGGCAAATCCAACAACTCCAAAACGCTCTCATGGACAAGTTGTGACCTGCACATTCACCACACTATGAGATAATAACAGAACGTTACAAGACAGAGTTGTTTTCGAGGCAAATGCAGAGACTGCTTGCTGAAAAAATAATTTGCCTCTTAAACAACTCTGTCTTGTAACGTTCTGTTATTTATCTCATAGCGTGGTGAATGTGCAGGTCACAACTTGTCCACCAGAGCGTTTTGGAGTTGTTGGATTGTGTATTTGATGAGTTTGATGAGGGAAACCAAGAAATCCCATTAGCCTCCGTAGCGTAGCTCTGAGCAGCTCACGGCTCTGCTCCGCTGTTCTAAAAATAGCTTGCACCGACAATTAAAGGTAACAAACCTACTGCTAAAACTATAGAGATTATGGCAATGGGCCAATTTGCCAAAACGTTGAACTATCCCTTTGAATCTGGAGGACTAAATCTGAAAACTGACCACCAACAGGTGATTGCATGTTGTTGGATGTGCAAAGTGTTTGGCTGGTTCAATGCCAGCGTACTTCCTTCCTTTTGAGCAGGAGAAGCCCGACACACCCCGCACTTTGACCTGCTTGTTCAGGAACAACTCATATTAGATTAAAAGAGGATGTGATACATGAATTACTTGCTCTTTCCTTATCAGTGCGGTGTCAGATTCCCTCCTAACTCTATTCAAAAGTGAGTCATCGCTCAACTTTTCACGCAACGCCTTTACATCCTAATCCCACCTAAAAGGGATTTTAAAACATGTTCGCAGCTTTAAACATGACACATGGCACTTTTTCTTCTTTTGGGGGTCAAATATCAGGCAAACCATAATGTTTGGATAAAGGTGTGTGTCTGTGTATGTGGAATATAAATAGATCATAAACCACCTTTACTTGAAAGAAGGCGTCACGGTCCCCTTTTCAGCAGCGGTACCTCGTGCAGCATTCGTGTGGCCAGAATTAGATTCACAGCTCCCAAATGTACTGTATGTGTGTGTGTCTGTGTGTATTTATGCCAGAATGTGTGGTCACTCCCCAGTGTATTAAAGTAGCACGTTGCTGCTGGTTGTGGCCGTCTGTGTGTTCCAGCCACAGATTATAGGGCCTGTCGGCAGACGGGGCTCTAAACACGGGTCACAAGACAGACCAAAATGTGACAAGTTCATCTCAGAGAGAGCTGATAGCTGGTATCGTGTGTCTTAAAGCACATGTGCTTATATAGTACAGAATTTGGTGTTATTTCTGTATGTGAGTGGCCTGGATGTGCGGTTTCGTTCGTGGGGAATGTGTCGTACGTACATGTGTGTGAGCCACGTTGAAACGCTCCGGTGCTTTAATATAAAAGCTGTGAGTGTAGATTTCCAGAAGGTAACATTTTCCAGAGTTTCAGAAATTATATCACGGGTGGGATTTGACACTTTAATTAAAGGTTTCTGGATTTTGTCACCCTCTGTAGGTTGAAGCTAACACCTGAGTGTCTATTATGAATATTTCTTTTGTTTGGCCTTTTTAGCAAACTCGCTTTACCCCAATCTGACATCAAATATCACAAAAGGTTTGCAAAAGATGATATTATATATATTAGGGCTGTCAAAGTTAACACAGTTAAAACTCATCAATACAAATTCCTTTTTTGAATCGGATGCCAGAGATGAATCATCTGTGCTAACATTTACCACTCGGGTGGCGCCGTCATGTCATTATTTGAGCATAATATAATAAAATACATATTATAAAGTTACATTTGCATCAAACAAGCACATTCATCCATTTTCAAACATGTGAAAATACCATTTTAAGATGCATTTTGACCAAATACCATAGGTGCGATTAATCATAATAACTATGGACACTAATATGATTAATAGCAGCTATATGTATATACATGGTTTACAAGTTTGTCTCAACCTGTGAAAATGGTGTATGTGCAATTGTAAAAACACACCCAGAGAAATGTCACATCACGACGTTAAACAACAATTTCAGCCGCACTAAAATGTGCCACTCTATAACGCTGCTGATGTTTCTATTTTTGATTTCTATTATTTCCTTTTGTCGCTATTCAGGTTTCCCCACGTGGTTTTTAAGTCGAGCCTGAATGACTATTTATTTACCTCCTCTCATTGTGGTTTGGCACAACGACGACGGAAACGTATCTGCCCATGAACCACTGTAACAACATCTGTACTGTTCTACTGATTGTTTTTGGGGCAACGTCAAATTTTATAATCTCCTCCTTTTTAATCGCATTTTTCGTTATCGTCGTTTGTTACAGCAGCTTCTGGCCGACGTGTCTGTGATATACTGACTCGACAAAGAAAAACCTTTAATATGTGAATGGAAAAGTCTCATTTAATGGAGTGGGTTCAGCAGGGGATCATTTATTTTAAGTGTGTGTGTCTGTCTGTGTGTGTGTTTTACACGGCAGCACAGATCTTGTGGGTGAAGCTGTGGTCGTTTTCCTGTACGAGCTGTTTGTCTGCAGTCACTCACTCAGTCAGTCTGTCATTCAGTCAGTTTTATGAATGTGTGTGGGTGGGAGCCGGTGAACCAGTTTTGCCACCTGTGTGTATGTGCGTGTGTGTGTGTGTGTGTGTGTGTGTGTGTGTGTGTGTGTGTGTGTGTGTGTGAGTGTGTGTACGTACATCAAATCCCTAGGACTGTCTGTAAGCTAATTATATAACAACACCTCTCTCATTCACTCCCACTCTGCCTCCCTCCCTCCCTCCTTCTCTCTCTATGTTTCTCTTTCCCTCTTCATCCCACACACACACACACACACACACACACACACACACACACACACACACACGCACACACACAGATACATCCTGTTATTGTGAGATCATTCATGCGGCTTGTGACTGCTCACCGTGTGCCTGTGAGGATGGCGGCTGTCTGTCATTCTGATGCCTGAGAACGTCTTGTGTTTTGCCGCCACTGTATTGTCTGATGTGACGACTCTGTCGACTGCAGAGGGAGGAGTTTTTGTCATGTATTGTTTTGCTGCGCTCCACAGACTAAACTGTATCAGTATTATCTGTCTGCGTGTCTCCGATCTGCAGTCGCATGTGCGTTTAACTGCTGTGTATGTGTGTGTGTTTGGTGTGTGTGTGTGTATGATTTATAATTAGAGCAGCCAGACTGATGCTGGACTTTTTTAAGGCTGGTGCTGACATTGATATATGAGAGTTTATAACGACATGTCGTCTGATGTTAATTCTCTTTACAGAGCCCATAATGTAAATAAATAGATTACATAAATGGGTTGCACAGTTTTACAGTTGGGAAAATCACCCCGATGGACAAACTACACATGATGGTGACACTGTTTATCGCAGTGACATTATGCCAATATATCAATATCCTGTAACTAAAAGCAGCAGATTATTGTTTGGGATGCACAATGTGTAAAAGAAACATCATATATCGTGATGATATGGGTCAATATTATGTTTACGATTTCAGTGTGCAGGTCATTTTTGCTTCATTTTAACTTCAAAAAATATAAAATTGATGATTGGATTTGTGTTTGGTCCCTTTATGTCTTGAGATATTTATCTGTTGGCCAGGAAGTCTCCGTAGCAACACAACACTTACAGTGCTGACAACATTTTAACCTTTTTTTATTTAAAAAAAATTCAACCTCTTTTGATTTGCTCTTGCGATTTAAACGTACGAATCGTGCAGCCCTATTTCCTGTGATCAGAAAAAGAGGTCGTAATGATTTAAATCCTCACATTTGACAAGTTCACATGCAGCACAGAGTTACATTGAAGTGTGTGTGCTTCAGTGCAAGTGTGTGTGTTTGTGCTGACTTGTCCCGGTGCGACACCTCCCACCTCGGCACACCGAGGACCAGGCAGAGTCGTGACTCGAGACGCCCTCAGACCTTCTGCCGTGTGTGAATGCAGCTCTATAATAAAACTGCTGTGACATTAACAAACACTTTGAAACTGAGCACAAGTTTGAGTTCATGGGATTTGTCCGTTTTTGACCGGCCGAGGCCACGGTGACACTGTCCCAGCTGCATAGGGAGGAGTTTTTGTGTGTTTCGAGTGCTGTTTATGAACTCAAAGTGTTTTTTCTATTTCTTTTTTTTTTTGTATTTTGCCTCCTTTTGATGTGCTTTGTGTATTTTACCACATTTTCTGCATTAAATTTGTGGCCCAACCTCAGATAAATTGGAGAAAACAGCTGGAGAGATGTTTGTATGTGCAAATTCAAGGTATCAACACCGAGAATTAACTCCGGCAGATTTTCAATATGTGCTGTTTGCATTGCAGTCGTCATTAACGACCCCTCCCTCCTCTCTGTGTTTCTGTCTCTGCAGTGACAGCTACATCGTTCGTGTGAAAGCGGTGGTGATGACGCGGGACGACTCGAGCGGCGGCTGGCTGGCCCAGGACGGGGGAGCTCTGACCCGGGTGGGCGTGTGCCGCCTCCTGCCGCCGGAGCTGGCCCCCGTCCCGGCCGCCAGCAGCTCCCAGTTCCTCATCCGTGGTGAGCGGCTACGGGACAAACAGGTAAAAACACACACACACAGAAAAGGATGTGAAAAGTAATTTATAAGACGAGACGAGATGGACAGCGTCTACCCCATTGTGACGAAACAGGTGATCCTGGACTGTCCGCTGCGGAAGGATCTGGTCTACACCATAGCAACGCCCACGTTTCATCATTGGAAGGTGGAGGACAGGAAGTGCGGCCTGTCCTTCCAGAGTCCGGCCGACGCCAGAGCTTTCGACAGAGGGGTACGGAAAGCCATCGAGGACCTGGCTGAAGGTGAGGCAGCGTAGCGTAGCGTAGCTCTGCACGGACACGGTGTCGCGTTAGAGACTCGTCAGAGGATAACGAGGTCCCAGCTGACCACATGCAGTCGACCTCGAGGTTAAGACGGTGTCATGTCATGAGGTCCAAGCTGTGACTAAAAGCCCCGTGCGTGTCTTTTCAAACGTCCTATTCATGCTAAAGGAGCTGCACATACAGAGCGGAGAGGGTTAAAGTGTTATGTTATGTTATGTAGACAACGCAATACATATAATAAAAGACGATGAAAGCTAAAAGTTCACATTAAATAACATAACATTCATAAAAATACAAATTTCCAAAAGGATAGAAAGACACATCTGTACCAGTGTCAGCAGCACAGTGACTGGTATCTGTGACAGTGCTGTGTTTTATGTTAGTCAAACTGGAAAAGATAACGTACATTATTAAACGGAAACATCATGTTTTTGATGACATCTGGAGACCTTTTATAAGACATGATGTTAATGTTGGTAACTTGCTTCAGCATGAGGAGGCTCTGAGGGAGTAGAATGTGTGATATAATGTCCTGAGAAACGCCCTTGAAATATATCATATAACTGTTATCGGTATTTGTCTATTTTTTATTTATTTATTTAATTATTATTTTCGTATTTTTGTCTTCCATTTTGCTTCATCTTATTTTTATAGTTTTAATATTTTACTTATTTAGCGAGGGGAAGAGGGGAAGGGAGGGAGAATAGGGAGAAAAGGTTTGCTCTGTTTCTTGCATGTAAGAATGTCTTGTTTGATTTGCTGTAACTTGCAAACAAAAACTAACTTAAAAAAAAAAAAAAGAAAGGCCAGCACTCTCAAAATTTCCTTTTGGTGGCGAGGTACAAACGTTTCCACCGCAATAGTCTTCCTCAGTGTACAAAGAACCAGGAAATGCTTGACATTTAAATACTGTCAGCTAATAATCACTTCCACTTTCCAAAATTAAACTTTTCATTACATTTTCATTTCATACTTCATTAAAGGACATTTTGAGAGTGCTGGCCTTTCTACTCTGTTTATGGTTTTTCAAGCCGTGCACCCATCGGCTGCTTTAACCTGTGATCGTGCTTGCTGTCTGATCCCTTTTCATGTTAGTCAAACTTAAAAAGAGTTTGTTCTTTGTGGCGTCGAGTCTACATACTGTAAGACATAAATCTATACTCTTAACACAGCTTTAAGAGTATCAACATGTGCATAAAAGTTTATTAGGTGCAGCAGATGCAAATACAAACAGCTCTGAAGGTTTGGGTTGCAGCTTGATTTTTTTAAGAGCACAACCCGAATTTGTGAACTTTGAAGTGAAAAGCTCCTCGAGAGATGATGAGAGCCTGAGATTGCAAAGATGCATGAAGCAGTAATTTCCACTTTGAACTGAAATGAGGTTTATCTCACCTTTTTACTGCAGCGTCACTGTGACTTCTGCTAATTTGCCCACAAATGTCTCTCTCTCTCTCTCTCTCTCTCTGCGACACAGGGGCACTAACATCATGTTCTTCTTTTTTTTTCCCCCTCCACACAGGCTCCACAACCTCATCTACAGCACTCCAGAACGAGGGCGAGCTGGGCGATGACGACGTCTTCACCGTAAGTTCCTTAAAGTTCATCCTGTATCATAATTACGGCCAAAATGAGGCACCGGGGGTTAGAACGGCAGCAGCAGCAGCAGCAGCAGCAGCAGCTTCAAACGGGAACACGTCTGAGGAAACAGTGACAAAGTGGTTCATTTTCAGACTAATGGTTTTTCTCATTCGTGTCCAGAAGAAGAATCAGTGAAGTTATGTCACAGGGAACTGGAAATCTGTTGATGGCGATAATTAGCTTTTCCTCAGTTTTCTTTGATGCTGTTGAACTCAAGTATAAAACAACTCTGTGCTTTCCCGGAGGAGGCGAAAAAAAGCATGACTGGATGTCTCCAGGATGTCACTCCTGTGCGTCAGAGGACATGAGCATAGAGCTCAACTCTCCTCAGTTTCCTTAGATTGGGATTTTTCTTTTTTTTTTTTTGAGTCCCGAGCCGCAGCGGGCAGCAGCATCAGGATGTTGTTTCAAGGTTGATGGCATTTCTGCTTTGTTGGGAAATCAGACCTAGAAACAGTGGAGACGAGGCCGGTGGAACAGATCAATAGGTGTGACGGCTTTTTAAGAAACAAAACGCTGCAAGATGTTTGTGATAATAACTCTGAGCGGCGGTGGAGGGAAACGCTCCTCGTCGTCACATGACGTTGCTTTCAAGTAAAAACTGGAATCTGATGCAGAGGGCTGCGGCAAAACAATGTGGAGTTGACACACAGAGAGAGGGAGAAAAAGCTGAACGTGGCTCAACTTTTGCAGCAACACAACGCGACGTCATCTGGCACATTCCTGCAAGATTAGAGTAGTTCTGCTGTTTACCTTGCAATTGTAGTGAGGAAAGATAAAACTGTTGCACGCTGCGATATTATTCCAGAGTTGTAAAATCCTCTGTGTGTGCGTGTGTGTGTGTGTGTGTGTGTGTGAGTATTATCAAGTGTGGGAGGTGTTTTAGTGTCTTAGTTTAAACGCATTAATAAATGGCTCCGGCTCGACTTCCTGGATCAGATTTCATGTCGACCCGGTACAACTTCACCAACCAACCAATCAACACGCCCCCACCAGTACAGTCAGCTTCCCTGCTGCCGCCGCCACCGCCACCGCCGCTGAGTGTTGACTGTTGCACTTTGTAGTCGGACTCTGACTCGGTTTATAGCAGCAGCAGCAGCAGCAGCTTCAATCTGCAGCGTTGAAACGGACGTTCGAGGAATCACGTCTAAAAATCCCACTAGAGTCCAGAAACATCTCTAAACTGACTTTGTTTCATCCATCAAGCAAGAGAAGTATTTCAGCTCAGGACTTCTGCTTCTCCCCCCTCCTCCCTCCTCTTCCTCCCTCCCTGTCGCACATACCTGCTGCAGGACGTGAAGCGTGTGTGTGTTGTTTGTGTGTCAGGGCCTCTCCACCTTAAGTTAGCATGGAGGACCCCCTCCCCCAGCCCTGAAACCTGACACCAGGGACAGCAGGCAAGGTCACAAGGTCACTTCCTGTATTCCACCACCTCCCTCTCTCCTGATGACCCCCTCCTCCTCCTCCTCCCTCCTCTCCCCTTTCCCTCTCTCTCTCTCTGTCTCTCTCCTCCTCCCCCACCACCTCCCTCCCTCCCTCCCAGTTGAAAAAGAGAGCAGACACCAAACTAGCAGCAAGCAGCTGTTTCCCAGCTTAGTGCAGGGCCGGTGATTTACGAGAGGAAGTGCCTCGTGGTTCATCTTTGACTTGAGCTGTCTGTAAGGGCCAAGACTAATAGGTGCTCTGCTGGGAGTGTACAGCCACCACAGAGACGCATACAAACACATGAGGAGGGGTGGAGGAGGAGGGGGGAGGAGAGGAGAGGAGGTGGGGGGAGAGGCTACAGCGCTGTCAGTGGGCGGAGCGATCCCTGAAATGGAGCATCAGGTTTTCAGGAAAGTTAGAAGGTTTTCAGTGCAACCAATGCAA
The DNA here is from genome assembly GCF_045865225.1 of Trachurus japonicus. Lineage (NCBI taxonomy): Eukaryota > Metazoa > Chordata > Actinopteri > Carangiformes > Carangidae > Trachurus > Trachurus japonicus. Next base: position 9,329,673 of record NC_140921.1, on the reverse strand, counting down.
CTCAGTGTTTCTGTGTTGTTTCTTAAAACAGCAGCACACACGACACGTTAGTCTTCATGTTTCTATTTTATCCAACTTGGAAGTGTTTTACATCTTTTAGCTTAATTTTTTATTCAGTATATCATCCCGACAGCACCAAGCACCAATTAAAACAGAGAGAAAGATTTTTTTTTCCTGTTTCATCTCTGCTCTTTTCAAAACTGAGCACTTGAATGCACCTTAAAGACTACACTGCAAAAACTCAAAATCTTTCCAAGAATATTTGTCTTATTTCTTGTCAAAACTAAACTCTTTCTACTTAAAATAAGACTCATCACCTAAAAATTAACTTGTTTTTAGATCATTTTCACTTTGTTTCAAACCAATTTTGATTGAAATAAGTAGAAAAATCTGCCAGTTTTTGTGTGCTTGTAATAAGAAAGAAAAACTTGCTCCACTATCAGATTTTTCTACTTATTTCAAGTGAAAATATGCTTGAAAGAACTAAAAAGGGTCTAAAACCAAGCTACTTTTTAAGCTGATGAGTCTTATTTTAAGGATAATTAGATTTGTTTGGACTAGAAATGACATTTTGACTAGAAATAAGACAAGTATCAAAAAGATTTTGAGTTTTTGCAGTGTAATAAAGCAAACAGCCAGCAGCTCTGCCCTTACATTGTGTACCTGCATGAGAGTATTATAGTCTGTATTTGTTATCAAATTATATGATTAGTTAAGTTCATCATGCCTCTGTGTTGCAACAGTTTCACATAGAGTCCAATGGGAAGATGTTGCATTAGCCTTTTGCGAGCTAATAGGGTGTAGTCGCCTAGAAATCTTAAACTTTGACCCCCGTATATGATGTAACCTGGACTGGACCTGCTCAGTATCACAGTATAGTGTGATGTCTGATCAGAAAATCTCCCGATCTGCTTCAGATTTTGAGATTTTTCATTTTGTCTGCGTGTCTTTGTCCATCCATCGGTCACAGTTTCTCCTCTGTGGAGTGTTTTTGAGTCGTTTCACATCCGTCTGAGCACAGAGGATGTCAGATGAAACCCAACAGTCGACCCACTACGATGGTTAAATAACCATGTGATGCATTTGTGATGTCTTTATTACGACCAGGCTGCGTTAATGACCTTTTCCTAAAGTTGGCGATGGCAGTGGAGTTTTCGTGGCGGGGCAGTCGTAGACAGAGGGAAATGCTGCAGTAGATTTACGGCCGTTGGGGGCGGGGGGTTGAGGGGGGATAGAAGAGGGGAGCTAGGATGGACATACTTCCCTAAATTATTCCTCGTTCGCCAAACCTAAACTTAACCCAACCCTTCCTCTGTCCCTCCCTCCCTCCCTTCAGCACGTCTCCTTTCTCTCTGCCTCTATTTTGGCTCATTCACAACAGGGGGAGTGAAAGCTATTGAGGCAATTCTGGGCTCATCCCAGGAGAGCGAGACGGGCCCCGTTGAAGGATGAATCCTCCCGAGCTTTGAGTCAGGACATGTTTTGTGTCAGAAAATAACTTGAAATGCCCTCTGTCCAGCCTTGGGCCAAAATATATAGAGAGGATGTCCCGAAATATAAACTCTCCCCCTCAACTACTCCTCTCTGTCTCCGAGTCGGCTCCTCCTGCGCTGTTCGAGCTCAGCAGCAGCAGCAGCAGCAGCAGCAGAAAGTCTGGTCTGTGTTTTGAATTAGTTGCAGCCGTGGAGGCCAGAGAGAGAGAGTCGGGACTGGGTTTAAACCGTATCAGCTCCTCCTCCCCCGGTAATGTCTTCTCCAGGGGGGCGGGGCCAGGAGCGGAGGCAGCATTTTATGTTATTTTTGGCCGGCTGCTCTGAGGGCTTTGTAAGAAAGCTGGGGGAAATTCTCAGCATGGTGGTTTCCATGTGGGGAGCAGGATATAATAGGGATCGCTTCAGCAGACAGACAGACAGACAGAGAGACAGACAGAGAGACAGACACAAGATCTGGGTCATATAACTCTGGCAAATAATTCATAGTATTGGTTTTAGACCCGTTGTTGCAGTGCCATATATCGGCACATGTGGTGAATAGTTTGTCAGGACTTCCAGGGGAGACGTGACACCTGACAATGACCCGTGTTTACACTGCAAGAAATATAGTTCTACTAGGACCGACTGCAGTTTGGACTCATGTAGAGCAGCTCCGGAAAAGTGAAGAAACACTCGAGGATGGTTTGAAAATACAAAATTCAGAGCTTCACATCCAACCCATTGATGCATTTTTGCAAGCGTTTGGATTCATGGTACCCAGAAGATGAACCCTGACAACCGCAGCGCCACCATGAGGCTGATGTCTCACATTATGTTTGATGGATTTGCACAAAACTTGGCTCAAACATTCGTGTTCCCCCGAGGATGTGATTTCTACATAAGACGAATCAGTCCACCATTAATAACCAACCTGTTGCAGCTGAGCTTCAGCCTTTGTTTTTTTTTTATCTGGAGAGATTTGAGTAGCTGGAGTTGAACTTCTCATCTGTTTTATGCTTGTCAGGAGGAATTGTTTTTGTTTAGTTTTTTTTTTCTCCCTTTTTCCTCGTGAAATGAAATCACATCAGCACAGACAAAAGGGGAGCACAGAAGTCTCTGAGCTGCTGCGAGCTGCTGGCAAAGGATGACCACGGACAATCCAGCCAACTTTTCTTTTGGCAGACGAACTTGTTGACCATTGATACAAGTTTCTACGACTCCGTTGACTCGACATATGGTTCGCAAAGCAAGATTAAACAAATGCAGAGGGGAGAACTTTTCTTTTTTTAATGCAACAAGTCATAACAACAAAAGCAAGAAAGACATTAAGAGCACAGCAGAACAGAGCGTTTGGAAGTTTGGTTTCCCCTCACAAAAGCACCTGCAGCTTTTTTCCTGTGGTGCAAACTCACACACACACACACACACACACTTGACAAAGATGACACGACAAGACAGCAGAAGTCCCGACCTGCCAATCAGCTGGCACGCTGCGATACCCCCACTGTGGCTGACCCCCAGCGTGCCTGTCTGAAATCTGTCTGTGTGAGAGCGCTACGCAGCAGCGGCCCCGACCGTCTAGTGTCTGGCCAAGGTTTGAGTTGGAGTGGAGCCCTGACAGCCTTTAACGGAAGGGGGACAGGATACTGTTCACACACACACACACACACACACACACATAGAGGGAAAGGTGCAATGTGTCGAAAGTGAGATTGAAGGAAGGAGGACAGGTTGCTGGGGGAGGACGGAGAATGAAGAGGAGGGGGCGAAGAAGAAGAAAGAGGCCAAAAAAAAGTCGATCCTGCAAAAACTTTGTGTTTTCAGACGACTGGTTTCCTCATAAAAAAGCAGCGGCACCAACTTTATGTGAAGCGTGAAACATCTTTTAACCTGTCAAAACTTATTGTCTGTGTCTCCCCCAAGACTGAAGTGGAGTCACAAGGTGAAGATGTCATTTACTCTAAGGTTATTAGTTCAAGTGAAACAAAAAATTGTGTGTCTTTATCAAACAAAAACACAAAATATTCGTTATTCGGCTTCTCCAATTACTTATTTAATTTTTTATGTCATTGGAGAGTCGATATTTTTTGTTTTTCTGGCCAAAGTCCTTTGTAATTTTCTGCCTGGTCGTTTAATTTTTTGTCACAATTTTCAAAATTAGAAGAAGTTGACTTCACGGAGGTTGTAATGTTCAGTTTTTGCTGTCGAAACAGTTGTCGATTCGACTCTTTGAGCATTTGCGATGCGGGGTTTGTTGACTTTTATTTTGAAAGGCTGAGTTCTGTGTTCCTAATATTTTGTCCCCCCTCCTCTGGGTGAGGACACGCCAGATATCGGTGGTGATTCAGATGAGCTTCATTACACAACACAACAAAACAATAACTACTTGACTGATTTGATAACCAGCTCCTCCAGATGTCAGCTGCACTGACATCACTCCACACTTGTGTCACCATGGCAACCCTATTAAGTGGAAAAACGTTATAAATACATGGGATCAACATATTGTCTTCGCTTTAGTAAATGTTTTACTTCTGGTTTGTCTCTTCGTTATGCGACTGTTGAAACTTAAACACAATGATCCAAATGTGGATCCTAGCGACATTTTCTTTTTTAAAACAGAGCCTCGCCGCTTCCTGTTTTCCCGATCGGAGGCGCACTGATGCTTCCTGTTTTTGTTTGTCCAATCATGGCGTCCTCCTCTCGCACTAATTATTTGTGTTTTTTGTATCCAATCGGAGACCAGCTCTCAGCCCCGCATCCTGTGTTTGTTGTTGTCCCCTCAGAACACCACAGACAGCTCATCCAACTCCTCCCAGAAGCTGGAGAGCTCGCTGCAGCCGCTCGAGTCCTCGCCCCTTCCGCAGAGGCACAAGTGTGTGATGGGACATCGCCACGACCTCCACGACCCCTACCGGCTCTCAGACCACTACTTCTTGGACCAGGTGAGAGGAGACACAACTGTACGAGGGGGGTTTCCAAAATGATTCTGCAACCGATATAGACTTTTTTTGAATTTTTTTTTAATGTTTCCCCTCAACAAACAGTTTTTAAGTTTGTTCAACAAGTGTCTTTATTAGTTTTCAGAGAAAATAATCACACTACAACAAATAATACAGGTGCAAAACAGAACTATCACAATAAGGCTCATCTTCAATAAGGTAAACATGACAGGGCTGTAGAATACGATATCTGGCTCAGTCCAAAACATAAATCATCCTCAAGTGTCACCGGTGGTCCAAAAGTTGCCTTGGTTATCCCAACAAAAAAAGCACTTCAAATAAAATAAAACAAAAACAAACAGACAAACATACTAAATACATAACAATACTTGTTTGTTGATGGCTGACACTTTCCTCCAATGTTTTCTTCGCCTCTAAGAACTCCGTAAAAGACATACGACTGTTTATTAATTCCACACATGCGAAATTTGGTTGTTACAGTAGCATTTGTAACATACAAGGTATAAAAAAAAAAAGTTGAATAATATGCAGATATACATACATAGAGATAACGTTTATATGTTATTATGTTTATTCTTTTTATTTAGTCTTTTTATGAGTATTTATTAAAATGCTGCTATGATGATAGGGACTGCTCTCAAAGGAAGTCTCGTTGTATTTTTTTTTTTTTTTTTTTTTAACCTTTATTTAACCAGGCAAGCAAATTAAGAACAAAATTCTTATTTTCAAGTGCAGCCTGAGGGGGAAGGGAGAGGGGAGTGATGTATGTAGTGGAGTATGGAGATGTGCAATGACAATAAAAGCATCTAATCTAATCTAATAGAAACTAACTATGCAAGACAAATATATAGTTATGTACCAAAATGGTTCAGGAAAAGTTCTCCACATATTGTCAAAGATTTAACGTAAAAGTGAGTTTTCCCATTGCCAGAGAGTCTGACAGTCGGACACTAACTCTTGGTTTGGTCCTGATTTGGCTGTGATGTGTTTAACTTGTAACATGCAAACAGTGTTTAAGTTTAATTGTGTTTTTCCTCAGCAGCCGTTGTCTCGGCTTCCCCGCCACGTCACTTTCCAGGAGGACGAGGAAATCGTCCGCATCAACCCCCGGGAGCGCAGCTGGGAGCGAACCACGGAGCATCACCATGGACGCCAGCCGGACCGGCCCTGGCTCCGGGGCTACGAGGACTACCGCCACGCCACGGTGCGGGACAAGTTCATCCAGATGGACGACTCCGAGTCCTACGTGCACTTCGCCAAGACGGAGGCGCAGAAGCACGACTACACGTACCCGCTGCAGCCGGCGCTGTCGCCCTCAGACTCTGACCCCGCCCTCGGACCCTTGACCAATAAGGGCGGCGGCTCGTACCGCCACGGCTTCTCGTCCGTGGTCTCCACCCAGCCCCGCTCCTTCCTCCCGAGCTCCTCTCCGTCCACCAACGGCGGGAAGGGACGGAAGGAGGACGGGCTGGAGCGCGCGCAGTGCGAGCACTGCGGCGAGGCCTTTTACGTGTCCGACAACCGGAGAGGCCGGTGCCAGGACGCGCCGGACCCTGTGCGGGCGTGCGTCCGGCGGGTCAGCTGCATGTGGCTGGCAGACACGATGCTCTACCACTGCATGTCCGACCCGGAGGGGGACTACTCGGACCCCTGCTCCTGCGACGGGGGCGAGGGCGGCGGGGGCGGCGGCCGGCTCGGCACACGCTGGTTAGCTCTGCTCGGCTTGTCTCTGGTGGCGCCGTGCCTCTGCCTCTACCCGCCGCTCCACGCCTGCCACCGGGCGGGGCTGGCGTGCGGCTGCTGCGGAGGCCGACACAAGCCCCTGAGCTGAGCCGAGCCGCCACCGCCGTTGCAGTCGCGCTTGGAAAAAAACCTCTCAGAGGAAACGATTAAAAGACTAAAACAAACCCAACGCAAGCACAGGGAAAGGGAAGGATGGGGAAGTACAGAGAGGACAAGTGGTCATGGCTGCTCGCTCTCCTGCCTCGGTTCCTCTGGGTTTCTCTACAAATTCCAGACACTGAAATAAGCCAAAAAAAAAAAAAAACACACACACACACACACAGAAACAAAAAAAACAGTTGGTGCATTTTCTGAACGGCCTGGGAAGATAAGCTCCCCCTTACGGCAGACAGTTCTCTCACCTCTTCACATGGCCATTTCATGCTCTGTTTCTAGTGAGAGAGCACTCTTTTTCAGGGGGCCTTTTTTTTTATAGCTGACCTATATGTCATGTATCACATATGCAGGTACTTTATACTTTGTACACTGACTCGGCGTCAAAGAACTTGAATTGTTTCTTTGTTCTGTTTCTCTCTCTTTTTTTTTTCTTTCTTTCTCTCTTTCTCTCTCTCTCTCTCTCTCCTTTTGATGTACGCGCGGCCATTTTGTTTATTCCAATATCAGGCCCGCTCAGCTCAACTCCAGCTACAAGAGAAATCAGACACTACACCTCTCTGTGTGTGCGCATGTTTGTATGTGTGTGTGTGTGTGAGTGTGTGTGTGAGAGTGTGTGTGTGTGTGTGTGGACGGTGTATGTGCATGCTTACAATGTGCGCCGAGGCCTTTTTGTTGTCTGTACTGCAGCTTATAGTAAAGCTCATGTATATAGTCTACATAGCTCTCCACCAACATCAACATCTTCTTTGTTCACTGAAACAAAAAACGTGGTACTCATCTTAATCTAATCTAATATCCCAAAGATTCGTGTTTTTATCCTATTTATTTTCTCACTGAATTGATCTACCAGCATATAAAAAAAAGGGTGCTGGGTTTGTGATTCACCCGCCGAAAACGAGACGGTGCCTCAAAGTCATGCTACACAACGCTCTGGCGCCCGTCTCCCTGCTCCTTTCACGTTATTTCAAACAGTGCCTAAACTTACCACCTGAACCAGGAACCCCAGTAGTGTTTTTTTTTTTTTTTATCCATACATTTTACTTACACATACACGGTTAGTGAGGTGAGATCTGAAGGCTCTGATTTCCTCATTCTCAGCCAGTCACACCGAGGACTTGAAGGGTCGTCCTTAGAAAAGCCGTTAAAAAAAAACTGGTGCCTGTTATGCCTTAAAAACTTCACCCTTCTCTGAAGATGTCTGCTATAATGAGTATGAAAAACAAAGGAAAAAAAAGAGCGTGAGCGCCATTACGGCTCCAAGCAATCAGCCTCACCATCTACTCCTAGACACTTGGTTTAAGCTATTTTTCTATGATGAAAAAGGAACTCTTTAAAATGGTTCAACTTCTCATCAATGGGACAGTTCACCTGCGATGTACAATCAGCTCCCCCTCCTCCCGAAGCCCAGCAGCTCTCCAGCAGAGCTCACCAGTCACATGTGCAACAGTGCGGAAAGCAAATATAACTTTTTATAAAAATGATGCAGCTGTAGTTTAAAACCATCACAATCTTTACCTGTACTTTTTTTTATTGTTACTGCTATATTTGGCCAAAAACATCCCTATAAACCTTTCAATGCAGTGATTTTTATTTCTCATTTATATATATTTTTATATTTCGACAGCACTCGTGTCTGTGCATTAAATACAGAAGCAGACCTAGAGCCCAGGAGATGGGTGTCAGGCCGGCTTAGCTTTGCATAAACACTGTAAACTGTAGGGAACTGCTAGTCTGGCTCGGTCCACCGTAGCTTCTATGTCTTGACTGAAAACAGCTGATGGTCATTGATTGGTTTTGTTTTATTGTTGTTGTTTTTTTGCCCTTATGGAGCTAGGCTAATGGTTTCCAGACTTTAAGCTCAGTTAAATGAAGTTAAGCTAAACTAAACTAAGCTAAGATAATCAGGGCTCGTTTTATTGTAAATGGGAGATAAATATTAGTGATAATTTGCTGAACCAATAGTAAAGGCCTACATGTGACTGGTGTGCACTGTTCTTCTCAAGTCCTAGAGCTTTTTCTTTTTTCTTTTTTTTCCTCCATTGCCTGATTTAGCATTGTCATCATCGTCACCGTCGTCGTCCTCCTCCTGGCTAACATCAGATGGATGTTTGACAACAGCGCAAATGAAAGAAGCTGTTCATTCAGGATTTTACTGGATGATGTTGATGTGAAAAATCAGGCATTGGAGGCAAAAAAAAACAAACAATCCCCCTCCCAAAAAAAAAAAAAAAGCTTATCCTTGCCCCCTCACACCTGACAGCACAACACTACACTGACAGCCGCTCGGGTGCTTTAACAACGCTTCATCTATAAGCCTGGTTGATGGCAGCGTCGGGGATGTGACCATGAACACAATAAGCTTTCTGGAAAAGGAAAAAATAAATAAATATAAAAGCAGGACATCAGCAGAGTCCCTTTGGAAAAGAACGGGAGTCCAAAAAACAGCTGAAATCCTGGAGACAAACATCCATCCCTGATTGTTTTGCCAAGGAAATGTCACTTACTGTAGTTGAAATACAGAATGCCTGAGGATGTCCTTTTTCCTTCCCTGGTTGTGTCTGTTTCATACATCCTGTCCTGTGTACCAGTTTGTATGTCCTTGGTGTGTGTGTGTGTGTACGTGTGTGTTTGTGCGAGTGTGTTTATGCCACATCCCTTTCCCCTCTCCTGCTCCTTGATCCAAAGCTACTGGGATCAGCTGAATATGCTATCGGACACTATAACACCTCGCCAGTATATAATCAGATCCTTTGATTATGTGATGCATCAGGGACAGGGCCAATCAGATTGGAAAGTGTGTGTGTATGTGTATGTGTGTGTGCGCGTCTAATCGTCTCATCTGGTGTTTGAGTGTGTCTTCACATGTCAGAGCCATTTACAAGTGCCTGAACGCATCCTCTTTATCTCCTTGTCTTTAAATTGAAAAAAAAGAAGAAAAAAATTAAAGAAACGACTCCCTGTAATGAATTAGACCCATTTTTTTACGCTTAGTATTTTTACCTCTGTAAAAAAAAAAGAGAGCAAAAATTATATTATATATATCAAGTGTATGTTGTACATTTTTATTTCTATTTTGTTTTTTTTAAAATAACTGTTTCTAACATGTACGATGGATGTAGCTCTTGCTTTTCGAGAAGGAACAGGAAGTACTTTGTAGATACTGAAGGGTGGCCAGGTCTGTGAGAAAACTAAAGTGAAATGTGTGTCTTACCTTCCGCCTCCAATAAAATGAGAGAAAACAGTGAAACTACACGCGAGTCTGGTTATTTCCTCATAAAATATCTACTGTAAAACAAGAAAGGCCCAAACTAAAGCTCATTAAAGGGAGGTTTTGTATGTTTTCTTTGCTGCTTGAAATGCTTCCAAGACAAGAGAGCAGAGCTACGTCGTCAGGGCAACAGTGAGTTGCTCAGTTGCTATCGGAAACAGGCTGGGGCTAGCAGATTAGCATGCTAACTTCAGTAGAAGAAAACACTTGATAAAAACAAAAGATGACAATAGAGTTTCTTTCTACCTCTGAAAACAGCTCATGTAGAGTAAGGAGAATAAAGTTTAATGCTGAATTTGTGTTTGCTTCTGGGAAATTAGTTGCTAATGTTGACTAATCTGTAGCTGTAGCTAAACTTACAGGTTTTTTAAAGCGACAAATTGCATCAAAAACTAGCTGTGAATGCACATTGATAAAAACATTTAAACTAAAAATGTAAAATAGTCCGATTTTTAAAAGGATTTTACCACAGGAAACGAGAGACACACACAGCTAGCGTGCTAGCAACAGTAAAGAGTACAAATAACCCTTTTTAAATGGACAAAATGCATCAAAAGCTTATTGTAAATGGACTCTAATAAAAATTGAAACTAAATTCAGTCATAAAAAAAGGATTTTACAGGAGATAAATCAAGGAACACAAATTAGCCATTAGCACGCTAAGCAGCGGTGCTGATGATGACTTTCCTCTGGAGAACATGAATCATGAAGAAAGCCCAAATCCTGTGGCAAATTATTGACATTTTATGAAGTGCAAATAGTTAACCGTCACATGTGGAGTTCCTGAGCTGTTTTTAAAGACAAATACTGGATCTTTAGAGAGACATAAAAATTGCTGGGGAGAGCGGATGCCACCCATGACTTTGTGAGGAGATCCAGAGAATAAAAAATGTCAGTCAAGGCCTGAAGTTTCTCATTATCCTTTAATAACTTCCATCGTTTGCTGCACCAAACTCTTTGTAAAGTATTTAATGAAAGAAAGCTCAAAGAAGAAGAAGAGAAAAAAAAACCCCAGCCTAGTACACCATGTTTCATTCTCCTCAAGATGTCTTTCCCCGGCTGCCTCCCTCCTCAGCAGGAACATGTGATAGCCATCGAGGACGTCGAGCTGTTTGACTCAGGATGTCTCTGGAAAAGCATGTGGGCGATAATGATGGAGCGCGAGAGCGGGGAGGGGGAGGGAGAAAAGAGAAGAAAAAGAAGGTCCCTCAGGGCTTTTGGGGGCCTGCTAAGCAGCTCAGCGGCTGCAAACAGCATCACAGTCCACATGTGCAAACATTTAAGATATCTGCTTGTGTAATGGGGTCAGCGTGGCCCCTCTCTGGGTGCACGGAGCACCGGCGCTCACTTCCCAGTGCAATTTACAGGAATGGGTGGCTTGTCCCGCACCAGTGCTGTGGTCTCATGTCCAAAGATAGGCAGGATTTTTTTTTACATTTCCCTCCTTACAGCTGAGGTTTTGTTGTTGCACATCTTATGTTATCTGTGCAACTTTAACTCCAAGTTGTGGGTCTCTTTCTCAGGCCTGATGAAACCACGCACGCTGAGAGGAGATGTTGCAGCAGTGAAGCTTACAAGGAGGCAGATAATTGTTTCAGCATACTTTATTTAAAACTGAGTTTCAAAACCCTGCACCTGAGATAAACCGGGTCAGACTGAGGAAAACCTCTCTCTACTCCCACCCTGTGGAAAATCTTTTAGCTGGAAACCGTTTGTGCAAAAGCAACTTGGAAAAACCCACTGTTGATGAAAGCAGTTTAATCTTTTACTTTAATAATAGGCTACAAGATAAGAAAAGTACTAAAAAAGGTGTGAGGAAAAACCTTTTATTGCGTATAAGTCCTTTAAATAACAACTGAAAAGTTCATGTTTTAGATGTTAAGTATAAAAAGCAAGTATGATGCATTGTCCTATGTGTTACATATCAGTATGAGAGAGAAAACTCAAATTTAAAGATAAAAAAGAAGTTGTAGATGAGATGCAGGATTTTCATTTTAATGCATTTTTGCAGGTTGAAGAAAACTCTCAGAACGAGGTCCATTTTGTAGCTGTTCTGGAGCTTTTGATCACAGCACATGATCTTCATCAGCAGACGACATTTGGCTGAAATAGTAAGTTTTCAATTCTCATTTTTGTTTTGTTTTTTTTTGTTTACAAACTGAGACTCAAAGTTCATTCATGACATCGACCAATGCTCTGTCTAATCTCGACCATCAACCTCATCCGATAAGAGCGAAACTTATCTGATTTTTTTCTATGAGTAACTGTCCTCGGCTACAAACCCCGGCCACCCCCGCTGAGGCCAGTCAGTGCTGCCTGTTTGTGCTGGGATGATGGGGTATAGGAAACTTCAAACGGTGCATCAGAGGTAACAGTTCAGGGTTAAGAGGGAAGTGGCAAAGAGTCGAGGGATTAAAATGGAACAAGGCCGGAAGAGTCTGGGTGAGATCTTTATTTCAGGCACGGAAAGAGAGCCTCTTCCTCTGGTGGCGCCAGTCCTCTGCCACTGTTCCATTTCCTCTTCCTCCTCCTGCTCTGCTCTGCTCTGCGCCGAGCTCTCCTCCTCCTCCTCCTCCTCCTCCTCCTCCTCCTCCTCCTCCTCCTCTGTGACCCAGCCACAGTCACCTTCATACCTCCATCCTCTCCTCTGATGTGTTTATATCTCCATGCTGAATTCCAGCTCCCTGCAGAAAACCTACCATCAACTGACAAGTAAAAAAACAAAAAAAAATTTAAGTTTATCTGCAACTATTTTTTTTTACAGTCAGTTTATAACACTGTCAAACATTTGACACTTCCTGTGTCTCAGATGTGAGACTTTGCTGTTTTAACTTTAGATTTTGGACTATTAGTTGGACAGAAAGACTCTTAATGATTTCTGTTTTTTGATTTTATGATGATCCAAAGATTGATCTACAAGGCAGGGCATACTTTATAATAATAATAATAATAAACTTTATTTATCAAGCACTTATCAAACAAGAGTACAAAGTGCTTAACAGAGAAAATGAGGATAACAGTTAAAACAAGAAGATCAGGAAATGCTAAACGAAAGAAATGTGTTTGAAGTAGAGATTTATAAGAAGACACCGACTCCGACCACCTTATTTCTTATGAGACATGGATTTTTTTTTAAAAACACAAAACTTGAATTCCACTTCATCCTCTCATATTTTACAGCTGAAAAACGTTTCAAATAAACTTGTAAATTGCAAGATTTATCTTTGGTTTTCCCATTTTGCCAAAGGTAAAATAAAAACCTGTATTCATGTAAAAACCCTGACTTCATTCCAGTTGATGCAAACAGGAATATCTGACAACACAAAGTCGTTTTTCCACATTGCAGAGCTGTGAGGAAATGCACTGCGGCACATACTTCAGTGTTGTGCTGAGCTGCTGCTGTCGGACGCTGGAGCAACGAGTAGAAGCTAAGATAAAGATTTTTTGCTGAATAAGAGACACTTTAGGGTAAAACTTGAAGATGAGCAGGAAATATTTTGTTTATGTGCGTTTAAGATCTTCTCCAACACCAGCAGCGTTCAGATTCAGAGCTCAGACGGGATTATTTGGGAACCAGACATCAGTTAGTTGTGATTTCTCCACTGATTATCAGTCTCTCTTTTTTCTTTCCTGTGTATAAATCTGGTTTTCTCAGACCAGAGATAAGTGACGACTTCAGCTTGACCGGCTGCACGACAACAGGTAGAACAAGTTCTGACTGACAAAACAATCCCATCATCCTCAGGGTCACTAAATGGCTTTTTTTTTAACAGCTTTCTACCCCATTAAATGGTCTTCAGCAACAGACAAGGTTTTACTCAGAATTGCTTTGTTGATTATGTTTCCAAAAGGTCAATAATGAACTTTTGAGGCTTTTATTTTTAGGAACACAGTGAATAAACAGTCTTTAAGGTGCAGAGATGAGTAGTAAACTGCCTCCTCTGATGTGGGTAAGTAGGAAACTCTGGAACAAGTTTACACTTATTGACCACGATTTTTGATCATCATTCAACAGTTTGTTAAATATTGTCAGTTTTTCTAACTCACTTCACTGTAAACTGAATATTTGTGAAGTTTAATATGTTGGTAGAAAAAAATAAAACATCAGTTTGGCCTCTAAGGAATTGCAATTTGCATTTTTACACCACATTTTCTTTAACTTTTCATAGACTTGTAAATGAATCAGAGACATTAATTTGAAGAGCTGCAGCCCTACATGCCTGTTGAATACTTAAGTCACTTTTTTTTTTTATAACTACATCTCTGCATGACATTTTATTCCACCAATTCAGTGAAGAAAAGAGGACACCGCACAGCGATCCTTATAAATCACTTTTCTTTATTTAAATCAGCGTTAGGCAGTTATGCTATGAACAACACAGGAAAATAAAAACAAAAAACAGTGACAAAAAGAAAAAGACATTAAAACATGAGAGATCCAGTTAACATTAACTGCACTTGGCACTGGATAGACGTTCATGGAAAGAGGAAAAAAAAAATATACACATTTATCATACTCAAAATAGAAGTGCCTCCAGTAATCATCAATTCGACTGTTGGGAGAGAACGACTGGAGAACTTAAATATGATCTCAACAGCATTTCAACTTCAGAAAACAAAAAAAAAAATCAACATTTTGTTCTTCTTTTTCTTCTTCGTTTTTTTTTTTAATATCAAGTTTCTCGGTGCTCAGATTCAAATCGATCTCATCATCAGCCTGCGACTGCCTCCCTTGCTTCGGGGGCGGAGCTGAAGGAACGCGACAGGTGAGGTACTGCAGCGTTGGTTGCACTCGATTGTCGCTACAACTGCTCACACCCACTCGTTCAGCTTCACATTTTCCGCCACCAAAAGAAAGGGAGGCAGCGGCGCGGCGGGCTGATGAGGAACAAATAGTAACGCTCCACCCACGTCCCATCATCATCATCATCATCGTCTCACCACCCACAAACCCCAAAGTACCGTCACACAACCGATGTCAAGCTCAGGGGCCTCTACTTTGCGTATTTGTCCCTTTTGTAAATCAACCATCAATTCTTCATAAAAACATGGAGGAAACTTCTGTTACCACAATACACTCCATTTACAATGGTAGTAGTGCACAGCAACAAAAGAAAAAAGTCAATGGAAAAAAAAAAGAAAGTCTGATTTAAAGATATGAGCTCATACATCCAACAAAAAAGGAAAAAAGCAAAAAAAAAAAAGAAGAGAAAAGAAGTAGTCCCTCTCCCAGAAAAGAAAAGTCATGATATCATTTATAAAAACCGACATAAAACTGTGATCAGTTCTCGCTCACCTGGAACAGATGCTGAAAGCGGCCCGTGGCTGTTTGTGGTGGACCCTGATTGTGATATTACAGACGCTTATGAGTTGCTTAGAAACTTTGCATCGATTAATCCCCTCCGGACGTTTTAATCAAAGGGAGGAAACTAAACTTTCTGAGACGCTCGCCTCGCTGCACTGGCTGCTGGCTTCTACCTGCCAAATGTAATTCACATCAAACTCATTTCCCACTCACGGTTTTAACCTCCTCCACCAGCTTTTGAGTTTGTTTTTTTGTTTTTTTGAGGTTTTTTTTTCTTCCTTCTTTTAAAAATCAGGCTTCAAAATTCACCAGCCGGGCGACGTTAACCCTTCTAGTCCTACTTTTTAAAGTACAAGGAGGAGGAGTTTCAGTGGAAATCTGGGGGGCTTGCGAGGAAAAGTGTGAACCAATCCCAAACCAGGAGAGAAGAAGAGGCAAAGAGGAGAGAGAAGAAGGAGGAAGAGGAAGAGGAGGAGGAGGAGGAGGTGATGGCTCGATTCCCTCTGATGTTTGAGGAGAATCAGGAGCCGGAGGAGGAGGAGGAGGAGGAGGAGGAGGAGAGGAGGGATAAATAGTTATATACTCTGCGATGGGGGGGCGAGGGGGGGGAAGTGTGTGCATGTCGTGTGTATATATGTGTGTGTGTGTGTGTGTGTGTATTTATTTTTTGTTTGTTTTTGTAACGTGTGTATGCGTGGTCTGTCCGTACAGTGCTTTATCTGACGGTGACTCCGAGTTTTTCCAGCACGCGGACTCCCTTCTCCTGGTACTCCTCCCGGGTCAGCCAGAAGTTGTCCTTGTCCTTCATGATGTCGGCCAGCACGGCTCCGCCCAGGAACACCATGTGCTTTCGCCTGGGAGGATCCTCGATCCGGATCTTAAATTTCTACAAGACAAGGGGACAAAGGGACGTACAGTGTGAGGAGAGACCCTGCGCAACAAAGAAAAGACCTGTGACTCAGGCGGCGTTCACGCTGCTGCCTCAAAGTGCCCCATTGTTTTGTTTCTCTGCACTCGGATGCGATACTGATCTTAATGTTTTTCTAGTCAGTGTGAGGGGTTTTTTCTTTTCTTTTTTTTTCTTGTCGTTTCCCCAGTTTCAGTTTGGACTACATTTAAGTTTGATCCAGATGCATGATCATTCAACTTGTTTATTAAAATAAAACATTTGTAATTGCTGCCGCGGCGAAGAACAACTGGAGAACAACTGGAGAAGAACTGCTCGGAGCCTCGGGCAGCGTCAGCAACACGAAACAGTAAAAGAAAAACAGCCACATCTGAAATACGTGTCTACTGTTTAGAGACTCTCTCTCTGTGAGGACATTAGTCGCACATGTAGCACTCAGGACGAGCAGCGTGAGCAACGCTACCGGTTGTATTGATAACCGTAATTGTTAGAAAACAGCCATAATATCGTCACCTGATCTTATCCAATATTAAAAGGGATACCTCATTCAAAATCAATAATTCACCAATTTTCTACTCACCGTCATGCCAAGGAAGGGTTTGGAGAATTTTAGGAGTTATCAAAACGCTTTTGGA
Organism: Trachurus japonicus; assembly: GCF_045865225.1. NCBI lineage: Eukaryota > Metazoa > Chordata > Actinopteri > Carangiformes > Carangidae > Trachurus > Trachurus japonicus. Next base: position 9,313,224 of record NC_140921.1, on the reverse strand, counting down.
GTTGCAGGGGGGGTCCGGCTGGCAACGGATTTTCATATAATGGCAGCGGATAGAGTTCACTTTTGAATCGTCCAAAACACACACACTGTTTGTTGTAGCAGTAGCTCCCAGTGGCTGCACGAGATTTGCTGCGAGATGTTCTTCCGTGTTTACATCATAGGTCCAATGGTTTACAACGACGAACGAACATCTCGCAGCCACTGGGAGCTTGGTCAGTACGGACAAGCAGTATGGAGGTATCTGGATGTTTCATAGTGTGTGCTTTGGACGATTCAAAAGTGAACTCTATCCGTCGCCATTATATGAAAATCTGTTGCCAGCCGGACCCCCCCTGGAACTCCAAAGGCGTTTTGATGACTCTGAAAGTTCTCCAAACCCTTCCTTGGCATGATGGTGAGTAGAAAATTGGTGAATTATCAATTTTGGGTGAAGTATCCCTTTAAGAAACAATATTCAGTCTCATTGGAGCTGAACCACTGAGAGAAGATGTTGTATGAAGACATGACACCAACATGAGCGCTGCACCGTCCTGAACCACAACATGATTTTAAGGTGTGAAACCAAGACAACAACCTCAAACAGCAGTGACTTCACTATGTGCAACACCTGTGATTGTACAGTCGTCTCATCCATTGTTGTAAAAATGTTGATTAGTGCAAAGAAAACCGAGGCCAACGTGGCGCCTCCTCGACCTCTGTGGTCACACACGTGCTCCCAGGTTTTATAATGGAAAAACTCTCAAAAATCAACACTCAGACCTCGGCCCCTGCAACATAATCCACTTCTCCGCGGTGTCTTGAAGCCTCCAGTGCGTCCAAACGCTCATATTTTCACCAAATAGGGCGAAAGACGCAAGGCTTGTTTGTTGCTCACGTGGCGCGCTGTCCAAACATAGGTGCAGCAGCAGCAGCAGCGGCAACAAACAAACAGCTGAAAAAAGGCGCAGGGGCCGAGCTGCGGATCCAAGGTGGAGTCATTGAGTCGCACTGAGAGGGGGAAAAGGACGGAGCGAGGAGACGAGCAGATGCAAACAGCAGCAAGTGGAATGTGCTGCAGGAATTTACTGAATGGATGTTTGGATGCTTCTCCTCCCCAACATGTTTGAATCCAGTGTAATCAACATGGAGCGAAGCTGACCACAGCCCCGGCTCTATATGAAAAGACTAAACAACCGAGCAGGGGGGTTTTAGTATTTAAGTATAAATATGACCTTGGGCTCTCCAGGAGAAGACACATGTGCCGTTACAGACTGTGCACATTTCATTAGAAGCAACAGAGATATGTGAAAAACACTCGCTCGCCATTAGAGAATGAGATAAACAATTTGAGCAAAGCGAGTCTGGCTGCAGTTGTGGGCAGAGAAGTAAAGCACATAATGACTTGCTATTAAACTTATGAGTCATCTGTGGACCTTTGTTTACAGAGTAGGTCTGTGTCTTTGGGACACGGACACGGAAATGTAACGTAGTGATATTTTCCCCCAAAACAAATATTTATCATTGGGAAGTGAACCTTACATGTGTTGTGATTAGCGTTGGTGAGCTCTGATTAAGCTAAATGAGCGTCCACTGGCCGCTGGCACCACCTGGTGGTCGTTCACGTCCACTGCACCGAACAAACGGAGACTTCGATGTTCATAAAAAACTTGTTTCCTAAACCTTGCAAATGTATTCAAATAGTAGCAGCGCGGATAAAAAGCGATTCATTTATTCTGCTGTGAATTGAAGCGTGTGGGACTTCCTCATTTGGACAAAGGAAACACTGTCAGGTGTCAGTCACGGTTTACTCTCTAAAAAAACCGACTTAAATATGTTCACTGCGGTCGTTTTCACCTTTCTGGTGCTTTACTGCTCCCTCACATGTGGGAAACTCCGCCCAGGCTTAGTCAAACAAACCCCCAGAATCAGCTGGAAATATTAATTCACACCAACTGAGGGGGAGACTTCAGCTCATCTCAATGCTTTTTTAAAGACATAAGCATTTGTTGCAGGAAACTCGACACTAACCAGCTTCTAAATTTGGGCTAAAATTAATTTTATGCGACCTGTTTTCATAGTCGCAGTCAATCTGCAAACCACATGCGAGTGGTTTTAGCTCAGAGAAGTTCCGTATCGATCACGTATTCTCAACAGTGCGACTGCAACAAGTGAAGCCGAGGCCATCAGAACAGTTTCTCACCGAAAGCTTGTCCACGTCTCCCTTGAGCACACGCTCCAGGTAGAGCTGCTTGAGCTCCCTCTCCAGCCGAGAGGGCAGCCCCGGGTACATGGTGGATCCGCCCGACAGCACGATGTGTTTGTAGAACTCAGGCCTGATGACGGGAAGAGAGAGAGAGAGAAGGTGAGAAAGAGCAGGAAGAGAAATCAGCATCTCAAAAATCATACAAGTAGTTTTGCTGGTTTCCCTCCCGATGAATATATCATGAAATTCATAGTCCACATTGTTGAACATGAACTTTCTGGTCAGATTTGAGTCCCTCTGTGACGTGACGTTAATCCCTCAACAAAACTTATTTAAAAACAAAATTATTAATAAATATAAAACTGAATTATGAACACCAGTGTGCTCATGAACTGCCTACTGTTTGTAGAATATATACACACGGAAAGTGTTAATTTAAGAAGGGGAGGCAAAATAAGCTGAAGCTTCTGCCTACACCTTTTAGGTCAAGGTACATTTGTTTTATTTTGTATTTATACTTTAAGGTAAAAAAAGAAATTAATTATTGTTTGTTGTTTATTTACATTTAAAACATATGTGTATATAATGTATATTGATTCTCCGAGACCAAAATAAACTCTAACAACATCAAGGAATAAATAATAATTGAATAGGCTTCAAAGCATACTCTTTTTTATTTTTTACAATTAGTGACTTGTAAATGTGTGTGTGTGTCAGTATTGGGCACGTTATTTTAAAAAAGTAATTAGTTATAGTTAACTAGTTACTTTCCCCAAAAAGTAACTAAGTTAGTAACTGAATTACTACATTATAAAAGTAACTGATTACCAGGAAATGAGTCAAATTACTTGGACTCGACCCCCTTTAATCTCCCATTTATCTGGAACTAACCAACTCACTCACTCAGAATCCCTCCACACAGTTGGTTAGTTCCAGATAAACAGCGTTTTTCTGACTAGTTGATGGACAAAAAAAAAGTGTAAATAATGTCCTACACTTTAACAGGTGTATTACTTTGAGACAGGACTTCTTGGGTCAAGTAACGGCGCATTTTATTGTTCGTAACGGTAACAGCGTTATAACGGGGGAAACAGTAACTTTTTTGATTATTGTTACTGGAAAAAAGAAGCGGCGTTAGTAATGCTGTTTATTTTATAACGCCGTTATTCCCGTCACTGGTGCGTCAGTGGAAACACGGCGTATCCGTGCCTCGTCACCGGCCTCACCTGGTGTCTATATCGGCCGCCTGGATGGTGTTGAAGAGGAGCTCGGCCACTCCGACACCCTCCACGTTGATGAGGTGGGGCTGGAACAGAGCCTCCGGGGCCTCAAACCGCTCTCCTCCCACCTTGATCACACGACCATCTGGCAGCTGGAGATGTGTGGGAGGGGATGAGATGAAAAGAGAAGGGGAAAAAAAGGAAAGAAAGAAGCATGACACCAGTGAAGAGGTAGGATGTAATGTATGACTCAACAGAGTGTGCTAAAGGATGTAAATCTCGTCTGCAAGAATCAAGGCTACTCTCCGTTTGAGATGTGTGAAAGGAAGTCCTGACTTCTCCATATCTCTCTTTTTTTTGTTTTTTAAAAGAGATTTAATGTGTTTAATCCAGATTGAAAACACCCCCCCGCGCCAGAGCAGCAGGTAAAAAGGCACAGTGAGTGTCGGCTCCAAAACGAGTAGACTGGATGTGTATGACTATAAAAAGGCTTCATTCAGCTGAGGGCAGTGGGAGGAAGCGGAGCCCAGCCTCAGCCGCAATGTGGCTGCACAGGAAATGATGTAACGTGCAGTTCAGGGCCCTTCGGCCACAGTTACATTGCCCTCCTTGTTTCAGCAACACTCGCGCACACAGAACGATACTTACACATACATGTTCACACGCCTACACGCGCACACACTCGCCTACACTAACCCAAACACACATGGTCACAGTGAGCCCTGAGACACAACATGTGCTCGGTAAGGCGTGCAGTTAACACAGACTTCAGGTCCTGCGTTTAGATTCTGTGGTTCCCTCTGCAGGGAAAAGGCCTTGGAAAGAAAAGCAAGTCTGCACCCCCATATGTTTGAGTCCCAGAGAAAACAGTTAGTCAGCAGCACTGCCCTGTCTCACAGCGCCAACAATGGGCATGTGGTAGTCTACTTAGCTCAGTGCAGAAACAGATTTAGTTACCCCATTAGTTTTGATTCCTTCAAAAAATACTGCCACTTGTGAATAACAAACCCGTTGGGAGGGATTCTTTATACGATGATGCTATTTTAAGCAGAAACGTGAAACTTGTGTGCATGTGGCGTGCACAAAAAGAGCTAATTTTACTTTCTTTTTTTTTTTAAATAAACAAAACAAAAACGAGAATCGCAGAGGGCTGGAAGTGTGTTGTTTGCCTAAGTAAAACGACGTCCAACCTGAAAAACAGCTGCTTAACGCATTTCACAAAATATTCATGTCCCCATTTCTTGAGCAAACTCAGCGTTTTCTCAGAAGTTATCTTTGTCCTCTTTGTTCAGTCTCATCGTGTCCTGACTGGTTTTTGTTGATCGCATGTCTCTGATTTTAAGTATTCTTATTTTATAATATAACTATCAGACAGGGGGACAGCAGGAAACACGGCGACACCAATGTTTTCCTCTGTATATAAGACCCACTGAGGGAACAGAGTCCTAGTTGTGAGGGTGGCAACTACAGTAGCTCCTAGATCTGGTTTCACACTGGCTATTGTGTCTGCACAGTGCACACCTGATGAAATAACAACCACAAACACCATTTTACATGATAAGCTGAGCTGCAGTTAAACAGAGTTGTGAAATGACTCACAAACCTGTACAAAAAAACACCACAAAAAACCACAACCCACGCTTCCACTGTTAATGCTTATGGAGTGGAGTGAATGCAAGAACAACCTGTGCAACGATGCCATAAGTGTGCCTGTCGTTTTAAAAAAAAATCAAAGTTATATGACATTGACATCTTATTAAGGTAAATTAAAGCGTGTATCTACCGTGTATGACTCCACCAGCACGGTGGTTTCCAGAGCCAGCTTCTGCTCCTGCTCGATGTTGTAGCCCACGTAGCACAACTTCTCCTTCATCATGCGCACCGTCTCGAAGTCTGCAGAGTGGTTGAAGGCATAACCCCTCAACAACAACAACTACGGGACAGGAGACAACAGACAGACAGAAGGTGAGACAGGTTCTGGGTGATTTATTGTATTTTTTTTGTGAGTTATTCATAATAATCATCTTTTAAATAGTGTAATGCATATACAACATCATGTTTGGTAAACTAACAAATGGTCTTGAGGACATAATCACATTAATATTCATTCTTTTAAATTCCAAATCTTTCACAACTGAGAAAAAAAACCATCAAATTGGTAGAAAATTGTTTGATTTGTCTTCTTTTTTTTCTTTGAGGGCAGGGCTCGACAGTGCGACAGTTTTGCTCGCATTTGCGAGTTGATAATATCCATTGCGAATAAAAAATTACATTCAGTCGCATCAGTGCGACTCGGACAGAAACTGCATGCACCGTTTTGCATGCTGTTTAACGTGAGCAGTATCTCCCCCGCCCCGCCCCCCCTGCCTGTTTGGTGATTTTGGCCGCCGCCTTGATTAGCTTGTGTACATCGGGGCCGTTCAGATGTAACGTCTTTTCCGCACTTTACTTTAAAGGTAGACGCGCGTCATGCACGCCAAGGCGACGCCGTAGCAGAGCACATTCGGTGCGACGCGCTTCCCCCCCCGTGCACGTTCGACCTGCTTCTTCCTCCGGTACACGGTCTCGGGCTGTGTCTCTCCTACTGTTTCACGGAGCTATAGAAGAGAAACACATTTCAGGACAGCCGCCGACACTGATCACTGCCTAAAGAGTTTCAAAGTTGTGCAACGCGCAGCTCAAACCAACCTGCTGCCTCAGTGACCAAGCTTTGATAAATACAGTGTGTCCTCCTGTGTTTCAGTTGGGTTGATACCGCGGAGCTATTGAAAAAAAAACGCTTGTCGCGGTGGAGCTGAGAACAGCTAACATGTGGTCACAGTCTCACAGTGCAACATTCATAATAGAAACTTTAACTTCAAAGCTCCCTGTCTGTCCTGTCTCTGAACATCACAGGGGCAACATGGAGATGGAGATGCTTGTGTGACAGGTTATTGAGTTTTATTAATGTTAAAACATTAATAAAAGGAAAAATGTTTGGTGTTTTTACTGTTCTCAAATGTAAATATGGGTCATATTGGACCCTCAACATTATTTAAGGCTTAAACAGACTGCTACTTAAACATTTTTCATTGTGCTCCAAAAGTAAACAAACAAATCTTAGTGTAGAGCCCTGTATGTATGTAGTAATCAGCTTTTTATACTGAGGGAAATATAGGTTCACTGCTCATCAATACCCCCACCCCAGGGCCTTTGCCACCCCGGTCTAAAAAAAACCCCAGGCAAAATCATATCGGACCTGTAATCAGATCTGATACAGAGCTTTAATGCAGTCCTTCCAGACACGTGATGACATGCACACAGCGCAAAACTAATATACTATTTTCTCACATATTTGCATTGTTTGTCTTTCCTGACTTTTGTTAAGGCAAAGAGCCAGTTATAACATTAAAAATTAGTCTACAGGGTTATGATTATAGGCTAAATAAGTACTTTATTTGTTTGAAAATGACATTTTCACCAAAACTGCTTAATTTTTATTGTGCTACTAAAAAATCTTGTGTGCTACTAAATTTTTCAGCATAGTAGCACAGTGCTACTTGGAAAAAAGCTTAGCGTCAAGCCCTGGAGGGGATCATTGGAAACTCTAAACTTGTTTTTAATTAGTAGCAACATTCACAGTGATGATCTGTGGTTGTCTTCTGAGTAGTTAATTGATATATCTATTAATTTATTTATTACAACAAGAAGAAAGAAGTTGGTTGCAAGTTTTTTTTTTCATGTGTCCTTTGTTTCCCTGAGTCACAGAGACAAAACAGTGGATACCTTGATGAGGTAGCGGGTGATGTCCCTGCCTGCTATGTCCAGGCGTCTCGTCAGGTGGGGCAGGCTGAAGCCCTCGTACACTGGACAGATGTGTGTCACACCGTCCCCGGAGTCCACCACCACACCGGTCAGGAGGCCTAAAAAAACACACACACACACGCACACACAGTTGAGTTAATCTGTGTTTGTATTTAAGGTTTATCCAGTGTGAGTTTTGGGCTACTCATTGTTGGTATTGTCAAACGGGTAAACACAAAAAGAACTGTGAGTGATAACATTAATCTAACGTTGGCAATTACACTGCGTCTAATTGTATTTACAAATAGTTTCATCTGATCCCGCTTCAGGCGCAGGTGTAGTTTCACACATCAGGACACTTCAGGTGACGTTAGGATATCGTGTCTGTGCGTGACTATGGGATGTCCCAGAGCGAGTGTTTTTGTGACCGTCTAGACTTTCTGGCACATTGAATTATCAGATCTGGTATCGAAGTAGATCCCTAAAACAAATCTTTTAACAAAACTATTTAACAAAGGTGTGGTGGTTAAATACCGCCACACACACGAATGTTTACACAATCTAAATGAAAAAGTCGTCTGTTTGGTGGTGTTGGGCGACAACTGGAAAACAATAGAAACCTGTTCTAACTCCCAGACGTCGGGGTGAATCTAGTTTGTGGCTAGAGAGGTTTTGGTCAAACAAAAAAACACCTGTTAAGTTTTATGATGAGGAAACTGTAGTCAACAAAAAATGTTAATGTGTTATTTTTATTCATTTGTGTGTGTGTCTATTCTTACCTTGGGCATACAGGGTCAGCACAGCTTGAATAGCAATGTAGACGCCTGCAAACTGGTAGGTCTCAAACATCACCTGCAGGAAGAGGTCGGTAAACGTCACACACACACACACACACACACACACTCAGTTACTGTTTGCTGATGAAAACCAATACTTACAGTGTATCTGCAACAAAAGCTCATGCAAAGTTATCTCTGCAGCACAATGCAGAAGTAACACATAATGAAGTAATTTCACAGAAGATTAACCAAAGTGGCACTTCTGCAAAGTCTTAAAATATCACACACACAAGCCAGCCGTTGCTCAAGAAGCAGCGTGAACCTGCAAGTTTTAAACACTGCAGATCTTTATGAGAATTATACTACGAAGGGTTACTTTCAACCAAAACTCTGAATGCTTCGTGTGAATGAGCCCAGCGCAACATGATATCAGTCAAACGCCCATTTCAGGACCAATATATGGATCAGACTGCTATGTGGTATCTGTATTTTTTCTGTAATGACCAAGGTTTTGATTCTTTTTGTGTGTTTGTTTGTTTTTTATTCATTCCCTGACGGTATCATGAGACAGAAAGCACTGGACTACTTTGGTTCTTGTATATATACTCAGTCTTTTCTTTTTATTACTTCATTTAACAATGTCAGGTGTTGTATACCCATTTTGTATGTAGGCTTTTTTCCAATTTTTTGTAAAAAACGTAAAAATTAAATATTAAAAAACAAAACAAAAACAAACACCCATTTCTTCGTACCTCGATGATTTTCTCGCGGTTCTTGGTGGGGTTCATCGGGGGCTCGGTCAGAAGGATCTTGCAGTTGCGGGAGTCGATGTTGAGCTTCTCCGGGCCAAAGGTGTAGTCCCACAGGTGCTTCATGTCGTCCCAGTTCCTGACGATGCCGTTCTCCATGGGGTAGTTGACCTCCAGCATGGAGCGCAGCTCGCTGGCCTCGTCCCCCACCATCAGATCCTGGAGGGAGAGGTCGAATGTCAACACAGATAAATATTCAAGAAGCCAGGCAGCAGAGCTCTTCCCATTTCTGAAGCCTCCTTCTTGGATCAGTCAGTCTCACTAACCACAGAGAGGAGCACCAGCCAAGTATTTGTTGGGTAATAAAATCAGCAAATCCAGCTTTCCCCTGAACCTGCTGGTCGGCTAATATCAGAGAAACTCATTATCTATGTCACTTTTTCTGAAAGCAGGTTATCTGTCAGGTGCATTCATGTCGCACTTCAAGTTATAACTCAGTTACCCAGCATGCATAACAACAAGCCATTATTTTCCATGCATTTACACCTGGAAACACTTCCCCCTGGCTACAGTAAACCACTTGTTTTTTAGCACCATTCAACTTAGCTGCATGCAAGGCAGCCTGGCAATGTAAACAACCGCTGGGTTAGAGCTCAGTGTTAGCCACACAGTCAAGCATCTCACGTTCCACTTGGAGACATCAAAAGCCTACTGAAGGCAGCCATTTTATGGGTTCATCCTGTGTGCTTTGGCATTAACAAAGTACCAGTCACAGGCATCGCCTCCATGTGGTCTCAATGAAAATAAAAAAAAAAAGTAAAAAAGAAAAACAGATGTGCTTCTGTCTCTGGATTTCAGCTGCCTGCCATGCATCCTCCAGTGTGAACACTTCCTCTGCAGTTGTCAAAGGGTGAAACACTTGCACCAGAGAAGCAACTTAATCTTAACCGGTCATCACTTTGATAAAAAAATGCACATTGTTTTTAAAATAGATCCACGACACAATACAGAAAGAAACGGGACATTTAATATTTGTTTTCTAACTGTGGCTCAAAGTTAAAAGTTCTTTTTAGCTGAAAACTGTTGTAATTATTTCAGTTCTTCAACAACAGCAGGGTAAAGTGGGGGTTGGCGGTCGGGATTCACCAGCAGATCAGAGACTTTAAAGATGGAACTGGTCCAAAATCTCTTTTAGTGCTCCATTGATAACAGCTGGCCTATGATTCATCACAGCCATTTCTGCAACACTTTTAGCCCGGGGAAAGGAGTGCATTAACGAAAAGGTGATGTACATCTATCTGACTCTGTGCCGCTCGTTTGGCCAACACCGCCCGGCACTGGTTGGGATGTTGAAGAATGAAGAGTTGTTGTGTGAGTAGAATAAACAAACAACCAAAGAAAACAAAACAAACAGGACAAAAGAAATGAAGAAAAACAAAAAGAAAGAGAGCTTCGTTTTCGGTTGAGTTCAAAACATGACACAACTCTCCGGGAGCAGGCAAGAACAGGAGGCACACACACCAACCCGAACTTACCATCTTCTGGGAATTCTACTTCATCGTAGGGGAACAAAACATGGAGGAAGAGGAAGGTAGATATATGAAAATAAAGATAAATAAACAAAAGAATTGGAGAGAACAGGACAGAGGTAGAAAGATTCATGCTAAAATAATGGAAAAACTGACAGATGTTTCTCTCAACTCACCTTCAGACAAATTAAAAAGGATCGATTAAAGATTTCACATGTGCAGCAATGCATTTGAAATGTGGTTTACACTTAGATGACATCTAAACCAAGCTGTTTATAGGACCGACTCTGTTGTCTAACAGATTTCAGAGCTGATTAGTTACTCTTATTGAAGCTTTCTCTATAACATAATCTTTTCTACAGTCAAATGAAGTCAGCCTGTACTGGTGACTTTGTGCTTATATCAGAAACTGAATCTGTAATGTGTGATTTCAGACATTTGCTTTAGAGGTCATACGTTTGTCTTGTCACTTGTTTCCTAACCACGTTCACCGTTGAAATCAAGCTTTAAAAGGTTAAATAAACAATCACTTCCAGGGACGTCACTCAGGTGGACCAGCTTGTACCTTGATCTCAATGTTTCCCACTTTGGCCGTCGAGCGAATGATGGGTCTCCCAACAAGCGCAGGGAAGATGTGCTCGGGGAAGTTGGAGCCTGCGTAGCCGCACTTAACAAACTGAAAGAAAAAGGAAGAGGAAAAAAGCACAGGGTAAGTGACAAGAAAACACATTTTAAATGCCGATGCTGTGTAATAATACAGCGAGACACCGTGACTGTCACCCTGCTGATAACACTGGACACAACTGACATTTACACTGAGATTAAGAATAAATAAATAAATAAAAAAGGGACCACTGATGCCTCAATGCCACAACCTTTATGTTCGTACGACGTGTGAATATGTATGAACATCTGCTTCAGCCTCCAGCACAATGGTAGAGAAATGTAAATATCTTTAAAACATGTTTGGCATTTCGGCCTTTAATCTCTTTTTGACACTAACAGGTAAGGTTGAGGAGGGTGTGTGCGACATGCAACAGAGGGTCTGTGCTGGATTCAAACTGTGTGAAAGCCTCAGTCTCGATAGAGCACATCAGAAAATGCATATCTTACACCGTTATAGGATTCAAATGTGGTTTTTTTACCCATTTTAAAAATCATTTGTTGATACTAACAAAGGCTATATATTACATATATATATATAACATTTGGACAGTTTCTTAACCATAGTATAAAGTCATAATTGTTAAAACTGTGTGGACCAAGCAGATCAAAGAGTTGACGACCAGGAATAGACAGCATTGCATTACAAGCTGCACTGCAATTCTGGGTGGTTTAAGGCTCCGAGTTGCAGCAAGACAGTTTCTGCATTTTGTGCTATTTGTATCATGACCTCAAACAGCTTCGTGTAAAAGCGAAAGACCATGAGGTGACAATTTTTTTTTTAATCGAAACCAGCTAGTGTAAATCAAGTAATTTAAAAAATAAAAAATAAATAGATCCACTAAGCAGTGCTTCACTACTTATGGAAAAAGCCCTGCCCCCGCAAAGGAATCTGGGTAAAGATTTTACCAGACAAACCACAGGAATCAGCTGCTGTGTGAGTGTGTGTTACAAAACTAGTTCACCTCTATTAGCGCATTTTTGACTGATCCACCAAACCAAACCATTTATTTACTTTTGACCTGTTTGCAGCTGCACTGTACTAATGCTGGGCAAGATCATATTTTCTTTCTTTTTTTGTTGCTTTATCTCTATTTTTTCCTTTTTTACATTTTCTTCCTTCTTTTATTGTGAAGCACTTTGAGCTACAATAATTGTATGAAATGTGCTATATAAATAAAAATAATAATAAACTTTATGTTCTTCTTGCAGATGTTCAAGACAAAGCTAAACTGTAAGATTTTCACAGTAGTCGATGATGTGAAACGGCACACACGCCGGCGCTCTGTAAATGTGCTGGTGACAAACGTCGCCGCTGTTCAGACTCTCTCACTTCCTCTTGTCTTCTCAATTCAACTCTGACAGAGGTTCGGCTTTTTTTTCTCCCTCCCTCTCTCTCCCGGCTGCGCACAATGCACTTGAAAAAGTCACATCTAAAAAAAAGCCTTATTAGTCAGTGACATGCTGAGCCAACATCCTCTTTAACTGCTGACAAGGTTTAGACAGGAAGTCCCTATGCTCAGAGGCACTACTACCTGTGTGCAATGAATAATTTGTAAACATAAACCCACATCTGCAAAATGTGCAGAATTTTACTGTACATGCTAGATGGAGTAAAAGATGCTTATTTCGTCTACAAACCACAGGTGCTTGGAAATTCCCCTAAATTTAACAGTTTAGTGGACTATTAAACCAGCTGGCTAGGGTGTGACAAGAAGACCACCAGGCCAGGATGGTTCCCTAAATGTTCAGATACATCAACTTTGAGCTGGTGGTCATTTCCCAGTTTGGTGTGAACTCTTTTGCAGCGTTTCTCACGACACACCTACAACTTTCAAAGGTGTTTGAGAACCTGTCAAAAGTCCTGATTTAATACATAAATCAAGCAGATTACAAGGGCAGACGCACTGCAAGTGTAAAACACATGCAATGCCATCCAGTGGTGGAAGATTGCAAAAATAACAAATTGGAAAAAATATGCGATTAGATGTAGAAATCTATTCAAAATCCCTACTTCCATAAAAAGCAAAGATATCACCAGTCAAATGTACTTGAAGTGTACTCATTTTACAGTATGACTAATATTTGACCTTAGTAGCCCACTTACTGCTGATGCATCAGTGTGTGTAAGCAAAATATTTGTGGTGTAGCTGAACAAGGGGCAGCTAGTTTTAACTGTTTCCTGCACTGGTCACTGGTTTAGTCTAGTGGTTACTTTTCTATATTTAGCCTATAACTCTTGTGTGAGAAACAATTGTTAGTATCCCTCTTTCGGTCTCACATTGTAGCTTATTAAATGAAATCACGGTGGAGCTGCTAACAACTCATGGACAAAGTTGCATCTTTTGCAAGATCCAAAAGCCAAACAGGTTGGCAACTACTAATTTGATCTTGTAATAATTAATTTTATATGTTTATTTTATGCCTTTTGGGACAAATTAGTAATATACGACACTGGGCTGTACATCTACAAAACTTGACTTGCCTGTATCACCTAGAGAGTAACTATAGGGATAAATGTAGTGGGGGAAAAATCAATAGCATTTCCCTCCCACCTTGAGATGTCATGAAATAGGAATCAGGAAGTAGACATCAAGAAGCTTGTGTTTCAGTACAGAACAGGAGTAAATGCACTTCGCTTTCTTTTTCTGAAGTTTACATTTTGCTAAAAAACGGAAATATTTGACATTTCTCTCTACGAAGCTGCAGCTATTCAGGATAACACCGTTTTAAAAAAGGTGGTTCCTCTATTATTCACCTGGCACGGCCTAACCTAACCTAGCGTTAACACCCACCTGACGTGGAGTATAAAGACAAATATCTACCTTTTTGTGCTTAACGCAATACGGAAACGAAATACAGAAATTCATAAATCTGCAAGGTCTGCGTCGTGTTTTTTAAGTAAATCACGGAAATGGGTGGCAGAGCAAACCAGACAGTCAGCTGTTAAATGCTAGCAGGCTAGGCTAGGCTAGGCTAGTTAGCTGCCGTAGCTTCACAGCGGTTGGGTGACAGATGAGCCGTTACTTCGTTTTTTTTTACGGGTGTGTATGCAGCTGCGAGAGACTCGACACTCGGGGCTGTGTATTCAGCTCTCGTTTCCGACAATAACACCCAGTCTTCGTGCTATTTCCGCGAAGAGTCTGGATGAATGAAAATTAGCTAGCTACCCACCCAGCTAACTAGCCTCGAAGCTGACACCCCCACTTCCGGTTTCAGCAAAATCATTCGACACAAACCAAACGGCCGCCGGTTAAAAAAAACGAAATGCACTCTGTTGTGTTGACGCATCAAACCAAAGCGATGGACTTGACTTACCCCGGTCCCATTGTCGCAGACCACCACTTTCCTTCCCTGGCTGTCCATTATGTAAAAAAAAAAGCCCAGTAGCCGCGGCGCTGAACCTCCCTCAACTTTCTTTCGGCGAGCCGGAAGGAAGACACACCGACCGACCAGAGAGGAGGAAGGGAAGGGTGCTCATCCGGTGACGACACGGTAGTCAAAAAAATAAAATAAAATAAATGACAGGCACTGTTTGCCCCCAGTTTGATTTATGCTGGCAAAAATGCTCTGTTTGGCTACACTGAATTTCATTAAAAAAAAAACTAAACTGCCTGTTTTATTTGATTAATTTTAATAGGCTATTTACATACACAGACAACAAGACAACACACAGCCAAAATATATGTTAAACAATATAGGAGTAGCCTATCTCCTCCATATGTGATTGTGAAAATAAAAAATGCTGCATGTCTGTGTATTAAAGCAGAAGTAAGCGGAATGTTTGTGTTAAAGGTGTACAGAAAAGAAAACTGAATTTGAGCCCACTCTGGATCGTAAAATTAATATGATAGGCTAACTCATCTTTCAGACGATGTAGGCCAAACTTTGTGCAAAATTCTATTTTTGAGTAAATCCAGGATGAAAGTGTGTATTTTTTTTCCCGCATTGGATAATGCAGGCGCACGGATTATACGTCAGCCTGTAGGCTACACGATTCACCAGCCACTGATATTGGATCCGTAATCCGTCATTCAAACGTCTGAGACACGCACACACACACCGAGCTCGGTCTCGCCCCAAGCTTTGAATGTCCCGCCCGCTCGATAGCGACCAATCAAATTCGTTTTCCTTACTCGGGTAAACTCGTGTTGCAGCTCGTGACAACTCTGCGCGACAAACAGGACAAACGGCCATTTCTGTACACCTTTAATATAAGTCTTAAATAGTTATATATTCTGACGGCAATCACTTATATAGAGTGTTTGGTCTGAAACACGGGTCTGTCAGTCGCTCTGCTCTGCTGTAAGCCGAGGAGAAAACTTTCCTTGTATCCTACAACCTTTATCCAATGAGGAGAGAGAACGGCATAAAGGGGCGGTCCTCTCTGTGTGTGCAGCCAAGGGATGCGCGTGAATGTGGTGACGTAGGGACGAGGGCCAATAGATCCATGACGAGGGCGGGGACTGCTAACTCCATCGGCTGACAGGAAGTTAGCCCAAACGACCGGATCGCTTACTTCTGCTTTAATGTTGTATACGCTTATCTTTGTTTGTATTCATTCCGGTGTATACTCCTGTGTTACTGTCAATAAAAATAAAGACAGGCACTGTTGCCTGCTATGCTCACATCTTATATTTCACCAAACAAATATACGTACTGATTTATTTTAATGCAAGAATTCAGTTTACACTTACATATTAATAAGTATAACCCATTCAAATTGATGCAGTTTATCTGGTCATAACTTGTTTATAAATTGAGACTAGATGTCCAGAATGCCCCTACAATTTAAGGTATAGGCTTTATGCACAGCTCCACTACTTACTGAATTTAAACAAGCTCCTTTATTTCCTGTCTTACATTACTGGACAAACTCATTAATGCAAGTGTGTGGATTAATAATTTGTCCAATAATGTAAGACAGGAAATAAAGGAGCTTGTTTAAATTCAGGAAGTAGTGGAGCTGTGCATGAAGCCTATTGCAAGTAGATGTGTCATCTAGTTGTGTATGTGCAACCAGTAGATTTGCAGTTTTGTCGTTGTTGTTGTTGTTTTACTACTGATGAAACATGGGAGGGGCGACTCAAAATAATCTGGTATCTGTCATTACAGGTGACAGGCCAATGTGCGTGAGGATCATGAATGAAAAGGAAATGTGAATGTTTGCCTTCATTGCAAGTCCATTTATGTTGTGCACCCCTACATTTTCTGCTTGCACACCTAAAATTTTAAATTAGGGAGCCACTGAGATCATCTTGTAACCCACGATTCACACAGCAATCACTACCTGCGTTTTACCACAGTTATGACAGACCTGTGAAACAATTATGGAAGATTTTCTGTTATTTTATTTTCCACTTTCCATGTTTATGGAATAATATTGATGCAAAAAAGAAAAAAGAAAGAAAGGAAAAGACTAGTTTGAAAAATAAATTTGAACCAAATACCCAGCTGCACAGGCAGATGGCCTTTAACCATTAACAGACAGACAAGAAAACTGAAAATAAAGAGGATAAATGCACACTTCATCTATCATTTCATCTTCTTGAAGGCCACTTCACTTTTTTCTACATCTCCCATAAGAATATTATGAATTTATCAAATCATTTTTCATCAAAAATAAGATGACACATAGAATAAATCAATATTAAATATAGAATGAACAATTTGAGTTCACATTTGCTGAAATAATCTCTGGAGTGAAGCCATGTGTGTGTTGACTCGAAGAAGAGTAAGAGTAATACTTGCTGTAATACCTGGAGACATTGAAATTAATGAATGAGACAATACTAGGAGGTTATTTTGCCTTTCTAACAGCTAATTAAATCTGAATGTATCCAGCAGGTGGCGCAGTTTGACCAAAGCAGTAACGTCAATCGCTACGTCAATGTGCAGAAAGGACATCACTCAAAAACTGAGTAGCTGCTGTCTTCAGGTATGAGGATGCTTGGGAACATGAGGACCTTGGCCTTCATGAAGGACAGGTCGGGAAGCCGAGCGATCACCCCGTCAGCCTCTGCACTCAGATCTTCATCCTGCTGGGGTTTCCTACTGGAAGACACACACATAATGAGGATACTTGTCAATACTTTTATTTTGTTTCTCATGTCTTAAATTGTGTAAATAAGGAAGTCAGAGCTGAGCTGAGCCGACCTGACGGATGTCCTGGTCCTCTCTGCCGCCGACATCAGCCGGTTCAAAGTGTCCTCTATGCAGCCGCTGTTGCTGCTGGTTTCCAGTTTGCTCATGGTCAACTCATACAGGTCACGGTCAACTCCTTCACATGCCAGTGTGTGTGTATGTGTGTGTGTGCGTGTGTGAAACAAACACACAACATAAAATGTGTTACCGAAGAGACAGAGCACCCACTGTCAGAGAGAGAGAGCGAGGACTCACACTTTCACACGAAGGCTAAATATAACCACAGTTTACTAACTTCCTTGACAGTTTTATCACCGTTTTTAATTATGACGGACAGTTTATAAAATCTCCAATGCTACAGTTTCACGATGTGCTGACCTGGTGGAGGACTGTTGCTGTTGCTATGGCTGCTGCTGCTGCTGCTGCTGCTGCTGCTGCTGCTGCTGCTTCTTCTACTGCTGCTGCTGGGTCTGCTCTCCTCCTCAGGACCAAAACAATCCAGGTTGAGAGCAGAGCAGCCTGTGCTGGCGAGCGAGGGGGAGACAGCGGGTGAGGAGGAACAGCAAAGGAGCTTGATTTGTGTTTCATAAAAGGAGAATAAACAGTTTTTCTCCTTTTACTGGGGCAGAGGGAAGACTGAGAGACACAGCAAACACCCAACAAAGCAATGAATGCAAAGCTCATGTTATCCAGGCAGTGTCTGTTTTTATGGTCCCTCAACTATCATATACAGTGTCTAAAACCACCATTTAACAGGAAGTCACTTAAACAATATATTACTAACACGACAGGTGGCCGAAACAGGGAAGGGAAATCTGGACCAAACATGAAGTACAACAGAAGAGGAGTCTGATGCACGATTCTCTGCTTGGTTACATGGAAACACTGTATATTGGATAACTTTGAGGTTTAAAGGAAGTCGAGTCTGCACCTCTGACCGCACCCAGCATGACTGATGAGGGTGGCAGATGTGTACTCTGTTGCACCTGTAATGTAACCACACCTAGTAACAGTGAGGTGAGGTCATGGTGCATTAGCAGCACCCGCAGGGCACAACTATATCACTTTTTTTTTTTATTATCAACCATGTCGATCTTTATATGGCTTTTTTTTCCCACATAGGGAACATTGTGATCACATTTGCGGAAGTGTTTAGTTATCTAGAAGTTATCCGTCATGTCAAATGTTTGCTGTCCCACTTTTAAAAGAGTGGGAAGGGCATTGGCAAGATGAGCAATTCAGAAATATCTGTATATTATAATATTGTTTTAAAAGCATGCATCAGAGTTGTTAATAAGTACATTTTGTATTCATGTTGGTTTTATGTCATTTGAAGTGACATTTGAACTTTTTTTTTTATTAAAACAAAAGTAAGACTGAATGCCCCTGAAAATGTTCAATGGTGTAACCACAAAGGAATGATATTTTATCCTAAGTGTACTTATATAACATACTTTCTAAGTTGAAAATTAGATTTTTTCTATATTTAAATTTTGATGCATATTGGTAATACTGGGTAGGACATATCCCAAAAACACAGCTTTTTTTTCTAAATTATGTGACTAATTGTGAAAGTTTTGTTAAGAAACATAGTGTTGCATTGCAGAAGTGAATTGCATTTATTCCACACTTGAGTCCAGATTTACTTTCCTGTATAAAGTCAGATTTTTATGAAAAAATACCAGTTACACCACTTGACACTGAGTTGCATCATGTCATTGACCCATAAACAGTTTTTTTTGGCCTCTGTCTAGCTGGAAAAAAGCAGTTTGAATACTCCAGCTTTGCATTTGAGCACAGAGAAAAGCCAAACTACTGCTGGCCGGAGAGAAAAGCTGAGGGAAGAGAGGCAAAACCGAAGCAGAAAGGATCAACTGATTTATTTCAGTATTTACAAGGATTTTCCCACAAGTCCTTATTGCAGTGCATTAGATCTGGATTTCAGCAGTAAATCTGGATAAATAAATAAAAAAGCATAACAACCTATATTTAGGTCCAGTGAGAATTTCACCATTTGGAAAAAAAAAGAAAGAAGTTGTTTTAAGAAAATAATTGTTGGCATAAAGGCACAACTCATTATGAAATACTGTAATTGCAGTTAGAGAAATGTTGTAGAAACACCTTGGTAACCAAACACTGAAAAAGTGGATCAGTCTGGTATTAATTATTTTCTCAAAATGAAGCGCTTCAGAATCAGACACTCTATCCTACTCGGCATGCTGATACAGTTTATGTGTCAGTGCACCAGGAGCAAAAACAAAAAAGAAAGAAAAGAATTGCCAGAAAGCAGC
The DNA here is from genome assembly GCF_045865225.1 of Trachurus japonicus. Classification (NCBI taxonomy): domain Eukaryota; kingdom Metazoa; phylum Chordata; class Actinopteri; order Carangiformes; family Carangidae; genus Trachurus; species Trachurus japonicus. Next base: position 9,293,885 of record NC_140921.1, on the reverse strand, counting down.
ATTAACTCGATTTTCTTTTTGAGCTTGATTGAAATATGAAATTATGTCTTGCGTACGTTTTTTCTTTCTATCATGACAGTAGTTCCCCTAAATCAGAAAATGAATCAAACCCCCAAAGACACTGTTCACACAATCCACCATATGGAAAAAAAAAGATTAAATTAAGAAATAAACTTAACAAAAACACAAATAAATATGAAATTAAAAAAAAGATAGTGCATGTTCTTTTTGTATTTGTGGCTGATTTATTCCTACATTAACATGTTTTTAGTTTTTCACTACCCTCTGCTGTGCATCCTTTATTACTGCAACACTGTTCTGTTGTCAATACTAATACACTAGCCTTTGTTGTTATGTTATTTCATCACTGAACATCTGTTTTATTTGGATTGTTGCTGGTGTCAACCGATTATCGAGTGACATTCAAAACTGAACATAAATATAACCTGGGAAGAAAAAAAAGGCTCTTTTTAACTCAGGAACTTGCCTCTGTTGAATTTAAATGTTAGTGGATTCAGCTCATCTATAGTATGTGTCTGTAAACGACAAACTTGTCCGCATGCTGACAAACCACCAGTGCAATCAATACCAAACATGGAGCTGACGGCCAGGCAGTCAGTTCCTACAACAGCCTATAGTAAAAAGCCATTTTTTACTAAATATGGTAGTTCAGCTTTTTGCCTCCTTTTTTTTTTAACTAGTCATTTCCTTTCCGTCTTGGCATCTGGCACAGCTTTAAGCCACACTGCATTATTTAGCATTCTTTCATGTTGCCCACTCCAAACACATGCAGCTGTAACACAGACTCTACTGCCAAGTTCATTGTCACCGATCTACAAAGAGCAAATAATAGTGATTTTATCTTGTTGTTAGTAAGCTGATGGATATTTAAATAGGCTGCATTTCATCTGCAGCAACACACACATTTATAGATTTGCTGCAACAACATGCGAACAAATGTTTTTTTTCTTATTAATGAAATAATATCTGTCTAATGGAATCACTTCATGTTGCCACACAGAATAATTCATGTTTTAGCATGAATTAAAAAAACAAAACAACCTGTCCTGTTCAAACACTACTGTACTAATGCTGAATAAAATTTTCCTGAGCAAAGAATACCACTTGTTTTCTGAGTCTTTTGATTTCGCCGAAGTCGATTCACATAACTGAGGAAACCATTTATCGGCAAATATGAACAAATAAATAGTTTCCATCAACATGAAGCAGAAATAAAGCTGAAAACTGGATGATACTGTCGGATTAAGAAGCTAAGTCTGAGTGTGTAATAATGCTGTACACTGGGCTCCAGTTACAGCGGCCTCCAATAAAGAAAATGGTTCTTCGATTAAACATATACATTAAATCAAGTAGCTTTCATCCACATCAGGTTCCCACTTCTACGTTCACACCTGGCACTGATAAATACTGAGATAAATTCTCTCTAAAAGGAGACAGCAGATAAAGATGAGACACTGGAGTAACTAAAGGAGGGAGGAAAGGGAAGCCAGTGCAGTGTTTCCCCTGTAATTGATTTGGAATAGTTTCAAGAACCGATTATTTTTAAGTTTGGCTGCACGTCTGTTTCACTTTTGGTCCCAGGATTGGGGTCTGTTGTTGAATCTTATACCTATATATTTTTTTGTATTTTCACACTTCTCTGACTGAGTCGAGGGGAAACACGGTGTAAAATCAAAAGAAGCACACATGCCCTGGAGGAGGAGGAGGAGAGGCGGAGGAGGAGGAGGAGGAGGAGGAGTCCAGAGGAGCCCAGAGTAAAAACTCTCAGAGGTTTGGGCTCGTTAGAAGAAGCCGTGTAAGGGTTGGCTGGTAGTCTACTTCCGGCCCCAGAAGTGAGGGGCTCGGCGAGGGGACGTACCGTCCTGAGAGCTGCTAAGGCCACGGCTGCTCCAGTCCAGCTGGCTGGATGGGAGCGCCTCCTAGAGGAAGAGGAGAGAGACGTAAACTTCAGCTTCATGCGTCCACGTGGTGTTAACTGCTGTAAATTAGTTTATATAGAAACCAGACGGGTCAGTTTACTGTACCTGCACTGAGTCTGTTGAGGGGGTCTGGGTCCCTGTAGGCGCTGGTGCTGCGACTGCTGTGTGTCCCGGAGAACAGACAGCTGGCACAGAGTCTTTGGTGGGCTCTAGCATTCCCTGATGGTGATAAAACAGGATGGAAATTTAAAAAATAAAAGGTTTGGGACATGACTTCTGATGGCAACGACAGTGGAAACACAGAATACAGAACCTATACTGAGCAAAAACTGACAATATCAAAATGATGTCTTTTCATGGCAGTGAAGCTGTCATGACTCACGCTGTAGCGACTCTATAAACACATTTTGTGTAGTCCTCTATTCTTACATCACAATGCATCTTGAACAAGTTAATTTTGTTCACATTTTCTTGCAGCTGACTCACCAGGCTGGATGCAAAAGCAGGCACAGCTACTGGCTGCTTCTTCTTCCCAATGAAAACCTTTCAGGAGGCAAAGACACACATTAAAAACAAGATATGTGATTTTATATATCAGGAATCTGCAATATACAATGACTTTAAACAATGACGGACCAAAGGGTAAGTCTTGGTTCATTGTTCATTTTTATTTTGAGGAACTTGCAGCCCTGTAACTGTGTATTGATCCCACTGTTACAAGCAACAGGAGTGTAACAGCTTGTATTCGTGCCAGTCCAGGTTTGTTTTTTATCACTTTTTCACCAACTGCAAATGCACTGATCAATCACTGAAGTAGCAGCTCCAGCTTTTCATGTTTTGCCAAACTCACAATGTTCCTTGTGTCCACACCGAGGCACCTGAGCAGAGTCCTGTTAGTGTGAGAGCCCCCCCACTGAAACCGGAGGCCGACCGCACTGTGGACATCTTGCTGTGGCCACCACAGGCCCCACTGCACACTGGATGGAGATGGTGAGAAACATTTAAAGGGATAGTTCAACATTTTGGCAAATTGGCCCATTGCCATAATCCCTATAGTTTTAGGAATAGGTTTGTTACCTTTAATTGTTGGTGCAAGCTATTTTTAGAACGGCGGAGCAGAGCCTCGAGCTGCTCACAGCTACGCTACGGAGGCTCATGGGATTTCTTGGTTTCCCTCATCAAACTCATCAAATACACAATCCAACAACTCCAAAACGCTCTGGTGGACAAGTTGTGACCTGCACATTCACAACGCTATGAGATAATAACAGAACGATACGAGACAAGAGTTGTTTTAGAGCCTATGGAGAGACTGCTTGCTGAAAAACTGCCCTCGACGGGAACGCGCTTCAGCTGTTTTGCACGAAATTACCTTGAAAACAAATCCATTTCGTAACGTTCTGTTATTATCTCATAGTGTGGTGAATGTGCAGGTCACAACTTGTCCACCAGAGCGTTTTGGAGTTGTTGGATTGTGTATTTGATGAGTTTGATGAGGGAAACCAAGAAATCCCATTAGCCTCCGTAGCGTAGCTCTGAGCAGCTATGGCGTTATGGAATGGGCCAATTTGCCAAAATGTTGAACTATCCCTTTTAAATAAGTGTAAGACATGTGAGGGATAAGATAGCATTAATAACTCTTTTAGAGAGTAAATCTGAAATACTAAGAAAGGAAGCATTCACAGGAGCAACAACAAAACAACACATTCAGTTACTACTTATGTGATTTAATAATAGAGAATAAAGTAGTAAAAGTGAGTTAAAGGTCAAAGACTGTAATTATCATTATCAAGTACTTCATTTGAAAAGGTAGTCTCATTAAAATCATGATCTCTTTGCCAATGTATAAGTCATATATGTCTGTTATTGACATCATCATCATCATCATCAGGCGGTTGTCCTCACCACTGAGCATCACTGAGTTCAGGCGTCGTCTCCTCCTCACCCTCGGGGAGGTGTTGGGAGTGAAGCAGAGCACCGAGGCTCCGCGGCTCCTCCTCATCTTCCACTTCCACCGCCGGCACCACAACGTCTGGGAAACTGGTGCAGAGGAGCTGCTGGATACGACACGACAGTGACGCCTGGCCGCGGAAAGAAGAGGAGGAAAAGATCAGTTCAGATGTGCAGAAATATGAACCGAACAGAAGTGATTTGACCTTTTTTTTTTTGTTTGTTTTGATGCCTGTAAAAGATCTAGCAGGTCATTTTGGGACGTGACAAAGAAGAAATTGAATGAATGAAACCAAAAGTACATGAGAGAACATTGGAAATTAGTTTTCTGTGTGTATACTGTTAATTATCATCATAAAAAGCAACAACAAAGAGAACAGTTTTCTGTGACATCTCCCACCTGGCAGCTGTTTCTCCTTATAACTCCATCTTGTCCCACCCTGTCCTGTTCCTCCTCTGTATCCCCCTCAGCCTGAAGCCTGCAGACTTGTTCTCCGCCCTGCGTCAAAGTTTTCCCCTCTTCTTCAGCTCTTTGATCTCCAAACTCCGCCCACGACCCCTCTCCATCATCCTGCGTGGGCGCCGAGCAAAAATCAGCAAAGCTGTCGCTCGGCGGGAGGCTCCCTAGACTCTGCGCCCTTACATCAGCCGTTTGCAAACCCCCTCGGTCCCTGTGACGCTCAATACCACCGTCACTGAAGTCTGCAAACTCATCATGTGTCGCAGAAGAGAGTGACTGGTGGGAGGTAGCAGAGGTTTCCTGAGTCGCAGCTTGGTTGCAATGATGAAAACCCTTCTCTGCCTCCTCAGACTGGCTGAGATCTGCCACACTGCTGTTGGCGGCAAAACAGTCCAGACGCCCGTAGCTTCCCAGCTCATCATCCCCATCCTCATCATCATCAGTCTGGTCCCAGTCCGTCTGATCGCCGTGCGAAGCGAGAGATGAAACATTTGGTTCCAAGTCAGCAGAAACGCAGCAGCCTTCGAATGACAGATCATCACAGGAGGATGCCAGGTCCTCTGAAAAGCTCTTCTCTCCATCCTCCCGCGCCTCTGAGGTTTGTAAAGAACTGAAACCACGCCTCTTCTCCCTCCAGCTGTGCACACGCCTGCAAGCATCATCCTCCTCCTCCTCCTCCCCGAGATGAAGCTGTTCAGATGGGAATCCCAAAGCTGCAGCTGCAGCAGCAGCAGCAGCAGCAGCTTCCTGAGGCAGATGGTTGTCCTGAGAAGTTGCTGCATCTTTTTTCTCACAGTGCTTTACTGTAGTGCAAACGTTTCCTTTTACCCTATGTGCACAATGAGACCTGGGCTCAGAGTCCATGACCACCTCGCAGCCTGAATCGCCACAGATTTGTTTGCCCACGTTGGTCTCCTCCGCTGCGCCAGCCCACTGCTCTGCGCCGCCCATGGGAGAGAAGCCGCAGCACCAGGGGTGAGCCGCCTGCTCTGCAAACACAGTGAAATCCGCAAACCCTGTTTCTTCCTCGAGGGCGCAAGTACCAGATATAGAAGCCGCAGAGCTGTGGGCTCCTTCAGCATAACCGTTTGTGAGGTGCAAAGATGATTCAGCGTTACGTTCCCGCCCTTTCATGTCTATCTGCTGTCTGTCAGAGCAGGAGTTCACAGTGGATACAGGTTGGGATTGTTCGACTGGGCGATTAAAGCTGGAGTTGGGTCGAAGGGTTGCTGGCTTTGTGGTGGGAGCAGGCTCTCTGGGGTTGGGAGGAGGCTGAGCGGGATCGGCGGCGACGCCTCGAGGGGAGCAGGAAGCCCCGACAGAAAATCCCCCAAAGTCTCCAAACTCCTCGTCCTCTGATCCCGTCTCCCCGTCGCTAACATCCTCCAGCGGCGGGGGAGAGTAGGAGTGCAAGGGCATGACGTACGGCTCCATGTGGGGTTCTCCTAGCTGGACCTGAACACCTCATGCACCTGGGAAATGGAAGCAAAGACAAAATCAATGCAAGAAGAAAATAGTTCAGGCTTTATCCAACAACAACAAAAGAAAAGAAGAGGAACCTGCACAGAACTGCTTCACATGCAGGAAGCTGAAGGAAACAAATTTGGTCTTTATAAATGTATTACACAATCTCACACCCTCTTGTTTTTTTTTGTTTTTTTACAACTTTGTTTATCATTTTTTCTGTGAAAAACATTGACATCATTGGTTAAGCATTTCTTACAAAAGTTGTGAACCCCACATCCACTCACAAACACACCCACACACACAGATACATGTACCAAAAGAAGAAAACAAACATAAACAAATACAAAAACAGTCACAGATGGACAAAAAAATACCCAAACCAATCTGTCTTGACCTTTATGGTCATAACACCAAAACTCTGGACCTCTGGTATAAGAATAATAAAATAAAATAAAAAGAGTCCCAACAATCACACCCTGGCCTTTTCATTCATGATCCTCACACATAGTTTATTTATTAGGATCTCCAATTAGCCATTACTTCATTATGAGCAATAGCTATTCTTCCAGGGTCCAGCACATACAATTACAAATATAGTGAAACAACATGGAAAAAACAAACTAAACAACATGAGGGATGTGGTAGGAGAGGTCAAACCCTTCCGCAAAAATAAAACAGCCAATTTACTGGTCGCACATGTGCAAATAGATACTACATTTAAAGGCAGACTGGAGTCCTGATACTTTTTTATTTTTTTTATTTTTTACTAAAGATAATCTCATATCCTATTAATAATCAGCTCTGTCTGTCTGTGTGTGACTGTGCTTGCCTTGCTGATCCTGAAGTGGAAAAAAAAAGCAGCCAGCGTTAAACCCCAGACAGTAAACTGATACAGGACCAGGACACACTATCCGCAGCTTTGTGCTACTTAGACAGTTCAAACCGAGTCGTGCAGCAGCAGCAGCAGCAGCAGCAGCAGGATTAAGCCTGTATTAAACCTTTAATTCAAACACATTGAGCGTGAAAAAACCAACAACCATAACACATTTTTACCCAAACATATAATAAGCTATATAACACTACATAACAACACCACTGCCATTTTATCCTGTGCCTCCAACCTGGATGGACAGAAAAGGTGTCATCATACCATAGCAACGTAAACATTAACGTTTAACTAGCTAATTACAAAATGATTCATTAATAGTGCGCTGTGTTTAAATAAAAAAAAAGCGTAAAACAAACCTACATCCATCCTGAACCGCACTCCTCATTACAACACAGCCGCTGATTAGCTAACATGACCACAAGCTAGCTAGGGAGTGAAACCACTAACGCCGTTTACCTGTGCAAAACAAAACAATGGCATGCTACCTAAACGGGGCTAACTGCTAGCTAACAATACAGACTAGTCCGGAGATTTTTTTATTTATTTATTTATTTACCATTATCCGTTCACTTTGTCTTCTCGTCGCTTCTTGTCTCTGTCAGTGTGGGGCAGCTTCGCTCTCCATCACCTCTCACCATCATCATCACACTCCTCCGGTAAGCATGAACTGAACTGTCTGGGATATGTAGGAAAAGGAAAAACGTCGAGATGGCTCACTCCGTCCTGTTTTCCAGGAGCAGTAATCAGGGAACAGCGATGAGCAGTTGGACAGTTGGGGCGGGGGGAGAGAGGGAAATCGAACGTTCACTTTGTAGTCCCGAGTGACGCCGCTTAGTAATAGACGATCTTTGTTGTGCTTCTTCTTTTTCTTGTTTTGGTCGATTGGTGCGTTATCAGTGGCACATTTTAAAACATATTTCTGTGTCATTATATATTTTATTTAAATTTTGATTTAAAATTGCAGTTATTTTCCACAGATTCAATTGCGTAATTGTTCATCCTGCACTAAGTGAAGTACTGTAAATGTGTTTTATATCTCCTTATAATTTTATACAGATTTTGTTACTGTATCCATAATATTATTGCTAGCCTAAGTTATTTTATTTTCCTAATTATCGTATTATCTGCATTTTTTTATTCTATCCTATTGGAGCTGCTGTGACACAAAGGATTAATAAAGTACTTTTCTATTCTAGCTTCATGACTTAACTCAGTCAAACATTGTTTTTTTGTTTTTGTTTGTTGTTGCTAGCTATAGGTATATGATCCTACATCTCTATCATGTAGCCCACACCATGCTTATCATTATTTTTATAGGTATAGAACTTGACGTGTACATTCGATAGATTGTGTATAAAATAGTAGTTTTACTTAGTTTGTGGCATAACAGTGAGTTTTGACTCTGAACTGGGCCTCTAGTACATGTGTGCCTATGTTCATTAGTGTAGTGTTAATAATAATAATAACACATGAAATAAAAAGCATCTTGAGTTCAAAAACTTGTTTTAAAGCAGGTCTTAAGTAATCAGTGCAAGTACAAAGAAGCAAAGATGAACACAGGTGCAAAATTTGTACGAAAAATTAACTTAAATAAAAGAGATTAATGAAGGTCATGTGTTTTTAAACCACTAATGTGGGATCCATGCTTTTCATTGTTAGAGTTGCATTACCAAACAGAAAAAATATTTTATTTCAATAACAAATAAGTGCAATATAACCATCAAACCATGCCTTTGTTCGTGTTGTTCATGGCTGAGAGATCTTTAGTGCAAAACGTCAACAGAGAACAGAGAACTTGCGTGAGCTTGTTAAGTAAGAAAACTGAATCACCAGCTACATTTGATCTGTTCAAAGAAGCAAATAATGAATGTTTTGAGATTGAATGTAACTTAAGTCGTGTGCAGTTTCCTGGCTTCATGGACCTTCATATGCGTGTTCAGTTTCAAAACAGTCTGAAATTTTTTGCCACAGACCGAACAGCGAAATGGCTTTTCCCCTTGCTGCAGCTCCACGGTGCCGCAGGTTTTGAGATGGTAAGTGTGGGCGACCATTTTGCCACAGGATTTACAGAAATATGGCTTTTCCCCCGTGTGCACCCTCAGGTGAACATTCATGTTCGAACTCTGAGCGAATGTTTTTCCACAGAAAGGACAGGTGTGTGGCTTCTCCCCCGTGTGAATCCTTACATGCACGGCCAGGTGATCCCTACGCGCAAACGTCTTGCCACACTTGGAGCATTTAAACGCCTTCTCTCCCGTGTGACTGTCATCCACGTGTCTGACCAGGTCGGAGTCCCTCTGAAACCACTTGCGACAGAAACGGCAAGACGCCTTACCGCTCTTGGTCCGTTTCTGACGAGTAAAAGAAGGACCGTGACTCGGACCACTCTCGTTCCTTTCATCGCCCAGAGTCACAGTTATACTGCTGAACGGCGGGAAAGGCTTGCAGTCAGTCTGAGTAACTGATTCTGATTCAGAAGGGCTGATTTTCCCATTTTCAGAAGAATCTTTCTCTTGGTCTGGGGTGATATGGAGATTAACCAGCTCCACTTTAATCTCCCGATGGCAGTGGGTCTCATTCCTCGTCACTGTGGGAATCTGGTCAGGCCGCTGTGAAGGAACGGCTTCCCCGCCAGCAGTCTTAAAAGTATGAATACAACAGGATGAAAAAAAACCTCAAGATAACATGTTCCAAAAGCTTCAACGTCATTGTTGTTGTTTGAGGACAGACTGAATACCTTTGGAAACAACAAACCATCTGAATATGTCACAAGAAGTAGTTTGAAACTTTGTCAAACTTTTTCATTCTATTTTCTTACATTTTAATTGAAAACAACAACAACATAACTATAAGGGTTAGGAAATGGAAATGAGTTGCACTCTGGGCATAAACCCAGTAAAGGTACTGTGAAAAGTACATAGTAAAATACATAGGCCTATAGTGAAAAGTGAATATGGAAATACTCAAGTTCAGGTATCACAAAACTGTGTTTAATTCATTATAACACCGTTTTTGTTTTGTTTTTTAAACCGTAAATTTCTCTCTGTGTCACTCACATAAAAGGTAATGTTTATCACGACAGGCCGTGGTATATGCTCGATATATTGCTTTTATACAACGGTTACCAATAAAGGCAATATGAAAGAGGGATACGCAATCAATTTCATGTAGTTTTATTCAACCAGAAATACATATTATCCAATAAAATAGCCTCACTGTGAAAAAAATAGTCCCACCTCTCCAGACGTTAGCTCCTAGTTAGCTCTGCATCTCGTCTTTTCCTCCGCTTTTTTTCAGATGAAAGTCACTGCTCAATCCCCTCTACCATTGTTAACCCTCCCCGGAGGTGAAAGTTCACCTTAAACATGTGGATTCAATTACTTTAGTCCGTTTTTTAACATCGTAAAAACATCAGCTGTCTTGGGCTACGGACTGCAACAGTCCGTTGTCATGGATACATGACAACAACTTCCATTCATACCAGTCATACGTGATAGCTTACGCTGTGATAAGGCTTTAGAATAGTAGCCGTGGTATATGCTCAATACCACGGTTAACAACCAATCAGATCGCCGGATTTCACCTTTCCGTTTTATAAATAAAATTATCTTTTCTCTTTACCTGAGGGATAATGTAGCCTCGGGTGAGTCTTGACTACAACACTACAAAAGGAGTCAGCCAGTGCATTATTATTTACTCTCTGTTCATGAAGTTGCACGACTACATGGTCAAACGTCAAAGAGCATCTGTTGCCCAGCAACGCTGTAACATGGCGACACACACACCTGCAGTGATTGATGATATTTTAGTTTCAGATGAAGCAGTCTGTTGCTGCTGCTGCTGCTCGACCTGCTGCTGTTTCAGGTGGATGATTTCTCTGTTGGCGCGGACAACTTCTTCCCGATACTCTGCTATAGTCTTCTCAAAAAGTGCACAGATCTCCTCGGCGGCCGCCACCAGCCGCTCGTTGACCAGCACCTTGAGCAGCTGCGGCTCCAACATGACACAGCGACACCTCCACCTGCCAGGTGTGCACTGCAGGTCGGTACACGGATTTAAAATAAATAAATATATATATATACAAAAGAGATATGAACTGAACTCCCCTGGAACTGAAAGCTGCACAGTTCACCCATAGACTGTAAAAAGAAGTTCACCAAGACTGGATGACAGCAACTAATGTGACGGAGTTGATGCTTCCTGAATTCATTTTTCTCCAGCAGCAGCGCCACCTGCTGTGGTGGAGGACTCAGACTGTATATAAAAGAGGTTGGACTTTTTTTTTTTTTTTTTTGATCAATATGATTATTATTGATCCAAAAAAGTCCAACCAATGCAACGCTAGAAGTGAAGTCCTCCACCATAGACGTGTCTGCAACAGGTCAATAATCTGCAATTTTGGGAAGCATCTCTAGCAAACAGACAAAAGAAACGACACATTTTCTCTTTTTTCTACTGAAAATATATAAATAAATAAGAACAAAAAAAGAACCATTTACCACCCACAAACTTTGTACTTGGATTAAAGAAAAAAAAAAAATCAATCTAGGCAGCACTCAACTAGTGTCCTTACTTTATAGACCTTACCAAGATGGCGGCTGAAGGCGTCTAGTCAGAGACGTCTAGTTTGACTTGGAGCTCGACGTGTAAGTAATTCAATGTGTATTAATATTATAACATCTGTTTTCGTTGATAATGACCCCCCCAAAAACCCTGATGTTTACATTAGCTAACTGGCCATTACTGTTATAATGATTTACGATGACTTGCTTGCTAGATAAATTAGGCTAACTGCTAGCATTGTTGTGGAAGGTGCACTTTGCGTCCCTCAGGTTTACCTCAAAGATGTTCAAATAAAGTTTTTTTTTTTTGTGCATTTTACAACCATGAATTGATGGATCCATTTCTGTGGATTATAAAACACAAAAGCAATAGAAATGTTAAATATAATGTGTGTATTACAATGATAGTGTGGGCTAATATAAGTGGTTAGCTAATGTTTTGTATTAATTAATTCATTAATGTCATTATCTTCATTAATTAAACTAGCTACATATTTTCCTGGGCCAGTTTGAACCAACTACCTCTCATTTAAATGTAATGGTGTAGCAACTGCTATTATTAACCTCCATTATTTACTGCAAATGACAAAGTAAAACAGTACAAAACACACTGACTGGAATTACGAATCTACAAATGTGTCTAAAATATTCAGAGGATTCCTTTCATCAGCCAAGCTACTAAATTTATAACTGAAATTAATGTGTCATAGACAGTCATAGTACTGCAACTCATCCAGATTTTAAATTGGATATAAATATAAAAGTTTTAAAAACATTTATTTGGGCACAAGAAGCTACACAATCACTGAACAGCCTTATAGCATTAGAGCCCCATGAGTGAAAAATGATCTCTCAGGTTTTCAACTTTTGAGAAGAGTGTTGCCTCTTCACAAATATTGACCAATTCATTCTGGGGCACAGGAATAAGTTATGTGGATTTACATAGGAGTCTAGTTTTCCTTTAAGCATACAGTCATGATATAAGGCAGTGTTTCATCCTCAAAAGCATCTGGTACAGAAAAATAAAACTAGGACATTTCTAATATTGAAAATAAAAAAGTAAACAAACACCACACCTCACACAGACAGACTTTTTAAAAAATGTGTTTATTACATAAAAATCTATGCCCTTTTAACCTCAAATGTGTGTAGGCTACGACAACCCATTAAACCCGCTACAGGAACAACAATGGAGGCATGTGAACAGATAAAGCAGCAGAGAGCAAAAAAGAAAGAAAGCCCATCATAGTTAGAGGATCTCTGTCAACATGGGAAGATCAATTGTCAGACATACATCTCTCTCTGAATACTGACATTAAGGAGCTGTCAACCTGTGCATTATACATCTGACTCTGACAGTAAAGTACAGTCAGTGATAAACACCAATATAAACACCCTAGATGTTCACATAATCTGTTTTAAAACACCCGTGTGTCAGCCTGCCCTCAGAGGTTGCCATTGTGATTTTACCTGCTTAGTTTTTACTGACTCAATTGAAATGTACTTTTCAAATTAAGGCTTACAACTTAAATATCCTAACCGTTTTCACATAAAGTTATATGTGTGTGTGTGGTTGGTTTGTTTTACAGATAGTTTATTTATGTATGGGAAAAACCTCTCAAACTCCTTCCATGTAACACAAATCTGTATCTGACAGGAGAAACATCTTATATGATCAGAACCAGGAGACTTTTCCAATCACATAGGCTACATGTCATTTTATTGTTTCTATTAGTCCTATGTATACATTTATAATGTTGCAGTTTCTCACTCTGCCTCTGTCTGAAAAGTGTTTGGAGCTGGGCTTTGGCCGAACTATCAGTGAGATAGTTTGATAAACTGCAGAGATACCAGAGAAGTCTCTTAATTAATGAATTGGTCTCAGCTGCGGCTCTGGCCTGAGGCTCAGAGGTTGCCACGGTAACTTGGAGGGTTACCATGACGATAGCCGATACGACACCCCCTCAAAGGCAGGGCCAGGCAAAGAAACAGGGAAAAGAGGGTGTGCTTTTTGGCCTCAGGTGATGGTCTCACATTTGGGATTAGTTGTAGCTACTGTGACAAAATGGTCGCTCCTTTCAGAGAGAAATAAGTCTATGATCGGCACCAGACGTTCCTGAACACTTTGATATGTTTTTGATGTTTCTATAGTAGTCAAAAAACAGAAAAACCTACTTTTCTCTGGAAAACGGCTCCAGTTTCCAGAATCTTCAAAATGTAGTTAACGGTCAGCTGCATAGCACTGGCACCACTCAGCGGCTCGTAGTTCAAATTCTGTAAGACTCTCCGCTTTTTCAAGAACGAAAAAACGCTCCCACTCTGATCGATGATGTCACTCTAGCCTGAACATTACGTGAGTGGGTGACATCATTATCAAAAGTTAAAAACCGCATTAATAGACTATAATTTTGTCTACAGGTTAAAGTTTAAATTGAGTCTCTAAGTGAAAGTACAGGAAGTCTATGGGAATTATTTTTAATCAAAATTCAAAAAACAAAAGCTAAAAAACTATGCCAATCAATCAAATCATGACTTTTGAAAATCTAACTCTTATCCTTGTAGTTTCTCATTGATGTGCCGCTGCCATGACTCGTGAACCTCCATATGTATCTTCAAGTTTGACTTTGTCTGAAACCTCTTGCCACACGTTGTGCAGAGGAATTTCTTCTTTGACTTTTTGTCATTTGTCCCTGTGCAGATTTTAAGGTGACGTTTAGTTGCAACCATACTGCCGCATTTATCACAAAAATATGGTTTCTCTCCAGTATGCTGTCGCATGTGAACATTACGACTAGAAACCTGAGTGAATGCTTTACCACAATAATCACAACTGAATGGTCTTTCACCCGTGTGAACTCTCCGGTGCTGAATAAGATGGTGGTTGTTGGCAAACACCTTCTTGCAGTCGGGGCATCTGTGGGGTGTGTCCTCTGTGTCCTTTTCTGGGGTGACTTTGGGTGCAATTTGTGTTTTGCAGAATCTGAGATGATTGCTTGTGGTAAAACTTTTCCCACATTTAGCACAGAAATATGGTTTTTCCCCCGTATGCCTCCTCATGTGAGTAACACGACTTGAGTTCTGAGAAAATGCTTTGCCACAGTAATCACAGGTGAAGGGTTTTTCTCCTGTGTGAGTCCTGATGTGTAGAACCAGCTGGTAGTGTTGGTCAAACTCCCTGTTGCACTCCGGGCATTTGAAGGCTTTGTGCCCTTTGTGACTCTTTTTAACATGCCTCATCAGATAAGAACACTTCTTAAATGTTTTACCACAAAGGTGACAAGACTTTTCTTCCGTAGCAGGTTGATCCACTTCCACATGGACTTCAATAGCAGGACTCTGTGAAGGCAACAGAGAATCATCACTTTCAATCCATTCATCATCTTTTCTTCAGACTCACAATAACAGGGTTTTCCCTGCCTGTCTAAGGCCAATGTTGATTTTGGTCGCCGCCTTGATTAAAGCGTGTGTACATGGGGGGCCGTTCAGATGTAGCGTATTTTGCGCGCATTACTTTCAATGTAGGCGTGCTCAAAACCCAAAGCGATGTCGTAGCGGTGCGCATTCGGTGCGACATGCTTTTTTTTTTCCTGCTTTGATAAATACAACCTGTCCTCAGTGTTTCAGTCAGGTCGATATTCCGCGGAAACACTCGCTGAGAACAGTGGCATTTTCCTCTCGTGCCCCGTCATTAATATAAACTTTAACCTCAAAGCTCTCCGTCTTCAGACTGTCCCTAATCATCACACAGGGACAACATGGAGCTGCTTGTGTGACTGGATATTGAATTTTATTGATGTTAAAACCATAGACTGTAAAAAGAATGGACCTGTGACGTCACCCATTGGTTTGGGGGGGGTCTGTTTTGTGATCCTACTACGGGCATTTGAACTACGCCATCTTGGATTTTAGTGGGAGTCTACTTCCCATATTTGGAGAGGTGCGGCGGTTAGCTGGCTGAGAACCCGCCCACTGAACTCGATCCAGAGATGCTCAGTCAGGAAGAATGGGTTTTTCTATGGTTAGCCTATTCCAAAGTTGAAGGTCAGATGAGTTGTCTGTGTACACTGTTGAGATGTTGATGTTACTAATATAATCATTTACATCTAGGATGTAAATGATGCAGTTTCGATGCAGCAGCGTTAGAAGGTGTTTTAAGTAGTTTAGACCTCAAGTTTATTTTGAAAGAAATAATGTTTAGCGTTTTTTTCCTCATCGGATTTCTGTCGCTCTACATACGTCATCGGGTATGATTGAAACGATTGGCTATAAGCTACGTACAGACGCATTTGATAGACATTCGTAGCGCCCAATAAACAGGTCTGGGCTTTCGTAAACCACACCTCAAATACGAACAAAAATGAACAGGTGGTTCCCGGACCGAATCTCAATCTACATTGAGATGAGGTCTGGTGTTAGGCAGGCTAGGTGCCGCCCGCCATAAATGACAAAGAAGACAGAAGAAGAAGACTATACTGATTTGTTGAACATCAGGCTATAGTTATAAATTTGGGTATGATGCAAATTAGCGACAACGGGCATTAATGGATAAAATAGTAATTAAAACACATTTCTCATCTGAGGCATGAAATTGATTTTATTAATGCCAACATACTATTTAAATTTAAATTGTAATCTGGTTTCATGACAGACATTCAAAACTTCATAATGACAATAAGCCTGGTTGAGCCGACGTCAACCACTTCTTTCTGACTGTCTGTGTAATGACAGCCCAGATGCAGCATACAGTATGTGTGTGGCTAGATGCAAAAAGAAACATTTCATGTTTGATGGGAACCATCAACAACAACAAAAAAAAGTTTGACAGGAACCATCAATAAAAAGACGGGAACCATCAAAAAGAAAAGTGTGTAGGACTGTGTCTAATAGACATTCAAAACTGAATGACATCATTAAAACAATAACAACAACAAAACAGCTGAGGTGTCTCACTCATGGAACTCCCTGAAGCAGTTGTTATTTTTGTTCAGGCACAAGTGAACATTACACTTTGAACACTTGAACACAGTATGCCCCCTACAGTTTGGGAGTTTGCAGCGCTGCCGTGAACTTTCAACCACTGGCCAGTGACCCACAGCATCTCCACGGACTTCCTGTGGTGGTATTGCCTTGGCTGGGCCTCTGTGTCTTTTCTTCTCAAACTCTCTTTCCACATCTTCTGAAGGATGTCCCCTCTTCTTCTTGGACAAGTCCTTGCCCTGCATGCAGAGTGCTTGTGCAACAGATGTTCTGAAGGACAGCAAATCCCTCTGCTTCTTCTTCGGGATATTCAGTGATTCACAATCACGCCGATACAACAGCCAGCAGTTTGCAATGACCATATCCACAAAGTGAAAAAAGAACCTGTGGTAGTACTTTTTGGACCTAATGTGGATGCGATAATAGGCAATCAGTGCATCAAGAGCATCAGCACCGCCCATGAATTTGTTGTACAGGCTGATGATGTTCGGGCACTCCACAGCCATTTTCTTTTTCAGCTTTCTGTCCCGTCTTTCCACAGTGGAAACAGGCCAGGCACTGGCAAAAGTGCCGGCGACGATCACCCCTCTGTTGTCAAACCATTTCACAGCTCTAATTTCCACATTGTCCACAACAGTCTGTTTCTCTTCGAATGTACCTCTGCCCTTCTTTTTCATTTCTCCGTCCGCACTGAAACTGCAGCCTTGCAGGCGGTTTTGCTGCACTGTACCAAGAGCAGGTATCCCATTGTTTGCGAGGGTAACGAACAGCTGCAATGAGGAAAACCAGTTGTCAAAATATAGCAAGTGATTGAGTGCACCCGGAATGACTTGTGCAAGCTTCAGTACGATGTTCCCGCTTGCTCCAATGTCTGGCCCTCCTGGTGCAGGGCCAGTTTTCCCTGCAAAGATGTCAAAGGAATGCACCAGCCCTTTTGTGTCACAAAGCACAAATATTTTGTAACCCCTTTGGTTCAGACTTGATTTGCTTTTGAAAGGCACTATTTGCTCGTCAACACAGAGCATTTGATCTTGCGGAAGAGCCTGGAATTTGGGGAGAAGTGCATCAATCAGTGGCCTGATTTTGAAAAGTCTGTCATTGTTGCTTGGTGCCATGTTATCATTGAAATGGATGTAATGTTTAATTTCCTCCCATCTGCCACGGGGCATCACATCAGCCACATGGGGTAGTCGGCATGCACTGGACCAGTACATTCGTGAGCGAGGTAAGTGCAAAACACTCATGTAAATTACTGTGCCAATGAACTGTTCCAGTTCATTACGATCCAATTTTAGCGCACAGTTTGGATTTTTTTGTAAGCAGTATAGATTGCTCTGTTCCACAATACTGTTTAGAAGCTTGATGTCGAAGAAATCTCTAAAGTACTGAATGGGCAGTTTTATTGCATCTGCTTCAGGAAGAGCAGCTTTCCACACTGGGACTTCTTTTGCAGAGTTTGGTTTCACTGACTTCCACTCTACCCTCTGTCTTTTCGTTCTGATAGCAGCAGCATCATCGTCTTCTTCAGTGCTGCCGTCATCACTGCTGCTGCTGCTGTGGTCACCTGGTGTTTAAAAAAAAAAAAATACTATTGAAAAGTCGAGACATTTTTATTTACATATACACAACATGCTCTCACGGTGACATCCACAAATATGTGGCTAACAACACAAAAGCTGAAACTCTCTACAATATTATAGTATTATTACTGCTATTTTCATCACCTTGTCCAGGTATGTACTCGTCATCACTGTCTCCACTCTCACTAAGACAGCTGTCGTCACTATCTGCTGGTGGAACTCTGGTTTGGACTCCAGGAGTTCGCTTTCCATAGCACATGGATGCATGCATATTCTCCTGAGTAAAAATAAAGGGCAAAAATTGCATTCATATAACAACATATGAGAGTTACAAGAATTGTATTTGCTATAGAAAGTGTGTGTGACTGCTTGTGTGACTGCTGAAAGCCATCTAAATATAGTATTGTTTACATGTAGCCGCTATGGCTAATTTAGCCAATATGGCCGAACGTCGCGAATTCGCGACGAACGGAAAACTTCTAATATCTTCAAAAATATCGGTCAAAAGTACTCTATTTTGCTTTGCTAGCTCCATAGACAAACAGTAAGTAGACATGTATTTTTATTTTACTATACCTTACCTCAAAGAAGACAATCCATCCGCGTTTGCGGCTTTGACTCGCCATAGATGTCGGTATGAGAATTTCTAATAGTGATATCGTAGACTGGCTCTGGTATATATATCTATGTTGACTTCGCTAGCGCCAAAACCGGAAATGATCACGATTGTCACCCGGATGTGGCTCCCACTTTGACTGGTCCTACGAGAAACCAGTGACAAAATGTTCCTAGGGTCCGTATCGAAGAGGAATGAACCGACATTGGGGGAACACATGCACTATCTCGGCTGCATTTTGAATAGAAGCGGTTTGAGGTGAATTCGCGACCATTGGCGTTTAAACTATATATCTGACTTCAGTATTATTGGAAATATCAGCCTTGTCGTCTGATCTACCTGTTCCTCTGTGACCTGCATGTTGATCTCCGTTTCCTCTGGTACAGCATCCTCCTCCACTTTGACGTGACACCGCTGCAGCTGCACGTCTTCGACCTGTATCTGGACCTCTGTTTCCTCTTCGATGGGAGCCTGCTCCACTTTGACGTCACACCGCTGCAGCAGCGATGGAGGCAGCTCTTCGGAGACCAGCTTGGTGTCTAAAGGTTAGAAAGGACACTTGAAACCTCTAGTGCCGTAAGTCTCTCTGCTTTGTTGAGCACATTGTTAGAGACAGGACAAGTTTGACTGCAACTGTGGAAAAAATCATTTGTGTAGAGTGTAAATTGTGGCTGGGAGCAGCGTGGAAAGAGAAAAGTTTCAGACAATTTCAGATAACTTCTCCCACTCTAGCTGATGATGTCACCCACTCTAGCCCGAACATTCCGCTTAATACACACCCATTATAATTTAAAAATTTCTCCCCAAAATGATCATGGTCATTGAACTATAATACCTATCAGAACGATAGATTAATACACCAATAGTCAAGACTTGTGTCTACATTTTAAAGTTTAAATGGAGTCTCTAGGTGAAAGTATGCCAGAGCGGTAGACGTTTGAAGAACTTCAATAATTACTCTTTTTGGCTCATCCCATTCACTTCAGTGCAAAATGTTTCAGTTTTTTGCAATTTAGGCCGTGAAAAATTAACTCATTGAGTGCCGCGCCACTTTCCAAAGGTTTAGTCAAGTGTACCGGCAATTTAGACCATTTTTGACGATTTTTGTAGAGCCATAGCATATTCTATATTATACCCATGGACACATACATATCCTCTCGTTTGAAAGAGGAAACTTTCAGTTTCAAGTGGGTACAAACTGTTTGTTTCTACGTGCCACCGTTCCTGAGAAAACTCAAGCTAAACATGACTGGGTTTCATCAAAATCTCTGCTTTTTTTCTAGAAAAGGAGATACAGCCTGTTTTATGAAATGTGCGCCGTTTGAGCCTGTCGCTCTTCTGCCACTTACATTTCTGGGTCAAAGGGCTCGTGTAAGATAAATATTGTTGTTCTAGTCTCAAAACCATCATGGGGGGGCAACACAAAACAACAATAACACATTTCTACTGCTGTAGAATGAACAACTGAGATGAAAATTCAACTCATGAAAATTTATTACAAAACAGTGTACCATACAAATTTAAGTCATACCACATAAGAGGGCAGTATACATCACATAGTTTTCATCAATAAATCAAATAAACAAAATAGATCTAATAAAAAAAATAGATTGAATACATATACACGCCTCCAAGATATCCAGGGATCCATCCCAAAGATTTTTAAATCTACTGGTGACCAGCAAAATCGTGTTTCGTGTGGTACAGAGTGAAACACTTGTTGAGGTGTAATGGGGTATGGCATGATGTACAGTAGTACCTAGTTTCACTTCTTTGCCCACCCCTCTTACACACCCTACATGCGCGAGTAGGATTTTTTTTCTTGAGAGTGGCCCTATACTTTGCCATCACATGAGCTCCAATGCCGCCACTCAGCCTACTCTGAGGGTCTCTTCTCGGGGCCCTTGGCTCTTTGTTCTGCCTACCAATGACCACCTCCACCACCCCTATGGTCTCCTCCTCACCTCCTACCCCCCCGGCCCCAGCCTGCCCCAGGGTAGTCAACGACCTCACCACACTGAGGATAAATGTGAGGAACTTCCTGTGCTCGCCTCGGGGGTTCCTGGCTTTGTACAAAATGAACGCATTGAAAAGGCAGATCTGGAACAAATACAATACAAATTTCTTTGTCCATTTTGCATACTTTCTAACACATGGGTAGTAAGCAATATTCTGATCAAACTTATCAACTCCATTCATTGAGTTGTTGTACGCTACTACACATGTGGGCTTCTGTAAGGGTACCCTCTCTTTTAGGCCCCTCTGCCCCTCTTCAGTTTGCATCGTGTCCTGGTGGAGGCTGGTGATCATTTTCACAGTTTTCTTGTCCCTCCATGCTAGGACCATGACCCTGTTGTTGTGTAGTGCAATGGTTTCCCCTGGCTCAAGACTAGAGTTTTTTATAATGTTGCTGATTGTGTGTGGTCCCCCCCTGTTCTTTCTCAGTGTCCCACAAATATGCGTGTTCATCTGCAAGAGCTTTTCAGCGAGTTCAACGGAGGTGTAGTCGTTGTCCATGTACAACGTGTATCCCTGCCCAGCCAGCCTGTCGAGGAGGGTAACTACAGTGTCCTCCAGGTTCCCTGCTTCCCCACAATACGGTTTCATCCCAAAACAGTAACCGGTTTTTGAGTCAGATATTATGTACGATTTTATTCCGTATTTTATTGGTTTGTGAGGGTTGTAAACCCGGAAAGCGAGGCGCCCGTACCAAGCCATCATGCCCTCATCAATACATATGTTAGAGTTGGGCGTGTAGAGCTCACCAAACTTTGATGAGACATAGTCTAACACAGGCCGGACTTTATACAGCCTGTCGCTACCGTCATCTGCCAGGTTATCACTAAAGTGAAGAAACCTCCAAATTAGCTGAAATCGATTGCGTGACATTGTGTTGCTGAAGTGGGGCGTGGCCAGCACTTCATCTGTTGCCCAATAACTGGGTAATGATGGCTTTTTGATGATTCCAGTGAGAAAGAACAGTCCAAAAAATTGTCTCAGCTCTTGCACAGTTACTTTTTTCCAACAACGTACTCTCTTCCCCAGAACGTTAACCCAGTTTGATGCGATTACTTGGTCAGCATATAGATTGGTTTGGTCTGCTATAGTCTGCATTAATTCATCCGTGATGATCAAGTTCACAAAATCAATAGGCTGGTCAGATGTCAGTCTGGCTGCACCTCGTGGCCCTGGGGTGGCGGTGAATGGGATCTCTCGTGGCTCCCAGCCCTCTTTCTTCCATTCTGTTCTTCCATTCTTCCTGGATCCATGCTCTGACCGGCCATAAATAAATAAATAAATAAATTACCATAAAAATGCAACTGTATGTGTTTGTGTGTACAGGAACAGTAAGTAACTGTAAACTCACCCCTCTGTTTTGAATGCACCTCTGGTTCTATTTCCATCTCTGGTTCTGGTTCTGGAATCATAGGAATACTATATTAGACATTAAATTCAATGTATTTTCCTTTGCAGGACATTTTATTTACATGTAGCCTACATTTGCAACCATCACAACCCCATTCACACACACCCCATATTCAAATCTATTCTTACGCACCAGATTTACGCATACCATGTGTGGAATTAATAACGGATATAGCATAGTAGTTGTTCTCACCCAAGTTAGACGGGGTAACAGGCCTAAGTGAGGCTTCCTCTGGCACTTCCCCAAAGTCCGACTCGCTGTCTGAGGCTGGAATCACAAAGACATGTTTGGATAGGGTTCAACAGCGGAGGGGACATAATTCATGTGGAAACGTGACATAGCCTATATGCCGGGTTATGACTAATAATCTTACCTGCTGCTGATGGTCGACTGAGGAGCCATAATTCCTCCTCCGCGTCGTCGGAACCGGCTGAGTCTGTGCCATATTCATCAGTCTGATGAGGCCTCTTGGAAGCGCGAACCCGACCGGACCTGCTATTAGCCACTCTGCTCGCCCCGGCCCATGGTGGAGATGGATCCCTCGCCTTGGCCCAGCGATCAGTCCCATCTTTTGATCTGGCGTGTGGGTCTGCAGGTAACGTCACATCTTTTACCAGAAAAGTGGTTTCGTCCAGCGTTGTCTGACGAAAACGCACGGCAATATCTTTTTTTTTCTTCAACTTTTTCATTTCCCCCTTCAGCACCCGAAAAGTGCTGCCTGTAAAGTTGCTGGGCTTCTTTTCTTTTGAAGTTACCGCCCACGATCAAAAGGAAGGCGAGACTGCCACCTAATGATAGACCCACCACGCGAATAGATGACCTGTTAGACCTGTTAGAGTGTCTATTTTCGTAATTTAAAAGAAACGTAAAATCTCGTTTTTGGCACTCAATGCATGGGAACGAAAAACGGAAAATTATGTGGTTGGCACTCAATGAGTTAATACACACCCATTATAATTTTAAAATTTCTCCCCAAAATGATCATGGTCATTGAACAGTGATTGATTAAAAACTATAATACCTATCAGAATGTAGATTAATACACCAATAGTCAAGACTTGTGTCTACATTTTAAAGTTTAAATGGAGTCTCTAGGTTAAAGTATGCCAGAGCAGTAGACTTCAATAATCACTCTTTTTCTTTTTGGCTCATCTCATTCTCTTCAATGCTAAATGTTTCAGTTTTTTGCAATTTAGGCCGTGAAAAATTAATATTCTGTAGAGAAAAGTAATGGCACATCTCAATCCTGATAGAAACGCACGTTTTGATATATTTGTGGGTCAAAAATTGACACGGGAGATGAAAAATTAGAAAAAGATATCCACACAATAGTAAAAGTGTCTTGGTGGCGTTTGCCCCGTGGCCCTAATAAGTGAGTAATGCATTTAACCCGCCATGCCCTCTATGCATGCTCACTCAGCAGGATAATAATATTGCGGTACCTGTG
The DNA here is from genome assembly GCF_045865225.1 of Trachurus japonicus. Taxonomy (NCBI): domain Eukaryota; kingdom Metazoa; phylum Chordata; class Actinopteri; order Carangiformes; family Carangidae; genus Trachurus; species Trachurus japonicus. The sequence continues at coordinate 9,270,570 of NC_140921.1, read as the reverse complement.
CTACTAATAATAAAGATCTGAAAAATAATAACGATAAAGGCATCCACTTGCAATATGTCTGAAACCAGTTGCTACACGTTGTGCAGAGGAATTTCTTCTTTGGCTTTTGTCCCTGTTCAGATGAGATGATTACTTGATTTACTTGTTGTGACGGTATTGTTTTGTGCCCTTTGTGACTCTTTTCAATATGCCTCATCAAATAACAGAATTTCTTAATTGTCTTACCACAAAGTTGACGTGACTTTTCTTTTGTTACAGGCTGATCTTGTTCCACAAGGACTTCAATGCCAGGACTCTGTGGAGGCGACAAAGCATAATCACTTTCAGTCCATTTGTCATCTGTGGTTTTCTTCAGACTCACTTCAGTTACAGCATTGGAAGATAGAAAAAGCTCACATTTAATGCTTTAACATATCTGACATCAGTATTGTTGGAAATATAAGCCTTGGTGTCTGATCTACCTGTTCCTCTTTGACCTGCATGTAGAACTCTGTTTCCTCTGGTACAGCATCCTCCTCCTCCACTTTGACATGACACCACGGAACCGGCTCGTCTTCGACCTTTATCTGGACCTCTGTTTCCTCTTCGATGGGAGCCTGCTCCACATTGATGTCACAATGCTGCAGCCGCACGTCCTCCATCTGTATGTGGATGTCTGTTTCCTCTGGAGTGGGAACCCACTCCAATTTAACGTTACACTGCTGCAGCAGCGATGGAGGCAGCTCCTCAGAAACCAGCGTGTCGTCTAAAGGTTAGAAAGGACACTTAAAACCTCCTGCACACATAGACTGAAAACTGACTTTATAAGAGTCAGACATAGGGTATATAACATCCATAAATTAAATATGGAAACTAAACACACCCCAGGCCTTGATGCTGAGCTCCATTGCACTAATAATAAAGATTTTAGAAACTGAAAAACTACAGAAATCATGTTTTAATAACAGGGTTCCTACACATTTTAAATTTCCAAATTCCATACTTTTTCCAGACCCAAATTTCCGGACTTCCACTGCAAAACAAATCTCATTATACCTAAAATAAGACTCATCACATTAAAAAGTAGCTTGTTTTTAGACACTTTTTACTTCTTTCAAGCATATTTTCACTTGAAATAAGTAGGAAAATCTGATAGTGGAAAGTTAAGTTAGGTTTTTCTTTCTTATTACAAGCATAAAAATCTTGCTTTCACTGGCAGATTTTTCTACTTATTTCAAGTGAAAATTTGTTTGAAACAAGTGAAAATTATCTAAAAACAAGTTAATTTTTAGGTGATGAGTCTTATTTTAAGTGGAAAGAGATTAGTTTTGACTAGAAATTTTGACAAGAAATAAGGCAAATATTCTTGGAAAGATTTTGAGTTTTTGCAGTGTCCTCAGTAAAAAAAATCAAATAATTTGTGACATTTGAGCCAATAGATGTGTTTCATGTTATAAATCATGCAATTAATCATTTGTTTTCATTATTCTGAATTTGTATGCCATTATGTAACCAAATAATTTCCAGGAGATTGTAGCTAGGTAGCCTACAATAGCGCATATATATTTCCATACAATAGTTTCCATTTTCCATACTTTTCAAGACCTGGAAATGTATAAAATCAAATTCCATATTATTCCATACTTTCCATACTTGCGTAGGAACCCTGTAATAATCTATTTAGTCTCTTGAATCTCCAATGTTCCCTCACACTAGTGTCCTAACTCCTATCCTTGTAGTTTCTCACTGATGTGCCGCTGCCATATGCACCTTCATGTTTGACGTCTTCGACCTGTATCTGGACCTCTGTTTCCTCCTGCTCCACTTTGATGTCACACTGCTGCAGCAGCGAGGGAGGCGGCTCCTCGGAGACCAGCGTGGTGTCTAAAGGTTAGAGACGACACGTGAAACCCCCAGCACATATCTACTGAAAACTGACTTTATATGAGAGTAAGACATAAATCACATCCATTAATTCTTGATTAATAACTCTCTTGACTTGACGCTCGATACCACACAGAACTTGCCATCTCTTCAGCTTCATATTAAAAAAAAAACATTAGCTTCAATCTTCCATGTCTTACCTGCAGAGGAATAAGAATCCACTAATTCATGTTTGATCCTGCCGTTTACTGATCCCTGTTGAAGAATAACTTCCTGTCAGTGTGTATTAGAGATGGTACGCAAGACAAACACATCATGAAAAACGCACTTTCGTCTCAACTCACTTTTACAAACAATCATAATACAATGTGGACCATAGTTTACACTCTGCCTCAGCTCTAATATACACTCTGTAGCAGCTGCAAAAGAAAGTGAGCTCTGATTATAGTTTGAGACAATATGTGAGGATTAATCAAAGATTTAAAAATAAATAAATAAATAAAGGTGTTTCACTGAAAAATCAACATTAATTCTATGTGTGTTTGAGCAGGTGCAACTCAACAGGCACAAACAAACCATTTGAAAATAAAGTTTGGGTGTGGTTTCATCACACGCAGCCATGATGTTGTTTAACCTGTATTTTAACATTTGATATAAGAATCACATGACTTTATTAATCCCCACGGAGCACTTATTTATTACAATAGAACAGAAAAATAAAAAAATAAATGTTATTAAATATTCTCAGCAAAAAAAAAAACCCAACCCTGCCAGTATTTAATATTGTCTATTTAAAAACAACATCTAAATGTCTTTACACAGCTGTTCAGATAAACTGGCGGTGCAGAAAAACGGGACATTCAAATAAATATTCATCAAGGATAAAACATCCAATCGAGCTGTAATAATCTTACACACTCAGCTTGCAGGCCTCAGATGAAGAGGAGAAACTCAGGGTTAGTTGAATAAAACCTGCCAGCGAGCAGGTTAGGTTCACGGAGTCTGTTGCCATAACTGACTCAGAGTTTTCACTAAACCTGCTTTCTGAAACAGGGCACAGCTTACCTTCATGATGGGACGATATATTGCATCCGTTTTACCCAAGTTTGCCTTACAAACCAGTACAGATGCATCTCAATGAATTAGAATATCATGGAAAAGTGAATTTATTTCAGTAGTTCAATTCAAATAGTGAAACTCATTATATATTTTCATTTACACAGAGACTGAAATATTTCATGTCTTTATTTCTGTTAATTGTAATGCTTATGGCTTACATTTAACTCATTGAGTGCCGCGCTCCTTTCCAAAGTTTTAGTTAAGTGTACCGGCAATTTAGACCATTTTTGACGATTTTTGTATTGCCACAGCGTATTCTATATTATTGCCACCAACACATACTGTGGCTCATTTGAAAGATGAAACTTTATGTTTCAAATGGCCACAAACTGTTTGTTTCCGTTCCTGACAAAACTCAAGCTAAACATGGCTGGGTTTCACCAAAATCCCTGCTTTTTTTTCTAGAAAAGGAGATACAGCGTCTTTTATGAAAGGTGCTCTGTTTGATCCAGAAATGCAAGTGTCAGAAGAGCGACAGGCACAAAGGGCTCGTGTAAGATAAATATATACACCAATTGTTGTTCTATTCACAAATCCACCATTGGGGGCGGGGGGGTCGCCACTAAACAACAATAACACAGACGCACCGTGCCTCTCGCCGCGGAATGTGATGGTCTCTCGGCCACAGCAGCTCGGGAACACCGGCCCCACCGGTGGTCACGGTCCTTCTGTGGTACGGGTCGGTGGTGCCGGTCTGCTTTGACCGAGGGATCATCACATTTTACCGCGGGAGGACCTTGGGGAGGACACGGTGTTGCTCCAGATGAAGAGCGGGCGGGACTGTCGGCTGAGAGCTTCCTGTTTCGGCTCCGAGCTGCTGGAGCCCAAGGGGGCAGTTGTCAGTCTGAGAAATGAAGCTCACTTCCGCGTTCAACAAACTGCAATCCCCCCGGCTTCCTCTGGGGGCTGGTACCAAAAGGGAGCAACTCTCCATAGACCCCCATGTTAAAAAAAAAAGCCGACTTTACAGCTTAAAAAAACATATTTACAGCCTGGTACATTTCATTTTTTTGGTCTCAACCGATAGTTTCTACCCCCGCACACACTGAGGGGGGGGGATTTTTTTTTAAACTCTACCGTTTTACTTTTATTAGGTCTAAAGTTCTGGCCAATTAGGGCACGGAAACGTTGAGTGACAGGTCCGGAGACCGCTGCTTCGAGGCCAGTGGGCCGGTTCTCGGTCGGCTAACCGCCGCACCTCTCCAAATATGGCAAGTAAAATCCAACATGGCGCGGTTCAAACCCCCGTAGTAGCAAAACCATGGATGCACAAAACAGACTCCCCCAAACCAATGGGTGACGTCACGGTGCTACGTCCATTCTTTATAGACCAGAGCGGCTTTTTTATGCAAATGAGAATGACTGATGCATCCTGGGTAATTTAGGGGCAGCGCCCGGCATCGCTCCATTGAAAAGTTCAGCCTAACTGGCTTGACAAACTAACTAACAAAAAGTTGGCTATTAACAGGCTATTTACAGACAACACTTGGCCAAAACCTACCCGGTGATTCGACCAAATACATGTAGATGTCTGGGTAAGACATTTCTGGCCACTGTGTGGAGTCATTGATCATTGTGGGAGGCTAAATGAGAATACCGGTAGATTAATTAATTGTAATTTTTCAAGATAGCGCGAACGGTGGGTTTCAAAGAGGGTGTCAAAATAATTATGAGACATAGTGCTCCAAAAAAAACAAAAAACAAAACATTCAAATTGATTGTTAGTTAGTCTACGCTCCATCAAAACACAAAAAGCCACTGAGTGCAATGTAAAAATGCCGGGTGCTGCCCCTAAATTACCCAGGATGCATCGGTCATTCTCATTTGCATAAAAATGCCGCTCTGGTCTATACAGTCTATGTCTATACAGTCTCCGTTTGCAAAAGCCGATCGAGTTATGATGAAAACTTCCAGATCGTGAGCTGTCATGAGTTTTTGATCGTCATCTATTTCACTTCCATAGATATATATATATATATCTATGTTTCACTTCTGCTCGTCGTAGAGTCCCCCAATTTACACATAAAGGTGTGTTAAAGTGTCTTTTTTCATAATTTAAAAAAAACAAAAACGTAAAATTACGTTTTTGGCACTAAACGCATGGGAACGAAAAACGAGAAATTAGGTGGTTGGCACTCAATGAGTTAAACTAATGGTCAAATCACATACTATTGTTTATCCCGCACGCGATCCTGCACGTGTAAGCGGTAGACAATGGAGGGATGGATGGAGGAATTGAGATGGTAAAGAAAGAATGAATACAACGCTCACTCACCACTTTCACACTCTTGGTCGACGTGTCGGGGGAAACAGCGACAGTCGGCACCGCCGTCGGCGTCAGGTAGCGCCGCACCGCCTCGCTCTCCGGTAGTCCGTTACTGGTGTAATCCCCCGGAGCGAAGTGCTGCGAGCACACGTAGTATTTCTTGAGCTCTTTCTGTGCGGTGTTGACATCGATGCCGAGGGCGAGCAGCCACCGTCGCAGCTGCGTCGGTTTCTTGATCGGGAAGCGGTGAAACGACAGACTGGAGCCCTTCGTGATCTTGCTGGCGCACGACTTCACGGCGCAGCAGTAAGGCATGCTGCTGCTGCTGCTGCTGCGGTGCTCATCCGAGTAATAACTAGATCTGTGATAAAGTTGCTCCTCTGGTTGCACTTCCACCTTCCTGTGTGTCTCTCTTCTTTTCCGCCTTTTCTTCTTCTTCTTGGGGGTTTTACAGCTGCCCACCCTTCCTGTGTGGAGCGCTACTGACCCCCTCTGGACCCGGTCAGATAGTCAGTCAGTGCTGGTTCATTCAGCTCATGCCATTCATTGTTAGTGGAGAGACCTCATTTACTGTTGTAAAGATATGTTTAAATTTTTAAAAACAGCTTTTTTGTTGTTGTTGTTGTTGTTGTTGTTAATTTTATTTTTCAAAGGACACACAACAAAAAGGTCATGACAAAAAATAAAAAAGGATTGGAACATAAAAAACAAACATTCACACACACACATCCTACTCATCTAGGAAGAGAAGTATACATAGTCATTGTGTGCATATTAGTCCATCTTGATGATGTAAGACTTTTGGGTAACCCTTTATAATGACTACACTCTGCTTGTTTTATCTATTTTTTTTGTTGATTTTTATAGTGGCTTGTTGCTTTTTACCTGCCATCATTGTTGTAGTGCTGTGCTTTTTGTCTCTTTGTCTTTCCATCTCCTTGTTGCCTGTCATGTATTTTAAATGTTGAAGCAGTTGCTGCAAAAACACTTGCTCATTTCGGGACAATAAAGGAATTTACTTTACTTTACTTAAAGCAGAAGTAAGTGGTCCGGTCGTTTTCGCTAATGCTGCGTTCCAGGCAGGTTTTGAAATCGTAAATTACAGCTTCAAGTCACAACTTACGACTTTGTAGCGTTCCAGGCAACCCACTCGTGTTTTTCCGACCTGTTTTACCGGTGAAAGTCACTATAACGGCCACTCGTAACTTCCGACCGGTGAACTCGTACCAGATCGAACTGGTAGGGCTACCACTTCACGGTCGGAAAAATACGAGTTTCCTTGAACGCACCATAACAGTCCTCGTCGCTACGTCGCCACATTCACGGCGTCCCTTGGCTGCACACACAGCCCTGCATGCCGTTCTCTCTCCTCATTGGATAAAAACTGTAGGATACGATAAATGTTTTCTCCTCGACTCAGAGCAGAGCAGAGGGACTGAGAGACCCGTGTTTCAGACCAAACACTCTATGTAAGTGATTGCTGTCGGAAGATATAACTATTTAAGACTTATATTAACACAAATATATCACTTACTTCTGCTTTAAAGCAGAAGTAAGCGATCCGGTCGTTTTGGCTCACTTCTTGTCAGCCGATGGAGTTAGCAGTCCCCGCCCTCGTCATGGATCTATTGGTCCTCGTCCCTACGTCACCACATTCACGCGCATCCCTTGGCTGCACACACAGCCCTTCATGCCGTTCTCTCTCCTCATTGGATAAAGGTTGTAGGATACAAGGAAGTATACAAGAAGTTTTCTCCTGGGCTCAGAGCAGAGTGACTGACAGACCCGTGTTTCAGACCAAACACTCTATGTAAGTGATTGCCGTCGGAAGATATAACTATTTAAGACTTATATTAACACAAAAATCCAGCTTACTTCTGCTTTAAATACTGAATTTACACAAATACTGTTCTCATTTGTCCAGGTCATAGTTATCTCAAGGACTTGGTTATTTTTCTAGGAAGACGTTTCACCTCTTATCCCAGAGGCTTCATCAGTTCACGTACGCATCTGACCAGGCTAGGCTGGGACTGGTCCAACTATCTGGTGTGGAGATCCAGGTATTTCGTTCACAACACCGATGATGTCACTGGAACCCTTTGTGCTCCATGTGCCAACGACAGCCGTTTGAGTGACTGTCGTTGGTTGATTTTGACTTCATTAGTGCTCTACTGTGTTATAACGACAGTCGTTGGAGTCACAGGAGGCCACTTGTGAACAGTTGTTTTTCTAGTTGGACCAGTCCCAGCCTGGTCAGATGCGTACATGAACTGATGAAGCCTCTTGGATGAGAGGTGAAACGTCTTCCTAGACAAATAACCAAGTCCAGTTGCACTCGATTTTAATTTCCTTGAGATATATAGTAATGAGTATTGCAATGGTAAATTTGAATCTTTCTGTTTCAATCACTTGAGATGTCCTTTTCCCCCCAAGGTATCAGATCTCCTTTTGTTTTTTAACCATTTGTGTATTTTATTGTATAGACCTCTTAACTTCCCATTCCCACCTAGACACAAAACCCTGCAGGATGCCCCAGGTGTGAAACACACCCTCAGGGGTCGGTGCCAATACCTGCAGCAGACAAAAGGGTGTGAAAACACTCTCTGGGTATGGGGCCGACCCCTGCAGCAGACAAAAGGATGTGGAACATACCTTAGAAATCCCATTAGCCTCCGTATAGCGTAGCTCTGAGCAGCTCGCGGCTCTGCTCCGCCGTTCTAAAAATAGCTTGCACCGCTAATTAAAGGTAACAAACTCCTAAAACTATAGGGATTATGGCAATGGGCCAATTTGCCAAAATGTTTAACTATCCCTTTAACTGTCACATGCTCAAAAAAAAAAAAATCAGACAAACCTATACTATTCTCAGGAAAACAGCTTCAAAATTTTATATTGTAGTTAATGGGCAGCTGCAATGAAAGTACAGGAAGTCTATGGGAAATTTTTTCACAGTTTTTTTTAATTCAAGATTTGAAAAACAAAAACTAAACAAATCAATCAAATCATCACTTTTGAAAATCTATAAAGTCTCAAGTCTCCTAACTCTTACCTCCTTTCAGTTTCTCATTAATGTGCCGCTGCCATGACTGGTGAACCTCCATATGTATCTTAAAGTTTGCCTGTGTCTGAAACCTCTTGCCACATGTTGAGCAGAGGAATTTCTTCTTTTCTTGCAATAACTGTTTGGGTTTTGTCCCTGTGCAGAATTTGAGGTGATATCTACTTGCAACCATATTGCCGCATTTATCACAAAAATATGGTTTCTCTCCAGTATGTAGTAGCATGTGAGCATTACGATGGCAAGACTGAGTGAATGCTTTACCACAAATCTCACAACTGAATGGTCTTTCACCCGTGTGAATCCTCACGTGCCGAATAAGCAAGGTGTTGTTGGCAAACACCTTCTTGCAGTCGGGGCAACTGAAGGGTGGGTCCTCTGTGTCCTTTGCTGGGGTGACTTTGGGTCCAATTTCTTCTTTGCAGAATCTGAGATGATTGCTTGTGGAAAAACTTTTCCCACATCTAACACAAAAATATGGCTTTTCCCATGCCTCCTCATGTGAGTAACACGACTTGAGTTCTGAGAAAATGCTTTGCCACAGTAATCACAGGTGAAGGGTTTTTCTCCTGTGTGAGTCCTGATGTGTAGAATCAGCTGGTAGTGTTGGTCAAACTCCTTGTTGCACTCCAGGCATTTGAAGGCTTTGTGCCCTTTGTGGCTCTCTCTAACATGCCTGATCAGATAAGAACACTTCTCAAATGTTTTACCACAAAGGTGACAAGACTTTTCTTCCGTAGCAGGTTCCAAACAGACTTCAATAGCAGGACTCTGTGAAGGCAACAAAGAATCATCACTTTCAATCAATTCAGTTTGTCATCTGTGCTTTTCTTCAGACTCACAGTTACAGCATTGAAAGATGGGGAAAAAACACATTTAATGATTTAACCTATCTGACATCAGTATTGTTGGAAATATATATAAGCCTTGTCGTCTGATCTACCTGTTCCTCTGTGACCTGCATGTTGAACTCCGTTTCCTCTGGTACAGCGTCATCCTCTTCCACTTTGACATGGCACCACGGAACCGGCTCGTCTTCGACCTTTATCTGGACCTCTGTTTCCTCTCCGATGGGAGCCTGCTCCACTTTGATGTAACTCGGCTGCAGCAGCGATGGAGGCAGCTTGGTGTCTAAAGGTTAGAAGGGAGCACATATCCACTGAAAACTGACTTTATATAAGACAATTTATTCTATTCTACTGTATATAAGACATATCACATCAATAAAGTACATTTGAAAACGAAATACACCCTGCCCCAAGCCCAGGTGCTGAGCCCCATGGCACAAATAATAACAATAATAGAAAGTTTCCTCGCTGAAATTTTGAGAGGGTCACAGGGCCGCTGTTTGTCAACATGGGAATCCAACCCACTACCATAAAGGAATAGTTCAACATTTTGCCAAATTGGCCCATTGCCATAATCCCTATAGGTTTAGGAAAGGTTCGTTACCTTTAATTGTTGGTGCAAGCTGTTTTTGGAACAGCGGAGCAGAGCCGTGAGCTGCTCAGAGCTACGCTACGGAGGCTAATGGAATTTCTTAGTTTCCCTCATCAAACTCATCAAATACACAATCCAACAACTCCAAAACGCTCTGGTGGACAAGTTGTGACCTGCTCATTCATCACGCTATGAGATAATAACGGAACGTTAGCGTAGCTCTGAGCAGCTCGCGGCTCTGCTCTGCCGTTCTAAAAATATCTTGCACCAACAATTAAAGGCAGATCGCGCCTATTATAGTCAACTGAAGCTGCTCCATCGGCCACGTAAGCGACACACACCCGCGCGGGCGTCACATGGTCTATTTTGTTTCCTCTACGCACGGCTACACGACCCTCCAACCAGTAAAAACCATGGATCTCTTATATAATACATCCATGGTAAAAACTACATAGAACTGTCGCATCACGTCCGTGCCCGGTGTAGCAGATAAAAGACTCCCAGTTCCCAGTGTACTTCCCCTGTAATAATAAAGATCTGAAAAACATAAACGATAATGGCGTCCACTTTCAATATGTCTGAAACCAGCTGCTACATGTTGTGCAGAGGAATTTCTCCTTTGGCTTTGTACCGTTTGACTCATCAGATAAAAGCACTTCTTAAAGGGATAGTTCAACATTTTGGCAAATTGGCCCATTGCCATAATCGCTATAGTCATAGCAGTAGGTTCATTACCTTTAATTGTAGGTGTAAGCTATTTTCAGTACGGCGGAGCGCAGCAGCTGGCTGCTCAGAGCTACGCTATGGAGGCTAAGGGAATTTCTTGGTTTCCCTCATTAAACTCATCAAATTCAACATCCCAAAACTCCACAGCGCTTTTGTAGACAAGTTGTGACCTGCACAACCACCACGCTATGAGATAATGACGGAACGATACGAAACGGAGCCGTTTTCGAGGTAAATACAGGGTACGGAGACTGCTTGCTGAAAAACTGTCCCTGAACGCAACGCGCATCAGCGGTTTTGTATGAATTTACCTCGAAAACGGCTCCGTTTCGTATCGTTCCGTCATTATCTCATAGCGTGGTGGTTGTGCAGGTCACAACTTGTCTACAAAAGCGCTGTGGAGTTTTGGGATTTTGTATTTGATGAGTTTAATGAGGGAAACCAAGAAATTCCCTTAGCCTCCATAGCGTAGCTCTGAGCAGCCAGCTGCTGCGCTCCGCTGTACTAAAAATAGCTTACACCTACAATTAAAGGTAACGAACCTACTGCTATGACTATAGCAATTATGGCAATGGGCCAATTTGCCAAAATGTTGAACTATCCCTTTAAATGTTTTACCATAAAGGTGACATGATGTTCCTTCTGTTACAGGTTGATGCTGTTGCACAAAGACTTCAATGCGAGGACTCTGTGGAGGCAACAAAGAATAATCAAGCATTGGAAGATGAAAAAGCTCACATTTAATGCTTTAACATACTATATGACTTCAGTAAATTTAAGCCTTGGTGTGTGATCTACCTGTTCCACTTCGACCTGCATGTTGAACTTTGTTTCCTCTGGTACAGTATCCTCCTCCTCCACTTTGACATGACACCACTGCAGCCGCTCGTCTTTGACGCGTATCTGGACGTGTGGAACCCGCTCCAATTTAATGTAACACCGCTGCAGCTGCGATGGAGGCAGCTCCTCAGAAACCAGCGTGTCGTCTAAAGGTTAGAAAGGACACTTAAAACCTCCTGCACACATACACTTAAAACCGACATAGACATATATCACATCCATAAATTAAATATGGCAACTAAGCACACCCCAGGCCTTGATGCTGAGCTCCATGGCACTAATAAAAAGTTTGGGAAACTAAAAGAAACTACACAAATCATGATTTAAAAAATATATATATATTTAGTCTCATGAATCTCCAATGTTCCCTCACACTAGTGTCCTAACTCCTATCCTTGTAGTTTCTCACTGATGTGCCGCTGCCATATGCACCTTCATGTTTGACGTCTTCGACCTGTATCTGGACCTCTGTTTCCTCCTGCTCCACTTTGATGTCACACTGCTGCAGCAGCGAGGGAGTTGGCTCCTCAGAGACCAGCGTGGTGTCTAAAGGTTAGAGACGACACGTGAAACCTCCAGCACATATCTACTGAAAACTGACTTTATATGAGAGTAGAGTAAGACATGAATCACATCCATTAATTCTTGATTAATAACTCTCTTGACTTGACGCTCGATACCACACAGAACTTGCCATCTCTTCAGCTTCATAGTGAAAAAAACAAACATTAACTTCCATCTTCCACGTCTTACCTGCATTGGAAGAATCCACTAATTCATGTTTGATCCTGCCGTTTACTGATCCCTGTTGAAGAATAACTTCCTGTCAGTGTGTATTAGAGATGGTACGCAAGACAAACACATCATGAAAAACGCACTTTCATCTACACTCACTTTTACAAACAATCATATGTGGACCATAGTTTACACTCTGCCTCAGCTCTAATATACCGTACACTCAGTAACCACCTTCATATAAACTAACACCTGTCAGCATAAAGCAACATCATTCAATGGGACCATTTTACAAAATGATGATTTTAACTGAATCAGCACCTGGTTGCCTTCATGATGGGACGATATATTGCATCAGTTTTAAACAAGTTTGCCTTAAAAACCAGCAATTGAGTGTACAGATGCATCTCAATGAATTAGAATATCATGGAAAAGTGAATTTATTGCAGTAGTTCAATTCAATTAGTGAAACTTATTATATTATATAGATTCATTCACACAGAGTATGAAATATTTCATTGAAAATAAGTCGAGCAGTGCAGTGGTAATGTCCATATATCTCCGGCTGTTTATTTTTGTAAAGAAATCATCACAACAAGGAAAAAGTGTTTGTTTCTGTGGCGGGGAGAGCAGGTGCTCTGCGATCGGATAGTAATGTCTTTCCAGTTGTCCAAGTTTATATTGTTTATACTGTACACTACATGAGTTCAGTGGTGTCTCGTAAGGACTCGAGTCATGTACCATAGATATTGGATTGTTTTTTGAGTGTTTGTTGTGGTTGAAACTTAAGAATTGCCCCCATGGGTTAGTGTTGTCGCTATCCCTAGCGCCGGGTAGCCATGGTGTAACTCCGGTTTGCCTGCATCAATTTTAGTCGCATTTTTTGCTCCCCCCAACACTGGGTGACCATCAGGACAACAATTTAGGGGTCAAAAATGGCCGGAATTCTCCTTTAATCTACTGCTGACCCTGATCCCCCATATATTTATATCAAGTCTGTTAAGGATTTTTATTCAAACTCCACTTTGGTACAGGTTCCACCATTGCTTTATTTTCCAGACTGACCGCTCGAACACAAGCGTCAACAAACTTTTCCTGTTGCAAGCTACACACGCCACATCCGGGAGCGTATAACAAACATCCTTCAAAATAGAAGTACTATTCATAACATAAAGAGTAAAGGCGCTTTCTTTTACATTACTTAACGTCCCCACTCGCCTTCAACTCAATGGGTTTCCTGAGAACACATTTTATGTACCAAACCTTTTCAGTTGCAGCTTAGTAGCTGGTTTTGTCATTACATCAGCAAGCATTTGTTCAGTGTAATTTGTCTACCTTTTCTTCCGTTTCAAAGTCCTGTAGGTAAGTTGGTTTCTTTCTTTCCCTCTTCGGGTTCCGCCTTGTACTCTCGCTGTCGTCTTCTTGTTCAGGCATCTCAGTCTGTTTTGGAGCAGTCATAATAGGCAATCATAACTTGGTGCATTTTCCTAGTTTTCATCAACCATTTCTCCATTGTCATGACTTTTTGGCTGTACATCTCTATCACAATACTCAGTGTGTGCTTCTGATGTTTGGGTCTTTTTCATTTGCTGTTTTGGTTGTGAATTTCACTAACCTGTGCTTTTGGACTTTCTCTGTCGCTCCTCCGTTTGCTGCTCTCACCTCTGAGAAGATGTCTTGGGGGTACAAAGGCAGGTAGAGTGCTTGACGGAGCTGTGCTCTGTGTCTGTGTTGTCGTCCGGTGCCGTCCAGGAGATAAAGCACAGCTGTCGCTCCGTGTTGGGCTATTCCGTCGCACTTGGTCCGCTTTTCTTCCAGCTCGACTGAGTCTTTCAGGATGTGGGAGGTTGCTCCGATGCCTTTCATCTTTGGCTGAATGCCCCTGAACATGTCAAATGGTGTCACCACATAAGAGTTAAGTATACCTTTTAAAAGTATACTTTCCTCTAAAAACATTAAATTGAAATAGATTTTTGCTGTGTTTCTATATTTAAATTTTACAGTAATGCATTTTGGCAACACTGGGCAGGACTAATCCTAAAACCACCACTTTTCTTCTAAATAATGTGACAAATTATGAAAGAGGGAACTGTTGCATTGCAAAAGTGAATTTACTCCACATTTGAGCCCAGATTTATTTTCCTGTATATAGTCAGATTAAAAAAATACTGGTTACACCACTTGACACTGGATTGCATCACGTCAATTACCCCTTTATGTTGTTGTCCTTCTTGCTCTTCATCCTTCAAAGTAGAAGCACTATTCATAACACAAAGAGTAAAGGCGCTTTCTTTTACATTACTTTAACACCCCCAGTAGTAGCTTGTTTTGTAATTACATCAGCAAGCATTTGTTCAGTAGGACAGTACTCCAGATGTATCTTGCCACTGTTTACACCTTGATAAAGTGATACTTGAGTTGGTTGAAGCAATGGCATCCTTGTAAGTCTGAGGAATGTCACACACTGCTCTGTAACAAAAGTCAATACATACACCGGAATTCTCCTATAACATTTGCCACCCACTTATAAACTGAATGCAAAATAAACAAGCGGTCAAATCACATAAGTTTTCGTTTATCCCGCACCCGACCCTGCACACTAGACCAGTGGTTCTCAACTGGTGGGTCGGGACCCAAAAGTGGGTGCTGGACCCATTCTGGATGGGTCGCGAACAGCTGGTCAAAAAAGTTAATAATATTTAATGCACATCTGATGTTGGGACATGTCTTTTATTTGGAAAAATAACTTATATTGAAAGGCATGCGTCACATGAAAACATGCAGTTGTAATGGTCCTCCTCAGTTTCTTATTAATGTGGCCTGAATGCAGTGAATCTTGTTTTGTTTTGTGGGTCTTTATTTTGTGCAGTTTGATATTTATTCACTTTTGTGAATATGCTCTGAATGCAGAGATGCATTAGAAGTCAAATATATCATTTTGTTGGTCTCCATTTTGTGCAGTTTGATACTTTTTTATTCACTTCCGTACATGCAGTTGTCATGGTCCTCCTCAGTTTCATTCATGTGCTCTGAAATGCACTTTGCTCAATAAAGAGCAAAATTTGTTTTTAAAGGCTTAATGACCATGGGAAAATGTTGGTCCCAGAGTGAGACTAGTTGAGAACCCCTGCACTAGACAATAGATGGAGAGATGGAGGATGGGTGGAGTAAAGAGTTAGGCTAATATAACACTCACCACTTTGACACTTTGGGTCGACGTGTCGGGGGAAACAGCGACAGTCGGCACCGCCGTCGGCGTCAGGTAGCGCCGCACCGCCTCGCTCTCCGGTAGTCCGTTACTGGTGTAATCCCCCGGAGCGAAGTGCTGCGAGCACACGTACAGTTTGTTGAGCTCAACGTGGTCGGTGTTGACATCGATGTCGAGGGCGAGCAGCCACCGTCGCAGCTGCGTCGGTTTCTTGACGGGGAAGCGGTGAAACGACAGACTGGAGCCCTTCGTGATCCTGATGCCGCACGACCCCACGGCGCAGCAGTGAGGCATGCTGATGCTGCTGCTGCTGCTGCTGCTGCTGCTGCTGCTGCTGCTGCTGCTGCTGCTGCTGCTTATCCAAATGTTAACAGGATAAAGTTGCACCTCCACCCTCTTTCTCTCGTGTGTCTCCTTCTCTCTTCTTCTGTTGCTTTCTCTTCTTCTTCTTGGAGGTTTTACAGCTCCTCACCCTTGCTGTGTGGAGCTATACTGACCCCCTCTGACTGGACCCAGTCAGACACTGCAAAAACTCAAAATCTTTCAAAGTCAAAAAGTCAAAGTCAGCTTTATTGTCAATTCCACAATATGTAGCCTACGGGAAATAAGAGAACCTAAATTGTGTTTCTCTCAGACCCTCGGTGCAGACAGTAAATAGACAGACAGTAAACATTAAAAAGAAACACAATCAATCAATCAATCAATTTGTTTATTTTGGGCATGTCAATTAAATCATCATCATCACACTTCATCTTAGTTCTAGTAATACAATACACATGGCCGAAAGGGAAAGCAGGAGAAGCAAAAGCTTATCTAGTCCCGCCCCCATTACCCACAGAATAAAAAATCTTTATCGTGATCTTTTCTTTTCTTTTGCTTTTTACATTTTGACATAACATTCTTTTACTTATGACATTTTGACATAACATGTTACAGCAGTAGGTAGTATATAGAGCTGAAGTTTGGCTCTAGACAGTAGATTACGCGTGTGTCTGCACATGTGTTCATATGTCATGAGTGAACAACATACACAATAAAACAATCTGCGAATCTAAAATACCAATCTAGAATAAATATGAATTTAAAAAAACTAAACTAGTAATAAAAAAATAAGTAGAAGGCCCAATAGCAGCAGTAGTAAAGTGCAATAGGCAGTAGGTGCGAGCATTGCCATATTTTGGACTGGAGTAAAGTGAATGTTATCTGTCTTATTTCTTGTCAAAATGTCTAATTTCTGGTCAAAACGAATCTCTTTCCACTTAAAATAAGATTCATCACCTTAAAAAATCAACTTGTTTTTAGATAATTTTCACTTGTTTCAAACAAATTTCCACTTGAAATAAGTAGAAAATGTGTGTGAAAATATGCTTGAAAGAAGTAAAAAAAAAGTGTCTAAAAACAAGGTACTTTTTAATGTGATGAGTCTTATCTTAGGTATAATGAGATTTGTTTTGACTAGAAATGACATTTTGACTAGAAATAAGATAAATATTCTTGGTAAGATTTTGAGTTTTTGCAGTGTAGGATGAGATTCAGTGGTTGTTCATTCAGCTCATGCCATTCATTCATTCATTCATTCATTCAACCTTTATTTTAACTTGGTGGAGACCTTATTTACAGTCCTTTTTTAAAAATAAAGGTATGATATATATATTTTTCAAAGGACACAACAAAAGGCGATTACAAAAGCCAAAAATAAGGAACAAACAAACATAAAAACAACACAAGAAGACGGAAAAAATAAAATACAATTCCCAATTTTCTTCATTCACATACACATCCACTCATGCATAGTCATTGTATGAATATGAGTCCATCTTGACCACTCATATAGATAGTAAGTATAGTATAAGACAGAGTTGTTTTAGAGGTAAATGCAGAGACTGCTTGCCGCATAACTGTACCTGAAGGGAACACGCATCAGCTGTTTTGCATGAATTTCCCTCTAAAACAACTCTGTCTGGTAACGTTCTGTTATTATCTCATAGCGTGGCGAATGTGCAGGTCACAACTTGTCCACCAGAGCGTTTTGGAGTTGTTGGATTGTTTATTTGATGATTTTGATGAGGGAAACCAAGAAATCCCATTAGCCTCCGTAGCGTAGCTCTGAGCAGCTCGCAGCTCTGCTCCACCGTTCTAAAAATAGCTTGCACCGACAATTAAAGGTAACGAGCCTACTGCTATGACGGTAGGGATTATGGCAATGGGCCAATTTGCCAAAAAATGTTGAACTATTCCTTCAAGAGCCACATTAAAAGAAACCAATGAAGTAATGTAAGAGTGTTAAACCTTGGCACAGGGGTTGCAGTGCTGCTATAACTATCGCCAGTGATACATTTTTTTAAAGCAGAATCATATATATAGTACAGTAATGTATGTAATAAAAAACAAAACAACTATTATATTTCCTTTTGAAAGCTTTACATTTTTTTTTAAATTGTCCCATCTTTAATAGATTTTTTTCTGCTCATTGAAAATTCAATCAGCAGTGTTGAGGTATCTTTTTTATTTTGTTTCACATTTTTTCTTGGCTTGTGCACAAAACTGGTGCTGTCTAGTAGCATTTTAACCTGAATTGTGCACAGCAGACTTAAGTTTATTTCCAATAAATCCTGCAGCCGCTCACTGTATTTGCTGTATCACACCTCAGACACTGACTTGTTGCAGCAGCAGCAGCATGGAAACAATGCGGACGGTTTCCCTCCTGTGTGGATTCTCTTATGAACTCACATCACAGACGTTCAGATCAGACACTTGTAAGGTTTCTCTCTTCGGAGAAACCCTCTTTAATGGTTTCTCTTACGGAGCGTCAGTCATGAGGTCAGATCCTTGAGTGAGCGTGTAAATCTTCAGACTTCCACTTTAGTCTCAGATGTGTTTCCACAGAAGCTGTGAACACCGTCACCGCTCGGTCGGCGGCAGATAAAGGGATTTGACAGTTGGCAGCTCCCTCTGTTTCACTATTGAGTTGTTTCACAGTCGGAGGGAGGGAGCAGCCCTTCAGCGTCACCGTGAACTCAATTTTTTTTCTTCTTTCGTCTTTAATCTGCCGTAATAATTGATCTTGGCTCTGCTGCGGCTTCATGTCGGGGGGGAAACATCTCCTCTGAGACTAAAAGCATGCAGCATCTGTTAAACATGAAAGAAGATTCACCGACTCTGAGATTTTGGGATTGAATCAAACATTTGAGTATAAATATGCCACGTTTCTCCTCTGGGTCTCATTCCTGTCTGTCATTCTTCATTTTCTGACAGTCTCTTATCGTCGAGGTGACTGATTCTTAAAATAAATCTTAAATAACAAACTAAAGTCTTTCCAGGAAGAACTTGTTTTTCATTCAGCACAGTTACAAGCAGGGCTACAAGTTAAACTCATGTACTGCTGATTTTTAAAAAAGATTTATTATTTCCCTTTGACATTTGTTCATCTAATTTTTTTTTTTTTTACATGAATTTTATCTAATTGCCTCAGCAATAGATGATTTGGCTCCTGTTTAACTGCTGGCAGAGGTTCCACTGTGAAGATGTTACTTTCCTATTGTGAATCTTTATTTCTATGTGTGCCATCAGTAAAACAGTGCATGGTTATATTGTACCACTCTGTGATGGTCTCATTTATTTATATGTGGCATTTTAAATGAATCAGTGTTGATGCATCACTGCCCCTTACAGATCAAATATTAAATCGACTGTTAAAGATTAAATGATTATTAGAAAGCAACTAAAAGTGATCATAATATATGAGATGGTAGTAGAATATCAGTCATAACAGTTAAAGACACAAACCCAAGCTCTCAATATACTTTTTTTCTGACTTTTGTTGATTTTTCTGGGTAAATGTTTGTTTTGAACATCTGAGGATTTTCAGACAGAGACTCTGAGAAACCAGCGAGTTCCAAGATGAGAAGTTTATTGGTTTGCAAAGAAGCTGTTTTTACAAAAGCATGTGGAGGAAGAAAAACAAAAACATTTGGAGAGGGCTAACACAACGGTAGAATGAACTGTCTTCATCTAAACACTGGTTCAGTGCAGTTATCTCAGTTTGGGAATTACAAAGAGACATCTTGTCGTTAATATTATTATTTGTGGCAGGTGGATGGAGCTGCTCAGCTGGAAAACAGCAGATGAAAAGTCAAAAACACTCATGTCATAATGATGGTTAACTTCATTTTGCAGCTTCACACATTTCCTAATGTCATCCAGGGAAGTACAGTTGTAATATTAGTTCACGCCAGAGGTCAAACCACTTTCATCTTTATCAAAAATTCTACTTTTCAAAAATGCCCTCGTGTAAAAACAGCAAAAATTTAGTATGTTACCAACACAGTAGGTTTTTTGACGTTACCACTCACAACCCTGCTGGTTACACTTTAATAAATAGAAATGATTAAAATGATTGTACACCCACACAACACATGTAGCCTACTTCTACTCAGAGGACACTTCAGAAATGGACATCATGGTTTAGATATGTACGTTTTTAGCACTTTTTTTAGAAAGTCATTTGTCGTTTGACTCGTTAAGACTTGTGGAGAAAGCTCGATTTTTAGATTCTTGAGTCCATTCATATTCTTAGTTTGCGCAACCATAGTGTTTATAATGTCAACCACGTTTAAACCCCATAATTTGTCATCAAGGTGTAAGCACAAAATTCAAATCTTCCTCAATACGAGGAGGCCAAAGGAAAACCTGACCTTGAAACACCTCCAAAGATGGATTAAAAAAAATTATAATAATAAAAGCACATGCTTGACTGGAACCAAAAAAAAAGAAAAAGAAAAAACTGGCGATGTAAGACCTTCATCTTTCATGTTTACAAAATAGCCAGGTACAAGCTTACATGCACAACAAAACGCTTCCTGCTCGCAAACTCAGCTTGGTAATTGTCATGTAAAAACAAAGCCTGCGAGGCTGCGTTCATAAATATGTACATCCAAAGTCCAACAACAGGGCAACACATAGACAAATAAACCAGTCGCCCTCGGTTTTTTTGCGTAAAAAGTGGAGGGAAAAAAACACATCTATTTCACAACTCAGTGGGTTACGGAGAAGAGGGAACCCTAAATAACTGAGGTGAATGTGAACAGTGTTTTCCCCACCTGGCGTATTTATCATCAGATTACAATCAGGAAGAGAATGACATTCAGTTTTCAGTTGGTTGCACAACAATTAAAAAACGGGAGCCAAGAGCGGGAATTAATATTTCTCGAGATTTGCGAAAGAAAAAGACATGGGATCATTAGGAGATCAGGAAAGTGGGACATGTTGAGGTTTTCCAAGCACATGTACCAACTTTTTTTTTTCTTTTTGAGTCCCTTGAGAACAACAGTACTTTTTATTTTTTTAAAAAGAAAAGTGCAACAGTACCAAATTATTAAGCTCAAGTCAAGTACCAGCTTCTCTTGTACCTCACTGTGCAGAAAGCCTCAAGGGAAAAACACACTGTGCACAGCTAGAAAACACACTCCACCTATACAACTCAATACCAGCAGAGTTTCCCTGTGCTATGTTGACGAACACACTCTCCCAAGCCCAACTCCCTGCACGCACGCACACACACACACACACATATACAAACATAAACAAAAAGCGCTCCCTGGCTCGAGCCCTTTAATTCAGGAAGTTTTGAGTTGTCCATCTCCCTCCCCCATAATTCCTATAGCAACAGCGCTGCAGCTGTTGATACTGTTAAACTGCTGCCAGCTGTGACAGCTGTGCAGCCAAAAAAACATGAACCTGCACTTAAAACACACACACACACACACACACATCTCGTTTTCTACAATCCATGAAACACACATTGTTGAGTTATTATGGTCATATTCTCTTTACATGGTGAATATCATATCATCAGTGTTACAAAGGAATGTTCACCGGTTAATAGAAAGAAGAACGACAACAAAAACAAAACAGTATCCAAAACAAAAAAAACAAAAAAAAACACAACCCGTCAACACAATTACACATTATTTGTACACATTTGTTCTGCTGTAACACTGGTGTAATGATGCGTCGCCACTGGCTCGCATCCTTTCACTCTGAACTCCTCTCTGGCCTCCCTCGCTCTCTCTCATACCAAACTGTACTCGTTTCCTGTTTGGGTCCAAAATAAACCAGCGGCTGTCAAAGCGAAAAAGGAGGAGGCGGTGCTCTGACCACCCAGGAGAAAACAAGTTGTGCTCCAGTGCAGTCGGCGACCTTATTGCTACGTGAAAGGAACGAATAAATACTGTGTATGTGTGTGCGTGTGTAGAAAACATCCACTCTCTGTCAGCAGAGAAAGTAATGAGCTGTTATAAAGAGGTTTCCTCAAAGTTTGCTCAGAAATCTAAAAGAAGCTTCATTAACGTGAGCGATCGGACGCATCGGTGAAGTCGGTGCAGCTGTTCTGCACAGATGTTATGCTCCAGATTCACAGCAGCAAAAAAGGTGATGATGATGTGGGGAGAAAACCTTCATTAGCGCGTTAAGATCGCAGCCTTTTAAGTTGAAGATCAAACTCTTAATGATGCTTCCTTGCAGCTACACACACACACACATACTGTGTCGAGCTGCTTGCACATGACACACAAACCATGACGCAGCAGCAGCTCCGCTTTCTGGTTAATAAATAATTTACTAATGTTTTACAGATCAGAAAGGAGTTACTTTTGGGGGGTTGCCAGGTTGTTAAAAAAAAATCCCCTTTGGCTGATCCTCCGGCATCTGTCTTTTTAAAACAGCTGCAGGACATCTGGATCAGAATCCAGTTATTAACAAATTACAAACATTTCATCACGCATCATTATAAAGTAAGAAATGTAGGTCTGTTTATCTATGATTAATTAACATCTGTAATTAATGGTTTTTAAAATGTTAGATAAACACATACTGTAAGGGATTTTTCTTTTCAACACTTTGCACCACTTAAAATTTTATAATTTACTTTTAACTGATCTACAAAGCATCAGTGAATAATTTATTACCAAGTTATTAAAGTTAACGTGAGCTGTTAAATACTTAATACCTAGTTCAACGTGTCAAACTTTGCAGAGCATAGTGAATGTTGATACTGTAACAGGTGTAAACAGAGCTCCTTAAGCCTTAATATTTTTTAATACTTATGAGTTTTTGCTTTGCAGGTAACTGTGCATTTATTATAATAATTTCCTCTCTACCTCAGTGAAGGAAAGTTGTCTTATGTAAAGTGGAGTGGTCACAGAGGCGATGCACACACAGTAGGCCTACTCGTTGTACTTGTCAAACCTGCTGGCTGCATTGAACAGGGATGTAACTTGCTTTATAACATCTTATCTGCTTCAGTGTGTGTGAACCAGAAGTCGACATGGAATGATTCAGAAAACACACACACACAAAAAAAAAAAATGAAACAAAAATCCATAAAACACATATTGTCCGACTGAAAATAAGACTATAACAGCACCAGCCATACCACTGAACAACTGTGACATTAAGTAATCGTTTTGTGCATCACTATTACCTCCTATGCTACTGTAGAAACATGAATACTATACATTCAAAATACCATCAGGATCCGATTCAACAACCAGCCGACTGTCTGACCGAATGGGATGTGAGATGGGACGGGGGTTTCGGATTTTAGTTTTAGTTTGCTTCTTCTTCTTCTAAAGTGAAAGTGAGTCTATTTTTACGAGAACAAGTTGCATATTGTATATTCGTGTACGGTTTGGAGATGAGGAGGTTTGTGTGAAAACAAGGAGCTCGACAGCTCTCCCCACCCACTGTAAACAGGTGTTAACTCTACTTCCTGTTTGCCAAACAGGCCTTTCTTTTTCTTTTTGTGTGTGTGCAGTGGTCGCTAAAGTGAGTGCAAACTACCAGCACACACACACACACAAACACACATACACACACACCGTCTGACAGTATGGGACATTACATGTTGTAATGCACGATATAATCCTCAGTTTTTTTTGTAGAGGGGGGAATTAAGGTCGGTTACCATGACAGCTGGGATAAACCCAAGAGAAGGCGAGGAGGGAAACGCCGATGGGTGTGTGATTGTGGACGCTACCGTGAGATCAGTTTATTATTTATGTACATTACTACAACTATAATCTATTCTGAACGTTTCAATCAACCTAACCCAGTTTTTATCTGAATTCATACCTCTGTGCCCCGTGGGAATTAGTCAACTGAATATCTGAACACTGCTCGGGTTTAATACTGCAGAGATTTACAACACAGCAGATTATTTTAGGTGATAATGAAATCAGCGTTGTCATTTTCAAGCTTGATCAACGTGCAACATTTTCCAGCTCATCCACGGTCGCAGAACTTCCTTCAAACTTCGATTTAAATAAAAAACATTTGATTTAATCCTCTGCATTTGCATTTAGCTGCTAACTTCCAGATACAGTTTTCCTGAGTAACTGGTTTCGGTAACATCCGAGCGTGTTTTTCCCCTCTGTCCTGGAAATTATTCCACACCTGCCTCTATCTACCTCCGCTCCGTCCCTAAAGGACTCAGCACGGGAGAAAAAAAAAATTAATAATGCACTATTAATAAGCCGTGAGATCCCTGATCTGACAAATCTGGGGCTACAGGGGGAAATAAAACACCTGGAAATGGAGCAAACACATTCACCCACAAAGCATCGTCACGTCAGATCCTCGTTAAATAGAAAGAAGTGAATGAAATTAAGCAGAAGATCTCTAACTCGTCTTTTTCCAGTTGCTATGTTGCTGCAGTGTTGCATGATGGACGATGTCATAACAGGCGTACAGGTGTGTGTGTGTGTGTGTAAATGTAAATGTGTGTGTGTTTGTGTGTGTGGTCATCTGTGATCAAGTTCTTGGGTAGTTAGTTAACCGAGCTTGGTGATCTGTAGCTCTCCTTGTATCCGTACTGTGTCGATAGAGGGCAAAGATTTTACTTTGTGATAAAAGTCAAAGAGCTGGTGTCCGTCCACGAATATCCGGAACCTCTGGTGCTCGCAGTGGATCTCAATCTGCAGCGAGGGAAGAGGAGGAGGGAGAGAGAGAGGGATGAGGGAGGGAGGGAGGAGATTAGATAACACAGATCATCATCAATGAAGCTGAGATGAGATTAAAGTTAAGTATGACTCATAGTCAGCCCTGTAATACAGAAGCAAAGACACTGGTATCTGTGAATCAAAGTGCAGTAAAAGGGTAATTGAGATAAGCACCAGTGAAGCGAAGTGCTTAAAGGAGTAGTCGGACATTTGGGGAAATATTCTTGCTTGTGTTCTCATGTCTGTATGTTAGTATAGCCAGCATTTAGCTTAGCTGGTCATAAGAGAAAGCACAGCATATGTAGCATTTAAGAAACATGGTTAAATTAAACCCATCTCTGAACATTAAGGGTAGCTTTTTTTACTTTTTATTTACAACAGTTGGCACTTTACTCCATGCACTTTAAAATAGCACTTTACTGCCTGACAATGCACTTTCGTGAATCTCAAATAGCACTTTACCACATTTACTGTCGGATAAATGCGTTTTAATATCACCACTTTTGTTCATTCCGACGGATGCAACCATTGTGTGATGTATTAGATATCATTTGTTTTGTTTTTGCCTTATTGTAATTTTATTTGTGGACCATGGGACTGCAGATGGAAATTAGCCCTTGAGCTAAATCTGGCATATTTACAACAAATTCTTATTATTTTGCATGTTCATGAATATGCAGAGTCCCATTACAAATAAACAAATAAATGAAATGAGCATAAAGACTGGAAACAGGGATAAATGGATAAACATGGCTTCGTCCACAGTTACAAAGAAAGTCACCTTCAATGTTCGAACTGTACATGAAAGTGGAATAATTCGTATCATCTAAATGTCAGTAAGAAAGTAAATGAGCTTATTCCCTGAAATTCCCACAACGACTTTCTTTTTTAGATTTTTTTTTACCCCAGGTCTTTTCTATTCTCCCCCTTCAGTCACATGTTTCTGAAATTCAAAACCATAAAAATATTTATTTAACTCTTTTTTGGGACGCAAAACCGACAAGCAGCTTATTCAGCCTGTGCAGCAGTAAACCCAACTCCTGCTCCAGCTGACGACCAGTTTTTGACTTAACCCACATAGACACAGGATTTCTCCTCCTCAAGCAGCTTGTTTGAAGAAACAGTCTCTATGAAATAACCAATGTTACATCATGCCGATAACCAGTTTATATGAATATTTACTTCCAACGTACGTATCCCCTGAAATATTTTAGAAATTCTTTTTATGAAACTGAAAATACTCCTGCACACTGTCTACACTTGCGATTAAGATTTATTAAGAGAGATCTGGTTATCTAAAAGGTCTGAGGACTGAAACTTTGTGTTTTCTCAATAAATCCGTTAACCTATCGCAAAGTGTAGACAGTATCTTCTGTTTTTCTTTGTCGGCCGTTGGTCTTCTCCTACGCACCCGTCCATTTTTTTAAAGGTGTCTTTCTTCTTTTATTTCAAGAAATTCTTTTCATGAAAACAACATTAAAATCCTTCTCAACTGATAAAAGGACTTTGCAGGCTTTGATTTGTTACTTGCATCATTTAACAAAAACTACACAAAATGAACATAAACATGTCAGATCATGTAAAAAATCACCTTTTTGACCAGCACTGCCATCTGTAAACATGAACCTGACATATCTCATACATCTCTTTATTAGAAAAAGTTTTGTTTTTCATCCATCCAACACTTATGAATCACCATAATCATTCATTTGGTGAATGCAAGTGCATTAATCTTTCTTTTTAGGTACGTTTTGTTCTGCAGCAACTGAGAAAAAACATGCGATAGCTGCTAAATGCTCCACTATATTCAATCTTGTTTGTCTATTATGTTGTTTCATTGTTTCAATATACAGCATAGCAGCTGTGTGAACTTCTCTGCGTACTGTTTGTACCAAACGACACACACACACAAACTTGTAGGTGTGATCAAACAAACGACCCAAGGCAGATTGTTATCATCAGTGAGGAAGAGGAGCCAACAGAAAGAAAAAAGTGTCGTCCCACCCTGAAACCACAGCTCATCATGTGTCTCTCCACATGCTTCTTCCAAATTCATGAGGCAGTTCTCTGGAAACAATGTGTGAAACAGCCCTTTAAATCTCCAGCCCAGCGGCTCCTGACAGAGTCGTGACTGTGTCGACCTGCTGGGTCGCATTCTGACCACAGACAATGACACTTAAACAGGGAACTGCCATTACATAACAGACCCAGGGATCACCTCCAACAAGTAATCTAATATAGTCGACGCTCTGTGTTCTGCAGTTTCAGTGGATTATGTAAAAAAAAAAAAAAAAAAAATCTTTCTTTTAGTAG
Organism: Trachurus japonicus; assembly: GCF_045865225.1. Classification (NCBI taxonomy): domain Eukaryota; kingdom Metazoa; phylum Chordata; class Actinopteri; order Carangiformes; family Carangidae; genus Trachurus; species Trachurus japonicus. Next base: position 9,244,006 of record NC_140921.1, on the reverse strand, counting down.
AATATCTAAGTCTTTATGGATCCGTTAAGCCTGAATTAAATGATTTATGTCAAACACGTCGGACAGCTCATCCTATATTTTTCGTCAAACACCATATGTGTCGTCGATGCTCACATTCAGAGTTATTAGAGCGGAATCTGACGTTGTAGTCTAACGAGTCCTCAGGTCTTCTGACAATTACTCATCTTGCATATGTAGTCAACTCCCCACCCCCACCCCCCACTCCATCCCTCATTCCTCATCCAGCGCATAAACAGCTGATGTCACGCAGGATACAGGCTGCTTTTATGTGCGCGATAGCTACGATTTATCATGGAGCAGCATTTCCTGTTTGTCTCTCACGTCTATGCAGCGCAGCATTTCTGTCATAACATGTGACCTTGTGTGACACTTGATTGATGTGGAAAACCAACAGAAACACTGTGACCTTCCACCAGTTTTTTTTAGCACATTTACTGCAGATCACAACTTTTTAAATCGTCAACAATTTTGTGTATGATCTTTCCTAAAAATTGAAACAGCATAGAACATTTTGCATGTTTTTATTCCCGTTTCAGCACTTCTACATTAGTATTTTATGTATCCTTTCTGTGACCCCACCAGACTACAAGGAGGGGGGAAAAAATAATCAAAAATTAGTCACAGAAACAAACACAAGGTCACTGTTGATGATCAGCTGCTCCACTACTGAGCATCTACTGTACTTCAGGCAGCTACTGTCCAACATCCAGCTTTTAAAAACTGGTTGGTTTATCTCAGCGTTTAGTGTTTGTGGTATTGTGTTGTAGCGTCTGACTGCCTGGTGTCAGTCACACAACTAACTACCTGTGCAAATTTTACGAGCGTCTTTGATATATATATATATAATATTTCTAATTGGCACTGTTGTTATCACATCCACCACCACGCACCTTAGTCAACATGAGGGTGAGTAGATAATGAGCGAAATATCATTCTAGGGTGAACTATCCCTTTAAGCCTAACACCCCGTCCTGACATACAGCGACGCAAACGAGAAAAAGTGATTAAAATGCGTTTCTTTTCAATCAGCCTGTCCTGACATGCAGTGGGACGACATTTCACACTTCTTATTGGTTGAAAAGTACACGCTGCTTCCTGCTGACAAGCTAGTTAGCAGAGAGAGGAGAATATGAGAGAATTGCATTGAGATAAAGTTTTTTTTAAAATATTCCAAGATGTCAAAAACGGCAACCAGGAAATGTCAGGAATCTAAAAATAGCGCCAGAAGTTTGTTTACGTCCCTCGATTATTTGATTGGTTTGGATTCTTAACCAATAGAATATACTCGCGATAAAATCGTCATGCTGCATATCAGGACACTTTCGCGTGAGATTTTGTCGCCGGTTCGTTCGCTCGCTGTATGTCAGGATGTTGTGTTAAGTACTAAGTACATAGGGAGGTTTCTCATTTAAAGTTGTTCAACTGCTCGGTTCAGTGTGATCAGTCCTTTTGCTGATGATGCCATTTCATTTTTATGACATGAATCATCTTCTTTAACAACCAATTATTTGAAAGTCAAAAGAGAGGTGAAGTGACCATCAAAGTTATTGCCCAAAGTGTTCAATAAACTAAAGAATGAATATAAACACAAATTCAAAGCAGATTCATCTCATCTCCAAACCTCAGCACAGAACTCCAGGTGTGAAATTATTCAAAACCTGTTGAGTAGAGACTGTTTTTCTTTTAGTAATAATGACTGGGACCATGATAACAAAGAACTTATTCTCTTGTCCTCAGGTCAAAGGAGATGGATAAAAAAAAACCTGCACATTTGATGATCAAGAGTCAACAGAGTTTGTACCCAGCAGCGATGGATGCAGAAAGAAAGAGAAGGCGTCTTTACCCTAAAAGGCTGGTCGGGGATGAAGGGGAAGTAGGCAGTGGAGGCCTCCTCCTCCGTCCATTTCCCAGCTACACGGGCGCTGCGCAGAAACTGGCGGTCACTGAAGCGAGCGGTGAGTTTCAGGGCAACGTCTTGAGGCGGCTCCTCTTTGTCCGAATCACGGCCGCAGGTCAGGCTCACGTGAAAGCTGGAGGAGGAAGAGGAGGAGGAGGAGGAGAGGAGGGGGAGGAGAGGGAGGAGGGGATAGAGGAGTCAGAGGCAGGCAGGACGTCATATGTTGTAGGATATGAGTCCGATAGCTAATCTGGGATAAATCAGAGGCATAATTCTGCTGCTGCTGTGTAAGAGCAAACCAAACACTAACAGCCTGTTAATTATGAATAATCCCTGCTGCTGCTCCCACCCCACCCAACCCCACCCCTCCCTCCTCTACAGCTGTGCTCTTTATACATAAGCATCTTTGTCGGTATATTTACACACTGAGATGCACGATAGATAGATAGATAGATAGATAGATAGATAGATAGATAGATAGATAGATAGATAGATAGATAGATAGATAGATAGATAGATAGATAGATAGATAGAGTGCATCTCCTGCAGTGCATAATTCATAAAAACATTTAGAAAACATAAAACACACATGGCATTAACCATTCACAGCCTTACTCAGAATTAAGTGCAATTAGTGCTTTAGGGTCAAAACTGTTCTTTAATCTGTTTGTAATGGCTTTAATTGTCCTGTATCTCAAACAGACAGTGACCAGGATGTGTTGTTGTGTCTTTGAGGATTTTTTTTTTTTTTGCTTTTGTGAGACAGCGGGAGCTATAAAGTTCATTCAAGACAGAAGACAAGAAGAACGGCCTGAACCTCAGTCAGAGCAGCTCGGGACATTCACATGAACTTTAGCTTGAATCCTGTGCCAGCAGCAGCAGCTCCAGCTCCAGCAGCAGCAGCCTGAACATGATGAGGTCATGGAGGGGGTTTCTTCCAAGTCTGACACAAGTTTCCATGTAGGGTACGGACACACCCAAACAAGTCCCTCCACACTGAGCCTTTCTTTTTTTCTTTTCTTTCTTCCTTCTTTACCCCCTTTTCCTCCCTGCTGGAGAGGGAACGCCCTGTCTCTGCATACTTAAACCACACACACACACACACACACTCTCTCTCTCTCTCTCTGTATGTATGTGTATGTGTGTGTGTGTGTGTGTGTGTTGAAGTGGCCATGCCAGTCAGACTAGCCCAAGAAAAACAAAACGTCTATCTTTACAATCACTCATAGGCATGTGGGTGACTCAATGGTGCTTTAAATACAGCGACCTATGCTCCTGATACCGAGTGTGTGTGTGTTTCTGTGTGTGTGTGTGTGTGTGTGTGTGTGTGTGTGTATGTGTGTGTGCATGTTGTTATCTTACCTGTCTGGCTCCAGGTCGACAATGCCCATCACTATGATCTTCTTCCCTGGCCTCATGCCGCCCCGGATGCGCCCGCTGAATGGCACCGTCTATGCAAAAAATAAAGCAAAGCACACACACATACACATGTAATTGTGATTTACAGCGCGCGGCCCGGAGCGCGAGCGAGCGAGCATCAAACAAGACAAGGTGTGTAATAATAGATCAGACGTCTTTGATTACCAGGAGACGTGATAAATCCTCCTTGTCAGGTGAGATGAGGCCGGGGTTCCCCAGCGAGTCGTTCATGTGGTCATCCTCCACGGTCTTCAACACCAGCGACACAAAACACACAGCATGCAAAGCGTCATTTACCTTCTATCAGGTCAGGTGAGAGGATATAAACTACAAACTGACCGCAGGGCAGGGCTCAGGTTAAACACAGCGACCTGAGGCTGCAGGCCTGCTCTGCTCTGCTCTGCTCGCTATTTAATAAACACATACACAGTGTGGCCTGGCATGTGGCTTCTTCCAACAATGACAAGGTGGCAGCAGCAGCAGCAGCAGCAGCAGCAGCAGACCTGTCATGTTGTTATTATCAGGACTCCCAGTGTGAGATTATTTATAAACTGGCCTCATCATCATCATATAAGCTCCAAATTGGCCTCATATCGGCTAAAGCATTGCGCCGTGGAGCCGTAGAAATGCGCACATTCACAGCAGCAGCAGCGGCAGCGGCGGGCGGACCGGCCTGTAGGTGAAAACACACCGCCGACACATTGCTACACAGACCTATTGGATTTCCTATTTCCTCCTCCACCGGCCGCCGCAGATGAAAGAGGAGTCGCCGTCCTTCCCTCCTTCCTTCCCTCCTTCCTTCCAGCGCTCTCTCAACCTCAATGCGCTGCGCACGGCCAAATACTGTAAGCGCCGGATAGATAATCGACATAACGGTGTGGGCTTAAACCAAACCCAGACAGATCAGATCAAACCGGTACATACATGCACAAAAGAACATCTAAATACTAACACACACAGCCAACTAACCAGCTCCACAATACTCACTATTCCGTCCTTCTCCGCTGCCTGCACCGCCATCTTGAGCAGAAGAGCATAGGATGCTGATTATCGGAGCAGAGGCAGCCCTGCCGGCCGGGGGAGCGCGCCGCGTGTGCGTAGCTATGTGTGTGTATGTGTAATGTGTGTGTGTATGTGTGTCAGCGTCGTGGCACTGACTCAGGAGGAGGATATTCCTGTTCCTACTCCGGGGTCTCTCTCTCTCTCTCCACGTCTCACCGGAGAGGCGCAGTCACCTCAGCACTAGGACACATCTCTTCCTCTCCTTCTCTCTCTCTCTCTCTCTCTCCGCTGCCCTGTCCGTCCGCCTGAAATGGGTGGATATCTGCTGACGTATGCTTTATAATAATTACAGACTAAAAGGCTTAATCCCCGTCTGTTGGAGAAGGCTAATCAGACAGATTTTCCTCAACCCTTCACCCAATTAGGCAACGCTGCTCTTTGGAGTCTTTTTATTTTTTTAGGCGCCATTATTTTTAGTTTAGTTTATTTCAAACCAGACCAAAATAGATAGGCCTACAATTCAACAAGACCGTTAACAGAACAAGAACAACCAAACAAAACACTAAACATATTAATACAGTAACAGTACAGTTGGAAAATAACAATACCTGGCTTGACAATGGGATGGATGAAGCATAGCTTTTAAATTTCCATCTCCCATTTACATACATATATAAAGACACCATCAAGACACATGGCAACAAATAAAAAATAAAAGAAAAACCCAACCCCCTTCTTCCCTACTGTACAAATCAAACATTTGTTGTTTACATTTTCTCTTTAAACTCACTTAGGCTTTTACTGTTTCTAATGTTTTCAGCCATGTTTTGTTTGTTTGTTTTCTTTTGGATCAACAGTTATCCCAAATTATTTAGGATTTAAATTACAGCTCGGTGAATGAGCAGCAGACCTGTGCTGTGCTGCTTATTCACTTTGAATGTGACCCATGAATGAATGAATGAATGAATGAGGCCTCATTGGTCAAAGCGTCCACACTCAATACTTTTGAGTGATTAAACAACACTGTGGCGATAGAGAGCTAAAAATAAAACCAGAGTAAGTGGATCACTTTCTGAGTCCAGGACTTTAATAGGTTTTCACTGAATGAAGTGGAAGTTCACATTGTTTCCCTCCCATTGACTTTAACACAATTGCCTCCCTCCCTCCCTCTCTGTTTCTCCCTCCCTCCCTCTATCTTTCCATCCCTGTGCATGCTCCCTCCTCCTCCTCCTTCTCTTACGCTGTATATTTTCCTTTTTAAACTGTTGCAGGACGCCCCCCTGTGGACATGCAAAGACATTACAAGTTGAACTCGTCAGCTACTGAATCAGGTTACGAGCTGAATTTAGTGCAGTCCCTTTAGGAATTGTTTATTTTACTCCCCCAAGACTTATTTAGCATTTCATATCTCATTAGTTTTAATCCAAAGGGCCTTAAAGTAGGAGACATGGCATCGTTTCTTCCTCCATAACCTGCTTCAAATTGTGTCTTATAGGCTCTAATTCATCAGGTAAAACACTTTTTATTTTGTCTGGAATAGTTGCAGCATGTGGAAAGAAACAAGCAAAACTTTAAATTGATAAAGAGCTTAAAAACTTGTCTGAACATGTCCCGTTTGATTGTTCCCAGAGGTTAAAAACCAGATTTTAAAAAAGGGAAAAAACGCCCAAACAATTCTGACCACTTCTCACATGTGGCTCCAATGATATCACACCCCCGATTACCATCATCCACCCTGTTCCTCTTTCTATCTCCTGCACTTCTGAGTTTCCCCCTGGTGATGTGAAGAAACACTCGTATGTTGTGGTGTGAAGTTGTGTTGTACAAATAAACTCACAGCCTGTATGAACGTTTCCTCCTGTGGTGTTTGGGTGTTTCTAAACTTCATTAATAAAGTAAAGACATTGTGACTGGTATCTCAGAGCCATATGAGGCGAAAGTTGATGGAGTTGTTCCTGCTGTGAAGAAACTCGTTATTTGATTCATATTCTTGACAGATGAATCATTATAAACAGATAAAGGTACAAACTAGTTTCTTCTAGTTTCAGGAACATTTCCAACCTCAACTAAAGAAACTCTTTTCCAAAAGCTCCTATGTGATGAGTGTCTTGTTTTGTGCCTCCATCTTGTGGTGTCTGTGGGAACTACACCATCAATGGGTCTCAAAGTGGGGTCAAGGGGGTCCCCAACTTTTTCTTGAAATTTTACCACTTTTTTCTAGAATTTTTAAACTTTTTATTTTTTGAGAAATTATTTTATTTATTTATTTATTAGAAATTTTACCACTTTTTTCTAAAATGTTTAAACTTTTTTTTGAGAAACTATTTATTTTAGAAATTTTACCACTTTTTCAAGAATTTATTTTATTATTTTGAGAAATTTTACCACTTTTTTCTAGAATTTTTAAACTTTTTCTTTTTTGAGAAATTATTTTATTTATTTATTTATTAGAAATTTTACCACTTTTTTCTAAAATGTTTAAACTTTTTTTGAGAAACTATTTATTTAAGAAATTTTACCACTTTTTCAAGAATTTATTTTATTATTTTGAGAAATTTTACCACTTTTTCGAGAATTTTTAAAAAACTTTTTTAAATTATTATTATTATTATTTTTTTTTTAATTTTACCACTTTTTCAAGAATTTTTTAATTATTATTTTTGAGAAATTTTACCTACTTTTTTCTAGATTTGAAAACTTTTTTTTGAAGACTTTTTTCTAATTGAAATTTTAATTTTTTTTTAATTTTTTTTTTTTTAATTTTACCACTTTTCCAAAAAAAAATTTTTTTTGAGAAATTTTACAATTTTTTTTCTAGAATTATTTAAAAACTTTTTTTGGGGAACATTTTTGCCACTTTTTTCTAGAAAGTTTTGGAGAAATTTGCATCACTTTTTTCCAGAAATTTCTCTACAATATTCCCAAAAATTCACACCATTGGCCATAATATGAACGTGCATTGACTAAAAAAGAAACGTTCTTCAGTTTCAGAACAAATATTTGTGTATTTCTGGTGTTTGCTTCGAAATTTTATCCAATGGGGGTCTGCGGTCTAATTTGTGTCAATTTAGGGGTCCTTGATGTAAAAAAGTTTGAGAACCACTGATCTACATCATTCCCAAATCCTTTTTCCCCCCCAGAGCCCTGATGGATGGAGGGATGGAGGCGTGGGAACCAGCAGATCTAGACTTTTCGCCTCATTTCAAGACAAGTTGTATACATTTTTTATTTAACTCCCTAAGTGTAACCCTGTCAGAGTCGTCTAAATGAAACAGGGCCACTGAGGTCACTGTTTTTGAAAAGCAATAAATACTGTAAAATGACACTTAATTGCCAGTTTGATAATTGATTTACATTAGTATAAGAAAAATAACAGGTAGCTAACCCTTTAATTTACAGGCTGCCTACGTGATATTGTCAAGAAATAACAAGTAATTGCATAGTAATGTCCAGAAATAGCCTAGAAATAACGGTCATTTCATAGTTTATATCATGTTTTTCATCATAAAGGAATGAGATTACACGCGTTTCATGCTTTGAATTTTTGGGGGATGGCCAGAATTTTTCTCCACCAAGTCTTTGCAATTGACTGATGTTTCTGGGCTGCTACTATACGCAATCAATCTTTATCTCTTGGCTATATTTCACAACATTACCGATGAGTCAATGAGGTTGACCGTTATTTCTCGCCTATTATAGACATTATGACGCAATTGTTGTTTCTTCTCGGCTATTTCTTGACATTATCACGTAAAAACGGCCTGTAAATTAAAGGGTTAGGCTACCAAATAAAAAAAATAAGAAGCTGGACCTGATCAATGCAGATCAATTTACATGTCCAGAGTCAGACTGATACTTTTTGCAGTGGAGATCCAGCTCCTACAGCTACAGGTGCCTTCACGCGTCTGCAGGCATGAAGGCAGCCCCCTATAGATGAGGGTCTATAGGCGCCCCCCGCCCCATGCACCAGCATCAGTCAACCACCTGAACAGCTGAGAAAACCCAGCACAGTTTGTCTGCTCTGAAGAAGAAGAAACTACATTGTCCTAACTTTGATGATAAAAAGTCCATCTCTCTCTCTCCATCCCGCCCTCCCTCTCCATCTCTCCGTCTCTCCATCTCTCCCTCCTCTCGCTGTCTCTCCTCGCTGACTCTCCTCCCTCCTCCCTGCTGCCATGGCCGCGGAGGCTGCCGGTCGGGATGATGCGACGGCCGGACCTGCAGAGGCAGACTGCACCGAGATGGATGAGCGCCGGGTAAGATGCTTTAGGATGAATTGGGAGATTGTTTTTTAAAATTTGCATTTGCAGGAAACGTTTGAGGACGGAGCGTCTCTTTACCCAGCAGCAGCATCAGGCCTGCCCCCCCCCCTCCCCTCCCCTCCCCAGTCTCTGCAGCAAGATGGAGAGGAAACTCTGCAGGATGCACGATGCTGCTGCTGATGCTGCTGCTGCAACCTGCGCGACTGCTGGTTGTTGTTGATGGCGCGATGTTCAGCAGGAGATTGAAGTTTAACAGAGGGGACATGGGCTTTATCGTTCAAGCAACAGGGTTTAGATGGGAGGAGAGAGAGGGAGAGGGAGAGGGAGCGGGAGAAGGAGAGAGAGGGAGAAGGAGAGCGCTGTGCACCACACGACCGCTGCAGCGCTCACATCCTGTGACGCGCTGATGTGAAAGGGAGAACTGAAAGCGCAGCAGCTGCTCCGTCCCTCGGTCCCTCGGTCGCTCGCTCGCTTGGTGCATGTATGTAGGCTACACCGGCTCTCAGCTTTATAAATAGCCCGGCACGACAGAGAGAGAGAGAGAGAGTGGCCACCGTTTATCAGTCGGTGCATCGGGAGGGGAATGTGTCGCAGTCGCCGCGTTTTGCAGCTGATTCCCGGGAGGTTTTTCAGCGCGCCTGTCGAGCCCGTTTTCTTCCACTTGGCGGTGACGCAAGTTAAAGGCAACAACTTGGCAGGCAAAGGTAGGAATTCTTCCTGATCAGCAGAGCAGAGCGGTGTTTGAATGAATGAATGAATGAAAAAGAGAGAGGCTTTGTTTTGCAGTTTGAGGTCGCAGTCACTCACTACACTATCTGAGGAAAGTGTCAGCAGAGGAGCCTGCAGAGGGACAACGAGTTGTTCTCTCCAATTACAGCTCAGTGCATCAAGAGGATGTCAGCTGGAGGAGTGCGACCGCAGATAGAGCCTCTCTGCACACAGGACGGACTTTATAACTATTATGTATTTGGACTAAATAGTTTAGATTAAATTAAAAAAACTACAAGTGTCCAGAGTCCAACATTAGTTAATGCAGCAGAAGTTTTAATTTTATCATACTAAAGAGTAGGCTATAGTCTTGTGGAGAAATGTCTTGGTAAGGATTTAGTTCCCAGATTTTCATAATGTTTCCCCTCAAGTTATTCAGGGTGGCATCCAATATAACCAAAATAAACATACATGGGAGAGTATTTCAGGTTGGGATCATCAACAGACATTTACTAGACATCTTGAAGATTGTTAAAAAAAAAAAAAAGTTAGAAAAAATATATCAATGGGGTACATTTTTTGTGTTTATTTTAGTGTTTATGTACCATACATGATTTAATCATGGCGATCTCCATCTCTACCAATTCCTCATGCCAAGACAAATGCCAGAAAATGGGGTCAGTTGTCTCTGTAGGATGTGTAGTCCAGGAGCTATATAGATGGAAATTGTTCATTTTTCACAGTCGGAAATCCAGGATGGCCATAAAAGATGGTCAAAAAAAACAAAAAAAAAAGAAAACATGCATGGGACAATACTTTGTGCAGGGATCATCAAAATGAATTTACCAGACACCTTAACGATTGCAAAAAACTAAGTTAGAAAAATAAATCTTTTGGGTGCAGTGTGTGAGAGAAGTGGGTATTCCTCAGAGGAAAGCATCCGGTCCTCCACCTGCAGCCACCTGAACTGAACTGAACTCAACCTGTTCTTCCACTTTGAATTTCAATGTGTCAGCTGATTATCACATGCTCTTAAACTGTTGTCTTCAGTCTGAAGAAACACTCATCAGCTGCTCTTCATCCTTTCCACTTCTGCATTTTTCGCCTTCTGCTTCACTCGTGGTGAGTGTTAAATGCTTAAATTTACTCACTTCACCCTCCACTGACCTTATGTGATGTGACATTTACTGTCGGTGGCGTGTTTTCCTTTAAGATAAGACGACTTTATCTCTTTTTCCGATCATAATGTCACCTGTCAATAACAGATCTTAACTGGCTTTTGAAACCAGCAGCTTGTCTTCCTAAACAATCACAACCACTGAGTAGTTTGTATAGACTGCAGGCGATATCAGTGTTGATGTACAGTATATATTATTTTTTATTATTTTTTGCAGATGTGGGCTATGGTGCCAAAGGTGAGGGAGGGGTAGGGCACCAAATGCATCAGATTATGCAACACAATCTGCCTAATCTCCTTTTGCTAGAAAATGAGAGATGCTGGATTAAAGGAGGGAGTTAGTTAGAGACTGAGGGGGGAAACCCATGAAAGAAAGCTGTTATTAGAGATTACTGGGCAAAGGATTGTTGTACGACCCAGATACTTTGTCTGTCGGACCCTGACAAGATGCACAAAGACAACCAGGAATATCAGAGTTTGTGTGTGTGTGTCTGCGAGAGAGAGAGGATGTTTGTTGTTGCTCGAGCTGAGATTTCACCTTGGGACCTTTGGGTGAAAGGTGAAACTAATAGTTTCACTCTCCACTTGCATTCTTGGGAAAAAAAAAAAGACTAATCTTGTGGTTTGGTGACTGGCAGGAATGGTTTGCATTTTCTCTCAGCTGCTTGCAGCAAAGCCTTTGTAAACCTCCATCACTCCCACTGATGGAGTGAAACACTGTCAGATATTTCATATGTAAATCTAAATCTGAATACTATTCATGATATACAACAAGTATATGGAGAATATGAATAGTTTATTGTCTGCTGTGGTGCTACATCCCTCTGTTGTATATTTTATTTACAATGTTGTGTCTGAAATTACAAGGTTTTATTGATGATGACATTTAATTTCTATAGGAAGCAACTCGCTTGGTAGTGAGAATGAATAATGTTTCTTGATTGAATGGGATGGGACTTTAATCGTTGAGTTTAGAGTCTTATATTCAACAACACATGATTTGTGAGGTGTTTTGCTGCAACATGTTACTTGTGCAAGTTGTTGTTCTGCAGAGGATGTGTGCATTCCTCAGATGGTTTGATATGCATGGCAGCTCGTCCCTGTATACGATTGCATAAAAATAGGGAAGGAGTGGAGGTTTTCGTGCCAGATTCCTTGTATGCATGAGCAATGTTTGGCTTGTGAAGCTGATAGTAGATATTGAAACTGTTTCACCATGCTGGGTGATCAACCAACTGCTGCCACTCTGTTTAATAGTGTAGTTAATTGTCGTGTGACGATAAAACAACAGAGTGCAGCAGCAAGTCATACAACATATTTCATGTACAGCTCTCGGTTTAATGCATTTAAATCACACGACAGAGCAGAAAAAGGGAAGTAATATCGTCCAATCACACTCGACTTTGGTTCAGATTTGTACATTTAACATATTACAGTAGGTTAATAGAGTAAATACAGTGAATTGGGCTGTTACAGCTCCAGGAAACATTTTGGATTAAAACAAGGACGCTTTATATTCTAGCTTCAGAATATTTCCTCATTCATTTCCATCACATTCGGTGGTGGAAAATATGCACTTTCTTCTACTTTCCTTGCAAAATACTTCATTAAAAGCAGCTCAGCACACAAGAAGAGACAGCTTCAGCTCATCTCAAACCTTCATAATGTATGTGCACATGTGACAGCACTTGTGCATGCGGTGAATAATGGAGGATGAGTGCATCTGTTATTGTATTGTTTTCCTGTGCAGTGATATGATGAGTGACTTTTCTCATTGGCGAAATCTGAGGAGACACAGCGATGAATATGTACTGTCACTGGTGTTTAACAGAGTCTCTTTCTCTCTCTCTCTCTCTCCTCTCTCCAGCTGAAGGAGGAGAACATGACGGCTGATGTGGAGGCCACTCTGCCTGCTGGACAGGGGGAGTACGCGATCCGGTGCCGGGACGTGTGCCGGTCGTACGGGAAGCTGAAGGTCCTCAGCAACCTCAACCTGACTGTACCACAAGGCCACATGTGAGTAGAGCGTGTAGACTGACTCAGCAAGGTTGTTTGTTTTGACTAATCTGACATTTGATACTTGATTTAATGGACCTAAACTATGTTAAGAGATACAACCACACCCTCTACTTTACCTTTGGCCTCTAAAGGCACAAGCATTGGCCTTGGACAGGTCAGTGGATGTAGATGCAAATGAGACTCAAATTCTTGGGTGAGGTGTCCAGCACTTGACTGGAACCAGTTCACTCCAGCTTTCTCCTTTTGTCATGTATCTGCTGACCGATCTCTTTACTTTAACTTCACCTGTGAATTTACTTTGTCTCCTTTAAACTGAAACAGGAAAATTCAGTCACAGAGAAATGTATAGTATGTAATCTTAATGAAAGAGGTCATGCTTTTTAATTTGTGGTCAAGCTTTAAAGAGGAACTATGCAGGTTTTTTCTCTTAACTAGGCTACATTTTTACCTTAATTAAACAGCTTAGGACTAATTGTGATGGTTTAACTTGTTACAAAGGAGAATGGAGGCTCTCTGCCTTTCAGGCACATGTCAGTTATTGCAGTTATCTGCACCGCCGCCTTGGTGTCCCAGGTCTCGTCTCTGCGGCACCGCGACACAAACGTGCCCCGTAACCCACAATCTCTTGTTTATGACAGATTAAACTACACAAATGTACACGTCCTACCATCATATATGATGTGTAACGTTATCTACCGCTCTATTGATTGATTTCTCACCAGCTTTGTTGTAAACAAATGCACATGGCCGAGAGGAGGGTTAGCAAAACAGCGGAAAAGCGACCAGACTTGCATAGTTCCCCTTTAAGTTCCTAGAAGAATTTAGATTCATGATGCTACGGTGGCCCTGAGAGCTCAACTACACTGCAGCTTCAGAAAAAAACACACAAACACTCAAACATGCTGCAAATGCAGAGCAGGAATTCATCAATTTGACAACTAATGCACATTAGGATAATCACAACACTTGCAAACTGGCCACTGGGTAAGGCTCAGTCACCTTTTTTGTTTCTCATGACCTTTCTCGTCAATTATCTATCATTTATCTGCTAAGCAGGCTTAGCAGATGTAGGTGAGCAGGGTCACTTTTCTCACACATACCTGAATTTCTGAGGTGACAAATGAAAAACGAGGAGAAAAAGAAGTCAGAAATATACAACTGAGCGCATGAGCACAATAGATTCAAGGTTCAAGATTCAAGACAACTTTATTAATCCCTTAAAGGGCAATTCCATTTGGCGGCTCGCACACCACATGCTCATAGCACAAACACATAACAAAACAGAGAAACCAGGAAAGAAAAAAGAAGTCTGCTAGTTACATGTAAGGAATATGAATAAATAAATTCATTAAAAGTAGAAATTTGAATAAATATCACCACTGAAAGTACATCTCTATATCTCTGATATCCAGTACACACCACAAGCATCAGTGTATAAATAACTACAGGGAGCTGTTATCTGGTTATCTTAAATGTTTATATAGAAATGATCTGTTTCTATTGTTCCCTCTGATAAGCTGTCATGCCTGGCTGTTCACTTCACTTATTTGAAGTATGTTCAGGGCTGGGACTGTGTGACATCACCAGATTTAAACACTTGAATAGACGATGAACAGAAACGACCTGCCATCACTCACTCGGATTCTGTGTTGCAGTTATGGTCTTTTGGGCCCCAGCGGATGTGGGAAGACCACGCTGCTGAAATGCATTGTGGGAACTCTGAAGATCTCGCGGGGCCACATCTCCGTGCTGGGGAAGCCGCCTGCATTCCCCGGTCACGATGTGCCAGGGAGGAAGGTTGGATACATGCCACAGGTAAACAACACGTTGAAAAAGTTATGTGTGTGTAAAGTTTGAATCAAAACCTGCACAAGAGCAAAAATCCAGTCTGTGTTTGTATTCATGAAGCTGCTGCAGCGAAGTCGCCGTGGTGTCCACATCGGCAACGAGGGGATTAATTAAGTGCCTTGCTCGAGGGCTTCTTTAATTCCCCCTCTGTTGCAGTCAGTGAGCTGGACCTGAGTGTGTCTCATTACTGTCACAATGGATACCTGATGAGGCCGATAACACACATGGCATGTTCCCTGTAGGAAGTGGTCTGTGACCCGGAGAGGAGGAAACGCGACACCTCACCTGGTCCCCAGTTTGCAACTGTTGTCCCGCTGTGGTGAACTTGGCTTGTGTCTTTTGTTCTGAAGTTGCAACTAAAACGTGATGCCGGCTGGCTTTAATACATCCAGTTCATTTTAAAGGGATAGTTCAACATTTTGGCAAATTGGCCCATTGCCATAATCGCTATAGTCATAGCAGTAGGTTCATTACCTTTAATTGTAGGTGTAAGCTATTTTCAGTACGGCGGAGCGCAGCAGCTGGCTGCTCAGAGCTACGCTATGGAGGCTAACGGAATTTCTTGGTTTCCCTCATTAAACTCATCAAATTCAACATCCCAAAACTCCACAGCGCTTTTGTAGACAAGTTGTGACCTGCACAACCACCACGCTATGAGATAATGACGGAACGATACGAAACGGAGCCGTTTTCGAGGTAAATACAGGGTAAATACGGAGACTGCTTGCTGAAAAACTGTCCCTGAACGCAACGCGCATCAGCGGTTTTGTATGAATTTACCTCGAAAACGGCTCTGTTTCGTATCGTTCCGTCATTATCTCATAGCGTGGTGGTTGTGCAGGTCACAACTTGTCTACAAAAGCGCTGTGGAGTTTTGGGATGTTGAATTTGATGAGTTTAATGAGGGAAACCAAGAAATTCCGTTAGCCTCCGTAGCGTAGCTCTGAGCAGCCAGCTGCTGCGCTCCGCTGTACTAAAAATAGCTTACACCTACAATTAAAGGTAATGAACCTACTGCTATGACTATAGCGATTATGGCAATGGGCCAATTTGCCAAAATGTTGAACTATCCCTTTAAGTATTCAACCCTTCGAGACTGCATATTCTTCACTTGGTAAAACCAGACGTTAATCCTTTCAGGTATGGGAGTCAAAGGTCTCTGAAAGCATCTGTGCAATGCAACAGCTGAGTAAAACAAATAATAACATAGTAAAGTGAATTTGTCTTTGGTTGAAATATTGTAGATGTATTTCTGCTGGTGTTTTTCTGTGCTTAAAGGGATAGTTCAACATTTTGGCAAATTGGCCCATTGCCATAATCCATAATCCCTATAGTTTTAGGAGTAGGTTCGTTACCTTTATTTGTTGGTGCAAGCTATTTTTAGAACGGCGGAGCAGAGCCGCGAGCTGCTCAGAGCTACGCTAAATGCAGAGACTGCTTGCCGGAAAACGGCCCCTGACGGGAACGTGCATCAGCGGTTTTGCATGAATTTACCTCTCAAACAACTCTGTCTGGTAACGTTCTGTTATTATCTCATAGCGTGGTGAATGTGCAGGTCACAACTTGTCCACCAGAGCGTTTTGGAGTTGTTGGATTGTGTATTTAATGAGTTTGATGAGGGAAACCAAAAAATTCCATGAGCAGCTCGCGGCTCTGCTCCGCCGTTCTAAAAATAGCTTGCACCGACAATTAAAGGTAATTAAAGGTAATGAACCTACTCTACTACTATACTACTACTACTACTATAGGGATTATGGCAATGGGCCAATTTGCCAAAATGTTGAACTATCCCTTTAATCCTTTCAGGTATGGGAGTCAAAGGTCTCTGAAAGCATCTGTGCAATGCAACAGCCTGGTAAAACAAATAATGAAGTGAATTTGTCTTTGGTTGAATGTATTTCTGCTGGTGTTTTTCTGTGCTTAAGGAAAATGTTGTTATTGTTTTGAGTGACGGTGATCAGATATTTAGATCTTTTGACAATTTAAATTATCTTATCAATCATCAAAGATCAGGAAAATAACTAAAGACTCAAGTCGAGTGGTAAACTTAAGAGCACCACACTCTGAAACTGTGAAAAATGTATAGATGTTCAAAAAGAGGAAATGAATATTGTTATTCTAGTATTGGTAAGAAATGTAGGTATCGCATCAACACTAGTATGGACAGAAAAGCGGTACCTCTCTATGTTAATACATTTTTACCTGCAACCTCCCTTTTAAAGAATATAACACTCACACACACATATACCTTTGTGTTTCACAGGAGCTGGCCTTGTACAATGAGTTCACCATCGGCGACACTTTGACCTTCTTTGGCCGAATCCACGGACTGACGTCGAAGGAAACCCAGTCGCGCATGGACTTCCTCATCGACTTCCTGGATCTACCTCAGAAACACAGCCTGGTCCGAAACCTCAGGTAAAAAAAAAAAAAAAAAAGTGTTATAAAGAGGAACTATGCAAGATTTGCACCTTAACTCATTCAGTGCCAAAAACGAGTTTCGACAAGTTTTTGTTTTTTTCACTGTTTATGCTAGACCGAACCGGCCATGAACGGGCGGCCAGAAGCGGTGTTGCCAACTTGCCGAAGTTCTCGCTAAATCTGGCGACTTTCCAACCTCTGTTGGCGACTTTTTTGTTTTTTCAAAAGCGACTAGCGACAAATCCAGCGACTTTTTACTGATGTTGTTACAAACATTTCTGTTTTGGAGACTCCGATGTGAACCGCAGCTCACGGTTCTTTCTCCGCCGTTCTAAAAATAGCTTGCACTGACAATTAAAGGTAACGAACCTACTGCTAAGACTATAGGGATAATGGCAATGGACCAATTTGCCAAAATGTTGGACTATCCCTTTAAGGGCAGTGTGAATTGATTGCACTTAGGATAAAGGAGCATTTGTACCTGTTTGTCCTTGGGAACCACTTTATGAAGCGAGGTAAATGTGAGTTAGGGTTAGCTGTCTGTCTCTGCAGAGATGCCCGTGGACTTTGACACATGAATTACACTAAGTGACTGTGCACACACACACACACACACACACACACACACACACACACACACACAGACAAACATAATCCCTCTCTCCACCATAGACCATAAACCCCAGCGCCCATAAAACAATATTGTGCGATAAGGAGACGAGCCAGTCTGATGATTATTCCTGCCGTAGAACGATGTTGCGTTACGTTGATTTAGAAGAGGTTCATCACGTCCCTGTAGCATTAACATAGACTGTGTTGCTATGATACTTACTGTGTTTACTTTGCCCTGTGGTGCAAATTATTCAGTGTGCAATGCAGTTGGGTCTTATTTACAACAACTCCCCTCTTGTGATTTATTAGTTTAATAATGCAAAACCATGCATGGAGCAATCAAAAGTAATCTCCACTAAGCTTTTAGGATAAAATTATACTTCAAATGTAAAAAAGTTACTACTTATAAATCTGATCTTTACAAGGCTGCTACAGAGCCACTGTCTTGACTCTGTCACTGATTAATAACTGGAAAAGGGAAGAAAGTTGGCGCAGAGTTTTTAATTTCCCCCTCCAGTTTCCACTATGCATCACGTTTATTGCCCCGTTAAACAAATGGTCACATCTGCAGAGCCTTGTTGGCTTCTGGGAGTTTGTGGCTCGATTCAGAGTTTCCATCTCCCTTCGCTATCGGCTTTACACATTTCCACAGAACAAAACCAAACATAAACACGTTCTCAAGCCATAAAAGGAAACAATCCAGCAGCATGAATTAAAAATAGAGCATTTGGCGTATCATCAAATACTTCTGCTGCATCTCTGCTTTAACCATTAAGTTATTTTTTGATTGTTTTTCTTTATTTTAGTCAAAAAAAAACCTCACGTTTACCTCAAGGCTCTTGTATATTCTACAATTATTAGAGGAAAAGTAATCGGCTCTTGTTACAGATCATGATTCACATCCCTGATTCATTACAAAGACCCCTCTGTTTTCCTGGAGAGGCCCCTCGCAGCAGCTTTCATTAGCACTTCATGTAATATTTATGTCATCTGTGGTGTAAGAACCCGTCATGTTACTGAGCTGCAACTCAAAAATGACCAGTGCGTTATTTTTTATTTTTTATTTTACACGGTGGCGTCATGTTGAAGATCAGTGGTGTAAATGGTTATCAGTGCTGCAGCTTCACACATTATCAACTTCATCAACAGTGTCATGCAAATGTTCAGCAAGTGGAAGATGAAATGATCTCCAAAAGGGCATAAAGTTACAGATGACACATTCCCTTTATATTTGAAACAATATTGTAAATATATGTAAATGTGTATGTTTGAGGAGACTGATTGTTAATTGACTAGTGGAGAAGGGGTAGGTTTAAATAAGCATATGCTTCATCCTACTCCTTTTCAGACATGTTGGGTTCACATTTTACTTTTTTGTGTTACTCATACATGTTCAAAATAAAGCAAAGCAAAGGAAACAATATATGTTTTATTTTTATTTTCATCTGTTACATTTTCAAAATGACAGAAGAGGAAAAGGGCCCACAGCAAAGGTTTGTCCTCCCTAATAGTTAGTATCTACAGTTAGTAGCTCACTTCCCCCTTTGGCAAATATCGCAGCGTGTAAATATCTTGTCTGATACCTTGGTCAAAGTTATCTGAGAGCTCAAATCTTTGGGGTTTCCCGTTCTTTTGCAGGCTGCTGCTTTGTTTCCCCCTTTCACTCTAAAACTGCAGAAAACAAAAATAATACACTGATATTGCTTCAAATATTGCAAAAAAAAAGTGTTTTTAATGTTTAACTTTTATCTTCCACTTGCTTTCCTGTTCACATGAACAGAGATTTTTAGCAGCGGTGCCCAAACTTTTACACACCGCTGTATATTTGTTGACAAAATGAGATGAAACTTCCTCCTCCTGACATCCATCTCTCTCTCCCTCGCTCTTGTTTTTGCCTCCGTGTTGTCGGGCAGGTCGGTCTTGCAGGTTTTGTCGGTGCTACAGTACCACCTCTCTCAGGAGTGAGCGGTATGCACAGAACGAAGGTGGATCATCGGTTACGCAACAATTAAGAATGTGGACGGAGGAGTCGCCTCCATCGACCTCTGACTCCTTTCTTTCTTTCTGTTTTTCTTTCTTTTTTCCTGATGTGTCTGTGTCTGTGTCTGTGTTTGTGTTTGTCACAGCGGCGGTCAGAAGCGCAGGGTTTCTCTGGGAGCAGCTCTGCTCCAGAACCCGGAGCTGCTCATCCTGGACGAACCCACGGTCGGAGTGGACCCTGTGCTCAGGGCCAAGTATGCACTCAACACACACACACACACACACACACACACACACACACACACAACATCAACATTAGTGTCTGCCAGCCATCTGCCATAAATCAAGCAGGTCCTGGTTTATTTTTGTGGATGTTATATTCAATCTTAAATCAACAAACACGTGAAGCTTTGACGTTGCTGTCACCCGGTGTTTAGTCTAAAGTGAAAACACATCTTTTTTTTAAACAAGAGCCTGTGAACGAGTGCAGAGCTGTTTACCACTGAACTGTAATGTCCCCATAACCACATAAAAAGATAAGACATAGAGCTGTAATGTGATCAAACAATAACCAAGGCCCCCACACAAACTCTGTTATGTCACAGTACTGATATCATATCGACGTATCGTCTGTCTGCACTGTGATATACTGTAATTCACCTGGCTGTAAATGCTCTTCAAAAGATCGTTGTCTTAACACTGACAATATTGGATTAAAGTTTCCCTCAATAACGTCTCCTCAAGCTATTTATATACATTTTAAATCGACCCTTGAATCCTTTATAAATCGTTTCTTTTCATCTTATTAGTGGGGAAACACTTGACTTTAATTTCCTCTATTAAAACATAAGTTAAATCAAAACAATATAATGAAGCTGGAAGCAGAAATAAGGACATTTTAAACAAGTTTTCATTAATTTACAATCTAATTTCTTATATGAAAACACATTTTAGCTGTTTATAGAGGAGGAGGTGTTATACTGATTACTTAATGTTTATATACTACCTAATGTTAGATTGTGGTATATTGATCAACTTGGAAACACACTGGCTTCACTATTTGTTTGTATGTTACAGAAAATCAAGTCAGAAACCATTTTTTCCCCCTCTGAAAGCCCGCTGCCCTGCCTCAGTGTGTTGCTCCAATCTCATTGTGTAATCGCTTCTTCAGCTCAGACGGTTGGCAGGCGAACGGCCGCTGGAACGAGCTGTGAGCTTTTCCAGGCCGAGATTTTTAAGGAAAACTCTCTTCTGAGTGTTATGTAATTTGTTTTGGTTTCTTCTGCCTTCTCCTGTCTCTCCCTCTCAGGATCTGGCAGCATCTGGTGGACATCGTGAGGACGGGCAAAGTCTCCGTCATCATCACCACACACTACATAGAGGAGGCCAGGCAGGCCAACGTGGTGAGATAATCATCCATACATGCACCGAACCTCAACCTGAACCCACGACCGTCAACATATACGAGATAAATTAAGCATGAACGCACGTGCACACTCGAGTCGAGAGCATCCAGGAATACAGCCGTGAAATCAAAGGCATTGAAGCCCCTTTAGAAACAATAAGTCTATTCATATTTATTCTATGTGAACTGAAGTTTACTGTTCATCGGTTTTGACAGGACGCACAAAAGCTCAAACTGAGCGAGAAAACATCCTATAGGATCTGTATAGAAGCTCTGTTGTGCCTTTTTACAAACAAAAATAGGTTTGCAGTTTATTCTTATGGTTCATGAAACAGTTTAAATTATAGTTTGCTGACTGCACACTGCAAAAACTCAAAATCTTACCAAGAATATTTGTCTTATTTATAGTCAAAATGTCATTTCTAGTCAAAACAAATCTAATTATCCTTAAAATAAGTCTCATCACAATAAAAAGTAGCTTGGTTTTAGACACTTTTTACTTTACAAGCATATTTTCACTTGAAATAAGTAGAACAATCTGATAGTGGAGCAAATCTTTCTTTCTTATTACAAGCACAAAAAAATTGCTTTCACTGGCAGATTTTTCTACTTATTTCAATTAAAAATTTGTTTGAACAAGTGAAAATGATCTAAAAACAAGTACATTTTTAGGTGATGAGTCTTTTTTTAAGTGGAGAGTGATTAGTTTTGACAAGAAATAAGACAAATATTCTTGTCTCAAAGATTTTGAGTTTTTACAGTGTGTGAATCCCAGCTACAATAACAAATAGCTCCTTTTAACAAGCATAATACTTGTTACTGTGTCGTTTTAAACTATTAAAAAATACACAAAATAGCCGCTATGTTGCTTTGGACGGCATTTCCCTTCATTATATTCACAAGGGCAAGTTAAATTTGGGCCAATCTCACACTCAAACACACGCACACACCATCCTGCTGCTGCTACTGTACCACATGTGTATTAATCCCCTGCTGAAAATAGTCCCCAAGCAAACAGATGCAGCACTCACTCCTTTCTACTCCTGTTAATTAACATTAGCTCTTTTGGTTTTGGCTCTCACAGTCAGATAAATATTGAATCACTCCTCCAGCCTCGTCCTCTCTCGGTGACATTGATACGACTGTAATAGATTGGTTTTTTTTTAAGTCACATTGGCACACAAACTGAATTCGTAGAAAGGTAATCAAGTTTATTGCCCGTCGTGATTATATAATCTTTATTATCTGATCACGGTGCAGTGGGTAAAAAGGAACCGATCTGGATATTGGACCTGGAAAAAGTTTGCAAAGTTGCAAAACTACACAGCCAACATATAATACAACACACAGACTGTGAAAGAGAGAAGAGGAAGTAAAGCAAACACACTTTTTATTTTTTCCACAGTCTGTTTATTGACATTTTCAAATTAAGGACAAGACTCAAGACAAAGACCAAGGAGAAGAAACAACTCGACTATATAGAATTGCAGAAATGCATTAACAATAACAATAATAATACAATATAAAAAGTAAAATAAAACAAATAACCTTGACCCTCACTGGCCGCCACAGTCAGGCCTCCAGTCGCCCCACGAGTTCATTCACTGTTTCACCCACTAATCCTCTTTGTACATAAAATCCATAAAGTTCAAAAAGCTTTACAGTTGTAAGTTTGTCCTGTAGATTAGGACTCACAAGCCACAATAGTTTTCTTTTTAATAGTTTTCTGGTGAAAGTTGTGGTTTTGACTTCAACTGGAGACAGAAAGAGAAAACTATTAACATTTCATGATCAAGTGGACGCTAATTTGTTCTGCGATTACATTTTTAATAATCATAACAACACATGAAAAGTTTATGTTTCGGGTTTAGTTTAAATGATGTTTGGGCTAACATACTGTACATATTCGCTTTAAGTCTGTGTGTCTGTGATGACTTTAAGGAAATGTGCAGCAGAGGCGAAACAGATTGAACAGATAAAGTTGTCTGAGACTTTCGGAAGCTGAAATTTCACTTCTCTGTGTCAGTTCCCCAACGCAGATCAGTATCTGTCGTGTAGCTGAACAAACAACTGGCTCTCGACTTCCTAAACCTCCTCCACCTGCTTCGTGCAGCTGCAGCGTGTGTGTGAATGTGGATGTTTGAGTGAGGTTGACAGATTTTATACTAATTGTTTCTGTGAATTAACATTAAAACCTAAAAATGTTACATTTCTCGTGCATCATTTACCAGTTGTAGTGTGTCACGGTCCTCAGTCTGGTTTTCGCTGCAGAATATTTAGTCTCATAATGGTTTCAGAGCCGTTCTAAGAAGCTTTTCCTGCTAAGAGTCAGAAAAAAACTAAATATTTGTAATTCAAAACAAACAATTCGCCGTTTGAATGTGGGGTTAAAAGAATTTCCAAACATAATCCAGTTCAAAAAGAAGTACAAAGAAATGATTTTCAATATGTAGAGGAATGAGGGTGTGACAATCACAAGGTGCTTATTAGTTATTTAATTATTTGGGTATTTACTTACTTATTATTATCTGTTGCTCTGTTGGTGTTACCTTCAGTTGGTCTTTGTATATGTGTTTGTATATGTCTTTATATATTAGAGATAAGAGAGATAAAGATTAGTGATAATGTATTAGAATAAATCCAGCTAAATTAATTTATTGTATAGATTATAATGACAAGGAAGCTTGATAGTTAATTTATGAATAGGGGATGGGAGTAAATAAGTTTCACTTCTTCCCACTCCTTTTCGGATATGAAAAATCCAATTATTTTCATTTTTCATGTATTGTCATTACAAAATATTTATTTGTCATGTCTGTCCATTACTGTATTATTTTCTTATTTCTTTTTATGTGTCTGAAATAAACTGAAACTAACTAACGAACTAACAATCTGTAAAGACAAATCTGGTGAATGCGGACGAGAGGGGAAAAAAAGCATGTGTGTCACTCTTTTTAAATAATCCAATGTGAACGTGTCGACCTGTGCGGTTTCTAGATTTCAGTTCAACAGGTCACAGTTAATCAGCTTGTTTATAAAAGAATGTGTGTGTGCATTTGTGTGTGTGTGTCATATTCAAGCTGAAACTCAGACTGCATAACTCAAAATGAGGTCAAGGGTCATTGTGCCCCCTCCTCGCTGATGCAGCCACATGTAAATATGGAGCCAGAAACTCTGCACTAGAACCGGTCTGACGGCTCGGCAGCTCCGTGATGTCTCCATCCAGGGTTAAACCGTACTTGTAGGCGGGTGGAGACCGATCGGACCGACTGAGGGGGATTCCACTCATTTATTTCAGTTCTTGCATGCGACTCGACTGCATGTGTCACCTTTGACAGAAGTGTGTCAGGTTAAAAGAACAAAAATGCATCACTACACTGCAGAGGAATGAGATGCACTCGGTCGCCTCAACACGTTTCTGTTATTGTTTCATCAGTCGCTCTGCTGCTCTGTAAACGGCTGCTTGTTTATGTATGAAGACTCAAACTATTGATCGATTAGACGAGTAATGTCTAAAAAAACAACGCGCTCAACCCTCCAAAAGTATAAATAGCTGCTGAATCCTCAAAACAAAAATCCACATAACAAAAAATCTACAAAAAGTACAAAACCACACTCCAATTTAAAGTATTAATTGCCACACAAACATTTTGGGGAAAAAAGTTTTCCTAATACACGTTGAAGAAGGATTTTTCCTGAAACGTTCATGTTCATGTATATTTCGTATATCAATTAGACAGAAAATAGTGTTCAAGCATCACATTTGTCAGAAAAATGCTGTTTTTCTTTTATTATTGTAAAGTAAATCAAATTCAGAATCAGATTTTCTGGTCTTCATTCCAATATTAATAGTTTTGCTCGTCTCTGCTGCTCAATTATACAAAATAACAGCGGTTCAATGTACTTGAAAACAGCAGCTTTAATAATATAAGCTGTAATTATTGTCTTGAAAGGAAAACATGACTCAACATTTAAGTTATTCCTCACTCAAGTCAAGTATCAGAGAAATTAAGATTTTTCACACTTGAAGCTATAATTTTGTGACTCTGTTCTGTTTATAAATAGCTCTGTTCCCTTTTCTTCTCCTCTTGTCTCTGTTCTGCAGGTCGGTCTCATGCGTAACGGTCACCTGCTGGCTGAAGGTCCTCCTGAGGCCGTCATGAAACAGCACAGTGCGACGGTGAGTATCAATCCCCCAGTGGACGACGTGGACACTGAAGGACACTGTGTTAGTAGGGCAGGAAGGAACTATAAAGCAGCAGTAGTTCATATTATTAATGTTGTTGTAACATGAAGTGAAGATGAAATGAATGTCAGACTGAATTTATGAGCACATTTGAATTAGTAAATCCTGAGCTGCATGGATGAGATGTCAAAAACCACTCGACAGACACAGAAAAACAAAAATAAAACAGTTTCACAGTGAAAAAGAAGTGAATTGGTCCCTGTTTACCTGCATCACCCTCATCCTCCTCATCGTCATCGTCTTCGTCGCCTCCTGCAGACCCTGGAGCACGCCTTCCTGCAGCTGTGCGAGACGTCGGACCAGATCGGCTCCAAGCGGGGGTCCAGCCCCCAGAGCGGCGCGCTGGAGAACAGCCAGTCCTTCGAGAGCGGGCGGGACGAGAGTCGACCGATTCTGGCGATCGGACCGGGAGCCGCAGAGGAATTCCCCAAATATTCAGGTGCTGGTCTGATGCATTAAAGAACTTTTAGATGTTATTTCCACTACGGACATGGAAATCTCATGTACAGAGGGTAGGATGCATGTAGTACTGACCAATCTATGCATTTTGTCAGTCTCTTCTTTTTTTAATCGACCAAATGAATAAAATAAATGTTTTTTTGTTTTTAGGTTTCATAAGCAACCAATATCTGAAATTGGTCACTATTGCAGAGATGATTATTAGAATATAAATACTGAATATTAAATACATGAGATAGAAATCCCCTGAAAGCACTGTGTCAAATCACAATATTGCATGATATCATCATCCTCTTTCTCTCTCTGAAGCTGCTGGTTCAGCTTCAGATGTGAAACTTCTGGACCAGAAACAAATCAAACTCCATCTTCCTAAACAGTCACTGCTCTGCTGTTATTTGACCTTTGAAAAACTATTATAACACCACTTCCTGGTGCAACAATTGTCATTTTATCAATTATTTTTTATTTATAAAGCGCATTTCAAAGGTTAAAACACTTATAATACAATGCAAGAATAGTGCAAACAACAAAGAAGTGCTGAGCTTTTAAAATTTAAAACAAGACAAAACAAAACAAAATCAAAACAGTATCACATACACATATTCCTACATACATGCACGCGGACACACATGGGTATACACGACTTTATGATCGACTATAAGGAGTCTGTTTATGACATGTTTATGTTTAAAATCCTCTTCTTGATTTGTGCTCCTGTGTGTTTTGACTGTCCAGCCGACTGGAAGGTGCGAGCCAG
This sequence comes from Trachurus japonicus, assembly GCF_045865225.1. Taxonomy (NCBI): domain Eukaryota; kingdom Metazoa; phylum Chordata; class Actinopteri; order Carangiformes; family Carangidae; genus Trachurus; species Trachurus japonicus. Next base: position 9,217,773 of record NC_140921.1, on the reverse strand, counting down.
ACACATGCTGCCAAAGTGGAGAAACATCACGTCGCTGATGATCAAGACGTTGGTGCGGATGAAGAGGCTGCCGGGGTAAAACGCTGTTAACGATATTTATCAACATCAGTGATGAACAGCGCTGACGCCGACGCTCTGAGAGTTCCTCGCTCCTCATCGTCTCTTCTGTGTTTCGCAGCTCGTTGTGTTTCCAGTTCCTGCTGCCCGTCATCCAGATCTCTCTGATCTGTCTGTGTGTCGGAGGAGATCCGCAGGGGATCCAGGTTGCCGTGGTGAACAACGAGACCTCCCCCTCCGCTTACAGCCAATCGCTGCTCTCCTTCCTGGACAACACCAGCGTGCACCAGGTATTCACTCACTCAGCCGCCACGAGACACGGAGTTATGTGTCTATTGATCTTCTTAGCTTTGTGTTCAGATTGTCTCTTTATTACTTAAAGGGATATTTCACCATTTGGCAAATTGGCCCATTGCCATAATCCCTATAGTCATAGCAGTAGGTTTGTTACCTTTAATTGACGGTGCAAGCTATTTTTAGAACGGCGGAGCAGAGCTGCTCAGAGCTACACTACGGAGGCTAATGGGACTTGGTTTGTCATCAAATACACAATCCAACAACTCCAAAACGCTCTGGTGGACAAGTTGTGACCTGCACATTCACCACGCTATGAGATAATAACAGAACGTAACGAGACTGAGTTGTTTTCGAGGTAAATACAGAGACTGATTGCTGAAAAACTGTCCCTGAAGGCAACGCGGATCAGTGGTTTTGCATGAATTTGCCTCTAAAACAACATTACATTACATTACATTATTATCTCATAGCGTGGTTAAAGTGCAGGTCACAACTTGTCCACCAGAGCGTTTTGGAGTTGTTGGATTGTGTATTTGATGAGTTTGATGAGGGAAACCAAGAAATCCCATTAGCCTCGGTAGCATAGCTCTTAGCAGCTCACGTCTCTGCTCCGCCGTTCTAAAAATAGCTTGCACCGACAATTAAAGGAAACCAACCTACTGCTATGACTATAGGGATTATGGCAATGGGCCAATTTGCCAAAATGTTGAACTATCCCTCACAGGAGGCAGTTTCTTCTCTGTGGTAAAACGCTGTGATCTCAAAATGGTTTCAGTCTAAAGAGGAAGCAGGTCGTTCTGCTGCTTGATCTGAAGCAAATGAGTTTCACTTCAAGGTCACAGACAAAAAGAGAAACCTTTTCTAGGAATCAGTGAAAGACAACGCCTTATAAAAAAAACACACACACACACACATACCAAAACTGTAAAGTAAAATATCAAACTCCCAGACTTTGATATCTTTTAGTGGATATACATGTTTACTCAAAAATGTGGTCACTTGATATAAAAAGATGAGAATAATAATATATGAATAATGTCTGTTATCTCTCCAGGTGCCGTTGTCCCACACCGATGCGTTCGATGGGATCTATAACGGAGAGTACTGGGGCGTCATCGGCTTTGGCAAGAACTTCACCAGCTACCTGACCAAAAGGTGAGAGAGGAGCGGCAGCCGCAGCAGCAACAGCTCGTCTTATATAAACAGGATCAAGCGTATCAGGCATCAGATGCGATCAATTATAAATCTCTGTTTCCACTATCGGTTACATTGATCCGGTCACAGGTTGACTGCCTCTCTACCTCCCTACCTGGTCCTTAGAGCCGCTGCTGCATCAGCCTCTTGTCGACCTCATGTCACCGTGGAAACAAAGTGATGCAAATGAGCTGGGCGCGGTGAAGTGCACTGATTTTAAATATAGGGAAATCAGAGCTCAGGTGTCAGAAGCTGCAGCTGTGCATCCAGAATTTACTATCCAAGGTTATTATAGTTTTAAAAGTTTCCTTAGTTTTTCAGTTTGCTTTTTTATTTCAGTTATGGTTTCCTTAGCTCAACAAGCGATAAAGCAGTTTTAATTTAGTTTTTATTTTTGAAGGAATTCACTAGTTAGTCTAAGTTTTAGTTTAGTAGTCAGGTTTTAGGAGAAAACCTCTGTGAGACCTCTGAAGATAACCTTTCAAATTTGTTGGATTTTTCTCTTTCACATCCCATAAATGTTCCCGTCAGTCCTCATCACGTTACATTCACTCTTGGGTCGTGCTCGAAGTCGTCCCATATTGAGCTGTGGCGTTTTCTTCCTGCAGTTTTAGACATCTCTAAGAAAACTAAAACTAAGCTGATGTTATTTGACATTCAGTTTAGTTTCAGTTACTTCTGCATTGTTCATTGTAGTTTTTATTTAGTTCTCGTTTTTGGGAAAATTGGCATTTTTATTTTTATTTCAGTTCACTAAATTATTTTTTCACCCCAGTTTTAGTTTTCTTTTCTTTTATTTATTTGTTTATTTGAATGGGACAATGCACATTAATGGACATAAGAACATGTAAATATGCCGGAGCAGGATACTAGTTTCCGTCCGTAGTCCCGATAACATAAAAACAGTTCAAAACAATACAACATACATATATAGTAAACACAAAAGGCAACAATAACAATGAAAAACACATTGAGAAACACAAGTTATAATATACATACATACAGGTAATTTACAAAGTGGCTGTGGATAATGAGGCTTAGTTTTAGTTAAAGGGATAGTTCAACATTTTGGCAAATTGGCCCATTGCCATAATTGCTATAGTCATAGCAGTAGGTTCGTTACCTTTAATTGTAGGTGTAAGCTATTTTTAGAACGGCGGAGCGAAGCAGCTGGCTGCTCAGAGCTACGCTATGGAGGCTAACGGAATTTCTTGGTTTCCCTCATCAAACTCATCAAATACAAAATCCCAAAACTCCACAGCGCTTTTGTAGACAAGTTGTGAGCTGCACAACCACCACGCTATGAGATAATGACGGAACGATACGAAACGGAGCCGTTTTCGAGGTAAATTCATACAAAACCGCTGATGCGCGTTGCGTTCAGGGACAGTTTTTCAGCAAGCAGTCTCCGTATTTACCCTGTATTTACCTCGAAAACGGCTCCGTTTCGTATGGTTCCGTCATTATCTCATAGCGTGGTGGTTGTGCAGGTCACAACTTGTCTACAAAAGCGCTGTGGAGTTTTGGGATGTTGAATTTGATGAGTTTAATGAGGGAAACCAAGAAATTCCGTTAGCCTCCATAGCGTAGCTCTGAGCAGCCAGCTGCTGCGCTCCGCTGTACTAAAAATAGCTTACACCTACAATTAAAGGTAATGAACCTACTGCTATGACTATAGCGATTATGGCAATGGGCCAATTTGCCAAAATGTTGAACTATCCCTTTAACTATAATAACTCCGGTTCTGACCTGGATTTTACACTTTTATGGAGGTGGAAAAGAAAAGTTTCAAACAGATAACAAAGTTAGAGAGTGATCAAACTGGGATTTAATGATTGACAGCAGCTTTTTTTAACATCTGCATCATGTGAAACGGCTGCAGTGGCGCATGTGTGCAGGGATGATGAACATGTGTGTGTGTGGATGAGTTAGTCTCTGTTCTGCAGCTGGAATGCAGTCTGTGCGTCACCGCAGCGTTGTGATGGAGCGGCTCTGCTTCACTGTGGCTTTTAAATAACTATTAAAAAAATCCCTTTGACGCACATGAACTCTCTTCTGTAATCAGAGCTGCGTTACAGGTGTTTAACTATCATTCATCATCAACATCAGTTTGAGTCTCTGCTGTGATAGAGGGAGGAAGTTATCAAAAAGGTCAGAAAATGGAGACAGGAGGGGAGAAGGAAAGAAACACATGATGCAGGTCAAACTGTGTGACGGACGGACAAGTTGAAACACGTCCAGTAACAAACAGCTCAGACTGAACTGAAGCCACAGACGCTGAACTTTGTTTAATCTCCTCACAGAGATCGTTTTACACCTCGGCTGAAAATGCCTGGTGTTCATGTCCTCGCTCTCCATGTGTAGCCTATGTGTGTGTTTATTCAAATCTGTGCTCACGCTCCTCTGACACACGCCTCCTCCTCCTGAGTATCTGGTTACAAGATTGTTTTTTTTTCTTCTTCTGAGCACCACTGTCAACTTCTCCTGAGTTGTCGTGCAACTTTTAGCAGCTTTAGTTTGCCACAGTGTCTTAAAATGCACCGTGTGTTGGGTTTGTGACGACTGAAATTGCTCACGTGACAAGTGTGAGATCAAACTGTTACATCAGCAGAGAGCAACACAACCGTGCAGCGTCTTTGATTCGTGATCTTCGTGATCTTACAAAAGCGATTGTTGCAAACACGAGATAATGCACAATGACAATGCAGATATTCACACTTGCAGCGACCTGGGGATGAAGGTTGTGCTCTTTAATACAGTATGTGGTGTCAGGTTCATGGCGCCCTGTGTTTAATTTCCGTCTTTATAGAGACATATTTAGCATTTAAACACTTAATAATCATCTATAATATGTTATAACCCTGTATAATGTAAATGTAAAAGCACTTTAAATTGGCAATTGACATAACAGATGTGTAAACAGATGATTGCCTGGTAGCACAGAGCTGTATAAACTGTTAGTAAATACTTTATAACACAGAGAAGAGCCCTTTTTATGTATTGTCATGTATTATTGATAATGATTACTAAGCGATGTTATCAATCATTCAGTAGGTGTTTGTGTAGATCCCTCATAAAAGGAGTAATAGTTGCTGATTGAAATTCACCATTAGTTAAAAATGCCCTCAAATCTGCTCATACATACATTACATTATGATGTTTACTAGAATAGATTCACTTTATAGAAAAAAAAGACATAAAAGCATAAAAATAATACAGAATTTTAATGTACTTCAATTTGAATTTCCTGAAAGTGACTAATTCCTTTCTCACTGATCTTTGTTACCTGTCGTCTCTGTTGAGTTTAGTCTCTCTCAGTTTCAGCCGCACATAAACAAACACATACAAATCAAGCTTCAACAACTCACACCCCAGAATCGCACTGTCATGTGAGGATGAGTCAGTTCAGGAGGGTAAAGGGCACGAGTTGTTCCAGGTCTTAATCACTCTGATACCTTTTATGCATGTGTGTGTGTGTGTGTGTGTGTGTGTGTGTGTGTGTGTGTGTGAGATCTCTGGGTAGACAGTCTGGTCCTTCCTGTCCCAAACACACCTGAACAGGTCACAGCGCAGCACCAGCCAATAAAACGCTAAAGCTGCTGCTGCTGGTTGAATCATGTGACAGACCTGCCTCAGGAGGAAACCATGTGAAAATATTACAGAATAATGCACTGAACTAATCCTGCTCATACAGTCTATGGTTCATTGACTATGAATTACTGTGTTAGCAATGCATTATGGGTAAAGAGTCGCTGCAAACAGAGCTTGTTGTGATATAACTGAGGTAAAGAACCACAGTGCCCCCTTTACCTGCAAGTACACCAGTCTGCTTAAAGGCCTCCTACACACAAACATTACAGCAGGTCATGGTGGTTATTTAATGATGATTATTGATTTGATACAAACTGGAGAAATGATAAAGGAAGTTATTCAAATTCAAGTCCACTAAAGCAGGAAGAAGTTTGAGATCGAGCTTCAGTGTCTCAGGTCAAATCATGTACAACATGCATGCATCAACAAGACTGTGTGCATTGTCTTATTTTTGTCAGAGGAAAGTAATTATTCTTTTTTAAAGTTGTATTATAATTAATTTAGTTGAAAATACACAAAAAAATCATTATGAAGATGATTTTTTATGGCACTTTTCATACAAGAAATGCAGCTCAAAGTGTTTTACATGAAAGAAAAGTCATGCACAAAGTGAACATAAACACATTCATGTGCAATGAGATTTAACAGATATAAATATACAACATACTGTATATAAATTAACAATAAAGAATAATCACACAAATGATATTTGTTTGATGACAGTATTCTGTGACTCAAGTTGAATATTTTCACTTTGTTATCATCACATAGATCTGCTCTGTCTGTTTATCCTCCGATGTTATTTAAACCATCTGCATCTTCAACACCTTCACACTTCCTTTTTTTGTTATCTTATACTGTATTTAAACATTTGCGTTCAACCTTTTATTGATTATCTATTAAATATATTCCAAAAATTGAGTTTTCATGACTCTGTCCTCGTCTTCACAGGATGATCCAGCGACAGGTTTCCAGAGAGGTGGTCGACGGAGGGTCGGTGCACGTCTGGCTGGACCTGACAAGTAAGAACAACAAAACCATCTTACCAGCTTAATAGCAATTAACTCCCTGGTGCAAGTTAAAGTAATAATCGAGTATGAGTTTTAAGATTTTGTGCCAAAATCTCATTGTACAACTGGCATATTTTAAAATGACATTTATTATCGCATCATTATTATCTACTGTAAATCTGAGAAGCTGAATTTGCAATTTGTTTTTTTTGTTTTTTTTCCTAGATCGTCAAATTGCCTTCATGCTGCAGAAGAAGCTCCACGAGGCCTTTCAGGTATAAATCCATGTGCACATATACAGTACACAGGTGTTTTTTATTCTTACTGTCAGAGATCCTTCAACACACACGACTGTACAGCGTAAACTGACACATGTGGGTCGGCACACTGAGTACAATGTGGAGGAACGAGCTTAAACATGACACTTGGCTGAGTGGCCTCACAATACATCAGTATCAGTGACACTTCACGTAGTAAAAAACACCTCAGTGATTAATTTCATAGGTTTTTAGTGACAGTTTTGTTTTTTTCTAACATTTTTATATTCTACTTTGCAACATACAAACATTAAATACAGTATGTTTGACTGGGATTGTTCATGCTCTGTCTGCAGGCGTTTGTGGACAATAAGTTGGGCAGTATGGCGTACCTGGTCGCTCTGCCAATCAAGGTGAGAAAAGTATAAAAATACATGTGTTAAGAATTTTAAAATACATAAAACCAGAGTATAAGTAGTAAATGTTTTGTTGTTGTTGTTTTTATCCTGTAGTTTGAGGAGCCCATCTACGGCAGCCTGGATGCAGACTTCACTACATTTGTGACGCCTGGAGCTGTTCTCAGGTCAGTGCCGGGATGAGAGCGGATTAATGTGCAGTTTATTTTTAAGAGGAGATGTTTCACCTGTTAAAAATGTTAATGCATTAGACGTTGTTGTTTTTTTTTCTTCACTAAGTTGTCAAAATGTCATTTAACTTCTTTGTTTTTTCTCTCTCTCTCTCTCCTGTGGTGCTGCAGCATCACCTTCTACCTGGCCGTGGGTCTGACCGCTCTCTCCTTCGTCCTGGAGAGGAAGGAGGGGCTTCTGGACCGATGCTGGGTCGCAGGTGAGAGTTCAAGGTCACGCCGCCACCACACGAACACAGAAGTTTTGTCCTTTTATTAGAAAACATGACTTCATATCCTTAAATTCAGTATCAGAATCAGAATCGGATTTATTGGTGAAGTATGTTGCATTATGTACATAGAAGGAATTTGCATCCGGTTTACATAGCTCTCACATAAAAGATGTACAACAACAACAACAACAACAACAACAACTGTAATACGTTGAGAATAATAAGAATAAGAATAATACAAAACAAAATACAAAAAAGTTGAATAAGATAAATAAGGTAAAGCGGTCAGATTGTACTTGGACAGTCACATGCAGTGCAAATAGACAATGAGGTAGTGCCATGAAAATTAATAATAGATGCTGGATAGATATTTATATAATAGTTTTACCTGTCTTCTGTAATATAATCTTATTTTATGATTCATGATTTATTGATCATGTATTTATTAAGTGAGAAAAGTTGCTCTGAGTCTGAATATTGAACTGAATCCAGTCCATAATATATGTGGGTGTAATTTCAGTTGTAACCAGCAGAGGGAGCAACATGATCACAGCAGGATGTGGCAATATATTTACCACAGCTGTTCCTCTTCTTAACGATTTATTATTCACTTTATGGCTTTTAAATGATCAATAACTCAACAGGATTACGTAGATTACATATTTGTAATAATGAATCATGTATTATTATTTTTATTATTGTCATTATTATAGCCGTTTAGATCCAGAGGCGATTGAGTGATGGGCTGTTTTGAACGCAGCCCGTGAACTCTTGGATGTTTTGTGGCGTCTCTCCCCCAGGTGTGAGCTCCATGGAGACGATGCTGGCCCACCTCTTCTCTCAGCTGTTCGTCATCAGCGTTCAGATCATCCTGCTGCTCCTCTTCATCCTGCTCGTCTTCAATGTGCGTATATAAAAAAAAAACACACACAGATAAAGATACACAACACTGTGACAAACGACCGCATGCAGCGCTTCACATGAGATGAGATGAGACTTTATTGATTCGAGAAAATGGATCCAACATAAATAACATCCACAGGGAGGAAAAACAACAGCAGGGAAATGTAAAGAGAGCAAATAATCAGTGAAATTAAATAAATATCTCATTGATTTTCCGACACTTTACAATAACTACACACTACTATGTCTTGTCTTTTGTCCTTGTGTGTTTTGTGTTTCATCTCGGCTATATTGTAAATGAGGTTACTCCTCAATATATCTCCGAGTTTAAATAAAGGTTATGAAATGAAATGACTAAGCTTTAGTAGCACGATTAGATACTTAATTCATCAGTTATAAAGCTTTATTTCTATGCTAATACTAATTAGCATGTAGTTTAGAAACACAATTACAAATGTTAAACTCAGGATTCATAATGAAAACCTCTCTAAGTCAAGTGCAGCATTATAAAATAGTCGATTAATCCTTTACTGACACTTTTATATATAATCTTATGAACCAGTGACGTCTCCTGAAAAACCAGTTTGTAATAAATATGATACTTGATTCATAAATGTTGATCCTATCATTAAATTAAGTATCATTAGACACATTATAGATGAGCTTAGTAACATCTATAACATTTATTATAGTGTCAGTTTAGGAGGAATGATTTACAAACAATGAATTAGGTATTTAATTAACTAATAAATTAAAAAAGAATAATATTTTAAAGTATTACTAATAAGTATTTGATTATTTCTTTGTCCTTTTTAAAAAAAAAGCTGATTAATAATTTGAACTAACGAGTTGTTTGTTTTCTTGAATAGTTGTGGTTTTAGTGTTTAACCTTTACTGAAACCACAACACTGTCGATTACCGTTAAAGTATTAAAGCAAAGCTCACACACACGATTCTCACGCTGTTTAAAGACACTTTTCAGGGGGGATTTTTCAAGAGCGAACGAGTCCTGTTGAAAGGTCACCGGCGCATTCCTAATGCGGTCGGGGTTTGTGGAGAGTTTCAGGTTAATGGTTGGAGGTTAATGTTGTTGCGAATGCAGCAGGCGTCCGCTTCCCCGTTACACTAAAAACCCTCATTTGCATTTTTATTAGCCTACATCAACAAAAAAAAAACCTAGACTTCACCTATACGGCACATTAGAGCCACAATAACTCATTTAAACCATCAAACAGAGCTTTATTTTACAAGATTATGATGCATCAGTGTGTTTTTTGTTATGTTTTGTTTTGTTTTTTTCTTTAAATGTACCTGAAACTGCGTCCAGCGAATGATGAAGGTCGACAAGGTCACGTCTTCAATAGACTCATATGAAATCAATACAGAGAGCAGGCACTCAGATAAAGGCAGGGGAGAGAGTGTGTGTGTGTGTGTGTGTTAATGTATCTGTATCCATGCAGACACATGCTTTTATGGGCGTGTGCAGTCGTGCGTTTCAGAAAGTGTGTCAGTATGTTCTTGTGTGTGTGTGTGTTCGGTGTGTGTTCAGTGTGTGTGTGTGTGTGTGTGTGTGTGTGTGTGTGTGTTAATTAAGGTGCTGAAGTCCAGAGAGACCACCACTCCATAAATCACTTCCTGCGTTGGCCCGTATCTAAGGATCACTGCGGGATCGCCACGACAACAACCCTTGATTGCTGTGGCAACCGAGTGGTCATGTGGCCTCTCGGTGCAGGTCTATTTTTGCACGTTGTCAGGGGAGACGGATAGTGTCACACACACACACACACACACACACACACACACACACACAGAGAGAGAGAGAGGGAAACGTCTGCAGATCCTCTCTGGGTGGAGGAAACGATCCGTCTGTATCTGCCCAGCTCAGATTTACAGAGTTGTACGTCTGTTTTTTGTTTGATGTTAAAGTTTGTGTCTGCTGCTCCGTTCACACTCTTCCTCCTCCTCCTCTTCCTCCTCCTCCCTCTCTCTGTCCGTCCGTCTGTGTGATTTACAACCAGAGTTAATCAGCAGCAGCGTTTTCTCTTCATGTCTGGTTGTGTTTTCTGACTCAGTATCAGTCAGCTCCTCTGTCTCTTCCTTCTTCTTCCTCTGTTCTCACGACTTATTATTTCACCACTTTAATGTTTGTTAGTTGGACGCATTGGGTAACACTTTATTTGACGCCTTTCTCTCTAACTCTAATTATAAACACTCATAAATGATCATAATGCTTTATAACAATAATCAAAACACACTATAAAGCATTTTATCATGACTTATAAGGTCAGGTATTATAAGACGTTATAATTGTTCATAATTGGCTGACAATGCCCACATTGATAATGCATTATAAATATAGTTATAATCTGTTATAATTGGCTTATGAACATGTATAACTATCATGATAAACACTCATAAATTATCATAAGGCTTTATAACAATAAACATAACACATGATAGAGCATTATAACTCTATTATAATACTTGATCTTATAAGCCATTATAAAATGCTACATGATGTGTTATGCTTATTGTTATAAAGCCTTATGATAATTTATGGGTGTTTATCATGATAGTTATACACATTTAAAAGCCAATTAAAACACATTACAACTATATAATGCATTATCGATGTGGGCATTGAGAGTTACTAACAGTTATAACATATTATAATACCTATAAGTCATGATACAATGCTTTATAGTGTGTTATGATTATTGTTATAAAGCATTATGGTCATTTATCAGTGCTTATTATAACTATAGTTATACAGTGCTATAACTGCATTATAACTCATTATAAGTATGGTTATGCATTATAGAGATAGGCATCAAATAAAGTGTTACCGACACATGATGCACAATCAGTCGAGCAGAACCAGAGAGTATGTTGTGCTCTCCACCACCATCCTCTTCCTCTTCCTCTTCCTCTTCCTCTTCCTCTTTCTCCTCTTCGTCTTCGTCACTACCTATCACCTACATTAACCACAGTGCAGCTCAGTCACTGAACGATGCGTCAGTCTTTCAGGTGTGTCCTCAGAGTTGGTTACAGATGCTTCGGATCACTTCCGTCTGAATCTGCAACCTCAGATTCATTCATTTATTTATTTTTCTTTTTACATTAACATTATAATCTCAGCAACAAGACAACAAAACACACCACAACCCCTGCCTGCACAGACGCATCAACAGAATAATGTGATACAAACTTTTATCTACAAAAATAAACAGTTGATAAAAGATGGAGCCCTGCCATGGGTAGGCCTATGTAATTACAATAAGCAGCCCCATTATACATTTTGAATCCATTCTGAAATTATTAATCTGATTCTTTTTATTTTATCTTGTTCTTTCTTATTTTGTTTTATTTTATGTATCTTTCTGTCCATTTTCCTTTGTTGTGTCATAATTGTTATCTGTTGTCTGTTGTCTACTCTAGACAGTCATATAAATCTCACATACACCTCACCAATACAATGAATAGGGAACAGCCCACATCAACATCTCATAGAAGAACTAGATAGATAAGAAAATATATAATAAAGTAATAATAATCATTAAAAAAAAATGAATATACACGCCAAATAACAATTCTGACAAGGTCAAATGACAACTCAAATGACAAGGTTGTAGGTACAGTGTTATGAGCAAAACACAAGACAACACTTGAAAGCACTGAAGCCACTGTAGAGTTGATAAAGTGGAGATAAGGAGTCCAGATGTCCATAAACTGTCTATTAATTTATTTATTTAATTTTCAGGTTTTTTTTTTCCCAAATAATAGCTCTGACTCAGGCAAGGTCATATCTATCAGCCCCTTTGGAGCAGCAACAGCTCTTCTTACTTATTACTGTAGTGGCATGAAGAGAAAAAAAACTGTCCGAGCCTTTGAGAATCACACGTGAAAGTTTTGCTTCTTGCATTAGTTTGTTTTATGTTTTTGACACCAAAAACTTTCCCTGGGGAACATGAAGCTGAACTCCCGGATTTTGGAAAGAGGAAACAGGGTCTAAATCAAGTTCTGGGGAGCTCCCACACACACACACACAAAATAGATGTTTTTGTCCGTCGTCTGTTTCTGCAGAGGGGACAATCACACACACACACACACACACACAGACTATTGTTGCTCAATCTTGTGGGGGATTTTAGTTTTTGCTGTGGTGAAAAAAAAAGAATCTCACAGTGATTCAGGTTCACCCTGGGTCGGGACCTGCAGCGCTCCTCTGGGACGGGGACTGAACTGGGAAAGTTTTTAAGTTCCTCAAAACTTTGGTAGCGAACATGCACACAGTGATGTTACAGTTTGTTACATCACAAAAACCAGTGCTTTGTTTTGCATTTAAAAAGTGGAGATTCAACCTTTTTATCCTTTGGATTGATCAGGGTGAAATATTGTAAAATGTCTTACCCCTCTCCTCTCTTCCCCTGTCTTTCTTTCTCTCTTCCTTTCTTTCTCTCTCTGTTTCTGCAGATCCCTAACGAAGGCTCCTTGGTGCTGGTCATAATCCTGATCGTGCTGCAGGGCGTCACTGGGATCTCCTTCGGCCTCGTCATCTCGGCCGCCCTCGACGACGAGCAGAGCGCCAACCAGGCCGCGCTGGGCATCTTCTACCCCAATCTCATCCTCAGCGGTAGGCGCCTCTCTGTGTGTGTGTGTGTGTGTGTGTGTGTGTGCATAAGAACTTCCCACATTGGGATCAATAACAAACCCTCCTATCTACCTACGACAAAGAGCTGATTGTGAACTCTTAAAGGGATAGTTCAACATTTTGGCAAATTGGCCCATTGCCATAATCCCTACAGTCATAGCAGTAGGTTCGTTACCTTTAATTGTCGGTGCAAGCTGTTTTTAGAACGACAGAGCAGAGTTGCGAGCTGCTCAGAGCTACGCTACGGAGGCTAATGGGATTTCTTGGTTTCCCTCATCAAACTCATCAAATACACAATCCAACAACTCCACAACGCTCTGGTGGACAAGTTGTGACCTGCACAATCACCACGCTATGAGATAATAACAGAACGTTATGAGACAGAGTTGTTTTAGAGGTAAATGCATGCAAAACCGCTGATGCGTGTTCCCATCTGGGGCAGTTTTTCAGCAAGCAGTCTCTGCATTTGCCTCTAAAACAACTCTGTCTCGTAACGTTACATTATTTATTATCTCATAGCGTGGTGAATGTGCAGGTCACAACTTGTCCACCAGAGCGTTGTGGAGTTGTTGGATTGTGTATTTGATGAGTTTGATGAGGGAAACCAAGAAATCCCATTAGCCTCCGTAGCGTAGCTCTGAGCAGCTCACGGCTCTGCTCCGCCGTTCTAAAAATAGCTTGCACCGACAATTAAAGTTAGTGAACCTACTGCTACTGTATGACTATAGGGATTATGACATTGGGCCAATTTGCCAAAATGTTGAACTATCCCTTTAAAATTCATCAGAGCAGTGAGGCTTTATCTTTCAATCTCAGGCAAAGTGGATCAAATAAAGAATAAAAAAATAAAAAAATAGAAAACGTCATGGCAACCAGTCGAACTTCTGCTGCTGCTGCTGCTGAGGATCATGTGACCCCTGTAGAACAGCTGCTAAATGGACCGTGGGGTGAGATTGTTTTCTCAAGCGCCGTTTCCAGGCAGTTGTTTTTAAGTTTTTAAGGGGGGGACTGAACTTTAAAGACCTCACATCATGTTTTTGTTTTTTTTTATTTGCCACTTCCCCATTTGGTTGGTCCAAATAAAACAGAATAAAAAAAAAACTCATCTCAGCAGGGCGAAAACAAGAGGAGCCAGAGCTTGTGTTAAAGCCCTCATGGTGTTTATTACACACTGTAAATGTAAATGTCCTCTCTCTCTGTCCTGTAGGTATCATCTGGCCCGTGGAGTGTATCCCGTATCCGCTGCGCTACATCAGCCTGGCGCTCCCTCAGACCTACGCCTCCGAAGCCCTCCGCTGTATCATGTACAGAGGTAACATATACACACACACGTTACACAACGCGCATCGCTTTCATAATGTTATGAAATATCCGGCGTGTTCTGTGTTCTGCGTGCGTTAAGAGTCACACTGTCACGTTATACTGTAGCCTAACAACGGCACGGCACGGCAAACAAGAGTGTGAGCCGGTGTCATCAATCATTAATCGGGTAAGAGGGTATTAGTGGTTTCCCCTCTCCTCTCCTTCTCCGGACTCGAACAATACGACCTGACGACAGCCGTGTTACACGATCCAGCTGCCAACACAGGAAGTCAGAGCCGGCCGCTTCCTGCTCGGCGTCTTATCGCAGAGAAGATGAGAAGTCAGCGGCGTCAGGATTCACATTTACTACATTACACCCTACTTTAGAAAGTTAAAGGACAATTCCAGGCGAATTCAACTCAGGGGTGTATTTTCATATCATTTTAGGTCTAAAAGAAGGAATCTGAAGATTTTCAGTTTAATCGCTCCTGTTTTGCGGTAGTTGCGTCTGTCCCCGCGTCCCCACGGCAGCAATGAATGGGAGTGGATGTAAGTTCCGCTGTTTAGGCTGTTTCCAGTCCTCAAAGCCGCAATATTTTTCCACAGACAGCATCAGATGGCTACTCAAACATGCACCGAGAAGTTTATTTACTTCAAGCAAGCCGACATGTTTGTAAAAGTCGATCTAATTCAAAGTCTCCCGGAGTCTCGCGCAAGCCCGAAGTTGCAGTGCTCGGTGTATTCAGGCGCAGTAGGAGCTACCGCTTATGTCATAAACACAGGAATATCAACTCTTTACTTGCTTGAAGTGTACATTTTTTTCCCATTTTTTTGTTTGAGTAGCCATCTGACGCTGTCTGTGGAAAAAAATTGCGGCTTTGAGGGCTGGAAACAGCCTAAACAGCGGAACTTACATCCACTCCCATTCATTGCTGCCGTGGCGATACGCGGACATACGCAACTACCGCAAAACAGGAGCGATTAAACTGAAAATCTTCAGATTCATTCTTTTAGACCTAAAATGATATGAAAATACACCCCCGAGTTGAATTCGCCTGGAATTGTCCTTTACAGGTCAGGTAATCTATTACTCTGATCATCATCATGAAGCTGCACTCTGTTTGCTTTTATTAAACACAGAACAACATAACAGTTGTTTCTGGAGCTTTCAATCACATCGCTCGTCCCCCGTCAGCACACTGATGTTTACCAGTTGCCATGGGAGTGTTGATGTTGGAGGACGCCTCGTTCCGTCTGAGGCCCAGAGTTCATTATTGACCCTGAAAGCAACAGAGGAGAAAAGCATTTCACCACAATTTCTTTTTTTTTTCTTTTCTTTTCTTCTGTCGTCTGTGCAGCTCTTTGTGAGCCTCTGCCTTTCGAATCAAATCTCAAATCTGGTGAGATTATTTTCTCAACTCGCTTGTTTCCAAGGGGTCGAGAGGGAACTGTGAACCTTTGTGTGTGATTGATTATCTTGCAATACTATAAATTTTTGAATAAAATATCAGAGCGCCAAAACAAGCCGGAGAAAAGTCTGTTGCTATAAAAATTAATATGCAGTAAAGAAAAAATCTGTGGGGGAAAAAAATCAACATGTTGCAATATTTTGTTTGGCAATATTGACGCCAAGTTTTGATCTTTTATTACGAAATCGCAAATATGAATCAGAGTTTTTGCGACTACAATATTAGAGTACATTGATTATGTTGCTCAGTTTGTCCTTGTTTTGCAAGAATAAAAATGATTTAATTGACACAAACAGATTATGAACATTATTATAACAATAATAATGTATGTAATAATTAACAATGTATCATCATGTCTTATAGCATAATATCATACTCTGACTTAAGTATCATAACAAAAGGAAAGACTATTTAATTCCCTTTATTAATAATGCTCCACCCACATTTAAAAGTATGTTCAGTATCGATGTTGTATCAGTTTTACAATAGTAAAGGCTACTGCAGTGTATTTTTATTTTTAAGTATTTTTGGGGGGCTTTTATACCTTTAATTGATTGGACAGCTGTAGAGAGACAGAGGGAGGGGGAATGACATGCACCATTGGACTATAGCCTCTGCATATGGGGCAACTCCTCTACCCACTGAGCTAACAACACCCCCTCTGCTGTGTATTTTTATTATGTGTCTAATATTAATAAGAATAAGAATAACTGGTAACCCTTTAATTTACAGGCCGTTAATTACGTGATAATGTCAAGAAATAGCCAAGAAATAACAATTAAAAAGCCTAGGAATAACGGTCAATTTCATAGAAATGTCGATAAATATCACAGAGAAATAACGATTGATTGCAAGAAGACTTTGGTGGAGAAATATTCTGGCCTTTCCTGAAAATTTCAAAGCATGAAAAGCATGTATAATCCTTTGCCTTCATGAAAAACATGACATTACTATGAAATTGACCGTTATTTCTAGGCTATTTCTTGACATTACTATGCAATTAATTGTTATTTGTAGGTTATTTCTTGACATTATCATGTAATTAATTGTTATTTCTAGGCTATTTCTTGACATTACTATGCAATTAATTGTTTTTTCTTGGCTATTTCTTGACATTATCGCGTAATTAATTGTTATTTCTTGGCTATTTCTTGACATTACTATGCAATTAATTGTTATTTCTTGGCTATTTCTTGACATTACTATGCAATTAATTGTTATTTCTTGGCTATTTCTTGACATTATCACGTAATTAACGGCCTGTAAATTAAATGGTTACGGTAAGAAGGAGCCTGTGTGTTGCCTGGGAGGTAACACTCAGGGTAAAACAGCTCCATCCTCTATATTACAGTCAAAGTTAGACTCTGAATCAGGTTTAAATATGTGAAATGTAAATAGTTTTTTTTGTCTAACGTCCGTCAGGTTGGGATCTGACTCGGATGATGGTGTGGAGGGGCTTCGCCGTCACCCTGGGCTGGAACACCTTCTTCCTCATCCTGGCCACCGTCATCCTTAAGCTGAGGACGTGACAGCCTCCTCCCGTGACATCGTTGCTCCTCCAGCGAGTGGGCGGAGCCTCCAGGTGACACAACGACACTCAGCTGCGCTCAGGCCGCTTCCTCTTCCTCCTCCGGTCTGTACGGCAGCAGCAGCAGCAGAGAGCAGGATGGAGGAGAGGGTTTACTGATCTAATGGACTGATGAACTGATGCATCCGTCTCCCTCCTCCTCCTCCTGTCACACACACACACACACACACACATATACACACACACACACACTCAGCCAGCTGCCTGATCCTGCAACAGTTGCTTTGGCCTCTTCAAATATGGGTGAAGTGTCAAAATGCTGCATGTAGAAACACAACAACAACAACACAGTACACAACACAGACACAGACTCGTGCACAACGTGAGAGTAAAGTTCATGTCCGGTCTTATTGATTATTTCACTTCTATCTGCAGCCTGTTGAAACTTTTCACCCCCGTCGTTGATGAGCCAGATACCAACTCAGGGTCACTTCTTTGTTTCTGTTTGCCCTCCGTCTTAATTTTTAACAGAGAGATTCTGCTGTGATTCACTTTTTTTTTTTCATTTTTTCAGAATAGATGAGGCCTAAACGTCCATGTTGGAAAAAAGAGGAAAATACACTGTAGTTGTTTTTGTTTTTTTTGTCTTTACAGTGTTTATTTGTCAACTTAACATTTACACTATATAGAAAATCTATGTAAAATTGCCAGAAAAAGAGTCGTAGCACAAGAAAATGTGAAAATTTGTTTTGTTTTTTTTATTTTTTATTTTTTATCATTATTTCTGGCTGCTTTAAGAACAGAAAGCAACATGCCGTGGGAACCCAGAGCAGGTTTTTTACGTTTAAGCGCGGATCTCTTCATATAATCCAGCAACTTGTTGTGACCAGTTGAGGCTTCGGCAGCGTCTCCTTTTAGCGGCTCGTTGTCTCTGTGTGTTTCCACTTCTCTTGGCGGAGAGAGGAAGGGGGCGACACCAGGTGCTTATAATGCAAAGAAAGGGAGGGTCATGGTCTGGTTCAGGTTGATGGTTTCTCTCCGTAACTTGAGTTTTGTGCCTGCAGGAAAGAAAAAACGAAAACAGAGTGAGGGTTGATGTTGGTGGAGGGGAAAAGTATGTGTGGCTTTTACGATGATGCTCCACTTTGCTGGTCGGAGTGGAGGCAGGTGTGTCCACGCTCTTCAAGCCGTCTGCATCCGTTTGTTTTTAACACAATCTGCTCATATTTTATATATTTTGTCTATGAATCCTCCACAGACAGTAAATGAAGCACACATGTTTTTTGGATTCAACTTGTCTTAGATATGTGCCTTTGGGTTGTTGTGTTGTGTTGCTAGAAAAGAGAGATAAGATGAAATTGTAGGTGGAAAGTAAAAAAAAAAACGAAAAAACTTTGTGTTAATGAAGGAAGCTACATTTTAAAATACCTCTTTAGGTAATTTTGATGTTGTATTAATTGGTATTTCTTATAAAATACGACACTTTTTTGTTTTTTTTGTGGATATTTCTTCTGTTGATGTGTCTTTTTTTTTGCATTTTGTACAAAAAACACATGAAACAACATGTTAAGATAACGACGACGCGGCTGGAGAGGAAAATGAACAGAAAAAGAAGCTGTTCTCTGTTGATAATATAC
Source organism: Trachurus japonicus (assembly GCF_045865225.1). NCBI lineage: Eukaryota > Metazoa > Chordata > Actinopteri > Carangiformes > Carangidae > Trachurus > Trachurus japonicus. Next base: position 9,199,019 of record NC_140921.1, on the reverse strand, counting down.
CACGAAATCTCTTTTTTTCTCGACCACAATGAGACATTTTCACCACAGACTCAACTTCCTGCCTTTAAAGGAATATTCCACCTTTAACCTGATATGCCCTAACCCTCGTGTGACAAACAGACTGGAAACACAGGGAAACAGCTGGTCTGCTTCTGCCAGCAGGTAACGAAGTCTGTGGACCGGCCGGCACCTCGCTGGACACTCGCTAATTAAAGCCGGTGCATTTTAAACCTCCAGGTTTTTCACACAGATTAATTAAAACAATCTCAACTGAACAAAACATCCCAACTAAACATCAGAAGCTCCGACACAGATGCATGTTGTGCCAATCTCATAAAGATTTTTTTTTAGAAATGTTTACATCCATGTGGATCCATACTTAATAACTCTATAAATGACTATATGATAATGATGATGTTTTTTTGTTTTTTTTTGTTTTTTTTAATGGGCAGATGTTGGACCCAGCTGTGTAGACGTATAAACACACACAGTATAGCAGCATGTGTAGTGTGTGTAAACGACGTGTCGTGAGTGTTTCCTCCACCGTGTCACCGCTGACTGATGGATAATTAATGCGTCCATTAGCAGGATGAATAATGAATCTAAATGGCTGTAAATTGCTCCGATTGGTTTGCGTCATGCTCTGATGGTGAAGATGTTTGCATCCTGCGCTCTGTGTGTGTGTGTGTGTGTGTTTGTGTTTGTGAGAGAGTGTGTGTGAGTGATGCTAGTGTTGTTGTTGTTGCTCTGCTGTGCAGTCGCCAGTGTCCCTGTCGCACATTTTAAGGGACATTGTGTTGTTGTCGTTGCTCCTCCTGCTCTGCTCTCACAGAAACTCTGCTGTATTTTGTTTTCTTTTTTTTTTTTGCCAAACTGTGATGATGCATAAAAAAAAAGCTGTAACTCTGTCATGACGGGATGAACCTCTGTGCCTCACTCCGCTCCCATCACACTGTACAGTAATGTGACTGCAACACATTTCAAACAGTGGACAGTTGCTGTTGGTTAAAGTGTTTGTTTTTTTTCTCAACAATTGGGATGTTATTGCCAAAAGTTTGTCTTAAATCTGACGTTTTGTTTTGTTTTGTTTTGTTTTTCTGAAATACTTCTACATCCACTTTGGAGGAAGAAAATAGAAATACGGCGGCCTGTTAGTGTCACTGTAGGATGAAAAAAAGAGTACAAGGAAAGGGGGTGAAGAGATTTCTGAGTTTAAAACGTCCAAAATTCAGAAGAAAAAAACTCAGTTATTATAAACTCACAAATTTGCAAGAAAAAAGCTTGAAAATTTGCAGATTTTTTTTTTCATTTTTTTGACCTACAGTGGCTTTAACATGCAGTTGTAAAGAACCTTATATTCACAATTAATTCACAATGATTCAGTCTGTAAATCAACCTGCAAAACCAGCTGAGCATTATGTAAACATTTTATAGCTTTACATGAACTGCAGTCATTATGCTGAAGCCAATATGTCTTGAAATACTGATTACACTGGCTCATATAGTGAACAGTTTCACTCACTCTGCCATAACAAAGTCTCATGAATGATAATGATTAGGTGATGTGACTCAAAAACTGTCGGATGTATAGCAAAAACGACTCATTTTCCCTTTTTGAAGTTGAATTAATCCATTTTTAACTCAACAATTTTACCCTTAAACCCAATTTCTCAATCAGTTTCTCACTATTTGACTTGGACACATGATAAAACTTCACGTGACACACCTATCAGTAGTATTTCTTGTGTGCGGCGGGCGTGGCGTGGTGTCAGTCCGACCTGCAGCTGTATCTGAGTGGAGATCTGCTGCCAGTGTTTGTTTATGTTACCAGGACGCTGTCGGTCAGATCTGATCAAAACCCCAAAAAACCGCACCCACGTCGTCCTGATGAAGCACGTTTGTGTGAGTGAGTGTTAAACCTTTAATGAATAATAACTTAATCATGCGTTTTTCCCAAACGTCAACTTTGATGAGTGTTTATTTAGCTGGAAATATTAAATTATTGACTCACACTTTCAGGTGCTGTAATAAAACTGATCACAATCATACAGTACAGTCACATCATTTCATAAGCAATCTCCTCCTTCAGTTTAAAAGCACTACTTATTCAAAGAGCCAGGTGTAATTCAGAATTCAGAGTTTTGTTTTCTATTGGTTCACACCTGCAGTTCATGTAAACACACACACCTGATGTTGTGAAAGGTTTGTGTTGCCAGATCTTCTACAGTATCTGCTCCAAACTCCAGTCGACTACCTCCGCTGTCTCTCCCCAAAGGGCATGTTTGTACACTCCTGTGTTGTGACATGTATGCACTGTGATAGCAGACATGCTTCGATGAAGTTCTGTTCATGTATTTTCGAACAATAAAAAAAAAAAAAAAATCCTCTTGTGTAGAGAAATCCTCCCTTTGTGTCGTTGTTGTGTTGTGTTGCCAGATTTTACTCAAGTACAAAAATCCCCCACAATTCCTGTGGCTGCGAAGAAAAAAAAACACCCGGAGGCTGTGGATGACAGATTTATGCGATGACATCATGCTCGCTTGCATCACTGTGTTGCGCGTTACCACGGCGACGATGATGATGACCTCCCCTAGGTCCCTCACCTGACTGACTGTTGAACTTTGTGTGTGTGTGTGAGAACAAGAGAGAGAGAGAGCGTGCATTTGAAACATATATAAACATTGTGTGTGTTTTCAGAGCATCAGTGTGTGTGTGTGTGTGTGTGTGTGTGTGTGTGTGTGGGTGTGTCTACTGTAAACTATGCATTCATGTGCACTAACCTCTGTTTTTCCAATCACACAATAATACTTCCTGCGAAATTACTAACATCGAAACTATTTAAAAATTTTCGAGGCCAAAACATTTGGAGGTGAAATCTGACGATGTTGAAATTAAGCTTCTTCTGGTGTAAACAAAAAACATCTGTGAGACAATTTTAGGCCAATTTAAATAATCGTTAATACGAGCCAACAAGGAAAAACTTATTTTAATCCAAAAACTATGATCTAAACTGAAACTCAGTAGGTCGTCGACCTAAACCCGACCAGACCTTCACCACATTAAAGAGCCGGTCGTTTATTTTTCAGCAGATCTCCATGATTATCAGACATGTGGTCATTGACTCTAGAGGACCTGCTGCGTCCATTTGCTCTCACACTCTCATTATCCTTGGCTGCTGAAATGTATTTTTCTTTTTCTTTTTTACTGAACTTAGAAGGACAAAGTGGTAATTGTTCTATTTTCTGTCTGTTTTGGTAAACAGAGCATTAATCAATCAGTAACCGACCACTCAACACTCATGTTCACTGAAATGCAGGATCAGTGTGACATACAGTACTGTATATTAACTTTTCACTTTAATCTTTATTTACAGAAGATTATTAAAGAGACCCCGAGGAGTTTGCTTTTGATTATAAAAGAGTCTCATATTAATGTGGATGAATCTACGTTACCCACTTGTTAATGGGTCCATTTTCGATAAATATATGGTTTTGTCTTTATAGTTATTTTGGTATTATTTAGTGGTCGACTTGCCCAGCATTTCCTACTTTCGGTTTTCCGGACGCTGACATGGGAATAACACTGCCGAATCGCTAGTTGTCATCATTTATGGTCGGTACTACGACGGTATCTGATCGTCTTCCAACCTCCGACTTTCATTCTTGATCAATGAAAACATTCTTGGCAAATGTTTTCGCTTTCGTCCGTCTTGCGCCGGTCCAAGAATTTCACTGTGCGCGCAGAGGCTCATGGGAAATGTAGCGAGAAAACACTTTGCTTTCCGAAACTCTTTGTAGTCCCATTAACAAAAAATAACATAATTTAAAAAATGCATCCATCATTCAGTTCACAGTTTCTCCCCTGTCCATTTACATGTATGCAATTTTTGTCCATTATTTTCTTGTAATCTCAGTTTAAGTTTCAGCTTTTCTATTTTGTGATTTAGTTTTTTTCATTGATTATTAGTAATTGGTCCACTGTGTCATATTGTTATTGGCTTTTTAAACAGTGAAGCTCAGTGGCTCTTTTTCTCGTACATGTTTCCTTCAGGATCTGTGAACATGAACATGATATTTCTTTGTGTCTGTATTTGTGTATTCATAAAGCAGCTGTCTCAGGTGACTTCCCCTATAGACGGAGGCTTGAACACTTCACACACACACACGTCGTCTTCCAGCAGAGAGTTTCCTACATGGCACCTGAACTCCCTCCAGACTGGTTCAGATCAGCTCCTTCTCATCTCCCTCCATTAAACCCAGAATTAGCATTTCAAACAGGACACTCGACAGAGCGTGGTCATGTTTCCTCCAGTCTCTCCAACCTGAATCATATACACAACGACGTCACGACAAGCAGCGCTGCCTCTGGGTTACAAATATCCCCTCCAAAGTTTTTTATTTTTATCCTTTTTTTATATGAGCTGATGCTGATCAGTGGTGGACAGTAACGGAGTAAATTTACTTGAGAACTGTACTTAATTACATATCCAGAGGATTTGAGTATTAGATTTCTTTGGTACTTATTACTCTTACTTGAATACATTTCCAAGACAAATATTTTTACTTTTACTCAAGTTAATTTCTAGGAAGGCTGAAAAGTACTTGTTACTTTTTTTCTAAAATACTATTGAACACAAGCTGTGTTTGTCAAAGAAGGAAACCCTAACCCCTAAAAGCAGCACATCAGGTGGTTTCAAAGAGTTAATTCTCAGGAACAAGAGTTTAAAGGTCCTAAAATTAATTTAGAAACAATTATAGTAATTCATTGATGTGAAAAATAAGAAATTTACTCTTACTTTTATTTTTACTTAAAGTAAATTTAAAAGCATGTACTTTTGGATACTTAAGTACCTTTAAAAGCAAGTAGCCTCCTTTTTTACTCTTACTCGAGTAACCTGTGAACATTTCTCCACACCTTGCAGAGTAACAACAACAGACAGATAACGGCCGCTCTGACAGGCTGCTATTAAAACGCTGCCTCGGTTCGGTGTGCGCTCAGCTGACGGTCCCTCGTTGTCTGTCTGCAGCCAATTATAGTGGTTGTCGAGCTCCGTGATGACACCGCACACCTAATTACAGTCAAATGACTCTGTAATTATATACAGTGACATCCAAGGTCTCATATAGACTTACTCGTATGTTCCTGTCACATAAGCATAAGGAACATGATGAGGACACACGGCGGAACAAAATTACTCTGTTTAATTGTAATAATGGCCACCATACGTTGGAGGAGGAGGAGGGCATTGTGGGTAACAGATGAAACTGATCTCAGCGATCCAACGTTTTAATTAAAAAGAGAATTCCAGTAAAAAATTTAGCGTTAAACCAAATTTACTGCGTCTCCACATCTGGTTCGCATCACCTCTGATCATTTTGCAACACGTCATGTAATTACATTTTACCAAAAATCCGCCGCTCTGTATTCTTCTTGAAAACATTATGCACTGGTTTAGCGTCGTGTGAAGTTAAACCTGCTAACAAAGAGCCACTATGGCTTTAAAGCTGATGATGTTCAGTGTTTTAAGAATGATTTCATCACTTAGCGTGATTAAATCAAATTTTAGGAACTGTTTAGTGACTTAATATGAAACGCAGCAAATGACTTCTGTTAAAGGAGGAAATGACTTTATTTAGAGACAAGAAATATTCATCCCACATAGACATGACGTGAAATGTCACAGCAGAAAAACAGATGAGTAAAGATAAAGAAGAAACTACCGTCAATTCATGTTGGTATTCTTTTATCTTTAAACCCAGTTACGTTTTTACTTTAAGTTTTGATTCAACAGATTTAAATTAAATCTTGTTTAAACTCCAGTTTAAGCCGTGATCCAGAGTTAACTTTGAAACACTAGTTGAAGAGCTTCAACTTTTACAATCACTGACTTTTTGAAATGGATTCGACCCAAATCGAGTTCCTCAAAGAAAACTGAGACTTAACCTACTCAAGTTTTCTAATGAAGATGAATTTTAGTCAAAATACAGATTCTCAAATGAATCTGTCTTGAAGCTGACCTGGAGCTGAGTACCGTTAAACTAGAAAGTTTTTAGTTAGCTAGCAACAATGTGACTTTAAAGGTATAGGGTTGGAGATTTCTATTCTGGAGCTATTTTGTTTGAAAAACCTCTTCACACTCCGATTGCAACCAGTTATTTGAATGATTCTTCACAAAAATGAAAAAGTGTCAGTCACCTGTGGGACGGACGATCCTGTAAAAACAGCATCCAATCCTCTTGAATGCCACATTCAAGTCAATCTCCCGTATTGCCCAGGCACACCTGATTAATCACATCACCCAATAGAAAAGGACAGGAAATAAAAATGCCCACTTAATTTCAGGAAGTAGGAGCTGTGAAAACCATCTTGTTACTACACTACTACATTACTAGCAACGGCCCTGTTAGCACCTGATATGAAGTGAACAGCAATGAGACGTTCAGTAAATGAAAATCCTCTGCAGAAAACAAATCGTTGTCTTGTTGTTTACCTCCACCCAGGGAGCTGCTTCATCTGTCTCTTGCTGGTAATCGACCGCTGATGCCTTGCTCAGGGACACATAAACACTATAAACAGGTTCATTCAAATTAATCAACAACGTCTCAGTGTTTTAATCAGCATCTCATCCGACTCAAGAGCTACAGACTGTTTTCTGTTGTAGATGTTTGTTCACCTTCCTTTTTCTCTTCACCACCGTCATCATTACACAGACGTGAAGATGCACCGATGTGTGTTTGATCTGTGTTGCGACCACAATCTGAAATGATATCACCACTCACTGAGCTGCTGATGGTGATTATCGCTGAGCCTGTTTCCATCTGTTTGAGTCGTCGTCTGGGGGATTTGGAGACATCACAGTCGCTCTGTGCAGAGTTTGCAACTAACAAAGTGAATGTGTGTCAGCAGCTCAGAGGGAAGTGAGACAACACGGTGTAGCTATAGTGCAGGGACAACGTTGCATCATAGCCTACTTGAGGGAACAGGGTGAAATAGGCAGAGAGAGCTGAGCTGAGCTGCACCGGGAAGTTTGGTCAAAAAATCCTGCTTGTACGGCAAAATCCACCTAATTGCAGCATGAGTTCATGGCTCGTTTTCTTTTAAACTACATCACATTTATCACAGACTTTAATTCATACAACAAGACCAAAGAGTCTGCAGCCATGCTAGCAGCTCCGCGAGGCTGTAATTAGACCCAGCAGCGCTTTGAGCTGAAGGCTTACGTCAGCATGTTAACACGTTCACATCAGGAGAGTTTCCTCCACCTGCTTTTAAGTACATTTTCAATTTGCACATAAAAATACCTGAGTGGGAACACAGCGAGTTATAAAAACATAAAGCAGCACGAGGAGACTGTGACTGTGTGTGACCTGCCTTAAATTAACACATTCGCATGTTATTGTTTTTGATTACATCATATTGTTTCACCCTCTTCCTCTGAAGGGGAATAAAGTAGAGTCTGTGCCACCGACCAAACCTCCTCTTCATATACAGTAATGACAGTGGATGGAAAATCAGAACAACAAAGGTGAATGAAATCATTCAACTGCAACATCTGGGAGCTGCAAATGTCCTGCATCAAACAGATATTTATGTGTTGAAAACCTTCACTGAGGAAGTAAAATAGTTCTTCCTCTGTGGACCATGAATCAGTTTAGCAGTTGTAGAGAAAAGTAAGTGTAGTAGTTGATGATTTTAATCAAAATGTAGACTTTTATCACCACACACTGTCACTGTCATATCCTGCATGCTATTATACATATTTGAAATACTCCTTTATCCAGTATTTATTATTTATTTTTGCTGATTTGCACAACTGGGTACCAATTGACCACTCTTATTCCACTGACCACTTTTTATCTACAGTAACTATATTTGTATTATTTGTATTTCGGATTGTTTTATTATTGTTCAGTAACAAAAAAGTCAGATTCCTTGTATGTGTGTGCAACATACTTGGCCAATAAAGCTAGCGGACCAAAGTAGTGACAAACTGATCAACCACCCAACAAATATCTGTATTTATTTAGAAAAAAAACTACAAATTCAATAATAGTAAGATCCATCCATTCATTGTCCAGTCCACCACACTTATCCACGCTGGGTTGCAACCAATCAACCTCTTGTGCATGACTTTGGACCTGGAGAGAACTCATACAGAGAGAGGGAGAACATGCAAACTCCACATAGAAAGGCTCAGGGATCAAACCCATCAGTTTCTTGCTGTGAGGTCACAGTGCTAACCACTGCTCCACCATGCCGCCCTAAAAACAGCAAGATTTCCTCTCTTTAATTTTCAGTTGATAGATGCAGAGATCGACTAAACCTGCGTCCTTCTCATGCAAAATGAATAAAACATTGACTTTTTATTCTGCAGAAGTTCATTTGACACAGTTTTTTAATGCACCGTCGTCTCATGTGAGCCACACAGCGAGCCGAGCCGACGCACCAGCAGCTGAGATGGAAAAAAAAAAAGATCTTGCCAGTTGTCTGACTCTTGAATTTTCTGGTTTATCTGCTCGTAAAGCGTTTACAACCTTATAGCTGCACTGGAGGTTTGTCGGATATCACTGGGTAGATATCTCTCTGTGCCTTTGTGTGTGTGTGTGTGTGTCATGATGCGTGCAGACAGGTGCTGCTGCTGCTGCTGCTGGTGGTATTTTGAAATCTTATCAGGAAGCAGATCATCCCTTCACAACACACACACACACACTCACACTCACAGTGATTAAGCAACTCTGTTACCAAGCGCGGTGTTGCCCAGTGTTTCGTTTATACAAAACAACATCTGGAGCATATTACACCACATTGCAGTAACATATGCACAGACCACGTAATGTAGACGTTAAAAAAACGACCTCACTCACTCAGTTGCACTCATAGCTACACACATATAGGCTAAATGTTACTGTAATGTAGTTATATAGTAGTTTTCACTTGGCTGCACACACTGCATCCATTCACAATATTAGCAACTGGCAACTCAACAATACCAGAATCTGTCAGTGAAAAATGCACTTAGTCTTGCAATGCCAGCACACACAGACACACACACACACACTCACACAGACACAGACAGACACACACACACACAAACATTTGATTCATCTGGTCCAGTCACCCTATGTGCCTGCTTTGTGATATGCTAAACATTCTGTAAACATTATCCTGTGCATGGTTACTGTCACCATGGCAGCACGACAACAGCACCGAGCTCGGCCCCTCAAACACGGGACAGTAGTGTTATTTAATATTTGGCTACGCATGAGCACAGCATGTTTCTATCACATAATCCTGTCACAGCAGTGAAGACTTCTCCGTGCAGGCCGAGCCTCTCCCCTCCCCTGCCCTGCCCTGCACGGCGGCGGCGGCGGCGGCGGCTGTGGCGGCGGCCGTTGAACGAAGCCCAGCTGTTGCTATGTTTTGGTCTTATCACACAACAACAACAAAGAATAAAAATGCTCTCTGAGAACAGTCTGCCCTCAGAGCAAGTCACACCACACCACACGCTCTCTGTGTCCACTGGCAGCATCACATGGGACGGGAACAGATGCTTTTTTTTTGCACAAATTTAGGCCGCTTACATCATAGCTACGTGCATGCGTGCGTGTATCAAGTTCAGTAAATCAGGTCAAAAAACAGATCTGTTTGTCTTGTTTTTGATGCTAAAATAACTCCGGCTGAATAATGGAAATATCGGCTATTTTCATCCCCCTTTTTTTTTCAAAAATAGCTTTTTTTAGAGGCTGGGAGCAGCTCTGTAATCACTCGGAGCGGGAGCTGCTGAACAGACCGAGGTCAGAGGTCAAGCTCTGTCAAAACACTCAGCGACAGTCAGAGCTGCGTCCTCTGAGCCGACCTGCGCACTGAGCTGTGAAAACCTAAAATCGTGTCCTGTTTGTGGAGGATCAAACATTATTTTGTCATCCTCTGCAGGTAGAAGCAACGTCTCACCTCCGTTTCAGTCAGGATGGAAGGAAGGACGTTGAGACTGTATTTCTGTTTCCTCTTAGAGCTAATATATATAATATATACAGTTCAGACTTCCTCAACAGCTGCAGCTCAAACTCTCCTCTGGTGTTTTTACTTAGTTTCAGGACTCATGATCTAAGACACAAGGTCCTAATAGTTTACAGTTCACTGTTTCAAACTCATCTTGATGTAATCTAAAAAAATCCCCCGTTGATGTCACTCGGTTCACCACTATTAGGCTATACAGTTGTTTTGTAGTTGAAGCTTTGGCTGTTTTCTTTATGAACTTCCATGCATTTCTTATAACAGTCAAAATAAAAGAAATGTGTTTTTTTTTTGTTGTTGTTTTTTTACATTCACAACCAACTGGTAAGGTTTTTGCAGGTAGCCTAAATCAAAATATGCAACTTTTACCACAAAGCACAAGTAGTTTTTACACATACAAGGAGTTTGACTTGGTATGTGTGTGCAAGAACAAGAGAGACTGTTAAAAAGTACAAAATACAATAAAACTAAATATGAAAAAAAAAAAGATATAGAGTAAAAAAAACCCACATTTTGGAAATACACAATATAAAAATAGAGTTGTGTAGCATGTAGAAGTGTGTGCAAGTGTAATGACGGTGCACTGCAGAAAAGCAATAGTGCTATTTTTTAAAATGCATTTTCTGTTGCTACTTTTACATGTTATTTTTTTTCACTTTCATATTTCCTGATCTTGTGTTTTACATATTTAGTTTTGCATATTAAGTTTGCATATTTACTTTTGCATATTTTGCAATTTATTTCTGACTCAATTCTAGGCTATATTTTCCTGTTTCCTGTTTTTTGCATAAATAACAAAGACTAATGAATGTGTAAATAAGGTAAAAGGTAAGGTAAAAATGTCCACCAGTTTGGGAGATAATATGCAAACTTTTGTTTTTTGTTACAATATCAATACATGTGTGCACCAAAGTTCACAGGGTATAAAAAGAGTTTACTCTCAGGCACAGAGAGAGAGCACAAGTCCAGACACACAGTGTACCTGCGGGCTGTAATCAGGCCACAGGCACCGTGCACCATTTTTCAAAAAGTCCTGACGTTTCACACGGACGTGCAGCCCCATTGGCTCCTGGAGAGAGAAGCACTTGTCAAAACATCCATCAGGAGCTGCTGAAGTCGAACTGTTGCTGCAGCTCTTTTCACCCCCCGCTCGAATCAAAGGAAGGTGTGTCTGCTCTGCTGCTTCCCCCTATGCTCGCCCTGGAAACGTCCAGGAGAGGAGGTGTTGGTGCTGTAACCGTAGCAACGTAAACAGGAGGGTTCAAACACAGATTAAAATGTGTGCAAAGATTATGTAAGGCGTGTGTGCATGAATGTGTGTGTCAGTTCAGTTCAGTTCAGTTCAGACACACACACACACACACACACACACACACACACACACACACACACACACACATGGTTTCTTATGTTTCTTAAGGGCAGAGTCTCTGCAGCCTCATGGTGAAAAACACTTGAGCCTGTGACGCCCACTACTCACTCACTCCCGGCGTTCAGTGTGGCAGCAGGCGTGCATTTTATTAGCAAACGTAAGTGTGTCTTTTACAGCGACTCGGCAGAATAAAAATAAGTCTGTCTCTATGTGCATGCATGAGTGTGTGTGTGTGTGTGTGTGTGTGTGTGTGTGATTACCGTGAGGATAGTTAAGTTGTGTTAAATCTGTTCTTGGCTTCACCTGGTTTTTCCACCCATTCTCACATTGAAGGAGTTGTCCCCCACTCAAACCAATTAATATATATATACACAGACACACACACACTCTCTCTCTCACACATGCACACACACACACAGCTGGAGTAGTGATGGTGTTTTGCTCCACATCTGGGACAGATTCACAGCTTCTTCTCAAATCCTGGGTATAGAGAAACAAAACGACGGCCAATTGTGTCGACAACTGTGAAACTTTTGTATAAAAAATTTCTTTTTTGAGGTTTGATTTCACCAGTTTTATCGATCCCATCACCAGGTACATCGCTCATATTCACTATTATACTTGATAATCGATCAGCTTTGAATTTCTGTTTGATTTAGTGGCTGTGTGAGCTTCTGAATTACCCTAATGTGGAGCAATACCGTGGAGAATGTGCACATGTTCCTGGAGATTTTCCACTGTTGGGAAAACATATAAACATAATTTATAGTGTCAATTACATGCAGTGGCTCTTAAAAAATGCAAATCACAAGCTATTTTATTAATTTTCAGGCAATGATGGAACATTTTTAGGGGCAATGTGGAAGTGTGAGAGCATAGAGAGGAATTATGTAACTGTTATCAAACCAGTAACGTGAATTTCATATGGTGTGCACTGTAACTATACCAGACTGTACCAAGGGGCTGTATTGCTTAAATAAATAAAGGTTTTTTAACTTCATTAGACTAAGTTTTGTGTGTTCCACCTGTGCAGCGTATGGGCAGGACACGAAGCTCCAGTGGTGCATGATGGGATTTGTGTTGCAACGATCTCTCAAAGCTCTTTCAATAATATTTATATTTGGTGGAATATTATAATGACTCAGCCATATTTCTCCCATGAGTGTGATTAATTACATGTTTCTGACGTAGATCTATTCTTATTATTAGTCTTTGTGTTCTCTGATGTATTGTTTGATATGAAACAACAACTGGAAACAGGACAAAGTTACAGCAGCAACACTGAAAACACAAACTAATGAGTGCATGAAAGTTGCACACTCCTGTATCATCTTTTGCATCGGGTAAAACTTGCAGCAGTTTCAAGTTTGAGCTGGTACATAAGCTGCACTACTCAAACTCAACTTTGTGCACACTGCAACTTTATTAAAGTGGCTTCTAAAACTAATTGCAAAGAAGGAAGCAGCGTTCAATAGTTAAAGATGAGCTGATAGTGGCAGAAACAACCGTACAAGTCGTCCCAGAAGCTCTCGTGGTATGCGAGCTGGCTAAGGTGTGTTTTGAATGAAGGCGAGCATGCAGGTGCACATGAGGGAGAGTGACTCACGTGTGTGTGTGTGTGTGTGGAGCCCGAATCTCACACGTTTGCACCAAAGTTCAACGTGGAGGTCGATGAAGCGGTGGGGCCCCTGAAGGTCAAACTGGTGTTGAAGGTGAGCTCATGCTGCCGTCCTACTGAGTGTCATCAGAAAACTTTACAGCAAGACCTTTTAAATGAGTAAAAATTTATCATGACACTTCAGGTTCAAGTTCAGTCTACACTTATTATTAAGCTACAATTATACACCTTATCCTGGAGACAAAGTGTCAAATTTGAGGAAAGATAAAATCAATCATTCTTTATTTGAAACCTTAAAACTTAGATAAAATAATTCATTACTATTCATTATTATTATTATTTCTTTTTAAGGATTATCTGGTGGTCGCCCCAGAGCCGGCCCAACTGAACTCAGCAGCTGCCCATGAGCCCTAAGGGGCCCAAAAGAGCGATTAACTTTTTTAAAGCTATAGTGACTTCATAACCTCTGTCCATCCCTGGAGAAATCCTGTGTAATTACAAAAACCCTTAATAGTTGTTGTTGTTGCACATTGCTGTTGCAGTTTAAAAAAAAAAAAAAAAAAGCAGATGATGTGATGACAGCAAATGCATTGTCTATTGACTTATTTGGTTACTTTTGTTGTACGTAGGCCCATATGACATTCAGTAGACTATCCCACTTAGTAGGCTATATCAATTTGAATATAAAGTGTACATCGACCCCAGGCTGCACTTTTAGCTAAATTTGCGACTATTTCAGATTTAAAGCCAAATATTGTAGCAGGTGTGTAGCTAAATGATCAATAATCAATATTATTGGCAGTAATATGTGGAGCCAAAATAAGATTTTGCTTAGGGCCCCATGGAGACTTGGGTCGACCCTGGGTCACCCTACTCTACTCTCTGGGCGACCGTACAAGGAGCCCTCTCCCCTCCTCTGGCCGGCCGGCAGCGAGTTAAAGAACTACACGCCCCAGAATCCTTAGCGGCGACGTAAGCGAACGTCTCTCAACCTCAACGCGCGCGCGCGCGTGTGTGTGTGTGTGTGTGTGTGTGTGTGTGTGTGTTTCTTTCTCCGTGTCTCCTCCCACAGCCACAGTGAACGGACAGGACGGGTCGGCTCAGTGTTTACGCTGGGATGCTCACAACAAAGGACAGACTACAGCACACACTCACACACACCGAGAGCCCTGTCATTAAAAAAAAAACACACACATACAGTGATATTTTTCTCTCGCGCGGTGACCGTTGGTAACTCCTAACTGCAGGGAAGAGGAGGACACACAACACAGAGATCCCTTTTTATTGGCGTCCATTTTTACCCTTTTTCTTTTTGTTTTATATTTTTATTGCTGAACCGGGGCAAGAAGACAAAAAAATCCCTCGTGTGTGTGTGTTTTTAATGTGTGTGTGTGTATGAGCCCGGCGGATCGTTAGCTAGCCCGCTGCTAGCCTCAGCAAGTTGGGGGAAAGACGGGCAGAGCCACAGAGCCACACAGAGCCGAGCCGAGCCACACCGAGCCGAGACAATAAAGAGGAGGACTTCATCAGTCATATCACTGTGAGTACATGTCTACAAACCAACCTGACTTCCCACTGTAACCCGTTAACAACACAAACAAACACACAGTAACGAGACAAACCGGTGAAAACAGCTATACAGACACTATAACGGTCGTCAGTTCGGCTGTTGCCCAGTGACCCAGTGTTCTACATTCTACATTCTACATTCTACATTCTATCTCTGTGATGATGATGATGAACGGTCGCGTGCGTTTTTGTCCGTTAAAAATCTAGAATGTGTTAATGACGTCAGCTCACCTCGGGTTTAAAGTGATTGAGCACTCGGCAGGTAAGTCACTAACCACAGAGGCTTCACTGCAGCAGCAGCAGCAGCGGCAGCGGCGGCAGCACCACTATGCTTTGTCAAGTGTCCTGCAACACACTCACACTCACACTCACACACTGCACGCACGCACACACACTCATGCACCTGCTTTGTTTTATCTCAGTGCAAATCAACGGGCTCGGTGCAGATAAAGCTCATGGTGTGTGCAGAGCAGACAGTGTATCCGTGTGTGTGTGTGTAGGTTTTTTAGAGATGCAGATATTAGTTTACATCACTTCCAGTCTGCATGATGACCTGTCATAGTGGGGGGGGGGGTGGGAGTGGGAGTGATGGGGGTGGGGGGTTGAGAGAGAAAGGGAACATTGCCTGATAAGGAATTAACCAAATGCATGGACTCTTGCCATTACCAAAGCATGATTGCCAGTTAATGACCTCCCCTCCCTTCTCCTCTCCTCCCCTTCATCCCTCCCTTTCTTTCTTTCACTTTGTCCAATCTCTTTCTGTGTGAGCCTCTCTCTCACCCCCTCCCTTCTTCCCACCCTCCCACTCTCTCTCTCTCTTTCTGTCTTGTCAGACTTTACTGGTTGGTAAATGATGATGCGATAACTTTTTTTTGTTGTTGCTGATATGGATCTCGCTGACTTCCCTTCCCCGTTTTGGAAATGTCACGTAAAGACAGACATGCATTAACTCCCCACCACCAGGATGCCCCGGGCCTTATTTCTATTGTCTGCGTGTCAGTGTGATGATTAATCTGGAGGTTTTTCTTTTGTTTTTGAGTTGTTGTTCAGTGCATTTCATCCTCTCAGCGGTGGTAACTCATTTACCAAGAGAGCTTAAGGTCTGCACACTTAAAACTGAAGGTTTGCACCTGTGATTTGTAAAGCAGGTGAGTCAAATAAGACAGCACAACAACTTTTTTTATCAGGTGCAACTGAGCTGAATCTGTTGGCGACAGCTACACATGAGCCTGTTGTGAGGAAGGATGACGAGCCTTTATTATATTTTTGCACGGGCTATTTAAGTCTGCATTCTCACAGTCCTATAAATGGCAATAACTTCTAGTGTGAAGTGCTTGGATCACAGCGTTTGCCCGTGTAACAGGGGCAAGAGTGTAAGTGTAAGTGTTGCACATACTGCACACGCGTTTATGTTTGCCCATTTGCATTGGGTGTGTGTGTGTGTTGCCTCCGGGCCCTGAGTGCGCGTTTGCCTCCAACACGGTTTCAGTGGAGTCTCAATTTCAGGGAGGAAACCGGAGCCGATGGTGTCAGACAGGAGCGCTGAGAGAGCTCTGATGTCTTAATGGAGGCTCAGTGCTGCCCGTATCCTTAGTAACCCGTTCCGTGGGGACACAGATAGGCCTCCCAGCCTCGGCCCGGGCCGGATGCTGTATCACAAGTGCCCAGGAACAAAAAACAAAAAAAACAAAAAAGAAAACTCATAACCTCGCCATTTCATCAATTATTTGAAAAGTTTTTATTTCACTTAAATATTTTACACGTCTTTTATAGGCGCAGCAAGATTTGTCCTCCAGAGTAGGACCATAAAACTCATTTCCACTATTATAACAACATTACAAATGTGCTTATCATCAGTCTAACAAATGTGGCTTTTTTGATATTC
This sequence comes from Trachurus japonicus, assembly GCF_045865225.1. Taxonomy (NCBI): domain Eukaryota; kingdom Metazoa; phylum Chordata; class Actinopteri; order Carangiformes; family Carangidae; genus Trachurus; species Trachurus japonicus. The sequence goes on along the minus strand of NC_140921.1, from coordinate 9,182,561 downwards.
AGCAGCATCGTTATTGCATTTATATCCAGCATCACTAGGATTAAAACAAAACAAAACAAAAAAAAACTAAATCCCTGCTGCATTGGTTGCAATATACCAGGATATGTATCGTATATTAAGCATATTTTTCAGAAGCCTTTGAGAGCATTTGTGGCTTCTGAAGCCCACTGGTGACATAAAATACACAGCGGTTGATAAACAGTTCACTTCTTCCCACATTCCTTTGTTACAGAGCAACTGGAAAATGTTTAGAAAATTGGATTCGCTCGTTTATGAAAGTTTAACATAACAATTTGGTGGCAGAGGAAGAACAGACTTTAATAAACTGTTCTCTTTTTTTTTTTTTTCATCTGTGAGTGTGTTGGGCTCTTCCATCACCTCAGTCTAAATAATGTGTCCAAACTCTTCTGTTTTCCAGGTTTCACAGATTTGCTAAACTCACTACCACCACTAGTGAAAATGGTTGACGGCAACTTTTTATAGGCCAGTGATACTGTGACATGTGAAAGTTGGCCTGCAGCGCAGCGTGGCTTTAAAACGAGTTGAGGCAGAGATTGCTGAGGGTTAACGGGGTGAACTAATTGAGTAATTTTCTGTTTAGGCTGAGGTAAGTGTGAACTGTGTGGAAACCTGCTTTAATGGCGTTATTTGCTCAGTGGAAATAGATGAAAGCTGTAACAATCGTGCCACGCAGCAGCTGGTCGTTTAACATGAGTGCATTTGAGAATCGAAGCCAAGTATGTACATGTTATTGGGAAAGTGTTTGCATTTTTTTGTATCTCCGTGTGCGGATGTGCCTGCAGACAGTTGTGCGGTGTGATCAGGCAGCCAGCGCCGATGGGATCTGGGGGTGTAATCATCATCGGCAACAGTGGAGCAGCAGCTTTCCCCCCGCTGTGTGTGAGGAGCTTGGCACCCGTCCTCCTCCCGGTCCGGCTTTACTCTCCGCTGGGCTGGTAAACAGGCAGAAGTTTGTGGAAGGAGATTACGTCTGTCATGGAAAGTGGGTCAGACAGTGGGCACGTTTTTATGGCCTTGTTTCTGTGAGGTAGGGAAGAAGAGGAGAGGAAGGGGAGGGAGGGGGGGGTTTAAACCACCAGCGTTTTTCCATAGTGTTGCTTGAGGCAGCTTGTGCTCAGTCAGTACTTCTTCTATACTCTCGCTCCTGTCAGAATCATTGTCAGTCGACTTCTCATCTACGCTTTCTAACCTAAAGCTCCTCTGTGCAGACACATGTTGGTTCACTGTGCGCTGAAAACCAGATACCTCACTTCAGAAACTTCACATCTCTTTGTTATCCTCCTCCTTTCTCCATATATCCATGAATTAGAATCATAAACCGTCATTTAACAACAAGATGAAGCATCAAATATTCACATTTGTAAAGCTAGGAAAGGCAAATAGGACATTTTGTCTTAAAAGAAACGACTAAAACAATTATATGAGTATCAAAAGAAGTTGTCCATTCGTTTCCAGCCAGGCGACTAAATGATAAATCGATTAATCATCACAGCTGTATTCAGCACTTCTTTGCCCCTAAGCCGAAGCGTCTATTGTCTTTGCACTGACATGACAGGCATTCACACTGCTGCTGTTTTGTACGAACACACCTTAAAACAGTCTAATTATAGTCAACAACTTGACACCTGTCAAACCAAAATGTACAAATTCAAAAGTGCCAGCTCCACCTGGACAACTGTGGCTGTCTGTGTTGGGTGTTGCCCTGTCTGAGTAGCTAAGCTAAGCTTTGTATGGCAAAAACAAATGAGAGACAAGAGCTCAAACATCAAATCCTTTTTAAAGGATCATTTTGGCTGCACCTCTGGTTTTATCTCTGCCAAATCTGCACATTTTGTGAAGTGTAAAGCTGCGAAAATCATCGTCAACGAGGAGAACAAACACCCACCCAGAACAACTCCCTCCATGTTCTCCCCCTCTGTTATTTGCTAGTAATAACCTGATTGCTTCCTGCAGGTCACCACACATCCACATATAAATTATGTAAACTCAGGTTTGCGTGGATCTGTTTATTGTAAACCACATGAATTATTGAAATCCAGTGGCTTCACAGTAATGGCGTTAACGTACGTGTAAAAGACAACACACGGCAGAGAAAGTACACCCGCACAAGAACTCGACTGAACAATGACGTGTGGTCCTTTTTCATCACAGCACCTGCCTTAATCTCACTCCTCTGAAGAGAATATTTATTATTTATTCAGAGAGCTATTTTGGTTTTAGTTTTTGCACCGGTGTGAGTATTGGTCACCTTTTATTGTTCCATGAAAAACGAAGAATAAATTCCTCATTTCTCATTTCTCATTTCTCTCTCGCCACCTCCGCACTTATTCATCCTTCACAGTTGCCTAGTTTGTGTTTGTGTCGTTCCTCCCTTTGCTGCGCTGCCTTATGAAAGTAACACTAACGTTTCTCTCCTGCTGCCAATACCTGAGTCAGAAAAGTGAGGGAGGGAGGGGAGGGAGTGAAACATAGTATAAAGAAAAAGCTGTTAGGGGAATCCACGGTCCTATTTGGCCACTTTTTATTATATTAACGGTAAGCCGGCTAAGTTCATGAATAGCTTCCTTATTTATGAACGTTGGTGGAAAAGTTGTGTTAATTGTGTCATAATAATGTCGCGGATGTGCTGACAAGTAGAAACTGAATCATTTTTTGGGGAGGAAACTAACAACACAGACACTAAAGGAAAAGTGAGGATGCAGTGAATGGTTTTTATTCATCAGGCAACATTTCATTTCTTTTTATTATTCGTTCCAATCCTAGGATTTGAAAGGAGCAGGATGAAGAAAACTTATCATACCTGCTCCTTTTTTTAAAAAACAAAACAAAAGAACATTTACATCAAGTGCCAGTTTACAGCCAACAATATACTGGAAAAAAACTAACAAACAAAAAAACATCCACAACCAATACCTTCCATCATGCAGCACCAGCTCTCCTTGTAGTTTCTAAAGATTTTTGGCAGGTTGTTTGTTTCAGCCCCCCAACACCCCACACCCCCGTCTCTTCTCGTGACGCAGACTGACTCCATGATGTCGAGGTCAGGGCCTGTTTCTGCTCATCACATTTATTCAATATCCGACCAAACTCTGAGCTGAAGTGATGCATAAGTAAGTTGATTGGCAGAAATTTAATCTGCGGCCATTTTGATAATTGAATCAAACATTTCTGCCCAAGCACTCACTGTGAGGAATCCGCTGTTTTGTTTTATCTGTTTCATGTCACTGTAAACTGAATTTATTTTGGTTTTGGCCTCGGCAATACAAGACGTCAGAGGACATTACCTTACGGCATTTTCTAAAATGATATTTTAGAGGCTAAAATTGTGTTTCTGTGTTCTTATCTGCTTCCAAAAACAATTGTGACTGGTGGTTTTTGTATTAGACTTTGAGCTAAACTTTGAGCTTTACACATATTTATATAGTGTAATAATGAATATAGTGAACCATTGTTGTGCTGCTTTGTCGTATTTCACTGCATCCTTGACATTGTACATACATTTTGATGTTTACACTGGATGGATGTTGTTGAGCCAGAACCGGAAAGACAATTATACAAATTGGGGACATAAATATCAGCACAAGTAAGTAAATGTGGCTGAAATGTCCCAGATAAGGACAATAAGCTGTCAAGTAATACTGTAGATGCTGCTTTTTTTTTTTTTTTTTTTTTTTACTTTTGCATGGTGTCTGCACCTGAGAAGAGACAAACTGCTTTCTTCATCTTAATACTTTTATATTTAGGGTGCGTCCGATATCGTGTTTGACACCTCCGCCCAAACTTAAAACCACAGTCTGTTGTCGAGAGGACGTTCGTTTCCTCTAATCGCATCACAACACTTCACTTTCAGAAACTGAAAGCACTATTGAGGTTTTACATTAAGTGTGAGAGAACGGGTTTGTGAGAGCGAACGCATGTGTTTGTGTTTGTGAGATTCTCACAGTGCCATTTCTGTGGTTTCTCTATTGTATAGTTTGTTAAATATAGGACACTGCAGCTGAAACTACTGCTATAATAACACACACACACTCTTGAGGACACATTTTCATATGTAGACACAAACCTGTAATTATCGACTCCCCTCTGATCATGCATGATTGCCATTTCCTGCTTCACTTTCCAACCTTCCTGTCTCAAATGAGCTTGTGAGCACATCCTCGCACACACCCACACTTGACACAAAGTCAAGTGTGTAACTTGTTGACCCTTGCGACTTCCCCCGGGGGATTACTGCTGTTTCTGTAAATGCGGGAGAAACGCGGGGCAGTAATTGCTTGAAAATCCATTAAATAATCAAAGTCTGAGGGTCTTTCCTTGTGCTCGATGTAGCAAGAGAAGAAAGTTGCTGAGTTATGAAACACCCAATTTGTACATGAACTCGATTACATAACATGTGAAACTGTTGTTTAGACTAAAGATAAACTTTAAGTCCGCTTTAAGTGCACTTTCCAGAAACGCTAAGTCTGTTTTATTTTAAAGGTCTAGGAGATAGAGCCAGAGGTCTGAAGTGGAAACGCTGCCAAAGACCCAACCTAACCCCTGCCGCCGCCACCGCCGCCGCAGCAGCGCTAAGCACTAGACCGTCTCATTTGGCTGGACAAGGGGCTAATGATTACAAACTATGACCAGGTGCAGCACAGTCAGACCAACACAGACCGTTCCCTCGTAAAAACCCCCCGAAGAGAAAATCAGCCCTCAGTCACCAACAACTGAAAAGGCCCAAACAGGAACGGATGGCGAACGGAAACATGAATCAGCCCCGAGCACGCAACTCGTTGTTTTCTGCCGGGGGGGGCACAGCAAAGTAATCATGTCATCATGTAGCCGAGTGTGGGAATGGAAATATTTTACACCAGTTTCGACATTTTATATCTTTTCAACCATATCTTGAAATGATTTCTCTTGAATCTTTCACTCTGACCGAAGGCGGGCGTCCCGTCCCCCCCACCCTCCTTGTACTTGTTTACAGTCACCTACATTCCTGTGTGGAACGGATGTAGGGCTGGGCGATATGGCAAAAAAACGTTATCACGATATGTTTTTCCATATTGATCGATTCTCGATATCGTCTCGATATGTATTTTTTGCTGCCGCTGCCAGTTCAAGCAGCATCCTGACTGAATCCTGAAGAAACCAGAGAATGTGTTCAGTTTGGGAGGATGACATGAGTTCACTTTAATGTTCATTAAGGGTGGAACAGTTCAATAATCCACAGTTTGATTTGATTTACATTGTTGTTGCTGTTGTTTTCTGTTGTCTTTTTTCTACCATACATCAGCTCTAAAATGTGTCAATCATGAGGCTTTAGTCTTTCTAGTTATTTGAACAGGTTGTAGACAAATATTTAGCTATTTAGCTGCTCTGCAGGCTTTATGCCGAGCCCACTCTGATGAATCCAGGTGTGTCTGACTCTGACCTCAGTAGTCACAACAACTGTCAGACACACCTGGATTCATCAGTTTGTCCAATAATGTAAGACAGGAAGGAAAGGAGCCTGTTTGAGCTCAGGAAGTAGTGGAGCTGTGCATAAAGCCTATTTATTGATCTGACTCGGTAACCACGAGCGCAGTTCACGTCAACTCAGGTGATCTGCAGGTTGTTGTTTCACTTCACCGCTCCGACGCGACGCTCCGTGTGTGTGTGCGCGCGGCGCTGACAGAGAGAGAGGGAGGGAGAGAGGCTGTCGGCGCATACTGTGAGTGGATTTGACTCCGCGCGCACTGTCCGCGGACTTTTGCGGTTTCATAGGCAAGCATACAGTATCACATTTGAAACAGATTGAGTCCGCGCGGTCATAAAAATTGAGCTTTGCACGGAAGTGACCGGCGGACGCCCGCTTTGGGTCCTCGTCTGCCTCGAGTGCACGCGGACATCCGCGGAGTCAAATACGCCGGAGTATGTGGGGGCCTGAGCCTAGCGCATGTTCTTCACACTGTACATGAGCAAACAGACATGTTACCGCAGAATAAACGTCACAAGCAGCTCCGTGTTTCCTCCACTTTCTGACCGTGGTAGGCTATCATCAGGTTGCTCTGACTCCACACTGACAGGCTTCTTTAGCCGGGACAGACGAACTGATGCTCCACACGTTCACAATCGCTTCAGTTGCCATCGGCTCCACCTCCACTCATTTCCTCCCTCTTTTACAACTTTCACTTTATCACAGCTTGGGATCAATAAAGTATATCTATCTATCTATCCATCTTATCCTTCCTCCCTTTAGCTGCAGCAGCTCAAACAAGCTCTGCATGCTCAGGACAGGAGGCGGAGTATCAGACGGAAGTGTGGCCGGCTGCTGTCGCGCATATTTACTTTCATGTGATATCGAGGAATAGGGCCATAGCTTATTATCGAAATCGTTCAAAGATTTATCGCGATCCCGTATCGAGATCGTTATATCGCCCAGCCCTAAACGGATGACACTCGGCGTTGCTGTACAGTTGCACACTAACCCAGTTAACCGGTGATGAATTGCTGTAGGTTGCAGCTGTCCTTGGCATTCCTTCCTCGTTGCTGAAGACAATAGGGAAGCAGTGGGATTAAACACTCACACATTATCAGATCACCGCATTTTCGCTCCGTAACGAACGGTGGCTCAACTGCACCAGCGATTCTGTGATCTACAACGTATCGTCAGGTAATTATCCGCACAATAGGTAAAGGTGGAAAATGACCAAACTCATACTTGGATTGTATTTGCCTGTTGAATATTAATAGCTTGGTCTTTGACATACATTTAGATGAAACTGTTTATGAAAAGAGCAAACACGGAGCTTTTTAATGCCTGGTGAATGTCACATGTTAACCCCAATATCACCTTCCAGTAATGAGCTTTCATTTTTGAGCAAATTTTCCCAAAATGCGTATTGAAGTTAAATAAGAGCAGTTTAAATAACAGGCTGGGTGTTCCCCCCCCCCCCCCCCCCCCCCGTAGCGCTGATGAATGCAGATGAACGCCTGTCATTCTGGGAACACGGCTCACGCACGTTGCATGCCTCGAAGAAGGTCACATTGTGTGCTTCGTACAATCAGGAGATGGTGCCTGGCTCCAGAAACACTTGGTGTGTGTGTTTGATTGCATGTCCATATGACCAAGTATCCATGTGTATTTATAAACCCAGTGTGTGTTCATGTGTCTGCATCCATGACTGTGTGCATTATTGTGTGTCCAAGAGGCCTTGCTTGGGTTTGTGTCTTGTTGCACGTCGTCTACCAACAGAGCTATTTGTTGTCTGTGTGTCTGTGTGTGTGTGTGCATACACCGGCGGCCTGTGTTCTTCTTCCCACTGAATCATTGATGAGGCTGTAATTCAAACGCTGGCCCTCCTATTTCTTCCCCTACCTTCTGTCATCGAGTTAGCCTCCCTCCCTCCCAGCGCAGCTTACAGGAAAACCAGTCGGCTGCTCTGACGAAGCACAGACAGCAGACTGGCCCTGGAAACTGCAAAAAAAAAAAAAAAAGCAACCGCTAGTTAAAAAATGGACAAAACATAGGAACAAGTGGTCTCTGCTGCTTTTAAGCTTTTCTGGTTTTATTTTTTGGGTTTGTTTGTTCACCATGCTATGACGTTCACACGGTGGTATTTGTTTTCCTCTCCGGAGATTAGTAATTCCAGTCCTGTGTGCTTGTATAGATAACATTTGATTAAACCATGAGAATATCTTCCTGTCCAACAAAACTAGTAGAGCTGAAACAGTTTGTTAATTAACCAATTAGTCAATCAAGACAAAAATGCCAAGACTCCCAAATTCAGCCGGTTTTCAAAGTCTTTAATCGTAGTAAACTGAAACTCTTTGGGATTTGTTTGACAGACAAACAATAACATTAGGAAAGATTGATTGATCCTAGCCTAAACTGGAATAGTAACCTGATGACAACATTATGTAACAAAAGATATTTTTTGGAAATGTCTGACGAATAAGTTCGGGTAAGTGCACCTATTATAGACCCTCGTGTGAAATTAATTTCTTCCATTCCTCCTCCCATAAAAAAAACGTTTTCTCCTATTTTAGCCGCTATTTTCGAGGCTTATTCCAAGTCTTCTTTTAATTTAAGGGAGCCTAAGTTAGATTTTGGGAAGTCTGATTCACATGAACGTTACAGAAGGTATTCATAAATAAAAACAGAGCCACCACTGTTTTTAATTATTCCCCTCTAAGCTGCTTTTATTAGCCAGTATTACGACCAGTGGAAAGAAGAGGGAGACATCGGGATGATGATGGGACACATTGGTCATGGGTCGTATTCTCCCTTTTCTCAGTACCTGACATATTTTCTGCTGCTCTGATCCTCCAAAACAGCCTCAGGCTCCGACTGAGGACCCTGTTTTCTGTGGGAGCGGTCCTCCAGCCTGTGGAGATGCCAGTCTCTTGGAGCAACCGGTAGTTTGTTTTGATGAGTTAATTTAATTCTCAGCAGGAATTTGGCGCCGAAGGGTCCGACTCCAGTCTCTCCATTTAGGAACGGAGAGGGTGGAGGTGCGAGTGGTCTGCGCTCCTCGTGCACTGGGGGAAAAAGATCTGGTCCTCCTTTTGTGCACTTTTGAAGTCTGAAAAGTGTGTATTTTTCTTGGTGCCCCTGCTTGGACGTGTGATGTGTGATGTGTGATGTTCACGGTTGAAACCGGTTCAGAGAGGTGTGACTGTTTCAGCAGCTCAGATCGTTTTCAGATGTGTCCTCGTGGGTCAGTCTTCTGGTGCCATCTTCACTATGTTCACATCTGCTTTCAACAACACGGCCCCGGGGTTTACATTCCTCACCGTGTTTCTAATGTCCAAGTCCTTTTCCTGACCTGCTCCACATATTTCATGCCTTGCTGTTTATAGCTGATGAGTGCGAGTATTGTTGTGGCAACGCTTCCTCTGATCAAGTGCCTGGAGTCGAGCCCAAGTGGATTATTCTAATCGGCCTTGTTACAGACTACTTCTTTTTTCCGTCGTAGCCGCCGCAGCTACGGAAGATCCTCCTAAAAGTAGCGCAACGTGTCTTAATATTGACCACTTCAGTGTCAATGTGGCCTCCGTGTGTCTGTCACAGCACATGGTGAAGTGGCGTGCTGCTGTGTGCACCAGTTTATAAGGTCTCTTTTGCAGGGTAATGGTTCCTCCAGAGAGATCCAGACACCGCTGAGCGTGGATGTCTTGTAATATGTTTTGCGTAAAAAAGGGAGGAAATTTAACCACATATAAAAGAAAAGAAAAATGACAGATGGTCTGAGGCTAATTAATTTTTTATTTGCCATGTTACAGAGCATGTGTGCGCCATCCTGAGTAAACAGGATATTCATAAATCTTACGTTTATGGCATTTGGCAGATGCTCTCATCCAGAGCAAATTACAGTTCTGCTCAACTTTAGTGATTGAGACGAACAAAAACCAAATCAGATGCAGTGAAGACTGATGTGCTGTATATTTGGTTGCAGTCAAATTGCCCCAGTGATTAGCTGGCCCCAAGGTGCTGCAGGCAGTAACTGAGTAAATATAATGACTCTTCTTCAAACACAGATGACCTCACCATAGCAGTTTTATTCTGTAGAAAAGATTTTCTTTCTTTTTTTCTAGGACAGAGATGAAAATGGTTGGACTAAACAAGACATTTCATAAAGGCAGACATTTCTGCAGACCTTTAGCTAGTGTTTACACTCCTGTTTTGGAGAAGCACTATGAAGCAGTGTCACACAGAGTTTACCAGGGGTGAAGTGCAGTTTTGAGAGTATTTCTATCTTCTCCTACTTTCTCCTTTACTGTCTACTCCACTTCATGCTCCTTTAGCTCTGTGTTTGGTCTCTGCTTTTCTTTTTTTGTGATCAAATGTTTTACTAGAATTTGAAAGGCATCTTCATCCATTCAACAGCACAGTAGCAGTCAAAAATGTTAAAACACTAAACAACATAAAAGATCAGTGAATTAGAAGAAGGATAACCAGCCTCTAAAAAGTACACACATGAAGTAAATTAAAAATACATTCAACATTTACAACAGGAAAATTAATAAACATTCAACATCTACCAGAATTGAGTATGTACATACTTTGGTCTCTGCTTTTCTTTAGCTGCTAAATGCATCACTTTGTTCATTAGTGAGTTGTCTGTCTGCTGTTTTGTATTGAGCACTTGGCTGAAAACAACAGTCATGTTTCCATCAGCCTGTTTTGATGCATATCTAGAAGGATCACATCGGAAAATTATGATGGAAACACCATAATTCGAACTAAAATCCCCTGATTCGCACAAACTAAAATACGCTCACTAGAGCTGGGTTTTGGTTGATTCGAAAGGGATGGAAACGGCTGTGTTCGAATTAACGACGTAGCTCACTTTCACCCCAACCGAACTGTGTTTGCGGTTCTCTCACAAGACAACAACATGGCGAACAACATAAGATTTGTGTGGACGGAGGACGAAACAGTAACTTTTTTAACGTTAATAAAGGAGAAAAACATCACTGCTATCCTCGACAGCAAGGCAACAAAGAAACGCCACCATTTACCAGGAACTCCGTGGGGAAATGTTTATCCACACTCCGGGTTTGTAGTTTTCAGTCCGTACTTTTAATGGAAACACATATGATTCGAATTTCTTTTAATGCGTATTTCCCAGTTATTCAAATCACTTTTGGATGGAAACATTGGTTAGTGAGTCAAGCGAAGTTACAGCCAAACAGCTGAACAGTGAGATAAAACTACGATAGAGTAGCAAACCTCAAACAAAGCTGCTGATAGAAAATATCAATTATGGCTGCTTTATGCATTATGTTTTTCTAGTATTTGTGTGATTAAGAGTATTGAACATCTTGTCAGGTGTGTTTTGGACTCAGACAAGTTAAATCTCACTAAACTAACCGCCCCCTTTGTCTCCAGTGTTTCCTAACCTGGACGTGACAGCCTGTCTGTTAAAATGTGCCCGCTGTTGTTGTTCCTTCCTTCCTTCCTCTCGAGCAAAAGAGTCACGGGGGCTCATGTGAATCCAGCGAGCACAGTATGTTTCCATCCATCTTGGTGTAAATACTGGACCACACACACACACACACACACACACACACACTCACACACAGCCATACTGGAAGTCTTCTCTGGGGACCACTGAACATGACAAGTGCGCGCCTGTCTGTGAGTGGGCAGGGAATTGGGACTTCCTGTGTGCATCGACACGCTGACTCTGTGTAAATCACTTTGCAGCAGGCTGGCTACAGGCGTGCCCGTGGTCAGACAGACATGTTTCTGTGCCGTGTGCACTTGGATTCAAAATAATCAGTGAAATATACTAAAATCACGCCCACACACTCTCAAAAAAACCCAAAAACCCACAATATTATTCTGCTCCTATCGTCTCATCTTCTACTCAGAGACCTGTTAGGAATTCACACTCTGGTTTGTATTGATAGTACCGTCTTATCTCCCGTGCACACTCAGGAGATGTAATTCACCCTACATTAATTTTCTGTAATGTTGCATCAGCAGTGATTTTTCCTGTCGTATAAGGTCCTCTCTCTGCCTGGTTTTTCGGAGGGTTCCTTCTTCCTCTGGATGGAAATGGTCGCCGCGTGCCAGCGCTCTTCGTGGTTTTTTATTCTGAGACAGAAGATTGGACTTATTGTGAGATCTGGTGGTGTGTGAATGGAAATGAGTCTGATCATTTCCCATTGGAGTCAGGAGGAACGGCCGCCAGCTAAACAGAGAGATGGAAAGAATATGAGCTGGTTGAGGCAGGCACATCCAGACAAACACATAAAAAAAAAAATCTGCATTCATTGACGGAGGAGGTGTTGAGGACCAATTTCTGGAGTAGGAAACATTAACACTAGCTGTTTGCCAAACACGGGCAGATTTTAGATGTGTCTCTAAGTGTGTGTGTGTGTGTTGTCGTCCACTCGGTTTGGCAGGTAGGCAGCAAGCGATCTCTCTCTCTTCTGCTGGCTGCTGCACTGAGTGAAAACTGCAGTCACAATCATCAGGAGATGGACGGTCATCATTAATCATCCCCCGTTTGAGGCGTGTGGTTTCCTGCTGTACTCTTTGTTGAGTGCTTCAGGTTCTGTGTGGGCCGTGGTACTGTAGCAGCAGCTAGGTTTTTGACTGACCATTAAACTGTTTGTATTCAAACATTAGACCGACTGTTTACACAACAAAAGGATTCACAGCTATCTAAAGATATCTCAGCTCTTGAGCCAATCTGCTAACTCTGCATAGGGGGGGGCATTAGAGCGTTTTAAAGTGATTACATCAGCTAAAGAAATCTTGGTCCACTTCCAGTCCTTTGTTTGTTTTTTTGTAAGCGATTGCACTCTTTGCACTCCAGGTGCCAAAAACACCCCATGAACTCTGGACACACTGAAATAAAGCACAGTGTCGCCACCATTTGAACCGCAGAGGAGCACAGACATAAGATGAAACAGCAGCCATCAGTTATAATTAGCAGCACAGTCCACACTCGCATCAACAGTGTGATATGTTTTTAGCCGTATTTTGCAGGCAAACTGTACCTTTCAAAGAGCTGCTGCTACAAAACTTAACCGTGCTATATTTACTTAATGTGGAGCAGATGTCAAACACATCTTTTTAAAACTGCTAGTTTTAATGTAGGCCCACTTAAAGCCTGGAGTGTGCACCATGTAGCTGTATTATGTTGGAGAATATAAATATTGAACTCAAGTGTTGAATCAGTTCCGGATGACAAAAAGAAGACACTAAGTGCAGGTCCAATGTGATATTTAAAAAAAAAGAAAAAAGAAAAAGGAAAGTTTAGCTAGAGAGGAAAAAAATAAACTTCAGATAACTCAATTGTTTCATTAGCGAACATCTAGAGGAGGATTTAGATATCTGATTGTCGATTAATCCTAGACTTTAGATAGTGGACTGAGCAACCGATACTGTTTCATCATGAACTTATTTCAATATACGGAAACAGACAGTATCATCATCCTCGGTTATGAGATATTCCCAAAATGAACACATGGCAATCACTGCGAGGAAAGAATCTGTCCCGAGACCTCTTGAAATCCTCACTGTCATCTTTGATTTTTTAGCTATTTAAACATTTGTTCATATGATACTATTTCTGGCATTGACTTAATCACTGTCATGTAAAAAATGTTCCTATTTCTGTCTGGCATTTCCAACATAGATTACTGGTCAGTGAAGACATCCTGTGGAGCTCGGAAAGGAAGTTTAAAACACCTGATGATCTTATCCCCACGTAACCTTTTAATAATAAATTTCACTTTTGTTTTCATAGTTCGTCACAGCTATTGTTTCTGCTGCTTATGTAACTCTCAGCGGACTGACTGGATTTGGTGCTTAAATCTTTGTCCTTCAGGAACAGGTAATGTTAGATAAGACTACTGACAGATGCAGAGCTAGACTGAACGCACTGTGTGTCTTGTTATTAACAGGTGAAACAGGTAAATCAGTGTCTGAACCACAGGATACGAACGTAATACGTAGAATATATTTGTAGGCAGTGGAGGCTATGTTGTTTTGTTTATCTGTTCATCCCTCTTTTTCATTACGATTTAACTTTTGAACATCTTGTTTTTCAAAGTTACCTCTTCATTTTATTTCAGTCTCATTTTTTCATCATGAAAAATAGGTCTCTCTTAAAACCATGCATGCTTAAACATTTACGTCCGCTTTCTAAAAACACTGGAAAACAGAGTATTTTCCTCCCATGTCCCAGATGACTTGGATAGAGATCCCCTTCTCCTTCCACTTCTTTTATTTTCCTCTCATGTTCTTGCCATCTGTTCATGTTCATCGATCGGACAAGTTTGACCAAAGGAGGAGACAGAAATGGGGAGGCAGAGGAGAAAAGAAGAGTCTGGCCTGGCGCCAGGTTTGCCAGCTCCCTCCTCCTCCTCCTCCTCCTCCTCTTCCCCACAGATCAGTTTCCGAGTCATCGAGCGTCTAATCTCCACAGCGCGCAAACCAATCCCTCTCCACTGACCCGACCGTGCAACTCTACACACCGGAGACCAGACCCAGACCGTCTGAAAACGAGCCCGCGCCCACACAAAATGCATTTCACTTGCATTACAAACACTCGGAGCAGATTAAAATCCCTGATGATGCGCACACAACCTCCCACACGCTTGAAAAAAAACAAAAAACGCTGCATGGTTAGCACATGGTTTGACTTGTTATTGACTGTTGTCGCGTTGAAATTGTTAATTGAACCCTCAGCACTTACAACGAGGATGAGGTTTATTGGTCATATCCAGCCCTCATCTCTTTTGCTACAACCATAAAAACCTCCGGCATGATGTGCTGCATACAGTAATGCTCCATTTTAGTCATCATGTGGAAAAAAAATAAAAGCCATTCCAAGAAACTGTAGGAAGCTTTCATCTGGTGCTCTCTCCTGCTTTCAAGCCCATAAACTGATGACTGATGACCCAGACCAATCAGGCCTTTTTATCCTACAATTAGCCTTTTTTTCCCTTCGTTTTGCTCCGCTGTCTGCATCAAGATAACTGAACATTGAGTCTGAATCACATTCTCAGTCGTCACAAGCTTCAGTGTCTTGGTTAATAACACTTTCCTGCAGAGGATAAATTTGGGACCAAGGTTCAGTCTGTGGATCTGAAAGGCCGACAGTTCCCTCACTTGGGATCCTCTTCTTCTTCTTCTGAGTGAGACATAATCTGGCGGAGGGCTGCGATGTTATCGTCTTTGTCTGTGAGCTGGGAGGTGGCCGACTGTCTGAAGAGTCTGTGGCGAGCTGGCTCTGCCACCGAGCAGCTGCTGTTCGTCGCAGGAAGTTGAGGCTTTTGACGTGGAGCTGGCTGCGTTCACATGGAGGTCCTCTTACAGACGAACTGGCCCATCGACTGCTCCAGCTCTGGTTCTCCAAAGTCTCAGATCTGTTTTATATATTTCTGATAAACAGGGCTCCAGACTAACTTTTTCTACAAAGAGCACAGTGGCCCCCTAATTTAAAGGGATGGTTCAACATTTTGGCAAATTGGCCCATTGCCATAATCCCTATAGTTTTAGGAGTAGGTTTGTTACCTTTAATTGTCGGTGCAAGCTGTTTTCAGAACAGCGGAGCAGAGCTGCGAGCTGCCCAGAGCTACGCTATGGAAGCTAATGGGATTTCTTGGTTTCCCTCATCAAACTCATCAAATACACAATCCAACAACTCCAAAACGCTCTCATGTACAAGTTGTGCCCTGCACATTCACCACGCTATGAGATAATAACAGAATGTTATGAGACAGAGTTGTTTTCGAGGTAAATTCATGCAAAACTGCTGATGCGCATTCCCAGCGGGGGCAGTTTTTTGGCAAGCAGTCTCTGCATTTGCCTCGAAAACAACTCCGTCTTGTAACTTTCACCTTTACACATTTCACCTTTATCACTAAATAAAAGTGCAGCTCCTGCAACTTGGATGTTGCTCTTGTTCATACCATGATTTCAATCATTAATATTACGTAGATTATTATTTAATTACATATTGTGCAGCTCTAATATGTAATTATGTAATGTAATATCCTCGAGTTATGAACAGTTGGTCAGACCAAACAAACTACTGTATGTGAAGAGTTCACCGTGCACTCTGGAGTATTTGATATATTAATGAATAAACTAATTGGTAATGAAATCAAGTTTACACTATAATGTGATAATCTCTTTGCATAGATTCCATCTTCCATCTGTTTTTAAGATTTCCTGAGTATTGAATGGTTCTTTAGAGACTTGGTTTGAGGTGCAGTGATTGTGACTGTGACATATTGTTAAACTTCAATATAAATATTGGTGTTACAGTGGAAATGTGCTGTTGTACGTCACAGATAATTCAATTTCAACACTTTTAAGTTTGCGCTGTGCCTCCTCCTGAGAGACCTCCTCATCACTGTCGTTGGGTCTGACCGTAGCACGGATATTTCTGTCTTTTCTCTTCCACTGAGCTGAAAGACCTACCCCTGCTCTCCAAACAGGACACGGGTTAAGTGGGTTGGAGTTCCTCTTGGAGTGGGATTTTGACAAAGGACCCTTTTGTTAAGACGAGGCGAGGTCAGCCTGATTTCTTAGCAGCATGAGGTACAGTGAGATCAGCTGAGTATACTCCCTCCACTTGGTCCACCAGCACCTTTAGATTTTTTTTTTTGCTCCTATCTCCCATTCAACTGGTAAATTGTGTCTGTGGTTTAGTTTATGCAAAAAAGGATTGAGTCAGTACCAAGGAATAGAAACCTGACCCGAGTGTGACAGTGTGTTGCTGACATTATGATAAACCTGCCTTCACCATTAAAGCATCTTTAGTTTCTACCGGAAAGTAGACTAACCACTCACTCCCTGAAGTAGCTGAGTCAAATGACTTCTGCACTTTCGTTTTTCATTTTGTGCTTGTAGCTCCTGTTTTTTCTTTTCTTCATTTTTTAAAATACTCAATATTGTAGCTGCGTTGATGATTAGTCGATTCAATCAAAAGAAAATCAATCTGCCAAATATTTGCTGCTCAAATGAAAAAATCTGCAGCTTTCCTTTGTTTTATGTGAATACAACATACATTTTGACAGAAGACATTGGCCTCTAAGGACTTGTGAGGGTTGATAATGAAAGTAGTCATTAGTTAAAGTCCTGCTCAGCAATATACTGAAGGTTTAACACATCCCACCCCTTATTATGAGAAATATGTAATCTTCTCACTCTTCTGCTCAGCACAGCTTAATGCAGAGTCTCATGTTTTAGCGGTAAGACTCATTTTAATGTCTTTGTGATAACATCAGTTTGCTGAGGTGGTTGGCAGCGGAGGGGGGTGCACCAGCGTTTGGTTTAGCAGCAGCAAAACGGTGCAAATGTGCAGCATCAAGAGCTGAGAACAAGAGAAACACGGTGGGTTGCCCTACATCGCCCCGTCTTCTGTTTCCATCACCGGTCTCTATTTCCACCGTAGTCGGGTAATTTTTGAGACAACAGTCGGTTTGTAAAAAGATTACAGCTACAGCTCTGTGTATGAAGATTCAGATGCAGCTGGTGGGGGGGGGGGGTGTGCAAAGATAAAAAAGACTGTAGAGTGTGTGTTTTTTTTATTTTTTTCAGTTTTTGGAAATAGTTTGCTTGCTAAAGCTTTTGAAGAACACGTGTGGTTGAGTGCTCAGTGTGGAACAGCTGGGGAGCTCAAAGCCTCTCGCTCACCGTCGCAAGGGGAACATGAAAGGTGTGAAACACCTAAGAGCCTCAGTATTTACGGATGTGGTGAGAGCCAAGTGAAACTGGGATGATTAGGTATCTGATGACCTTCTTGATGAAAAGTACTGACAAAGATCACAGCAGCCACCTAATAAAATGTTTTTTTTCCCCCCATTTTTACACCGTGCTAACACAACAACTGTCAACCACTTTCAGCCCACATCTTATTGACACCTAGTTTTAGCCCCAGTGGGCAGAATATCAGTAGCACTTTGAGTGTCATAACAAAACTGAAAAAAGAAAAAAGTAAAAGTGAATACATAACTCTCATGTTTCTAAACACATCCTGGAGACAGCTGGTCGATTTGCTAACATATGATTATTGCCTCACTTTCAGGAAAAGAAATATGAGAAACCCAAGAAAGATGGATTCATTTTCAGCAAGTCATTTGTTAAAAACTCCTGGCGCTGTATTAATTCAAAGAAAAAAGGGACAGATATTATTAAATGAAATTGAATCTCACAAATAGGCCACTATTTCAAAATTATATACCACAGAAACACAAAAGTACAGTGTAGGTTGTTGTCTTTTCCAGTCGGAGCAGGTGTGCTTCACATTAAATAGCTCCACACGTCCACGGAGCCAGAAACATGTCAGCCTCTTGAAGTCTATTCCAGGCATCTGTTATTATTTATTGATCTGATGACCCACTTTACTGGGAGGATATCATTACCACTTTCCAGTAATGAAGATGTTACACCGTTTAGGAGGTCCTGGTTTCCTTTTCTTTTGTGTCCATCTCTGACCTGGTGTTTTTTTTTTGTTCGTACAGCGTTTGGCTGTGTGACGTCTTTATCAGTTTTTGCGTCTTCTGTTTTTGTTGTTGCTTGTCCTATTTTTTATTCCACAGTCACAGATTTGTGACGTTTATTAGATAAATGGTTCACTCGAACATCACTGGACTCTGTTTTTATCGGATCTGCCAAGTTAAAACAGGATAATACATTTATCCATTTGCCTGTCCTTTATTTGGTTCTGCGTCTGTTTTTTGTCTCAGATCACAGTCTTGAGTCCTTTAATATTGGATATTTACCGACTCGCACTTCAATCTGATATGTACGTTTATCTAAAGTTTGATTTAAAATGAATCTGACTGAAATAAGAGGTGTAGCCTTCTAGGTTTGGCACAGCTTCTTCTTGACAAGTTCTTTGATCCACACGCTTCTTTAAAAAAGTTGAAAAGCTTAAATTATAGACACCCTGTTGATGATGTGTCACTTTGTCTGTGAGTTTTGTTTGGAACAAAGTGATGCTCCTGCTTTTTAACCCGTAAACAGTCTTTGGCTGAGGACAGGCACTGGCTTGCGAGAGCAGCAAACAAACCTGAAAGTTGAAAGTTTAATGTTGGTAAGACATCAAGTTACTCCTGGAATGAATGTTAATTAGTGACATCTGAGAGGACACCGCTGCTGCCGGTGTCGTTTGAAGGCAACAGTTTGTGGCCGCTAAAATGAAAAAGCTGCCAGCTGAAAGTTTGTACACGTGGATCTTTGCTCATAATAAGAGAGCGAGACGAGATGACGGATTTGTCACTGTCACACCTTGATGAGTTGTGTGTGTACTTTGCAAACTGGGTGTCAGAAAACAGTCGAGTCATTTTTCACGTTCACACTACACAGTTTTTATTTGCATAAAAGAGAGCGAGGTGTTTGTAGCCTGGTGCTCAGCTGCCTGTCGTTAAGTAAGAGTTACACCAGCAGCAGCAGCAGGCTGAGGTGGACCAACCACTGTAAAAAGAATAGATTGGATTTCATCTGATTCAGGATCAGCTCAGGGCATCCCTACTCAGGTACCATTTAAATGTTTATCCCCGAAGCTCATTTCTGTCGTTGCGGTGGTGGGACGAAGCGGCCGAAAACAGGTTTGTAAATCACTGGTGAATATTAGCTGTCATCTTCTGTAGGTGTCAGGTACGGGGGCTTTCTGTCACATGAACCTGCAGCTTAAAGGACAATTCCAGGCAAATTTCAACCTGCGGCTCTAGTTTCCTTAGTATTTTAGGTCTAAAAGAATGAATCTGAAGATTTTCTTTTTAATGTCTCCTGTTATGCAGTAGTTCTGTCTGTCCCTGCATCGCCACAGCAGCGTATAATGCAGTGGTTCCCAACCTTTCTTGGTTGCAGCTGTCAATCAAGATGCGCCAGCTCAGATGTTTTTATACGCTGCATTCTATTTGAACTCGATTTATATATTTGAGAAAGTGAAAGTATAGAATACAGTTGTTTAGAATTGTGTGTGGTGTTTTTAATCATAATTTTAAAAGAATAATAATTAGTTAAAAAGATATTTTTATCAGTAATTTTTTTTTTCAATTACTAGACACAGAGGGGTTTGTTTACTTCAAGAAAGCCGACATGTTTGTAAACAGAGCTATAATACGAAGTCTCGCGAAGTCTCAGGCGGGAGTCAAGTTGATGTGCTAACTATGTCCAGGTAGAATAATAAACAATAGTCAGATTTACTGCTACGAAAACATTGTACCTCTGAGTTGATATTCCTTCAGATGACCTGTAGACAAAGTGAGCTGTCAACTTGACTCTCATGCGAGACTTCGTATTACAGCTCCGTTTACAAACATGTCGGCTTTCTTGAAGTAAACAAACTCCTAGGTGTATGTTTAAATACCCATCTGATGTTGTCTATGAAAGAAAAACAACTGTGGTTTTGTGGGATGTAAACGGCCTAAGATCTGTCCACTCCCATTATACGCTGCTGTGGCGCTGCGGGGACAGACAGAACTACTAAACTACAAACTACTAAATCTTCAGATTTATTCTTTTAGACCTAAAATATTAGGAAACTAGAGCCCCAGGTTGAATTTCCCCACCCTCAAGGCCTCAGTGCTTCTTCTACATGTTTCCTCGGCCACACGGCAGACTCAGCAGATCAGTTAGCGCCGCACTCGTACTGTAGGTCCGTCTGTCAGCTCCTCTTTGTCCATGACCCTGTTTAGAGGATCTTCTGACCCATTTTTTTTTTTTTTGATTTACGTACTGACCTACCAACCGAGAAAACACTTGCCTCTGGTTAAGTCGTTTGTTTCCACAGAGCCGCCATGTGCCTTGTCATTCTGAAAGTGTGTCATCCTTTGAGTTACCACAATCGTGCCCTTTCTGAAGCATTACAAACACACTTTTAAGTCAATACGAAAGCCAGTATCATGCAATGGATCCAGAAGAACTGTTAACTCAGAGTGTGATGAGGTGGATTATCGATGCTCTTGTCTGGTCACGGCTTTGTGGCGCTCTTTGGTGCTTTTTTACGCTGAATATAGGACAATAGTTTGACATGATGTGCTCAAAAGAAGAAGAAGCGCAGCTGTCACCCTGCTTCCGTGTTAAACCCCCTCCTCCTCCTCCCCTCGTATGCATGCATGTACACTTGTTTGTCATGTGTTGTTGTGCTCTGTTGGCAGTCAGGGCGAGTGGCAGGTGTCGCCCATGCCTTCTCTCCTTTGCAGTAAAGTTTTATGAGGGCTTTTGTAAGTGTGAGGTTGCTGTTCTCGCTGTCAGCAGCAGGTTGTTACAGTCCGTGACCCCGGCCTGCGGAGTCAGTCTCTCTGAGCTCTGGATCTATTGTTGTGTAGGACTGTGTGTGTCGGTAGCTAAGCAGCAGCTGGCACACGGCCACACCAAGCTCTGTGTCATGCAGAGTTTGCAGAGGCAGAGAGCTTAGTCAGACACACACAGTCACACACACACACACACTTAAAAATTATACACACACCCATACATATAACTAGACGTGCACTGGAGATGCCAGTTCGCAAACGGCTTCCTCACTCGGCCATTTTAGTGATCGATGTGCTCGGGTTTTCCTCAGTCGAAGGGTTTCATTTAAACGGGATCATTGGCGGGAGCTGCTTCCTGACATAAGCCAAGTAAATTAAGAAGAGAAATCACAGGTTAAATTAAAGAAAATAAAAGCTGTCACTCAAAACGGCTCTCGCTCCCACTCCACCGGTCATTATCCTTCATATAAAATGTCAATTAAGTGGAGCTTTTTAAATATTAAAACTGGCATCATCAATCACCGGCGAGATGGAAATCCCAGCCTCTGACATTAAAATCTAATGGCTTTCATTTCTATGCACCGACACAGACTCCTCTCCATACTTTTGACTGCTTTGCATACACATCGCTGTCTGAAAATAATGGTCCAATACGATCATAATTTCCCAGAGAGACCGGGGAGCCGGCTGCCGGAGCTGATGTCCCTGAGAAGGCGTGAGACGTGTGCTCTGGAGAGGCAGCTGCTGCTTTTTTTTTTGTTTGTTTGTTTTGTTGAATTCTTGATAACAGCGTTGAGACCAATAGATAACTCAGCTTTCTGTTCATCTGTTCAATACTCGGGCCTAGTTTTCTTTTGGTTGTTCAGTGTCTGGATCCATAGGTAAAATAAAATAAAAAAAAATCAATTCCCGGCCAGTCAACAGCCCACAGCTCCCTCGAGACTGCTTACTTAACCTACCGCACACAGTCACGTGTTATATGTGTGGAGAGGATTGCACATGCAAACAGCGTGGCGTTTCAGCATGCACTGATAATGCTGCATACTGTGTGTGTGTGGGATTAACCTCCTCTGTCATGGGAGCAGGTGGGGCTCAGCGCTTATGTCCAGTTTTGCCGGCCGGCCGAGTCGAACACACCCTTCTATCTCCACTTCCCCCCTTCTTCTTCTTCCTCCAGCTCCTTCATTAAACCAGGCAGAGCAACAACATCCTTCCTCCGACACAACCTCACTAGTGTCCACTCACTGTCAGATGATTCACAGCCGTTCCTGCCCTCGCTATCTGCTGGTTTTTTGTTCTGAAATATCAACAAGAGCTTGTCGTATAGAGAAAATGAAGTGCTTGCCTTCACTTAAATGTGATTAACCCTGGTGCAATTTCTTTCTGCGCTACTAGAGTTTCACCTCCGCCCTCTTTTTTTTCTTTTTCTCCCTCTCTGTGTGTGATGAAGCTGTTTATAGCTCGCAGCTATACTGAGCTGCGGTGTGATGTACTTATTGTAGATTTTTTTGTTAACACTTCAGGAGTGAGACATTGGGATGTGAGCTCGAAGTCAAAGTGTCACATCTTCAGGTGTGAGGCTGTGAAAAGTTTGTCTGATTGTAAAGGTTTTGAGTTAGCAGACGCTATCTGTAGTTGTGTTTCCATGACCCCCCATTAGAAATGCACGGAAAAACCTACATTTCGGAAAACCTTTTTCAGACGTGTCGATAATCGAAGTGCATCTCAAAAGTGTAATGGAAACAATTTTTTTTTTGCATTTACACGTCACTCCAGGTCTGATAAGATATGACCCCGTTGGTAATTGTTTGCGTTTCCCTTCGCTCTCCCTCTCTACCGTCGGTTTTGAGTCGTCCCGTCATGTCACCACAGTCCACAGTTGCTAAATCAGTACACGCAAAATGTTTTGAATGTCCATCTTCCTTAAAATTGAGTCTCATGGGCCGTGATTATATGACAAAAAGGGACATTGCTGTTAAAAGTCTGTTCTTTATTCACACTTTGTACCGTTTCCACCCAACCGGGTTAATTCAATAAAACGTAGGCGTGCTAGGTTCAGTCTGATAACATGTCTGTATGAATAACCAAACAATAGTTCCTTCTGTTACAGTCACAAGACCTTTAGGCTTTGCGAGAATTACGGCTCATTCGCAAAACACCTTACAATGGAAACACCTGCAAATAGCAATTGTGCTTTTTCGAAATTTTAGAAATATCAGCGCTTTTATTTTGTGAAAACCTGTAGTGGAAACGCAGCTTGTGTGACCTTTCACCTGTAATATGTCCAACAGGTTGATTTTCTCTGGTGCGTGTTTCTCTGACAGGGCTCAGTTCATGACATTTTTGTTATGGTGTGTTGGTGATAGACAACGGGCTGGTCTGGGTATTTCTCTACTTCTGCTTCTTTTCCCCCCACACACATCAAAAACAACAAAAACATCCAGTGAGCAGCAGCAGCAGCAGCAGCAGCAGCTCTGCTAAAAAGGAAACGCCTTAATGATGAGAGAGGTCAGAGGAGAATGACCAGACTGGTTGGAGCTGACATAAGGGCCACAGTGACGCGGATAACCACTCACTCTTTACAGCTGTGGTGAGTGAGGAGAAAAGCAGCTGAGAGGGAACAACATGTTGAACTTTTTGCAGCAGCAGCAGCAGCAGCAGCAGACGAACAACAAGAACAGAAGTCTGAGGCTGCACAGACGCAGACTTTCACCAACGTTGGACAGATGAAGACTGGAAAAAATCGTAGTCTGGTCCAATTTTGTGCTGAGGCAGCATGAATCCATGGACCCAACCAACCTGCCTTGTGTCAACAGCCCAGACTGGCGGTGGTGGTGTGATGGTGTAGGGAATGTTTTCTTGGCTCACTCTGTGCCCCCTTAATACCAATCAATCATGGTCTGAGTGCCACAGCCTGTCTGAGCATCACTGCTGCTGACCGTGTGCATTCCTTCATGGTCACAGTTGACCATCTTCTAAACCAACGGCCACTTCCAGCAGCAGGATAATGATCCATGTCGCAAAGTAAAAAAATGTTGTCGTCTCAGGCTGGTTTTAAAGGGGAACTATGTAAGTCCAGTCGCTTTTCCGCTGTTTCGCTAACCCTCCTCTCGGCCATGTGCATTTATTTACAAGAAAACCAGCGAGAAATCGATCAATAGAGCGGTAGATAACGTTATATATCATATACGATGTTACGACAGGTATATTTGTGTAGTTTAATCTGTCATAGACAAGAGATTACAGGTTAAAAGGTGTGTCGCCGTGCCGCCGAGACGAGAGCTGTAACAAGTTACATTTATTTAACCATCACAATTACTCCAGAGCTGTTTAATTGAGGTAAAAATCCTGCATAGTTCCTCTTTAATGAACGAAACTCAGTGAGTTCAGATCTGAATCCAATAGAAGATCTTTGAGAAGCGGAGATTTTGTAGCTCAAATGTGCAAATCTGCAGTGCAAGTGATACAATCTGCAAGTGATACAATCACGTCACCGTGGACCAGATCTGCTAAAAGGATCTTAATCCAATCTTCTAAATCAGTTTTCACTCTGATAAACTGAAACATTTGCATAGATAGACACCGGACTTATAAGAGACACGAGTTGATGTGTTTTTTTTTTTATTGTAAAGTGTTCTGTGCTGTCATCGGCGGCTTTTCTTTTCGTCTTCTTAATGAGGTGTGTCAGTGTATCGAAGAAACAGGTCTAATGATGAGCAGAGCTGGCTGTAGTGGAAACCTCGAACTTCCTGTTTCTGAGGGGAAGCTGTGTGTGTGTGTTGGTGTGTGTGTGTGTGCACCCACAGCCCTCCTTACTGCATGAGCATCTTCATATGTATATTAATCAAACAGTAAAAAACTGTTGCAGTCATAACTTGTATGTGCGACTGTGCGTGTTAGGAGGACTTTTCTTTTTCATGTTTCGGTCGTTGTTGGTGTTATTGACAGATTGTGCTGCTGTATCAATAACTCAACTCATTACAGACTATATCATATCGTCCCTTTTTGTTGCGTAGCTGTTGCTCCTACAGTACAAACACTGTCTTTGCTCCAGGATGTGGAGAGCTGCTTATTTACCTGGAAGGCCTCTGCATGAACTTCTCCCACTTGGTCTGATGGGACCGTCTCTGCTGTTCGGTGCTGAGGAACAAAAGCTCCCCCCTCCCCACTCATCATCAAAACACTGTACTTCCTATGCTTTATTCATATGTGGTTCTGCACTCTCTTAGCAGAAAGGCACTCTGGGACCGGTAGGAGAAATGTTCTGCCTGAAATGAGGATGTCTGCTGCTCGGTGGTTAAGTGGTGTTTTTGTTTTGGGAGAGATAGCTCGACATATTTATAGTATAAGAGCGGTGAGGCCACGCAGGGAGGGTCACAAGTTGAACTTAAACCCATGATGATGTCGAGAGTGCATGAGATCGTCCTCAGCTTATTGTAACAGGAAGTCCATCCTCTCCTTTCTTTTTCTCATGCATCATTTTCTCACACACACACAGCCTCTTCTCAAAAAATTTTTTCTGCTGTGATTTCCTGTGTCTTCTGTGTTTTGTTTTTGACTCAACCTCTGCAGTCGGCATTTACCACCAGGCAGAATGTGGCATTTACAGAAATCTGGCTCACCAAGAAATCACATGAGTTCCTTGGTTGTGACCCCGATGCTCTGATCTAGGTTTTTTTTCTTGTATTTGAAGCTTTATAGCAACATCATGGAAGGTTGAAAGTTGTGTGTGGGTGAGTTTTCATATCAGCCCTTTGAAGCAGCTCCAAAAAAATCTTTGATATGACTAGGTTGCACGCTTGAAAAGGAAGTTAAGTTCCTGTTTTCCCTTATTTATGTTTTCATAATTCATAATGCCTTTTCTCTTTGTACCGTGGTTTTGTTTTGTTGTTACTGTGAACTCCGGTGCTGAATGGGGAACAACTACTGTAGACGGACATGTGTCACCTGCTTTTCGATTGTCATCACACAGGAGCTTGCATCCATTTGCATGCAAACAGCTCGATGGCCAACATTTCCAACCCCGAGGGCTCGTTCAAACTCGAAACAACCCTGCATTATAAAAAAAGAAAAAAGAAAAGAAAAAATAGAAAGGTTTATAAAACTATCACTCAGGAGTGTTCAACTTTATAGATTGAATTGTGTTGTGGTGAAAGCTGCAAACCACCCTGTGTCTTGTTGTTGACTCATTCAAATGACCATCATGTGCGCTGCTGCTTACACAAAGCCACAAACTGTGAAGTCTAGGGCTGCCCCCGACCAAGAGATTTTCTTGGTCGACCAATAGTCGTCATTCAGGGCCATTAGTCGACTAATCGTGATATTCTGATTATTTATTTCAACACATCACACAGCTTATGAAGTTGATGTAACACAATATTATTATAACCTTTATTTAGACTCGTATATATATTGAGGTAGCAAACTCATTTACAATATAGCCAAGACAAAGGAGTACATTCAAAACAATCAACACAACTAACAGAAGATCACATTGAAAATAAATTGACAATCAGGAAGATGAGTCAGTTAAAACAGGAGCAGTTGGTGGTAAAATAAGATACAATTAGGGAACTAAATTGCCTTAATGATAAAAAAGGAGGTGAGTTTAAGATTCTGCATAAGTGTTTCAAGTTGCAGGTGCACAGAATGAAACATTTTAGTTTCTTTTTAAAATGTAGGTAATGAATAAATAGCTCTACAGCAATCTAAAACTTGTGCGATATCATGATATTAATAGTTAACTGTCTAATAACGAAAAAAACATCCTGACAGTGAGTGAGTGTCATGTCTTCCTGTATCTGGCCCTTCAAATTAAAAGCCCTCTAGCCTTTCATACACTGTTCAGTCATATAGATTTTGACTTAATTTTGACAAGACACAACTCTAAATATTTTTTGTTTTTTTTTCTGCGACCAATTGACCAATGACTTCTTGGGCGACTATTTTGGGGCAGCCCTGGTGAAGACTATTCACAGTCTGCGTGGAATTAAACATCAGCTGAAATCTCCACTAATTGCATTTGAATCCTGTTTCCTCCCGTTAGGCCTCCGTGAGTAAACACACTAATCTTTGTGCTAATCCTCTCTTTGTCACCGTGCAGGGCGGGACGAGCGCTGCGGGAGACGGACACATGAAGCATGAGAGGGTGGAGCTGAGGATCAGCTGACCCTTCCCCTTTCCTTCTCCTCCTTTCCCCCCCGTTCGCCATTCGATCAGCACCCCCTCCCTCCCTCCCTCCCTCCCTCTCCTTCCTTTCCTCTTCCTGTCTCCCCCCTCCATCACCCTGTTGGATCTCACCGGTCTCGCCTCCCCCCTCAATCAGCCGTGCCCAATGTACTCGCCAGAGCAGGAAAACATCTCCACCACCGCCTCCACCAAAGTGCCAGTGAAGTATGGAGAGCTCATTGTGCTGGGGTAAGCACCTGCAAATTACAAACACATATCATTATTTCCATAATACGCCAGTAAAGAAGAAGACCATGAGACAAGACAAGATTATATAATCAATAATCAGCACATTAATCATTCAGTCCAATGGTCAAGGTAATAGCTTATTATTTCCCTGAATTGACAGTCCTTTTCCAGACAGAGATATTGAATTTGTTGATACAGTACGTCTTCACTCTTGTGGATGAGGTTTGTTTTCTTGGTAACTATATGAGAGTAGATTGAATGTGAACTGTGTGTTTTGGCGACGATCGACTGTATTGGTCATTGTTGGAGCAGTGAGTCATGGCTGATAATGGCTGGATGTGTTGGTCATCACAGTCGCTGGTGGATCCAGTTCAGTCCAATCAGTGTTTCCAACCAACACGCCCGCCGTTCGCTGCGTTCTTCCTTTGAAACCGCATGAGTTCACTGTGTGCACAAAGACACAAACAGAGCCCGACCCCTGTGTGATTTCTGCTTTTAAATTGAAGACAGTTGGGATCTGGAGGTGACGACTTATTGGAGCTCTTTGGACCAAGTCCGGGTCAGCGAGTGTAAAGAATATAATCTCAACTCGACAGCCGCTGACAGTTGTTATTGTAAACTTTTTTCTTTTTCTTTTAAATCATGAAACAAAGTTCACTCGCCTCTCTGCTGAATGATCCGTGTTGCCTCCATCCTGGATCTCATCCAAACTCTTTTCTCCCATTCACCACCCGCTGTGCTGCATATACAGTAAACAGCACAAGCTGCTGGTGGCCGTCCACTTTGTTTTGTACAAGAACATGTAACAGTTGATGGGGTCGTCACCGCTGACCAGTCACTTCACTGTGCTCTCTTGTGTGTTTAACTTTGTTGTAGGCTGAGCTCCAGAATAACTTATTTTATTCAGAGCTCAGTGGCCTCCTAATTTACAAAATTTTAGGAGTGCAAGTGGAAAATGTAGGGGCGCACACTGTAAGTAAGTAAGTACATTTTTATTTATATAGCATCCTTCATAGTACGTGTACACAGAGTGCTTAACAGTATATGCAATAAAACCACAGTTCAATCGACACAAACTGGAAAAACAACAACAAAAACATATAGGAAACTTATGGACAGAGCATATACTGTAGCAAAGCCCTGTGTATAAAGCAATGCACTGGCCTTGCAATGCGGGATAAATAAAATACAGTAACACATAGTCACATGGCACTGCAAGGCCAGAGGAAGTTGAAACAGGCAGTTAAGAGAGCAACATACAGTGGTAAGTGGGTACCGCCTAACACTCAAAGGCTTGTCTGTACAAATAAACACAGCTAATATTCACATTTTCCTTCTCATTAATGATCCTCACACATACTGGCCTGCTGCCTGTAATGACGGATACCGGATTCTTTGAGTTGCCCCTTCCATGTTTAAATGGCAAGCAAATTTACTGGTTAACACATGTGCAAGTAGATGAAATATTTACTTGCACTGTCTCAATTTTTAGGGGCAAAATGCTGACATTTCGGGGCAGACTGGAGCCCTGGTTGTAGGACTGGGTATCGCTACTGATTCTCTTTTTTTCTCCACGGTTTTAATACCAATTTGCTTGGTTATGAAAGAGATTTTCACAAAACTAATGTTGCAAATTGTACAAAGATGTAACTCTCTAGCCTGGTGTATTATTAAAAATATTAATGCTACAGTATAATACATTTTTGCAAAAAAGCAGTTACATTAATGCACATTTATTTAAAATTACCCACTACAGAAGTAAAAAGTGCAACAGTGCAATGACGTCCAGCCCTACTCAGTTGTAAGGTTTATTTTACTTTATTTAATCCTCTGTAGTCCCTTTCGTTTCTTTTGAGGATAGATGAGCAGTTACGAGAGATTTCAGTTTATTACCAGGTCGTCCCATTTATTGGGAGCCAGTTCTTCTGAGCTCATGCTCCGTCCAAAACTGTCGAAGACTAAACAATCTGTGCGAGTTTGTGGAAACACTCTTTATGTGTGGCAGCTCGTACAGTCTGTTTCCAGGCAGTCGTCAGGTTTGTCCCAAGCTTTAATGGAAACATCATGTTAATTAATAGGAAGGAAATGCACTTATTAGACCTCAAAGATGCACACAAGGAACACTGATGTAAACATTACTTTGTTTGTCTAAGAGAAACCTCAGTGCTGCTTTCAGGCACCACAATACAAACAGTAAAACATTTATATGGACATGCAGTCTCAACAAAAATAAGAATTTGTGTACCCTTGCTGTGACTTCCTATTGTTCCTATGATTTCTATTACATAAGATTTAATCCAAACTTTGAGAACAGTACAAATAGGTGTTTATTATAGCAGGGCACTAGTGGAATAAACACTAAGGATTTACTGTAGAAGCACTTTGATTTGTCACTTAACCCCCCAGATATCTTCTAACAGGCTTAGCTGACGATGTGAACAAAGGGCAGCGATCCGGAAAGCCAGAACGGAAACGCTCTTCAAGAAGAAGCAACAGAAACACATGTGGAGATATTTTTGTCTGGTTACTCGGGGTCGTGCACTGAAAGCCTCACACTGATGATGGGATTGTTCAGCCGCGGGGTTACAATCGAGTATTTTTGGAAGATGAGATTAACCACAATTTTGCTCTGCGTATTACAAGATGAGATGAGGTTTGGCCAGAAGCAGCACCGGCCGGATCATCATCTTTAACACCTCAACTCTCTCTCTTTCTCTCTTCCTTTTCCTCTGGAGATTTGTTTTGACTCAAGTCCACATACTCAGCTGTAGGAAAAAAAAAAAAAAAAAAACTCGACCCCACCCTGCATCTCAAGCATGGAGGACAACTGCACACATACAGTACACATGCACTCTCTCCAATAACAACTGATGGTGAAGGACTTCCTCTATCTGTCCGTCTTCTGTTTATTTCCCATAGGGCTCTTCCACCCCACTCCCCATCCCAACCCACTCCACAGAGGAATGCAGATGTCGGAAAGACTCCTTACATGCACACACACACACACCTTCTTGTGCTCATACGACACAGCCCACACACACACACACACACACACACACACACACACACACACACACACACACACACACACATGTTTTTCATGTCTCACACACACAGTTGGTTTCACAGCTGACTCACAGTTTGTTGTTCTGAGTTATTCTGGAGCCGCATTGTCAGGGAGATGACCGTGGAAATTTTCCCCTAGTGGAAAAACTGCAGCGAGCAGTAAATGCAGGCAGTCCCATGCCTTTACAAGGGAGAACCCCAGTTTTCCATTTTGCTCTGCTTTTTCCGCTCCTCGTCGTCTTGATTCTAGGTCAGGCCACCCGTTTAGAAAAGGTCAACGGGGGCAACGTTCTCGCTGGTTGACACAAGCAGTCGCACTTTGCTGCGATCACAGCTGCTCTAAGTGTAGCCAGCGCTTTAATTACCAAACCGTAGCTCCATGCTCTCACCACCAACTCTAAAGGGGAAACGAATCCACGGCGGTGACATGAACCCGTTCACTCTCATTACCATGTGGTCTCTTCAAAATAAAAGCCACACAAGGCCGTGGAAACACAGGACGCAGCATTTTATGTTCCTCGCATCGAGAGCAGAATCTGAAAGGTTGCAAACCCTGATTGCAATTAACCTTTCAAATTGGCACCGTGCTGTTCACGAGGACCATGTTGTGACTGAGAATGCACTGAAGGTTGAGGCGACCTGCTGCTAAACGGGTAGAAGCTGAATATCCCACCAGGTGCAGTTAAAGTTATTCTTTATTATCATCTTTATGTGTGACGTTTCTGTACACAGCCCTTCTTCAGACAGCACTTAAAGAGGAACTACTGTATATGCATGTCTGGTCGCTTTTCCTCTTTTGTTTTGCTAACCTTCCTCTCGACCATGTGCATTTGTTTACAACAAAACCGGTGAGAAATCGATCAATAGAGCCGTACATAACATTATATATCATCATACGATGTATGTACGTGTGTATCTGTGTAGTTTAATCTGTCATAAACAAGAGATTACAGGTTACGGGGCACGTTTGTGTCGCGGTGCCGCAGAGACGAGAGTTGGGACATTTTACAAGGTTGGTTTTCAGCCAAGAGACGCTAGGTGGAAGGCAGAGAGCATTTATTAAACCATCACAATTACTCCAAAGCTGTGTAATTAAGGTAAAAATGTAGCAGAGTTGAGGTAAAAATCCTGCATAGTTCCTCTTTAAGTGACTTTGCCAGTGTAGTTTGCTTCTAAACAAACAGTGTTTACATTTCCAAAATGTGCAACATTCACAACATTCCCAAAGCTGTATTTTTTTTTTACATTCATGTTTTCCAGCTTTCATGTTCTTCCATGTTTTTGTTGGCACCTTGCTTTGCCTCTTTGCATGTAACCACATCCAGCTGTTGATGAGTGGATTAAGAGGAATTTATGACAGGATCTTGATCACATCCTAAATTGGTACTTACCTGTACAGATCTGACCACGAGATTTATTTATTTATTTATTTTATTGTTCTGGAGCCCGAGGCGCTCGCTGTCACTGCTGGGACGGTGTCAACTCCTCAGGGTGCAGCGTCGTGACTTGTGAGTCAGCCAGCTCGTAAATGTCACATCACAGGTTTTAACGGACATGTGCTTCACATGAGATCTTCTCCGAGCAACTCTGAATCCGACATTAACAAGTCACCGTGGATCAACCAGATAATCTCACTGAATCGACACTTAGTTGAGTTTAGTTTAGTGAGTTTATTTCGGTCTTGTAAAATCAAGTGCACACATCAATAAACAACGGGCTGGGCACCGTTGCACTGTTTTCTTCTGGATTGGATTATGTTAAATAAATGTACATTAATGTAACTGCTTTTCAGTCAATTTATTGTAAACATTAATATTTTTAATAATGCACCAGAGAGTTCCATCTTTATACAATTTGAAACATTAGTTTTGTGAAAATATCTTTCATAACCAAGCAATTTGTTATTAAAACTGAAATATCTCCAAATGAATCAATATCGAATCGGGACCTTGTGAATTGGAATCAAAATAATTCAGTAAATCTGTAGCGATACCCAGCCCTAGTATACACCTACTGTATGTTTTAAACATAAATAAGCATACTCCCCCCCCCCCCTTAAAGTATAAATACCAAACAAAACAAAATAAATGTAAACACTTAACTCTAACAAAGGAAAACCCTGACATATCAACAGCTTTCCAGAGCTGTGCAGCCACTGATAAGTAATCAAACGTCAGGTATAATGATCCTTTCTTGCTGCAGTTGCTTTTTTCCCAGTGAAAACGTTTCAGTCCGTTTCACATCTTTTTCCACTTTGTGTAACGTTCAAGCTGTTTTAGTTTGTTAGGTGATGGTTGGGCTTTATAGGAAAATTACAGTAAACGACTTGCACGCCAGTAGTATAAAGTGTTATCACGAATTGTGCTAACAGAACGGCCCAGCTGCAAGTAAACTCCCCAAACATCTGGAGCTCTGCAGCCGGCTTTGATCCGACTGCGGCTCCTGTGTGTGTGACCAGGGGACGACAGACCGGTCGTCACGCACGCAAAACAGGGAGCGGCCCCGTCATCAACACGTAGCACAGTGCTGCATCTGACCTCCGCGGCCGGCCGGCCTTTCGGCAACCCCCCGGTCCAACATTACCATGTTTGAAGCCCCTGTGATGCTAATGGCCCTAATCCTGAGGAATGCTGCGGCGTCTCTGGGGAACGATCTGTTTAGAGGCAACAGTGAGTGGACATCCATGTGGCTTTTTTTAAAACAACCGTGACATCACTGGATACACTGCAGTCGCTCCAAACCACCACCTCCTCCTCCTCCTCCTCCTGCCTGTGACCAGATACTGTACATCTGCTGCTCAGCTGTGTGTGTGTGTGTGTGTGTGTGTGTGTGTTGCATCGGCAGGACACAGGTCTCTCGCTCCGAAGAAGAACCCACTGGAAGAAGTAAATCTCACAGTTTCCTTCCTCATTAATTTTGCCATTTAACTTCCTGTCATATTCAATTACTCAAAAATAGAAAAGCAGAGTACTACGCACACTAGAATATGTTCCTGAATGTTTCATATGAACATCACCACAGATATTCATATTAAACACGGGACGGGAACATTTCTTCTTTCCATTTGTGCTGTTTCTTTTGTATCAATAAGGACACTAACTGCACGTGGTTAGCATTTGAATGATCTTTGTCACATCATATTGTACCCATACCTACTTTTTTTATTTATTACACTCATGCTGCCCATGTTTTGTACAAAAAACGTAAAAAGTAAAGTATAAAAGAACAAAAACAAGTTGTTGTTCTGGCATATTCTAGTGTGCAGACTCTTATTTTTTTTATATTTTTGATTCACTCCTCGTTGTGGTGTTTGGAGGATGTGCGTCGTGTCTTGTTGTGATTGTCTCATATTCAGTTTACTCAGTGATACAGTAGGTAGTAATTTCCCCTCACAGCCTTTCTTTACGTTTTTATAGACTTGCTCTACGTATAAGTGGTAGCTTGTTGCTGCTGCTGCACACTGAGCTTTTAGTCCACTACACACACGCTTGTTGCTAATTGTGGGAAATGAAGAATACACCGACCGTGTGTGTTTGTGCACACACTAACTTTTTCCTAACTGTGGCCCTTCCTGCCTCGCTCTCTCTGAAAGACACACACGCACACTCTCGTTGCGAACCTTTGGCCTTTCTGCCATTGTTTTAACAGAAATGTTCTGATGCATGTACGTACACGCACACATCGCCGCCGCCCGCTACCCATGGGAACTTGGGATTGAACTGCCAAGCGAGACTTTGAGCCTCCTCCAGCAGACTGCCCTGCCCTCTCCCTCTCCCTCTCTCTCTCCGGTTACGGGCCAAACTTCACCATGGTTACGCTCTTGCCATGGTTACTCTCCCCAAACGTTGCTGTGGCTCTGTTCCCTCACCATGGTAACTCATAAACCCTCCCAGCGTTGTTTGATCCCAGCAGATCCTGCTACTCTGAGAAGAGGAACATTTAGCTGGAGGCCGGGCGTCCTCCTCACAACCTGTCCGCTGGACTCGGTGCTGCGGTGGGTGGGTGGGTGCGTTTCAGGGGTCTGATTGGTCAGAGACGCGTTCCAGCTGGAGCTCAGGTCCTGTTCGCTATAGAGCCGCTGCTTTAAACACATGATCTTTTTTTTTCTCTCTCTCTTGTGTCTCGTTTGCTTTTTGAGATTTGACAAACTTAAATCTTTGATTTCTTTCATGTGCTCACCTGGAACTGTGACTGTTTCTAAAAACTTACAAGCGAGCTCTGGAAAGTTTTTATCAAAGTCAAGAAAGTTATTTTTTTATTTACCTTTCTTCATTTATTGTGACTTGGCCTAAGTTTTTAATGTGGTGTTTTATTAATATTCAGACCAGGGGTGACAAACTAATTTTAGTTCAGGGGCCACAAACAGCGCAGTTTGATCTCAAGTGGGTCGGACCAATAAAATAATAGCATGATAACCTATTAATAAATAAAAAAAACGTACAATTTTTCCATTTGTTTTAGTGCATTATTAAGATGTTTACAGTTAATTAGCTATCTTTTTACAAAACAAATTATGAACAACCTAATATTTCAACAATATTTTGCCTCTTCTGTCTTCTACGCAATTTCCACACTTGGAAAATTCATCCTGCGGGCCGGATTGGACCCTCTGATGGGCTAGTGAAAAGAATAAGATTGAATGTCTGATAAATGATAAATATTAATTGAATTGAAAACTGAAAAAAAAACAAAAGGGTTTTTTGGAAGCAGTCATCATCACTGCTGACTGTCAGAGTGAGTCCATAACTTCTGTGGCCTCTGGATGTCATAACAGTGTTTTAAGGTAGCGAGCAGTATTTATGTACGTGGTCGTGTTTATAAAGCAGTGCTGCTGCTGCTGCTGTTACAGGAATATCTCTGCACAGCCTGTAATGTATAGATGGAGCCTGAAAGTCACTGGCTGCTTCAGATAAAGTGCATTTTCTTTCTCCATGCATGTTAATTTCAAGATATATCCACTGATTTTGTTTCTTTAAATGACTGAATATTGTTTTTGTTAATGGGTTAAACGAGATGAGACACCTTAGTCTTCCATGTCTCTGTGCTCTGTCAAGGAAACACAAAAACACACTGTTGATAAACTGAAACGTAGGTGGAGATGACGAATGTTTGCTGAGTGTTTTCTTACTTTAGGATATTCACCAACACACACACACGCTCACACTCACACACCGAGACACAACAGTCCCGGTGTTGTTGGGAGTCACAGAGACTCCATTCTGTCGGAGGGAACGCCTCTGTTTATTCTCCTTTCCTCAGTCATGTATCAGGCTAAATGAGTCTCTCTCTGTGTTTATTTTCTCAGCCCTTCTGGGGTTATGTTTGGAGGGCTCTGTTGTTTATGGGGACATGATTTGCTTTTGTAAAAAAAAAAAAAACATGTATAAAAAGTATAGGCTGTTATTTGTGCGTGTATGTGTGTGTGTGTGCGTGCATAGTCATGGAGGGAGTGCACTGAAATGCCTCGAGCGTTTTCCACAATGACTGTTTTTCCAGTGCATTATACAGCTGCTCAGACTATAATGCCCCATTGTTTATTGTTTTTTTCTTTCTTTGTATGTATGTGTGTGTGTCTTGTGTGTGTGTTTCTGTGTGCGTCTTGTGTGTGTGCGTGTGTGTGTGTTTCTCTGTGCGAATGTGTAGGTACAATGGCTCTCTACCCAACGGGGACCGAGGTCGACGTAAAAGCCGTTTTGCACTTTGTAAGAGGCCGAAGGCAAACGGGGTGAAACCCAGCACAGTTCACGTCGCCTGCTCTCCACAGGCAGCCAAGGTGACACACTCAAACACACACACACACACTCTTACACACACACACACACACACACACAGTATTATTTATATGTCCCAGGGATGACCTACTTTTAAAAGGTACAATGGTTTCTACACAGTATTTAACTGGAACTGGATGCTAAAGCGTTATAAGAGAAACAAGTGTGAATGATTCAGTGGAAAGTGAGTGATTTCTTTTTGGGTTGTTTTGTTTGTTTTTTTGTCCTGGGAAACACGTTCATGTGTTTCCATCAGCAGTTGTGCATAAGGTCGGCCAGAAATCCTCCAGAATCTGTTAAATGAACAGGGGATTGTAACCTGTATATGTGTGTGTGAGAGCGAGAGACCTTTGCTTTTCTGGTTTAACATCTGCGCTTAATGGATTCTCCGAGGACACACACACATATACACATATACACACACACCGGCCAGGCTTTTAGCTGCAGTAATTTAAAGAGTCTGGAAGAGCGATTGTCCCTCTCTGTCCTGTGGGTGGTCCTGACCGACCGAAAAGACATCGAGGCCGTCCTCCTCCTCCTCCTCCTCCTCCTCCTCCTCTAAGGTCCAGCTAGTGACTGCATAACTGAACTCCTCCTCACCTACTCCACCCTTCCTCTCTCCGTCAGGATCACTGAGGAGGAGGAGGAGGAGATGTCGGAGGTGTTAGTGCGATGCAGCGTGTTCTGGCTCGGTTCCTCGCGTACATTTTGAACATTTGTGGAAAGTTTCAGAGCTGCATCTTGCGTCTCATTTATCCTCCCCTTTGTTCTTTTTATGTCTCAACAGGCCATAAGCAACAAAGACCAGCACAGCATCTCATACACTCTGTCTAGAGCCCAGACGGTGGTGGTGGAGTACACCCATGACAGCAATACAGACATGTTCCAGGTAACAGCTTTTATCAGCACCACTAGATGATTTTTTTTTTTTACAGCCAATTTATAGTCCTTGTTTTTTCCACTTCCACTTCCCTGCTGCACTCACCCACTCACTCACTCACACCTGCTTCAGTAGAAGAGCTGGACTGCAGGGTGTGTTCGAGGCGAGCAGAGGTTTTCAAACGGCTCGCTAACCGGTGTTAGACTTTGTCTCAGCGTGTAGGTGGATCAATTTTTAATCTTAGGCGTTAATTATTTAAGTATCGGCAATGTTAGCATATTCATATCAGTGTGTTGCTACTAAATTTCCAAATGCAGTTTATAATGTGCAACATAATATTCAGTAGAAATTTCAGTTCAGGCTCAGTTGGTAAAGTCACATTTATCTAAGTTAAAGAGACCACGAGGAGTTTGCTTTTGGTTATAAAAGAGTCTCATATTAATGTGGATAAATCTACGTTAATGGGTCCATTTTCGATAAATGTATCGTTGTGTCTTTATAGTTATTTTGATATTATTATTTATTGGTCGACTCGCCCAGCATTTCCTAGTTTCAGTTTCCCGGATCGCTAGTTGGCATCGTTTATGAACTACGACGGTATCTGATCGTCTTCGAACCTGCGACTTTCGTTCTTGATTAATGAAAACATTCTTGGCAAATGTTTTCACTTTCGTCCGGCTTGCACCAGTCCAAGAATTTCACTTTCAGGGTTATGCGTGCAGAGGCTCAAGGGAAATGTAGTGTGAAAACACTTCGCTTTCCAAAAGTCCTCGTAGTCCCTTTAAAACACAGCTTGACCTTGGAAACAACAGTCACAAAGTTTATTTAAACTCTATTTCTGAGCTTTACATCACATCACATCACATCACAGGTTGTCATGGAGTTGTTGAAGTTTTCTTTTTTTTCTCATCACTTTAAGAAGTTGAGAGTCGCTCGTAACCTTGGAAACTGCCGTCATGAAAGCAACTAAAGTCCGTTCAGCTCCAGTCCAGGAGTTTTTCATCATATCACATTGTCAGCAAAGTGAAAGAAAGAAAAAAGGCACAATGTTGGAGTGGACTGGTTGTGTTTTGTATTAAATAAAACAACAAGTGTTGAGCAGTAACTTTGATGATACGTCTGAGTCAGACGTGGATTAGAGGTTCAGTTCCTCTATGGTAAACACTGTGTTTTTCAGGAGGCAGCCTGTTCCTCGCTTGAATACAGCATTAACGCGCTGGGAGGCCGCTGTGTGCGAGGCGCTGCTGTCAGGGGCTGCAAAGTACCCATCATCATGGTACAGAGTGTCCTCAGAGTTATTATGGGTTGTGTGTAGAAGTTTGTAATACACATGAACCATCAGAGAACTTTTCTCTCAGGTCGTCTAAGTTCATCCAGGTTTAAAAAGCAGAAAGTGTTTACAGTGGATCCAAGTAGCTGAACTTGTCGGACAATGCTCCTTCAGTGTTTTTGTCATCCACCTACGTCACTCCTTCTCTTTTCAACTGAGCTCTGTATTGTACAGTGAGCTTTTATTTCTATGTCTCTCTTGTTCTTCCCCACAGAGAATTATTCAGTATTATCTCACAGCTGGAACGGGTTTTCTTAAGTAATCCTGATTTAAGTCTGGAACTTGTTATAACACGTCTTCTTCTTTGTCCCTCTCTCTCTCCCTCTCTCGACACCAGATCGGTCGATCGACGGAGAGTCCCATAGACTTCGTGGTGACGGACACGGTGGCGGGCAGCCAGAGCAACGCAGACACCCAGTCGGTTCAGAGCACCATCTCCCGCTTCGCCTGCCGCATCATGTGCCAGCGCACGCCGCCTTACACTGCACGCATCTACGCCGCGGGCTTCGACTCCTCCAAGAACATTTTCCTTGGGGTGAGATGTGTTTTTTTTTGTTTTTTTTTATGTATGTTTATTGTTTTTCAACAAAAAAACTGAGATTAGAAAAAAGACATGGACAGGATCAGCACATCATAAGTAAAGAAATAACAGAAGCCACTGACTGTCATGACAATAAAATAAACATGCGTGTTTAAAAAACTGTACAAAGTGAAGAGTAAAATGAGAGATACACACAGCAAGGTGTTTCACAGTGATCGACACATTAGTCCTTTCCTTGAAACAGTTGCAGTTCAGGGTCCCACGTCTTTTCAAACATGTCTCCCCTGTCTTCATTATAAAGTCTCAGTCTCTCCAGGTGAAGCGTATTTGCCATTTCTCTTAACCACAGATCGAACGTGGGTGCGATGTCTGACCTCCATGCCTGGACAATTAACTTCTTTCCAATAATAATAAAATAATAATAATACATTTTATTTAAAAAGCGTCTTTAAAGCCACTCAAGGATACTTTACAGACGAGTGCTTCAAATTAAATCATCAATAAACAACATCCAAACACAAGAAACATTCAATAAACACCATTCAAAACATCAGTAAAATAAAATAGGGTTATGGTTAGATGAATGAATGAATCACAGTTCCAAATAGGATAGCCTTTTTCTCATATTTATTGGCAGAAGACAAAGTGGGTAGTTGCCCCGAGAATGGCTACAAATGGATCAGGCTCCCAACATTTCCCATGGAGAAGCAATGAAAAATACGTTTCCAGTATGTGCACAATTGTGAGCTGTGTTTTTTGTCTTGTGCCTCGGACACGTGAAAGAGTGAGAGGCAAAGAGATCAAAGGAAAAAAATAACACAAGGAAATGTGACAGAAAGACTGAGGGAAATGCATGATCAAACACAGCTCGTGTTCTGGTGATGTGAAAGATAAAAACTCTGTGCAAAACCTTTAACCTACTTTTTCCCCCCACTCATATTAGCTGTCATATTTTCACACTTACTGTCAGCAGCAAACATCATTCTCCCCTGTCTGTCATCATCATGACAACTGATTTCCTGTCAAAGTGGCCATAAAACTGAATTCACACGCTGGTCAAAGTAAAAAAAAAAGAGGAAATTAGTCTTAATAATTTCATTTAAAGCTGCAATTTGTCACGTGGAAGTTTTTCTATGAACATGGTGCTGCAAAATTTCCCACTACACTCTTTCCTTTCGACTCATAATGTGTCTTTGACCCTAACCCCGACGTCTTGGTTGTCTCCAGGAGAAAGCTGCCAAGTGGAAGACGTCCGACAGTCAAATGGACGGGCTGACCACCAACGGCGTGCTGGTGATGCACCCGCGAACCGGCTTCACCCAGGACTCCAAACCCGGCGTGTGGAGGGAGATCTCGGTCTGCGGCAACGTCTTCACCCTGCGAGAAACCCGCTCGGCGCAGCAGCGAGGAAAGATGGTGAGGAGGGAGGGAGGGAGGAAGCATGACCGTGTGTGGGAGAAAAAAAAAAAGTTCAAAACAAAAGTTCAGCCGCTCGTGAACTTTGTCCACAGTCAGATAAAAGTGGGTTCAGAAGGTTTTTGAGAAGATAAGATGATGAAGATGATGATATCGGCCCCACAGAGAGACAGGATGTTTTGGCAGCAGACCGGTTCACAGTCGACAGTTGAATTGCTGCAGCAGAAACAAGTTGTGAAGATAACACTGACACCTCTTTTGAAGATGTTCTGATGAACAACAAGGAGCAAGCACACGGCCGCTTATTTCCACATCCAGCAGTTGTGTTTGCTCAGCGGTCACCGTCTTTTTTAGCTCCGTGTTTGGTCTCCACTGCCTGCGGAGGGAAATATCTGCCTCTTCTTTAGCTGCTCAGTGCTCCACCAGCTGCTCGCCAACTGTGTGCATGTGTCTGCTGTTTGGTGCTGAGATGAATATTAGACTGTAGAGTAGGGGTGTCAAACTAATTTTTAGTTCAGGGGCCAGAAACAGTGCAATTTTTAAAAAGTTTTTCTATTTATTTAGATTAGGGACAACGCAACGCATATTACAAATGTAAATATGCCAGATTGTAGCCATGGCTAGTGTCCGTCTGTAGTCCCCAGTTAGGTTGTTGTACAGTAATAGTAAAAAAAGACACATGAGAAATACATAGAAGAACCATAAAAGACCAATACAGTACAAGGATTTACACTAAGAGGGACAGAATACTGACTTAACAAAGAACATACACATGCAAGTACAATAAAACGAAACAAACGATAACAAAAGTACCTCCGGTGTATTACATATCAAAATCAATAGTGGCCACAACAAGAAAAAAAGAAAAGAAAAACAGATTAAAGCCTCACACAGTTGCACAACTAGACCCTCCAGCCCTTAACCTAGTTGCCCACGACCCAAATTGCACATAACCCCTATTACACATAAACTTAATATTAATAATAATAATAATACATTTTATTTATAGAGCGCTTTTCAGGGAACTCAAAGTTGCTTTACAGACAATAAAAACAGCAGATAATACAAGT
The DNA here is from genome assembly GCF_045865225.1 of Trachurus japonicus. Taxonomy (NCBI): domain Eukaryota; kingdom Metazoa; phylum Chordata; class Actinopteri; order Carangiformes; family Carangidae; genus Trachurus; species Trachurus japonicus. Next base: position 9,141,349 of record NC_140921.1, on the reverse strand, counting down.
AAAATAGAAAAAAATTCAAAAAACATTTTAACACAGATTAAAACAAATACGACAATATTTCAAGAAGTATTGCACTTAATTTAACTTAATTCGATCTCAAGTGGGCCGGACCAGTAAAATAATACCATGATAACCTAAAAATAAAAAGAACTTTGAATTCTTCCCTTTGTTTTAGTGCATTATTAAGATGTTACCAGTTTATAAACTATCCTTTTACAGAATATGTTATAAACAAGCTGAAATTTCTTGATAAAAATGTATTTTCACACTTGGCAAATTCTTCCCTCACATTTGACATCCCGGCTGTTGAGAGTGAGTGAACATGAATCTGCATGGTTCATCACTACGACACATATTCACACTGCTTTCATGTTGTTATTCGATACCTTGGTATTTAAATTACTCCAAATGTTGAGTCGGACATGAGTTCAAACTGATAGAAGCAGCTTTTCAAACACGGAAAAACCCACTGACCTGATTTTTCAGATTGTTTTTGCGTGTTGTGTGGTTGTGGGTGTTTTTATCTTCTCCATCCCTTTATCATCACACTCTTGCACCATCAGCAAAAAAGCTTAATAACAGCACATGGAGGTTATCGGGATGCCGTCTCCATAGGCAACGGGTCCGGCTGTCAGAGCTGTGTGTAACAGGACCTTGTAAGAGGATCCTCCGGCTGACGTCAGAGTCTCTCAGCCAATCACAGCGCCGCGGCCACCTGTGGCATTTATATCTGACTGGATTTAGGTTGTCGTTCTTGTTGAATGATGTCTTTAATTAGGTATTCGTTTAGTTTTTTTTCTCCTTTTCCTCCTCCATCATCGTCATCATCCAGCAGAAGCTCACGGTCAGCGGCTCCAACATTAACCCGTCTCTTTATCTGCCGTCCCACATGTTTCCCAGTCTCAGCCGGCGCGGCACAAATTAACAGCTCTTGTTATCTCCACCCGGCCGTCACCATCCAGAGGAGTTAACCAACCACGTGTGCGTTATTATCTACCACTTATACTATAGAAACCACTCATTATTTCACAGGTGATGGACAGTCTGAATCGTCAGCACCTATTTTCCATTATGCACGGTGACAGAACATGATGGGGTTTAATTGTGCACATGACAGTGAATAACACGGTGAGGTCCTGCGTCGTCGTGGCTGGTGATGATGCTGTAACAGCGGCAGCATCGTGTGCAGTTTCAAATGTCGATGGAAAAACACAGACTTTGGAAGAATAGAATACACCTACAGTAAAGACATTTATTTATTTGGGCTTTTTACAAAATCACAAGCCATGTTTTCTCCTTTTGAGAAAAAAATTAGAAATAAAAATGTTTTGTTTTAGGACAGCCTTAAAGGGATAGGTCAACATTTTGGCAAATTGGCCCATTGCCATAATCGCTATAGTCATAGCAGTAGGTTTGTTACCTTTATTTGTTGGTGTAAGAGCTGCTCAGAGCTAACTATGCTACATTTTTACCTTAATTAAACAGCTTTGTCGTTATTCTGATGGTTTGATAAATGGCTTAAAGCAGAAGTAAGTGGTCCGGTCGTTTTCGCTAATGCTGCGTTCCAGGCAGGCTTTTGAAATCGTAAATTACAGCTTCAAGCCACAACTTACGACTTTGTAGCGTTTCAGGCAACCCACTCGTGTTTTTCCGACCTGTTTTACCGGTGAAAGTCACTGTAACGGCCACTCGTAACTTCTGACCGGTGAACTCGTACCAGATCGAACTGGTACCACTTCACGGTCGGAAAAATACGAGTTTCCTTGAACGCACCATAACAGTCCTCGTCCCTACGTCGCCACATTCACGGCGTCCCTTGGCTGCACACACAGCCCTGCATGCCGTTCTCTCTCCTCATTGGATAAAAACTGTAGGATACGATAAATGTTTTCTCCTCGGCTCAGAGCAGAGCAGAGTGACTGACAGACCCGTGTTTCAGTCCAAACACTCTATGTAAGTGATTGCTGTCGGAAGATATAACTATTTAAGACTTATATTAACACAAATATATCACTTACTTCTGCTTTAACTTGTGGAAGCTCTCTGCCTTCCACTTGTGTGTCACTTATTGCGTCTCTTGGCTGAAAACCAACCTTGTCCCAGCTCTCGTTTCTGCGGCACTGCAAAATAAACCCGCCCCGTAACCCGCAACCTCTTGTTTATGACAGATTAAACTACACAAATATACACCTTGTAACATTGCATATGATATATAATGTTATGTACCACTCTATTTCTTCATTTCTTCATTTCTTCGTTGTAAACAAATACACATGGCCAGGAGGAGGGTTAGCAAAACAGAGGAAAAGCGACCGGACTTGCATAGTTCCCCTTTAAAAATACACTGATTTATTTTGTCCTCTAAAAAAACCACAAGCCGTGTTTTCTCCCATTGAGAAAAAATTAGAAATAAAAATGTTTTGTTTTAGGACAGCCTTAATATTTTCTTGACTTCATGGGACTGTTGTTAAAGACGGCAGGATAGAGGCGGGCTGTGTGGAGGAGAGAGAGAGAGAGAGAGAGAAGCCAGGGTTTGAACTTCTTTTTTAGCTCGTATCATTTTTGAAGACGTCTATTTCTGTCGTCGTGCCTGTGAACAACGACAGAGTGCAGGGCTGAAACTGTGCGCCTTCATCCCAGATGTTGTCTCCCTCTACAATAGCTAAGATAAGGTGGAAACTAAGTAACACATTTTCCAAACATTGTCTTTTTAAACATAAACCAGTTCTGAAATGAACAGTTTATCGCTCTGGAAACCTTTTTTGCCCCCTGAACCTTTCTGTCCCCCCCCCCACCACCACTTTCTCTGTAACTGTCTGAAACCACAGATACATCCTCTTCATGTCTTTCCCTGAACTGTCGTTTGTGACACTTTTTGTGCAGCTATATCCCTCCACTGTTTCAACTCAACACTTTATCGCTTTTCCGAATAATACAGTCGTTTTGTTCTTTGGTTTTTCTTTGCACACGGCGTCTGGTTGAAGCTCTTTCTCTTTCTCTTTCAACCTTCAAACCTCTGCAAGTACACAGCTTTTCTAAATGGGATAACTGCCCCGTGTTAGTGAAGGTTAACATCTGAAGGACTTTCTGATTGAATGAGGGGAAAAAAGTCGTCTCAGCAGGTTTTAACCAAAAAGCTCTCAGGCAGGATCCTACTCACTGTGTGTGTGTGTGTGTGTTAATAAGCACCAAAACACCTTGTTTTTTAATCTTATTTGACCTTAGATTCTTAAAAAAAAACAATATCCATCATTTGAGAGTTGATTTGATGTAGAGATGATGAATCCTGTGCAGGTTTGTTTCAGTTTTCACTCGGCTTCGCCAGCGGGGGCAGCTGGTCGTCCTTCTGCAGTTTGACACAAGGTTGAAGCCAGACAGTGTAATGAGGAATATCTTACAGTGCAGCACACACACACACACACACACACACACACACACACACATGCACAGATTTTAACAGATCCTGCTGTGGGTACAGAGAAGTATGAGAGTCCAGTGTCTCCTGGCTCCTGCTGTGTTTAATAAAAGCTTTTTGTGCTGATAAATGATCCTCTTTAGTCTAATTAAATTATAACTGTGTGTCGCCGCCGGTGGGAGTGTGTGAATCGACCCCGAGCGCTGACATCGTTAAATTTGAACGTGGTTATTTATTGATCAGGCTGACCGTTTTTCATACGGTCATTTTTATTTCTTTTTATTTAGCGTGCCGTTATGTTAAAGGGATAGTTCAACATTTTGAGTAATTTGTGCTTTCACAACAGCAACGACAACAACAGTGCGTGGAAGTGGTCGACTCTCCACAGTGTGAGTGTGAAATGAAAAACTGTGAAAACCACAATAAGAGTGTGACGTCGACATTTGACGGCAACGGAAATCACAACTGGTTTGTTAAACTGGTGTGTTTAAATTCACTCAGTGACTCAAATATTAAAGCGTGAATTTAAAGGGATAGTTCAACATTTTGGCAAATTGGCCCATTGCCATAATCCCTATAGTCATAGCAGTAGGTTCGTTACCTTTAATTGTCGGTGTAAGCTATTTTTAGAACGGTGGAGCAGAGCCGCGAGCTGCTCAGAGCTACGCTACGTAGGCTAATGGGGTTTTATTTCTTGGTTTCCCTCATCAAACTCATCAAATACACAATCCAACAACTCCAAAACGCTCTGGTGGACAAGTTGTGACCTGCACATTCACCACGCTATGAGATAATAACAGAACGTTACGGGACGGAGTTGTTTTAGAGGTAAATTCATGCAAAACCAAACCGCTGATGCACGTTCCCGTCGGGGGCAGTTTTTCGGCAAGCAGTTTCTGTATTTGCCTCTAAAACAACTTATTATCTCATAGCGTGGTGAATGTGCAGGTCACAACTTGTCCACCAGAGCGTTTTGGAGTTGTTGGATTGTGTTTTTGATGAGTTTGATGTAGCCAAGAAATCCCATGAGCCTCCGTAGCGTAACTTGTAGCTTGCACCGACAATTAAAGCTAACGAACCTACTGCTAAAACTATAGGGATTATGGCAATGGGCCAATTTGCCAAAATGTTGAACCCTCCTTTTAACAACGAGCAGCAGCCTCACTCACAGTCGCTGGTCTGAGATCAGCTGGACGGGGGGGAAAACAAAAACAACTGTTGGGACCCTGAGCTCAGAGCCGCTCGCTCCAGCTGAGCAGCTCTCCGGCCAACAGCACACACACACACACACACACAGACACACACACACACACACACACACACACACACACACACACACACACACACACACACACACTTTCTGGCCAGATGTGAACGTGTGTTATTTTATCAGTGTGACATTAAGTGCACACGTGATGAACTTGATGAACCGTCCCCGGGTTGCATGAAGGTTAGACAGCGTCACCAGCAGCAGCCGGTGGCGGTCTAACGCTGCTGCTGCTGATGCTGCTGCTGCTGCTGCTGTCGCCACGGAGACGTGTTTGCCCCGAGACCCACAGTGACCTCAACACACACACACACACACACACACACAGAAAAAACAACAACCCTGGAGCTGCTCTTCTCTTCTCTTCTCCTCTGTGAACAACTTGTCTCCTCTCAGGCTGTTTCTCCTCCTCCCTCTTTCATCATCTTGTCTTTGTCCCACTCTGACTCGTTATCTAAAGCTGGAATTTCCCCCCGTGTCTCATCTGACCCCAGTCACTCAGTCACAGCGAGTGAGTGAGTGAGTGAGTGAGTGAGTGAGTGAGTGAGTGAGTGAGTGAGTGAGCGCTTCCTCCATCCAGACTGTACTTTTAATAAATTTTCCAGCGGCTCCTCCCCCAGCTCCACTTGTTCTTTCAGTTTCCTCATGTCATCTTGCCTCCAGCTGTTTGTCCCCTGCATCCATCCTCCCCTGAATCACTCGGCTGTCAGACAGAGAAAAGAAGTGAACGCAGGAGTCACACTGCCACCTACTGCGCTCACACCAGTACTGCAGCACAGTAAATCCACTTTTTACCGGACTCAAACATCACCTGTTTACTTGCTGCTAACTGGATTTATTCTACATTAAAGTTGAAAACACTTTGGCAGCAATCGGTTCATCTGTTCAGTGGTTTAATCCAGAAAGGTTTTTTGATAATAACTTTATTTATATAGCTTACATAGTTTACAAAGTGCTTCACAAAACAACATATAAGACACAAGTCGCCCAAACAATACAGTAACACAGGCAATACAAGAAATAACCAAAAAATAACAATCAATTATGTATTAATGTCAGGAAATAGCCTCGAAATAACAGTCAATTTCATTGCAATGTCATGTTTTTCATAAAGACAAATTACACATACTTTTTTCATGCTTTGAATTTTTTGGGAAAGGCCAGAATTTTTCTCCACTACAGTACTGTATGTCCTTGCAATTGTCAATTACTGTACAATCAGTTATTTCTAGCTAGGCTATTTCTACCCAATCAATCGTTATGTCTTGAAATTACTATGACATTGGCCGATATTTCTTGGCTATTTCTTTACATTATGGCAAGGCATCTTTATTTCTTTATTTATATAGCGCATTTCATACCAAGGCAACTCAATGTGCTTTACATAAAGACAAAACATTAAAAAAAAGAAGCATAAGACAGAATAAAAACAAACAAAACACTGAAAACAGAGTTAAAAGCAAGAGCAAATAAAAGTAAAATAAAAGAAAATAGATAAAGTTTTAAGTTCTCAGCTATAAGCACGTGAAAAGAGAAATGTTTTTAACCTATTATGACGTAATTAGCAGCCTGTAAATTAAAGGGTTACCGAAAAAAAAAAAAAAAAAGAGGCTGTTCGGACTCAAAATGTATAAAAATCCTGCCTGTGTCCTGGTTTAATAACATAAAGATGTGAAAATGTGCCTTTAATCATGTTTGACATGTAATAATCTCGTCATGTGACCTGCTGTGTTTTCTGTTTCTGTGCTCCAGGTGGAGACGGAGTCCCAGGAGCTCGTCGACGGCTCCCTCATCGACCTTTGCGGCGCGACTCTGCTGTGGCGCACGGCCGAGGGCCTCGCGCGCACGCCGACGCTCAAACACCTGGAGGCGCTGCGGCAGGAGATCAACGCGGCGCGGCCCCAGTGCCCCGTGGGCTTCAACACGCTGGCCTTCCCCTCGATGCGCCGCAAGGACACGCCGGACGAGAAGCAGCCGTGGGTCTACCTCCAGTGCGGCCACGTGCACGGCTACCACAACTGGGGCAACCACCGCGAGGAGCGCGAGGGCCGCGAGGGCCGCCACCGCGAGTGCCCCATGTGCCGCGCCAAGGGGCCGTACGTGCCGCTGTGGCTGGGCTGCGAGGCGGGCTTCTACGTGGACGCGGCCCCGCCCACTCACGCCTTTAACCCGTGCGGCCACGTCTGCTCGGAGAAGACGGCGGCCTTCTGGAGTCAGATCCCGCTGCCGCACGGCACGCACACCTTCCACGCCGCCTGCCCCTTCTGCGCCCAGCAGCTGAGCGGCGAGCAGGGCTTCGTCAGACTCATCTTCCAGGGGCCGCTCGACTAGCGCAGCAGCGGCGGCGCGCCCCGCTGTTTGGACCCCGAGATCGATGAAAACAGGGACCTGCCCAGACGTTGTTTTCTGTCCTCTGCGGTTAAATAGAAACTTTTTTCTGGACTTTTTGTCTCTCTCATTTTTAAGTGACCTTTGTATTGCTTTTTCATGAATGACGACAAAGATTTCTATATTTTCACGTGAAACCAGAGACACAAAAAAAGAAAAAAAACCAAACAAAAGAACACTGCTGGGTAAAACTTTTCGCGTTTTTGTTTCTCGGAAAGAACTTTTAACAACAGTATTTATCTAAATTACTAACATAACAACCGTCGTTGTGCAAAAAAAGAAAAAAAAAAAAACGTACGGTTTTTATTCATGTTTCTTGTTGCAATATACATCTGTGTACATCTCTTAGAGCTAATTTAAACAAAAGATGTTTATTTATGGCCCCAGGATCCATTGCTTCATTCTTCTATCTGTCAGATATGCCTAACTTCAATACTATTTAGCATTTTAATTTGAAAATACAGTATATTGTTAATCAGATATAAAGTTCTAGGTGTGTTCTGAGGGTTTCGTTCTGTGTCTTTCTCCCATGTTTCACCTCTCAGATCATGTTTGTCGTATATATTTATATTTACACCCCCCCCTTCCCCCGTCCCGTCCTCTGGCGTGCTCTCACTCTGTGTGTGTTTAACCCTTCAGTTGTACTTCTCTCTCATTAGGGCATCACCACGGCCTTCTCACATTCAAAGCAATAGATTTGGAAAACGGAAACCTCCTACTAGAGCATTATGGGAAACTGAGTCTCTTCTAGGCGTCTGTAAACGCTCAGACAAAGCTTGAATGACTGACTGACTGACCGCTCCCTCCCTTTAAAGTCCGAGTGACACACGTTCCTGTGGGTGAGTGACTTGTTTTTCTGATCGCAGGTTAGCCATGATACCGCAGTTATGTAGCTTATCACTCATCACACTGCAAAAACTCAAAATCTTTCCAAGAATATTTGTCTTATTTCTTGTCAAAATGTCTAATTTCTAGTCTTTCCACTTAAAATAAGACTCATCACCTAAAAATTTACTTGTTTTCACTTAAAATATGCTTGAAATAAGTAAAAAGTGTCTAAAAACAAGCTACTTTTTATGTGATTTGTCTTATTTTAAGTATAATGAGATTTGTTTTGACTAGAAATGACATTTTGACTAGAAATAAGACAAATATTCTTGGTAAGATTTTGAGTTTTTGCAGTGCACACACACATACACGCACACATACAGTAAACACACACACTATAACCAGACCTGGTCAAATGCTTTTTATTATATTGAAAGAGTAAAAGGAACTGATGGTACAAAGATACTGATCCAGATGTGATTAAAGTGAGAAGACCAGTTGTGGACAGTCTGCTTTATTCTCTGCTCTGATGTTTTTACCTGCACAGGTGTAGCAAGCAAGAATATTGATCATTATGTTTTCCAGACACAGTATTATGATCAGTATTAATCTATAGTCATTCATAATCAGATATATATTCAAAGTATTGGCATCTTACAACAACATAAATGCTCCATTTCAGTAAAGATGAGGTGTTTTATTTTGAAAAGCTTAGATTCACTGCACTTCGACCTGAGCGAGTCGGTCTCACACATTCAAGCCATTAAAAAGAAAAACCACACACACTTCAGAATAAAACTGTAGCTGTTTGACTCAGGTTTGACGCACACAAACCAAACACAGACACACAACAACACACACACTCTGATCTACAGATGTGTGAGTGGACTTAACAGGAAGTAATTTGTGCTTTCATAACAACAACAACAGTGCGTGGAAGTGGTCGACTCCACAGTGTGAGTATGAAATGAAAAACTGAAAACCACAATGAGAGTGTGACGTCGACATTTGACGGCAACGGAAATCACAACTGGTTTGTTAAATTCACTCAGTGACTCGAATATTAAAGCTTGAATTTAAAGGGATAGTTCAACATTTTGGCAAATTGGCCCATTGCCCATAATCCCTATAGTCATAGCAGTAGGTTCGTTACCTTTAATTGTCGGTGCAAGCTATTTTTAGAACGGCGGAGCAGAGCCGTGAGCTGCTCAGAGCTACGCTACGGAGGCTAATGGGATTTCTTGGTTTCCCTCATCAAACTCATCAAATACACAATCCAACAACTCCACAACGCTCTGGTGGACAAGTTGTGACCTGCACATTCACCACGCTATGAGATAATAACAGAACGTTACGAGACAGAGTTGTTTTAGAGGCAAATGCAGCGACTGCTTGCTGAGAAACTGTCCCTGAAGGCAACGCGCATCAGCGGTTTTGCATGAATTTACCTCTAAAACAACTCTGTCTGGTAACGTTGTGTTATTATCTCATAGCGTGGTGAATGTGCAGGTCACAACTTGTCCACCAGAGCGTTGTGGAGTTGTTGGATTGTGTATTTGATGAGTTTGATGAGGGAAACCAAGAAATCCCATTAGCGTCCGACGTAGCGTAGCTCTGAGCAGCTCACGGCTCTGCTCCGCCGTTCTAAAAACAGCTTGCACCGACAATTAAAGGTGACGAACGTACTGCTATGACTATAGGGATTATAGCAATGGGCCAATTTGCCAAATTGTTGAACTATCCCTTTAAGAAAAAGCTAAAATAAAGTAAGTTTCACTCCGAGTGCGGCCTTTTCTACATCACACAGGCTGCTCAGACTCAGAGTAGAGACGACGACCGTGGTGTTTTTGTGAAAGTACAAATTCTCCCTGATCTTCATGCACACACACGCACACACACACACACACACACACACACACACACACACACAGACACACACACATCCTGCAGCGTCACCGACACTTCAACTGTAGAAACCTGACGACGGAGCAGCAGCTTCACAGTCAGAGTCACTTCAAACCCACAACGCCTCCCTCAGCGCACACACAGCTCCTGCAGGTATCCCGAGTGTATGTGTGTATATGTGTGTGTGTGTGATTGTAATTTATGTGTTCATGATGATGATGATTGTATGGCGTTGCCTGGGTAACGAGTCTAACCAGTTTGTGTGTGCATGTACAGTATGTGTGGGTGTGTGTGTGTGTGTGTCCATGGTGTCCACACACACACAGTAGCTCTCCACACCAGTGTCGCTCGGTCGGACTGCAACACACTAAGTCACCTCAGGGAGAAAAATAATGACCTGTGTCGCACACACACACACACACACACACACACACACACACACACACACACACACACACACACACACACACACACACAGCTTAAGTCTTCTGAGGATACTGTACCTCAAAAGTCAAAGTCTCTTCTGGATCTGAAGTTTTGTGTCTTCCGTCTCCTTCACTGTGTCTTGTTTTGTTTTTCTTTTCGTTGCCTCCGAGGCTTCGTGTCTCTGTGGATTAAAAGTGTGTGTGTGTGTTCGTTCGTGTGTGTGTGTGTGTGTGTGTAATGGCTTCACTCTGTGTCTGTACCGTTATCGCAGCCTTGTTGTTTCCACACATACACAACACACATCTGTCTCTCTGTCAGTCTGTCAGTCTCTCTGTCTGTCCCACCTCCTCACTCGCTCGTCTACTTCTCCTCCTCCTCTTGTCCGGTGTCTCCTTGTGCTTACTACGGCAAAAAGCAAAGAATGTTTCCAGCAAACACTTTTTTGTAACAACTTTAAACAATAAAGTGTAAAAGTGAAACTGTGTGCTGTGTTTTTATTTAAATGACCAATGTCAGACGTTAGAAAACATAACAAAATCTCTTAGTTTGTCAGCTTAGAAATGGAAATGAAGATCATTTTATTTGTTATTTGTGTAGTTATATTGTGTTAAGAAACTCTGACTTCACTAAACCTGAATTTTCAGTTCCAAAGAATAACTTTAAAGTCTTTCCTGCTATAAATTGACCTCAGATTGTCCTCCATGTTACCTTAAATTAAAACGTACTCCCTTTTCCCTTTTGTAGGGGAGCGCCTACGCTACTCTGCAGTAGGTTTTAGATGTTTTCACCATGTAAAATCTTGTTTTTTGGCCCCTCAGGGCAGTTTCATTTTCATTTATTAGTGTTATTTGTAATGGGACTCTGCATATTCATGAATATACAAAAATAATTTGTTGTACTGTAAATATGACAAATTTAGCCCGGGAGCTAATTTCCATCTGCAGTCCCACGGTCCACAAATTAAAATACAGTAAGACAAAAAACAAAACAAATGACAAGCTTTGTATGAATATATTACATCACACAGTGGTTGCATCAGTCGGAGGGAACATCAAGTGGTGAAATACTTAAGTGCATTTATGGTATAGAAATGGCTTTGCAACACTTTCCAGACTCACAGATGTCAAGGATCATCGCAGCATGATGAGTCGCTGTTTGAGATCAATCAGCCTCCTTCACTTCACTCAAACACTTTCGATGGACCTGGATGTGGACAGTTACATTGAACTCAGCTTTAAAAAAAAAAAAAAAAAGGTTTATCAGGGTTACTTCATGATTTAACAAGGGGCAATTACTTTTTCCCATACAGTAGGGCCAGGTTGGTTTGGATGGCTTCCCCCCCCCCTTAAAGCATGTAATTATCATTTAAAAACTGCATTTTATGTTTACTTGAGTTATCTTTGTCTAATATTAAAATGTGTTTGATGATCTTAAACATTTAAGTGTGACGAAGGGGGCAAATACTTTTTCACAGCACTGTATGTTGTAAAGTGCTATTTGAGATTCACTGAAGTGCATTTTCAGGCAGTAAGTGCTATTTTTTTTTTTTAAAGTGCATGGAGTAAAGTCCTACTCACAGAACTGGTTTTTACTGAACCATATTTTTTTTTAGCTGTTTCTTAAATACGACGTATGTTGTGCTTTCTCTGTAAGAAGAAGTAACACTGGGGCAATGAAGGCAATAAAAATATCTTTATAATCTGATCTAAGCACTGATCTATGTAAATGAAGCTTCATGGTTTCAGTTCTGACTTACTATGACACCAGATGGAGTTAAAACCATCAAATATTTAAGGTTATTATTTATCAATAACTGTGTCATGTGACTGGATGAGGAGTTTGTGTGTGTGTGTGTGTGTGTGTGTGTGTGTACAGACATGAAGGACGACACATGCTCAGTAGATCATATTGCACTTTATTCAGCTCTGAGGAGGCAGAACTGGGCCGAGACCTCGTCACTGTCACAGATCAACATTTATTGCTTTCAGGCTCCCGGTCCTGGTGTACAGTATGTATGTATATGTGTGTGTTTTTGTGTGTCGGACCCATCTCAAGTACTTTCCCACTAAAACGTCCCGTCCGTCTTTGTGTGTGTGTGTGTGTGTGAAGAGTCGACGCTGAGTGGCGTGATGATGGACAGAGAGGGGACAGGAGAGGTTTGACACCGTGAGGTTTCTGTACAATTTGTGAACAAACTGGATTCAAAACAAAACAGAAATAATAATGCACAATGTGACAGGCTTCATTATCTAACAGGTTTCACTGGGATTGCATGAATAAAGGCCTTCGCTTTAAAACGAGGATCATTTTCAACTCTTACAGGGAAATTTCATGACACAACAGACGTGTCGAACGAACGAACGAACGGTTACAGAACAAACACTCACAGCTCGGTTTGTGTTTCATCATCAGGTCGGTCTGCAGCTACTGTGCGCCCGCAGAGGAAACATGTTTTCTACGCTCTGTAACATGAGAAACATTAAAAATTCATTCCCCAACACAAACTTCACCTCGGTCCCACAGGTTCACACTGGCTGGTTATTGTTGGATTCACCTCAGCTGCACAGAGCTTCTTGTTTTTTTGTTTTTTTTAAATGTCTTTCAGCTCATTCTTTTGGATTTTCCAACCTGGACAGTCACTGTTAATCTGCCTAGCAACAAACGACAAGACAGACAGATGTCACTTTTAGCAAAGAAAATCTTAAATTAATGTGCATTTCTGTTTACGACCAGTGATTTTCTCCAATCAAAAGAGAAGAAACATTTTTAAATATCACCAGTCACAGTTTTGGGAAATGCGGCATTTGTTTGTGTCCTGTATTAATTTGATAAACATTATAATCTCTTCTTTATTGCAATTTTTTTTATGGATTCACCAACTTTTCCACTCAGACATACAGGCAGGTGAACCTTTTTTAAGTTATATAGAGAAATTATCTGTCACTGGTCACTGGTTGTGTATAATTTGAAACTCATAAGGACCACTCTCAATTACTTATTGATTTTTTAAATTATTATTTACTTGTATATCATGCTGTTTTGTTTTAATTAATCATTATTATTATTATTATTATATATATGTTTTACTTTATTATTATTTATTTATATATATACATTTTTTGTATATGTAATTTTGATATGTACTTGATGCATGTAATACAAGTGGTTGCATACAAGCTCAATCAATACTAGGTTGTTGAATGGTACAGTAATATTGTTGCAGGGATGGGGCTCTGTTGGAGCGAGGGAGGGGGGGGTTATATTTGTAATATTTCTAATCATCTATGCTTCTGAATTTATGTACTTTATACATCATCTCTTTATGTATAAATATCAATAAAAAAGACAAAAAAGCCACGGTTTGGTCGTCTCAGAGCTCAAGTTGAGTGAATATTGGACTTTGATTGGAATAAAAACATTTTTTTCTGCTGGCTGAGTAAACAGAAAACTTTTTCACAATAAATCCATGTTGAGTTCACTGCTTGTTATTCAAGGTGTGAAAGAAAAAAAAGAAGAAAACTGTTAAAGCAGAAATAATTGGACTGGTTATGACGTCTTTTCAGACTTTCTCAAAGTGCAGCAGCCAATAACGAGACAGCAACAGTTCCTGGCAACAAGTCTGAGTCATGTTGGTTTACTTTTTTTTATTCAATTTTTTTATTTGACTTCACACAGTAGTAGCTCAGACTGAGTGAGGAGCGTTTTAAAAACCTTCCTGTGTGTGTTTTCGGTCCAGCTGAGGTGAAGTGGAAACCAGCTGTGACACGTACACATGTGACGAAACAGCAGCTGGTTTCTTCTCACGGCCGGACCGCGGGACAACGTGTGACGTCTTCGTCTCCGTGTTAGAAAAATAAATGATCTAAACTCAACAACTTCACTTCAGACAGGACTGTACTCTCTCTATGTACTTGTTTTTTTGTACATTGAGGTGATTGCATTAGCAGTGCTGAGGATGGAGACGATGAAGATGAAACTATCAGGTTTGTTCTTTATAGTTTAGTTTATTAGTTTCCTCATTAAAGGAAATTATTAATTATCTAGTTTCACTATTTTGACAGGTTTTTATTTCCTGGTCTTGGAAATGAGTTAATACTAGAATTAAAAAAAAGAAAATAAGAGTTGATTTTCTCTCCGTCGTTGTGTAAAGTGACAGCTATGATCAGCTCATTATTGATACTATTAAAGGTTCATGTTGTGTAATAATCAGCCTGTAGGGGGCAGTGTATTCAAGCTACACACATACACATTTACACACACACACACTCTCCAACAACCAGCTGTGTAAACTCCAACTGTCCTAACGTTGTAGCACTGCACATGCAATCACACACGCAGCCTTCAGGGAGACGCCGCTCGCTTCCTCTCACAATCTGTTGTCGGGTAAACGAGACAAACAGGTCACATGACTGGGATAAAAGCCTGGGATTGGTCACATGATGCGGTGGATGGGTGGTGGGTGGTGGGTGGTTGGGTGGGTGGTTGGTTGGTGGGTCGGTGGGTCGGTTTGGTCGGTTTGGAAAAGGCCTCAGTGGTCCAGGATGCGGAGGTTGCCGGACACGATCTTGTTTTCCAGCATGGAGCCGGCCGGGATGTCGATCCGATCCCCGTGGTTGGCGATGATGATGACGGTGCCCTGCGAGGAGGAAGAGCAGAGAGTTTAGTTCAAGTTAAATGTGACAAATCAAAACAAAAATACTCCATTAATTCTCTTTAACACGTGTCTCAGTGTCAAAACTAAAACTCTGCAGCTTCTTTTTGTTCATTATTATTAGATGGTTTATACTAATTAATCATTTCACTGCTGTAGCTGCACAACATGGAGTCAACTTTATTCTATTTACATACAATTAATTGATTCTCCAGTGGCACACATCCTAATAGATTAATAAGATAAATGGAAAAAAACAAACACAAACATGTGTTTTTAGCTTTTCTCTAGTCTGTGATTCTTCACTCTTTCTGCCTCAGAGTCATTTAAATAAAAAAAACATGTGGGAGGTTTAAAGAGCGAAAGTGTCTCTGGTGGAACGACTGGTTTAATTATGACAGACTGCATCAGATTATCGTTGTAACTTCTCATCTAACAGCTGTTTAACAACTGTTTCACTGTAACAGGTTTAATTACCTGACATGTATTGAAGTGGGTCAAGTTTGGCTTCACTTTGATCAACAACAAAAGAACAGATTTGCTGTTCACATCGACTTCCTCTTGTTTTATCATGTTTAATTTAGGTAATTACACCTTTTATAGTTGTTTAAATGAAATGTATTGATTGTATTAATGTATGTGAAGGACCTAGAAACCATTCCTGCAATAAAATATGGTGGAGATTCAGTGTAAAGTGTAAAATAGTATTGTATAAAATCAAAAGTAGGTGAAGTTTAGTTTGTGTTTCTCGGAGCCGGAGACGCTCGACGTTTTCAAAGCAGGATTTAATTAAAGCAATAAATCACTGCCCACCCGCTCTCTGAAAGCCTCCGTTACATCTTTGTTGAGGCGTACGTGACCTGAAAGCCGAAACCAGATTATAATCTCTCAGGGTTGCGTTTAAAAGGTCGGAGAAATTTAAGGATTTCTCTCTGTGCTTTTTTTTTCAACCACAGCTGCCTCGGGTGTTTCTCCAGACTTCATCTGTGCCACATCAACAAATATAGAAACTTAAAAAAAAAGGGGGAAAAAAAGAAAGAAAGATCACCGGGAGGTTTGCAGCCTTTTTAAGACCCACAGTCTGGTGCCATCAGTGTGGGGCACCAGAATAAATAATGCAGCGGTCTTTCTAGGTTATCAAGTCCAACCGAAGAGGCTTCTGCACATTTAGACCTAATGCAACTTTAATTTACGTATGAAGTGACATTTATGGCCTTTGATATGGGCTAAAGTTAACAGAGAGCACAACACAACAGCAGATTTATAAAACAATACATTTCATCATCTGTTTTTCAAGTGAAACGTTGCTTTGAGAGAAGCTCTTTACCTTCACTGTAACGTTTTTCCCAAAGGTGACGTCTCCAGACACTGTGAGGTGGTCGAGCTCCAGCATGTCGGGAATGCTCTCGAAGCGCGTCAGGTACTCCTGAACCTGATCACAGACAACAGGCCGTGTGTTTATCCTGCTATGATCACTTTTTACAACATTTTATAATAATAATATAACAGATTCAAAAAATTTTTTTTTACTTTTCAACATCCGTAAAAATAGTAATTAACATTTTTGTAATAAAAATGCTGCATATATCGGAACTGACATGAGAAAAGCAAAAAACGGAGAGAAGAAGGTATTAAAAAAATCTAATTATGTATATATTATATAATATATTTTTTGAGATAGTGAATTTTAGGTCTTCATTAAATGTGAAGCCAAAATCATTACAATTAAAAGAAATTAAATAGATAAAGACATGAAATGTTTTATTCTGTGTGGAATGGATCTATATAATGTATTAGTTTCACTTCTTCAATTTAATTACTGACATGAACAAACTTTTCCATGATATTCAAATTTATTGAGATGCACCTGTATTTCTGTATGTTAATTTGATTTTCTACTTATTTCCATATGTATTCATTTCCATCCTTATTTCTACATTTATTCATTCACACATTTTTCTGTGTCACTTTCAGCCCAGATTAAAGCAGTAAAAAAAAACAAAAAAAAAACTACTGGAACTGAAACTTTTAGAGAGGCACTGAACTGAACTTTGAACGTTCGCAGTTTTATTTTCTATATTTGAGCTGATGACTGTGACACTGTTGAGTAACCACAATCATGACTGAACTTCCTGCACAGTCTAATACGTCATGTTTACGTGTTTGTATTGTCCTCGTCCTCCTCCTCCTCGTTACCTTGGTGAAGGAGCTGCCCAGTTTGACGTGCGGCGTGGTGGGGAACTCCCTCTTGGGGCTCATGGTGAGAGAGCCGGCGTCCAGGCTGTACAGGTTGGACATGACCAGCAGCAGGTCCGACGTGGTCTTCACGGGCAGGAAGCGGCTGCGGGGCACGTTGATCCCCAGGGCGTTGTCGAAGCTCTTGATGGCCGCCCCCACCGCCGTCTCCAGCTGGATGACGTTCTGTCCACCGTCAAGCGTCTGAGGATTGATAACAGAGGAGAGAAGAAGACATGTTGGTTACTTATATTATGAGTTTATAAACTGATCAAACCACACATTTGATGTTTAATTTGCCTGAGTCCTCTCAAAACTGTAGGAGGAGCAGTGAGTTGCAATTTGGTACCAAAGAAGAATTAGAAGAAGAAACACCTTTCATCAGACCCCAGAAAACTATAATTTATTTATGTATTGTAATATTGTTATCACTCTAATTTCATTCTTTTCTGGGCAAATTGAATCGTAGGCAACTGGACTTGTATTTGTCTAGGAAGACAACTTGTCAAACGAGTGCGGACTGAGACTTGTACGAAGTGATGAAGTCCAACCAAAGCCCTTCTAGGCTACTCATATTAGAACGTCTCTGGTCCAACTTTGCCTACGATTCATTTTGCCCAGAAAAGACCTGGATGAATGAGAATATCCATAGACTCTAATATCATGTTTGTTTCTATTTATTTACCTTTCTTGTATTTCGTAAAAAGAAAAAAAAATTGTTCCATTCGTTACTGTATTACTATATTTCCTCAGTTTTAAAGTATAATTTGTATTGGAAATGATTCTGCTTGTAAGATTATAAAAACATTATAAAAACAAATAACAAGTTAGGAAGAGGAAACACGACCACTTGATGTTTTGCCAAAACACTTAAAACTTACTTACATCTTGTCAATTGTCACGGTTGCTAAGCGACATGGCT
This sequence comes from Trachurus japonicus, assembly GCF_045865225.1. Lineage (NCBI taxonomy): Eukaryota > Metazoa > Chordata > Actinopteri > Carangiformes > Carangidae > Trachurus > Trachurus japonicus. Next base: position 9,123,312 of record NC_140921.1, on the reverse strand, counting down.
CGCGCACTACGGCGTGAACGGCCGTCGGCCGGTGACGACGCACAACAACGTACGTCCTCCGTAGATGAAACCGTTGCCTTTCAGCTCGGCCTTCCCGGTCTACAACGATTATAAACGGCCACACTTTAGTTTTACTACGACCCCCGGACGCTGCGGACCATGAGTTGCGACCATGAATTTATTAATCACTCGTTTAAAGTTTGTATATAATCGAGGGTCTACCGCTTTGAGTGACAGTTGACTGATTAGTCAGTTAACAAGATGGCGACGGCGCAGCAGCAGACTGAGCCAAAGAGACTCTACTACAGTACTATCAAGGTGGCCAGTGATATGAAATGAATGAAGGAATGAAAAGTTGTCAACAGAGGAGGAAAGTAAGCTATTTATATTTTCTTATGATAACATGAAATATTTATTTACACAGCTAACAGTTAAAAAATTAGTTAGCGCGGGCGTTTGTTGGCATTATCTAGGAGATTTGTGCCAAATCTCGCGAGAGTGTGTTGTAGAGACAGTTTGATATTTGCCATTTTTGTGTGAAAATCTTCAGAAGAGATGTGGCTTGTGAAAAGTGAGTCCAATATTTACTAAGGTGACTATGGGGTGAAAGAACCGACCATAATCTGTTTTCATGTCCACTTCTCCCATTGGACTCAACAGACTCCAGACCTGCTGCTGGTCTCCTAATGGGGCGGTGGAAGTGGAGAAACCCTCAGGACACAGATACAGGAAGCTGACTCGTTGTGGGGCGTCTCGGCTTCTAAACCGTGTTTGTCTGAGCTACTGAAAACCATAAGTTGTCGTCATGGAGGCCACATCCATCTTTATCTACAGTCTATGGTCACAGCAGGTAAAAATAAAAACTATCTCAGCCAGGTGATTATATAACATGGACCACTTCATGGACCTTTTTTTATCTTAAGTGTCTCTCAGTGTCACAAGTACACACAGTTTGCTCATGTGTGGAGCTGTAATGGGAAAGGTCCCCTCATAGTCTCTGTAGTTTCAACACTGCACTCCTACCTACTGTACCTAGAAGGGACCACACACATACACACGTACACATACACACTTATGTAAAGCCACACGGTTATCAGCAGTTACATAACACTCACTATGTCACGGTGTGTGATTTAGTAACCAAGGGCTGGAAAATTACATCTATAGGCCGAGAAAGCAATAATCAGGACCGAGGCTGAGGTTCTGCAGTGAATTTATTACGCCGGTTGCAGATTTGCATACCCTGAGGCGGCACGTCTCTCTCCGCTGAGGGGCGGCGAGCGAGCGCACAACAAAAATAACATCAAGTCACATCAAGTCAAATTTGTTTGCTGCACTGCTTGTTTAACAGGACTGCTCTGTCACCACGAGCTTTTTTTTGGAGGACTATAAAAGGACAAACATGGAGTCTTAAAATGATTCTCCACGAGTGAACATTTACTCTCACCTTCCCTTTAAATCTTTGCTTCATTATGAGGAAAATGAAGTGTATATGCAAATGTGTGAGAGCTGCAGCAACTAGCTCGAGAAATAGAGCAGAATGAGAAGCAGCTTTAAATTTTAAGTCACAGAAGTGACGTTTGTGCAGGGGGGGGAAATTAAACTTTTAAATTCATCTTTGGCTCGCTTATGCCATCACCACACACACAAACACACACTCGCACACACTCAGCTGAAAATGGAGTCCAAGTAGGGCAGATGAGCCACCAGAGAGGTGACCAGAAAACTGGATTGGTTTGAAGCTGCTTTTCTTCTCCTTTGTATGCAAAAACCTCACAGAACAACAAACAGCTCAGGAAGTGGAGCCGTGCAAACACAAATATGAGTTTCTTCTGCAAGCTAAGATTGTTTTTTTGTTTTGTTTTGTATTTGTTTCAGAAACATTATGATTTATTCAGAAGTGGTGTTCTCTGACAAGGAGACCGGGTGCAGAAAACTCCTGTTGGGATGGACACAGTGAAACACAGCACAGTCGGATGATACTGGCTGGTTATTTAGAGTGAATTGTTTTATCTGAGCATCTATTGCACACTCAGCCGCCCTGAAGTGGTCCCTCCTCTTTCATCTGCCCCCCTCTGGGTTCCAGACTCACACATGGATGATCCAACAGTGGACTATACCACTACAAGGACATGAGTCATTTCACTCTGATGGCTCCATAATTCATTGAACGGGAAGGGAAGAGGATGGAAACATGAAAGATGAAAACATCTTGCAAGGCAGCAGATTTCAGGAGACTAATAGTATCCCTCCCACTGAGGCGCTGAGCTTGTGTTGTCAGACAGAAGGGAAATGTTAGCAACAAAGTCAAATCAAACGTCTGACAGACTTTTGTTTTGCGTCCCTACTCCAACACAACAGTGACAACTGCACATCCCTGTTACCCGCCATTTGTACCATTTGTGGTGATTTTGAAAGTATAATGTAAACAGAAAGTATAATGTTGCCATGGAATCAGTGAGTTAGTGGTAAGCTACAACTCAACTTGCACTTTTTTTTGGCCTATATTTCTTAACATTTCGGAAAAATTGGCACCATTAAAACTAAGCCGAAGTTACCATATATAAGTCTTGGGCAAAGTCTGTATTATAAGAATTGTCTATTTTTCTGTCATTTATGAACTAAAGACTATTACGATTATCACAAATCGATTATTATGCAAGAATTAATTTCACAACACTATGAATATGTAAAATCAAACATAGTCAAAATATTTACACAAAATATTTAAGTATTTATTCAAATAGGACCAATTATTAACCCCCAAGGGGAAGTGTTGGAAATATTCAAGTCATTAATTATCATCTATACCAAATGTTTAACTTTATTTTAATCGTTTTTTTAATTTTTTTATTACAAATGACACGCTAACATTTAAATTCCTACCAATTCAATGTTGGTAAATGGACCAGTATCTGTGCATTTACCTTTACTTTGGTGCTGATCTGAGTAATCGTGACATCCCTACTAAAGACATAATCAAATCCTCAGAAAATCTAAATTATCCTGAATCTAAAAGCATGTACATTAGATCCGCATTTTCAGATGTAACTGAGCTATGATTTATGGGAAACAGTGCACATTTTGCAACGCCCCTTTCAAGACGGGAGTCGCGCCTCAAAGTCTGAGTCGGAAAACCTCAGATCAACAGGGTTTTGTTTATTGTTGTCATACACACATACACAGAGGATGATTACTTTGTGTTAGTTGCCCTGGTAGTGAGTGCGTTTCTCAGCCTTAGTCACCGAGATCTTCGTAACACACTGACGTTAAGTGTTTTCACAGTAATGATTTCCAGATGTGATAAATGCCGGTCTTCAGCAGCAACTTCATCCTTTTTTCATGCCTTCTAATATTCAAACCTCTCCGGCGTCGCCTCGCTGACATTAGATGTAATGACCTTATAAATAATCTAGAGGCAAATTCTTTATTAATCATCTGCAGCCCTTCTGAGTCAATATCACATCTCACTGCTACACCCTCTTTTCTTATTCCCTCATCTCAGCAAAACAATAACAGCATCAACACACGCTGGCAGCAGGAAAGTATCGCCCCTCCCGACCATTGAAATGCAACTGTGGCATTTCATTAATGCAGCACATTTAGAGAAGATGTGACATGTTCTCACAGTTTGAATCTTCATTTACACTTCAATTATTTTTTACTGTATCGTACAAATCAAAGAAAGACAGATGGTCGGTTGCAGTGACAGCTTATATCTGAAGTTTCCCTCTGTTCTGTTATGTTAATTGTTAAACTTTGCAAACAAACGGTAAGAATCTGAATTGTTCTCACTGACCTTGGGGTTGACTATGATCTCCATGCCCATCGTCTTCTGCTCTTGCAGCCTCTTGATCGCAGCCAGAGAGATCCACAGATTGTTGGTGTTGAAGATCTTGAACTTCGACACCGACTTGAATTCGTCCACGTGGGCCTTGGGCACCTGGGCGATCTCCAGCAGACGCAGTTTCCCTTCGTACTGGATCAGCGTGCCACCCTGAAAGTAAGAGTTGCCTTTTTTACAATTTGTGTGTGTGTGTGTGTGTGTGTGTGTGAGAGAATGATTGACTTTGAATTGTATTTTTAATGAGGCCTGTTAAAAGTGGTTCTTTGGAATAATAAAAGTTGCTTGGTGTTAAGTTTTCCATTCTGCTAAAAAAATCCCTTTTATTAGTCGTCATCATAATTGAAAACAGGAGTCTAGTAAGTTGCAATTCAACCGAGATCCACTAGAAAGTAAGTTATGGTATCACCAAAAGCTTAAATGTTCATAAATGAGTGTATAAACAACAAAATACAAACCATTACACCAAAAAAAAATACAATCCTCACTCTTCCTTCACCTCATAACACCTGTTTGAAATACTGCACTACAATGACAGGTACGGTAATCAGTCATCTCAGGTTCAATCAATGAACTGATCACCGTGAGATATGAGAACATTATCTACAGCCATTGCACCTCTGTTTTGTTTTCCAGTTCACCATAACTCTAAAGAAAATCGACTCTATCTTTGGTTTAAGATGTAATATTTCCCCCCCAAAAAACCCCAATAAACTCGCACAATCACTCCTCGCTCTCAATCATCACTTATGACCCTGTGAACGTCTGTGGAGGTGGATTTATCTGCCTTCTTATTTCAGTGTGTTCAGCTGAAACCTTTGAGCAGAGAAGGTGTGTAGCACAGCATTGTGCCGGTCGGGATGTGAAGGTTACACGGCTGTGTCCTTCTCTTTTCTCTACTGTTTGTATAATACATATATAAAGAAGCTGCTGTTGTGTGTGTGTGTGACCGAAAGCTGAACTTTGGCCGCAATTACCCAAATTACAAGAGCGCTGCACCTTCCCATGGGTTGGACAAAGGTGTGTGTGTGTTTACTTGTGCTTTGTAATGTAACTAGTGAAAAAAAAAACCAAACCAAAAACAATCAAACACTGCTCCCTCTTTTCATCACTCGAGGGGCCAATGTTCAAAAGAAACTGACAAAGCATCACAGCGAGTAAACCTGTACAAACATAACGTAACCACTCCACGTCACGTTTAAACCCGGACGTCCTCCTCGTACCTTGACGTCAGCGCGCGTCTTGTCCGTCACCTCCATGATGAACTCGCAGCGCTTGCCGTTGGGCTGGCTGACCAGGTGGTGCAGGATGTGGAGGTCCACGGTGGCGCCCAGGTTGTCGATGTTGGACACAAAGATGTACTCCTTGCCCTGCGCGATCAGCTTCTCCAACAGGCCCGAGTTGTAGAAGCTGGCGTAGATGTCGCCGTGGCCGGGAGGGTACCAGCCCTCTGTGTTCTGCCCCGTCATGGTCAGGCTCGTGGACACGGGCAGGAGGGACTCTTTGTTGATGCGAGGGTACCTGGACAAAGGAAACCAGCCAGCCATCATGTGTTTGTTTGATAGAGATTGTTGGTTTAGAAATAGACATCGGGATAGACGATGGTTCAATATTATCATCTATTCTCTGAGGAAAAGAAAAAGCCTGAACTACATCATCTGTCGACTAATTAAAAGTCAGAGTGTGGAGCAAAAGATCTGACTCTAAACTTGGATAAGACAGAATTAAACCCTAATTTGATGCCTCCACCTGGGCACTAGGTGTCCCCATCTCTGCTTCTGCTGGTGCAGTTACTGAAAGAAGGAAATGAGTTAACACTAGTGATGTGCATCTTCACTGGCCACCCGATACAATTTGATTACGATTCACCGAGTCTATAGGTGCGTTTCCATTACCCCTTGAAATGCGCAAAACCTAAATATCGAAATTAAAAACTGATAATGGAAACACCTACATTTCGAAAAAACTCTCAAATATCGCAAAAAAGTTTTTGCGCTCTCATGAGGTGGTTTTTGAGACGTATCGATACAAACGTGTATCGCAAAAGTGTAATGGAAACACTTTTTTCGCTTTTCTACACGTCACCGGCGTCAGCGGAGTTGTGTGTGTCCACGCTGTGTTGGTTTATGTAACTTGAGGGGACAAATGAACCACATGTTTTTTGTCATGCATTGCTGACCTGGGCATGTTTCTCATTAAATTAGAAAACCCTTTCCTATCATTCCCCTTTTCCGTGCATGGTTGAAGGAGATTGGCTCGCATCCACGCTCCACTCCCTCCTGCGCCGACATGTCACCTTAAGCCACATAAACCAGTACGGGTGTGTGGACACAACCACCTATATTGTTGTCAGCGCCTCATCACCGCTGGTGTTTAAAAAGCCGTTCTTTCTGCAGTCAGGTTAAAGCGCACATCCGCCGTGTTGGTAAACAAATAATCCCTCTATATCAACGGAGGCAACCGTGCTTGAGCAGCTTGGGTTGGAGGTGGTGTGAGTGCGGGCCAACGGGGGAGAGGGGAGGGGGCATTAGAGCTTCAGCACAGTACAACTGGCCCGTGTGAGTGCGCCCTTATTTGTGGCCGCTGCCAGCGCCACACGGGCTTTGCCTTTAAGCAATCAAGCGCTGTTTTTGTCTTTGTTAAAAACAATAACAGCAACAGCTGTAGGCAGCTGAGATCGCTGTGCCGTCACCATAGAAACGCAAGACGCATTACGGCTCATTCGCAAAATACCTTTCAATGGAAACACCCGCAAATAGCAATTGCACTTTTTCGAAGTTTCAGAAATATCGCTTTTGTTTTGCGAAAACCTGTAATGGAAACGCAGCTTGTGATTCGGTTCGATTATACGGTTCGATGCATCTCAATGCATTTCAATGCATCACATCCTCAATTTTCTGTTACCACACATGGCTATTTCATTAATTAACATAAATAGTCAGATAAATATGAAATAGAAAATATAATTTAAATGCATTTCCACAATACAGCAGCTTCCTTGGAGTCTGAACACACAAAGAAAAAGAAAAGGCCTAGCCTACTTAAAGGTGCACTTGTAAATTTCTCAAAAACAAAACCTAAATCTTGGCATTGTGCTTTAAAATAAAATAAATCACTGTCTCTGTATGTGAACAACAAACTTCATCATCAAACTTGAATAATCGTTTGAATTCAAAAAATCCACTTGTGTGACATCGATTCAGAGTCCTTCTCCCTGAGAGACCAGAGACCTGTACTACGAAGCAAGTATAACATACCTTGGATACATTTTTGTAATTTTATCAGACGTGTTCACTTGAAAGAGGTAAGAAGAGGTAAGAAACTGATCTGACTGGTCAGCGGTCTGGTTGTTTACTGCTTTGGAGCAGGTTTGGAGTTCAGCATCAGTTGCCATGGTGAATTATATCGGTGAGAAGAGAACAACCGTCGTAGGACTGAAAATCCAGCGTTAAACCGGAAGTTACTCTGACACCTTAAACTCTCTTATCTCTCTGAACGACAGCAGTGATTTTCTTTTTGTTACACTGCTCGATCTATACTTTCTTTTGTTAAATAAATTACTTGTCTTTCACTTCCAACTCGTATCGTTTCCCATTCCTGTCCCAGTCCTTACAGTCCAATGGCAGCAAACATTTCATGTATCCCCTACATATGTACAGGATAATACAAGTAATATAAACAAACTATAAAAGCTGTGAATCTGATGTGTTAAGCAGAGAAGCAGCACAAGGAGAAAACATGGAGATTTCACTACTGCAGGACTTCAAACAACACCCTCACCGAAATAAACTTCCAAGAAGGCAGATGAGGCAACAAGCCAAGGAGTCCAAGCCATCATCGCTGCGTGCATTAAACTGATCAAAGGGTTTCTGAGAAGGATCCGCGTCAGGTCGAGTTAACAACCCTCACCGTGAGCGAACAGCGCCGTGTGAAAGCCGGCCGCGGTTTTTTGGCAGTTTGAGGATATTTCAGAGCGTAGATGAGCCGGTCAGGTGAGAGGAGCTGCACGAAGGTCTTATTAATTGAGGACTTATTCCGGCTGACTACAGTTCCCGGGAAGATCTTTCGGATGAGTGGTTTTGATATGAGCTCATAGACTTCAAAGGTTTCATGTCATCTCAAGACTCACATCTGAGAACATTTCGTTACCTCCACAGAAATGTTTTTTTTTCCTGATGTAGATCCAATATCGCTGCTGCAGAAGGAGCAGGTTTTTTCTTCCAGGGTACAACAAGACATAAATGAACATATTACTGAGAAACCACTTGGATTTTTTTCTTTATCTGCCAATTTTTAGCACAGTTGGTCCTGAGGTCCAGATGCTGATTTACTACGTCTCTCCACTTTTGTTTCCATGCTGAGCTGCAGCAAAAGAGACACGAAGACAAAAGACTTTAACTTTGAAAAGACTTCAGATCTGGTTACCACAGACTTCACATTAACTACTGATAAACTCAGCCGTGGATTTTGCACCGACTCACTTGCACCGACAGTGATTTGGAAACGTGTCTCCTCGGGGCCGCTGTGAACAGGAGGAGTGATTACAGCTCTGTGCCGATGGGCGGCTGGCTACTGTTTCAGCTGTACAGAGGTGAAAAACATGTAATAGAGTAACACATCAGACACAAAAGATGCTGGGAGGACGGGAGCTGAACCGACTGCTGCAGGGATCGAAAAACGTAAACCTCTACTGTATAACGTAGAGGTTCGAGTCTTTAGCGGCGTCGTTGGAATCTGTCCAAACCTGAACCGCCTTTAAGTCTTTAAGCCGAGTTAAATGCCACCGCAAGGAAGCCGATCAAATATTACACCAGCACAGGGTGTGTGTGTTTGCACGACTCTCTGACACATGGCCGAGTTGTATTCAATTGGTGTGATTATTATTGCCATTGATATAGTTGATGAATATTAGTGGGTGAGGACGAACTATGTTTACGATTTCCAGTTAGATTGAACATCAGATAAAGTGACACGCCGCTGAATTTCATTTGCCTTTTATGAATTACTCTCACGACCCCGGCCGCAGACCTCTTTGTTCTCATATTGATTCGGGTTTCGACTATTCAACCACTTCCTCTGCGCCGACATTAAATCCTGAAGCGGCCGCGCCAGCCGCTGTCTAAAAACTGCTTTGTACTACACTCCTTCAGGCCCACGAGAACATACAAGAGCGCTAAATAATTCAAGGCGTATAGTAAAAAAGCATGTTTCACTTGACTGACAAATTAGAGACACGAGGACATTAAATATTAACGGCTTTCTCCATACATTACATGACATTTCCTGTCTAGTTGCTGCTGTTCTTGACAGTTTTATTACAGACTCAGGAGCAGCACACAGCAGGGAGCTCTGACCAGCTCGGGATTCACTACTGACAAGTTTCCACTGCAGGAACTTTGGGGTAATTTGACGGGGCCCGGAGGATGATCTCCTAGAAGTTTTACGGAGGCTAAAGGAGTCCCTGCCTCGGGGGAAGGGTCCTCCAACTGGTCCAGAATAACTCGTTGATGGGGCTTGAGGTTTACTCAGCGCTGATTGTGGTGTTCTCAAAATTAGAGCTTGGTTTATAAAATCGATTTTCCGATTCATATCAATCTTCATTTTGAAGATCCGATATCGATTAATAAAACCCTTAGACTGATCTTTTAATAAATGCCACTTCCTGTTTGTTAACTTGTTACAGGACAAGTTCACTGCTGCTGTTTAGATCTTGTTGTGTCCATCCACTACTGAAATGTAGACATTGATCGCAGTACTTGAATTTATCACCCACAACTGCACTGGAGAGTTGCCCTGTTTACTTCTGAGGTGGCTCATGTTGAATAAATTTGTTAATGATGCTGCTTTTGGGTAAATTATTTAATATTTTTAATAACGCACCATCTTTGTACAATTTGCAGCATTAGTTCTGTGAACATCTCTTTCATAACCAGGCAAAATTGGTGTTAAAACTGAAATATCTCTAAATATCCAATCAGAAATCGAATCGAAATCATATCTATTCAGTAAATCGTTAACGATAGCCAGCACTACTCAAAATGGGATGTGATGCAAAACAGAAAGCGCCAACATAAACAACATTTTTAAACTTCAACAGAAGAGGAGCATCAGTCAAAAGCATCTACACGGCCAGAAAAACGACAACTAGAGATGCAATTACGTAACAATCCAAACTGTTGCACATGGTCCCGCTCTGCATTTAGAAAACGTTATCTGCCTCGTCTGGTAAAACTGCACCGACACACTATCAGAGGAGATTTGGCACCGAGCCCACTGTTACTGATGATGTTATGAAGAGTCATTAACGCGGTCGCTCACCTGCTCTGGTTGAAGGTGTGTATCTTGACGCGGTGGTGTGTGTACTTCTGCAGGATCTTCTTTGTGTCTTCGTCTGTGTTGAAGGAGTTCATGAGGACCAGGGGCACGTCTGTGTTGTACGTCTTGTTCAGGTGCTGTGGGACATTTGAAAAAACACAAACACAAACTGTGTAAATGCCGACTTCATCTAGGTTTTATCTATCCAGGGAAGAGGAATTATAATCATCCGACTAAAATCGGACTCATAATAAATACTAAGGAGGAGAAGAGCCTGGTAATGTTTCTGTAAGTTGTGTCATTAAAGAGCGAATACAAAGCAGAGGAGTCGATCCTGTGGAGACATGGAAGCAATTTCTTTCATCAAGATAAGAGAAAACTAAAAGTAAGTTGAGGAGGAAGATGAGAAACGGGATATGAATCATCGGGGAGAAGCTTGCCATGAGAAAGTTGCGAAAAACTTGAATTTCCAGTCTGGCAGTGAAAAGAAGGAAGCAAATTAATAAACCAATGCGGATGTTGGGTGAACATTCACTTCACATACTATCGTGCCAACTGCCAACCGAACCACAAAGATATCTTGTTGCATTTAGTTTCAAGGGAAGGTAAAATGTGCTGTTCTTCCTTGAAGCTGATGTCACTTCAGGACGGATGGAGGATGTTGAAGTTCAGGCTTCACACTGCAAACACACAGAGAAAAGGAGCGACCTTACGGCTTTCTTTCAGAGTGTGTTGACAGTGGGTGTGTGGAGGTTAAGACTGGAGGGATGGCAATGACCACCTGGAACATTTTGTACTGTGCTGCTGAACCAGCAGCCGGACCAGACGTCTACCTAACACACCGGAGATCTTAGAAAGTCTGTGTGTGCAGCATTTTTATGATTTCTGCAGTAAAATATGATCGATATTCGATGTGAAGTCCAACACAGAGGAACTTTAAATACAAGTGGGCATCAGTGTTTGAACTATGGACCAATGAGCACGTGCTAAAGATATTTTTAGATTAGATGCAACCCTGTAAATTAAAAAATATACTGTATATTTTCATGGTAAAAAGAAAAATCAGCAAAATGATCTAAATATTTTGATTTTTCACACTTAATTTACACAATTACAGGAATTCTGTAGATGTTTTTTGTCCTATGAAAGCTCTAAATGTTTTACAAGTCTATTAATCTGCCATGTATTTCAACCAATTTGTCATTTGGGCGTTAAAATGTCAAAAAAAAATGTCGTAATCTCTTTAAATCAACAATTCTGAAACCAAAGACGTAACCTTAATAACTACAGAGGAATGTTCAACGATTACATTTTTCCTCTATTTTGGTTTAAAAATCCCAGAAAAAACACAGTAATTACCAAAAAATTGACTGCCAGTAAATTTTGGGAACTCTGTTGAGTCTGAAAACACTGTGTGCTCCTGTCTGAGGTCACTTCTGCTCAGCTGCTTTCATAACTGATGATAGGAAAACATGTTTTAATGCGCAGGAGCATTTTTTACAGGTGACTCACATCAGCTCTGACCTTCAAAAAAAAAAAAAAAAAAAACCAATAGCCTGTGCACCGGGTTCAGGACGTCCTGACCAAAAACTGAAACAGCAACTTTTTAGGAAATGCTCACAGCTTCTTTTTTGAGTCCGGTGACCTCATATTATTATACACTAAAATGGACTCAGCTGAGCTCAATATGGAAATACATATTAATTCTGAACCAAAGGAGCTTAATCTGTCTCATATGACTTTTGGACAAACTTCTAGATATATTAAACTGTAGGTGTTTGTCCCTCTGTGTCTTGGTGCTGCAGCAGTGTGAGGGCGAGAGCAGTGGTAAATCCTCTGCAGCCAGGTGGCGACATCCAGTAAAAAGCCTGAGTGTTGTGTCGTCCAAACGTCCACGTCTGCTCAGTGACAGTGCACAGGAGCCCTGCACTGAAACGACCCCCCCCAAAACACACACACACATAGGAGGAGATGTGGTTATGGGATATATATGTGTGTGTGTGCGTGTGGGATCCATTTTCTCTCGTTCTAAACAGGCTTCCTAAACAGATTGAGTCAGTCAGGAGGTAATCTGACCAGACCTGAGCAGAAAATGGAGAGCAGAGACTCGGACACAGAGGCCAGTGTGCTGGGAGGGGAGAGGCGTCCCACGAGACCATTATGAAACACACACACACACACACACACACACACACACACACACACACACACACACACACACACACACACACACACATACACACACACCCAATATAAACTCAGTTACACCATACTGTACTGTACACACACCACCAGTGACTCAAAAACCTTTAATTCACCTTCAGCGCAGCCTCATACCATCACCCGGTGTGAGCTGCATCGAGGGAGCAGCAGCTGCACGACAACGTTTTTTTTTCATTATTAATCGTACATGTTGACATAAACACACACACACACACACACACACACACACACACACACACACAGGTATGAATACAACCACACCTCCCTCCACACACACACACACACTGCTCCCCCTCCAGCACACACAGCCCTCTCTGTTTCCCTGCCAATCCCACAGACCTGCCCGCCCGCCTGCACACCAACAGATCCTCTTTCACTACAGCCCCCCTCCACCCCCCCAATTATCACACTGGACTCCTTCACCCAAGACCTTCAGCCCACTTTCAGGGGAAAAAAAGAAAAAAGAAAAACCAGAAACAGAACGCATGTCTCCCTCCTGGTGCCTCCGATACATGAAGTAACAGAAGGAACTGTGTCCGGACGAAGATGCACATGTGGCGCTGCGTAACAGAAAGAGAAAGGCGGTGGTTGTGATTATTTCTCTCCATAAACATATCTTCAGATTAGACAACACAGTGCATCGCTTCCTCCTCCTCCTCCTCCTCCTCCTCCTCTGTCCTGACATCAGAGCCACATTGTGTGTGCGAGCCGGTGTGTGTGTGGCAACCAGCCATTTCTACTCTTGTGTACACGGCTCCAATGTGTTAGGCAACACCTACAGTAACCGTTGGTCCCCGCTGCCAAGTGTGGCCCACGGTTACAGAGTGAAGTGTAAAGTGGCGGCTGCCGGCTGTGAGGAGTTCAAACCAAAGAAGCACCAAGAACTCGCAGAAACTGTGGACAAAGAAAGTTTATTTGGTGGATTAAATGAGCGTTTTTTAATGTTTTTTTTTTTCTCAGCAGTGAGGGTTTGGTTTTGGCGACAGGGTAGAAAAAGTTTGAAGAATGCAACTCCCACCCGTCTGTGATTAAAACCCTGTGTCTGCTCCGCTCAGGCTTCGGTGGAGTGAAGTGAGAGTGCGGACCTCCCACTTTTCTCTGAGCTCCACATAAATCAATGTGCGCTGCCTTTTTCCTGCTGCTGAACACTTGCGTTCATGCCGTGGCAGCACATGAGACGAGTCTTGCTCAACTCGCCCTCATCATCATCATCATCATCATCATCATCTGGATGGTTTAGATTTCTTACACCAATCTGCTGCAAGTCACTAAACACGACCGCCCTTATTGAAAGAATTACATGGTGGAACCAGGAGGTCACAGCAAAAAAAACCTCCACATTGGCGTCACAAAAATCCTCCTTTGAAACAGTTTACAGACTAAACCGATCGTGGAGTTAAATCGTCTGTGAACAAAACAGGTTCAAGCCCCATTTAATCCATTTTAAACCTGCAGCAACTGGTTAATACAACACTGACATGTTATTATCTAATAAAATCAATATAGTAGCTAATCATTTTCTATCCAGCACATAGAGTAACACTCCTTTTAAGGCTTAAAGGTATAGTTAAACATTTTGGCAAACTGGCCCATTGCCATAATCCCTATAGTTTTAGGAGTACCGTAGGTTCGTTACCTTTAATTGTCGGTGCAAGCTATTTTTAGAACGGCGGAGCAGAGCTGCGAGCTGCTCAGAGCTACGCTACAGAGGCTCATGGGATTTCTTGGTTTCCCTCATCAAACTCATCAAATACACAATCCAACAACTCCAAAACGCTCTGGTGGACAAGTTGTGACCTGTACATTCACCACGCTATGAGATAATAATGTAACGTTACGAGACAAAGTTATTTTCATGGCAAATTCATACGTGTTCCCGTCGGGGGCAGTTTTTCGGCGAGCAGTCTCTGCATTTACCTCAAAAACAACTCCAACTTGTCCACCAGAGTGTTTTAGAGTTGTTGGATTGTGTATTTGATGAGTTTGATGAAGGAAACCAAGAAATCCCATTAGCCTCCGTAGCGTAGCTCTGAGCAGCTCGCGGCTCTGCTCCGCCGTTCTAAAAATATCTCGCACCGACAATTAAAGGTAACGAACCTACTGCTATGACTATAGGGATTATGACAATGGGCCAATTTGCCCAGATGTTGAACTATCCCTTTAAAAGGGAATTATCTGCTGCTAAATGCTCCACTGTGATCACCAGCAAGTTGATAACTGTGTAGTTTGGTGCTGGGGCAGGTGGTGTAAAGCAGATTTTTTTTTCATCTTCTCTGCAGAATTGGCTGATAATTCTCTGTCACAAGGAGAAACACGGCCATCAAATCTGCTTTAATATGAGCGAAACAGACGGACTGATGAGTGCACATGCTAATTCGTACCTCAAAGCATAAATCTGCTGTGCACCGGAGTGATAGTGAGTGAAACCCTGATGTCATGATATCAAGCTGTAAGAACCAAGATAAATCATCTCTGCTGCAGCCTATGAAGCTGTCTTGGAAAAAGACGGATGCAGAGAGCCGGGCTTCATTTATTCCTCCGTCACAACACTTCCCTTTACGTCCGAGGCGCAGACATAACTCACAGGTGGCCATCTTGCATCTGTCCACTCGCTCTGAGTCTGGCCACAGTAACGTGGGAGATCCAGTCATCTGCTCTAAACCAAGTATTCATAAGTCCTCGTCTATGCGCCGCTGATCCAAACAGCTGATAGGTGTTGCCAGATTGGGTGGTTTTTCCGCTACATATTAACGCCTGTTTACGGTGTGTTTTAGCTGGGGTTTCTATGGAAAAGTCTGGAAGGCTCTATGGAAATCTGGCACTCTCTTGAAAAAAGTCATACTGTGAGAGAGCGCTGTACGCAAACGCCAGATTGAACGCGTTCACAGTAACGTTCATCAAGCAGAACAACAGTACATTCAGTTCACGTTCGCCCAAAATGACTTTTTCGGGCAAAAAATTAGTTTTTTTTGTTTTGCTTTCTTTTTTAAATCTCACCTTTTTCCGTCCATTTATTTATTTAGTGTTGTTATCATTACTACTACTATTATTTTTACTATCATCATCTTCCCTTATCTTCATTTCTTTTCTACTTTTATTTGTTATTTCTCTACCTCGCACAAGGTATGTTAATATTATTTCTTTACTTTGTTTAAATTATTTGTTAGATCAAGGTGAGGTCATGCTATAACTGTGCGTTCACACCAAAAGCTTCCAAAGCGTCAAAACACCGGAAGTCAATTCATTTTCAATGAGAGCCCGGCGACCAAAGCGTCCAAAGCGTCACCAGACGAGAAGTTGAGCCTTGGTTAACTTTAGGGTAATTAGCTATGACACGGTTCGGCTGCAACCTGTCAGAATAGAGACGTCCTTAGGCTTCCTTTTGTTTTCTTTTTTTTTGTCCTTCGGCTCCCCAATGACCAGCGCGATCGAACTTTGACGTCAGTCACGTGACGAGTGACGCTTTGGAAGCTTTTGGTGTGAACGCACAGTAAGCCTTTCGGGTTTCCGACCTCACCTGCACATTTTTTTTCGTATCTTCCTCCCTATTAAGAGAGATAAGTAAATGTATTTGTTTTATTTCATATGTGCAAATAAATAAAGTCTAAAGTCTAAAATATGAATGAGTTCATGAAAGATCGTTCAACTCTGTGTGTGTTTACCTCTATCTGCTGCACAGTGAGGTCCAGGAAGGTGTTCTCGTTGCGGACGCTGATCAGGCTCTTGGGGCCCTTGCAGCCCATGCTGGTGCCCAGGCCTCCATTCAGCTTCACCACCACCAGTTTGTTCAGGCAGTCGGCCACGTTGTCGGGCAGGCCGCGAGCCTCGATCTTGTCGTAGGGCTGGATCTAAAGAGGAGGGAAAGAGAAAGAGAAAGAGAGACAGAGTTTAATTTCACTGCAAACAAACTAGTAATATTAACTTCTTCTTTTTTTTTTATGGAGAGCGAGGACTGTAACAGCTTTGAGTGTGGGCTGATTAATTTCCAGCTGAGCAAAATAATGGGCTGAATTGATGTGGAAATGTGAGAATGTCAGAAAATGTTAATTTGCTCTGCTGCAAAGTGCTTTTTTGAAACAAGACGGCAACCGACGCCACCTGCATCAAACACACACACACACACACACACACAAAAAGCCCACAAGACATCGAACACATCACATGCTGTGTGTTTTTGCGCGAATGCTAGAGATAATAGTAATTACGACGACGCCTTAATGCATCGTCTTCAGCACTTCTGTTTGTGAGGCAGCAAAAAAAAGTGTGTGTGTGTGTGTGTGTGTGAGAAGCCACATTACAGGGTCAATACTCCAGCTCTCACATCAGCATATTCACACATCAGGTATTGATTGTTTTTCTTTTATTCTCTCCCACCGAGCAGAGATAATAAGAAGGAGAGAGAGAGAGAGAAAGAAAGAGAGGGAAGTGACTCCGGGTTGTAGAAAAATCCACAGGAGTGTAGTTTTCGATTTGAAGTTGAGCAGGATTTTCCCACTGCTGTTGTGTGTTTCACATCGAGTTTCATCTCACCTTGAATGAGTTTCATTTCTTTCATAGCGAGAAAAAACTAAAAAAAAAAAAGTTAAAACAAAGAAGAAAAAAAAGAGAAAGAGAAAGAAAGAGAGAGAAAGAGAGAGAGAGAGAGCGATCCAGGGACACTAAACTCTAACCAGATGTTACAACAGCTTTTTGTTGTTAGGATGGGAGCGAGCGGGTCAGTGTTAAAATCCACCTCTGTGTGTGTGTGTGTGTGTGAGGAGTCGCTGTGTGGCGTTTCCTGCTAAAAGCACAGCCACCAATTAGAGTCAGCAGCAGAAAAAACCTCCTGATGGAAACAGACGGCTTCTCCCTCACCCCCTCGACACCAACCTTACCTCACCTCACCTCACCCCTCTCCACCCCACTCAGAGGATGAGGTTACAAACACAACAGACAACACACAACCTCTCCACCCAGCTGCTGTCCTGTCCTGTCCCTTTTGTCCTGTCCTGCACGGAGAGACGGAGAGACAGACAGGAAGAGGTGGAGCAGCGGGCGGTGACGAACAGGACAATAGTCGTTTCACGGTCACTGACTGTTGAGGTGATAACTGTCTCGCATGAGAGCGATACGCGCTATTAATGTGCAGGACAGCGCGTTCGCTCGCCGGCTGCCTGGTGATGTATTCTGGGAAATCTAAAAAAGATAAGCACGACACTCAGGAGGAAGCAGGAGGAGACTGTGTGTGTTTGTGTGTGTGTGTGTGTGGAGTGAATTTGGTTTCAGCTGGAAGCCCCATCCTACCCCTGTACCCCCAGAGGGAAAACAGCCTCCACTCCCAGATGTTCATTTCCCCCCTTTTCTGGACAATACAGATGGTTTTTTTTTTGGTTTTTTTTGTGTTTCCCCTCCTGTGCTTGTATGTGCGTGTTCAAAGCCGCTCCGCAGACAAACACCTCATTAACCGGGCTGCTGAATAAACCTCCTCCTGTTTTTTAATCTTTGCTTCCAAGTGCATCCTTCACTGTGACGGACGCCGTGCTGCGAGGAGCTGCGAGGAGCGAGCGAACGAGCACCTGCAGGAAACATTTCATCCACTGCAGCGCGGCGCCGGTGATGGATTATGGTGATGGGGACTGACTCACTCAAGATACAGCACACAACAACCAGCAGGATTTGGGATGTCACACAACTAAAAAAAAAAAAATACGGTTTCGGTTCTGCACGACATGTTAATCAGCATCAGCAGTGGAGGGGAAAGGGAGGACGGCTGCGTGGCTGGAGCCAAACTACCCTGTTATTACTGAAGAGCCGAGGAGATCTGACTGGGAGGATTGCGTAACGAGATGTTTGAGTTGTCATTGACTCGGTTTCAGTGGTTGTGAAGTTATTGCCCCCCCCCCTCTTTCTTTGGAAATAAAAACCCCACCACTGTGGTCGAGGCCTGCAGGTACTCACAGTGTGACAAACCACACGACATTTTCCTTCGGCGCACGAAGTCGCCGTGTCACAGCGAAGCAGGAAAACTGTCTCCACTACTGCCACTTCTCATCTCTAATATACGACCACATGCACCCACAAAATACACAATACACAAAACACAAAACGACTTTCTTAAATCTCTCTGTGCTGCTTGTTGTTAACTCTCCCTTCAGGACTGAGTCTGACATTCCCAATTTTATTCAATTTCTTTATTTTATTACGGCCTGCGAATGGCACAGTTTCCAAACATCGGCCCCAAAGATACGGTCGAAGCAGAGCTCGGTCGTTCTGTTTTTGTGCTGTATAACTGTAATGATGTCACTCAAATGCCTTTTTGTTAAAGGGATATTTCAACATTTTGGCAAATTGGCCCATTGCCATAATCCCTATAGTTTTAGGAGTAAGTTCGTTACCTATCATTGTCGGTGCAAGCTATTTTAGAACGGCGGAGCAGAGCCGCGAGCTGCTCAGAGCTACGCTACGGAGGCTAATGGGATTTCTTGGTTTCCCTCATCAAACTCATCAAATACACAATCCAACAACTCCAAAAACGCTCTGGTGGACAAGTTGTGACCTGCACATTCACCACGCTATGAGATAATAACAGAACGTTACCAGACGGAGTTGTTTTCAAGGCAAATGCAGAGACTGCTTGCCGAAAAACTGCCTCCAACGGGAACGCGCATCAGCGGTTTTGCATGAATTTACCTCGAAAACAACTCTGTCTCGTAACATATTCCCTGGTAAAAGGAAACGCATTTTTATTTTCCAGTGTTATTGCCAAGAAGACGCTGTTTTACCTGCTCTACTGCACAAATATTTTCTAATCCATTGTCCATCCATTGGGTGACGCGGAGACACCCTGTTTAATTAATTTAATTAACAGAGGAATGAGACCTTGTGGTTCTCAACTTCTTGCTCCAGATCGTTGAAATACCTGTCACACCTGCGTCTACAGCGGTGTCACTCAATCATCACGTCACTACAATGGTTTATGTGGAATCTGGTAGAAGATCCCAAGGGGCTATCCTTTGAAAATACAGTCACATAGTACAGTAACTGTTCTGTAAACCTGAAAACTATGTAAACTACTTAACTTAACTGGTTTAATGACTCAGTGCAGCCATTAACCACTTAAAAGATGTTTAAAATGACAGATATAATGACTAGCGTTATCTTAGTTTAAGTTATAAAAGGGGTGTTTTGATATTTTCTTTTACCATTACTCCTAGGATTGTTTATGTGCAGATGTAGGAATAAAATAACCTGTTAAACGTGTCACCTCCAGGCTACAAATCACTGCACATGGATAACTTAGAAGAAACCAGTTGTTAGCACATAGTAGGTCATTAAACATTGTAGACTCTGTAATTACTGGTGTTGTTGTTTGAACAGTGACTTGTTTTAGTTTTGGCTCTCTGGGTGAAACATTAGGGGATGTATAGTAGCCGACTGGTGTAGGACCAGGATCTTAAATGTCATCTGACCGATCACAATATAATGACTGAGCCAAGTGTGTCTGCTGATGTAAGACTTCAAACTGTCTCTGACTGATGAGCATTTAGGGCAAATATGTTTTCTGGACAGTTGGTCAGACAGGACAAGACATCTGAGGATGTCACCTTGGACTCTGGGAGAGTCATGTGACCAGGTGTCCAGTCTGCCCCTGAATGGGAGAATTTTCCTCTAAAATTTGAGACAGTGCAAGTAAATTTTTCATCTTCTTACGCATGTGCAACCAGTAAAGTTGCTGCTTTTTTAAACACTGGTAAAACGTGGAAGGGGCGAATCAAAGAACCTGGTATCAGTCATTACAGGTGGGAGCCCAATGTGTGTGAGAATCATGAATGAAAAGGAAAATGTGATTATTTGCTTTGCAGGTTGATTTACGCACCTAAATTGTCTGCTTAAGCTCCTAAAATTTTAAGTTAGGGGGAATAAACGAGGAATGAAATTCAGCATTAGTTAGCTGCCGTTAAATCTGGACGCCCAAAGCTGTGATGACTCCCTGATGTGGATGAATCTCAGATAGATACAGTTAAATATCTGAGCCCCTCCTGTGAGTGTGTCCACTGAACCACCTTGGGGTCATTTGGGAATAAACCCATGTGGTTTGATTCTGGGAGCAAATCTCTCTGGTGGCCCTTGGTGATATTTATATATAACAACATAAGTGTCCCATTTAGTACACCCACTCTGCTCCTGTTTAGCGATGGCAGCTCTTTTAAACCTCTCTACGGGCTGGTGTCACTGCAGCCAAGAAAATATTGGCGTTAAGATGGCAGCTGCCACATTCCCTGGCTCGGCGGCGCCAGTGCGTCAATATTTCGCTCAATATCGTCCTGATGGCCCGAACGCAAGCAACTAAAGAAACAGAGTACAGTCCGACCAACCTTACACATGTGTCTTTGTACTTTAAAGGGATACTTCACCCAAAATCAATAATTCACCAATCATCTACTCACTATCATACGGAGCCCCCAAAGGGACATGGAAGGAAATTTTTTTATTGCGAGATCTCGCAAAAAAAGTGCCCTGTCCGCTGTCTCAGTGCTGAAATATGAATGAATGACAGCGTGTCACTGCCCGTGAGAGAGAGTGAGAGAGAGAGAGAGAGAGAGAGAGAGAGATGGTCAGGTTATGTCAGATGAATTAGTCCTCTAACACAAACTACAGCTTGACTTGTCAGTTTTTCTAGTAGGATGTAGTTAACGGACAGCGTATCATAGGGTCTGGGTTGTTTGGGGAGCTCTCTCCATGCTGATCGCCCACGGTGATTTAATTCAAAAGCGTTATTTTGCATCGGACTGATGTCACCACCATCTCTCATTGTCCACTCCCAGAGCGCAGGAGGAGGAGAGGACGGCGCGGCTGCATGGGATAAAGCATCCGGTCCTATCGAGAGTCAATTAAATATCAAAGACTGGGAAAAAGCCACTATCACAATCGTTACACTCTGTTTTCTTATCAGTCGTACTTAATGCTGTTCATCACAAAAACCGAGAGAAAATCGGCATAAATAAAAGCGTCATGTTAATTCTGAAGAATATATTTCAGGATGGAGGATACCACTAACTGACTCAACAAGTTTTATCGATCAGTCTAATTACTGTAAATAGGCCTATATACAGCGGTGAGCCCCGTGCGTAATGCTGCACCGCGGCACCGCTGGAGGAGAATAAGGAGGGAGAGGGTCTTCAGGGACCGACAACTGCCTGGCCCATGATGGTGACTGGTTCATAACTTGTTTCAGACTCACTAGAACTGTTGTCATTGTTGTAACTATGTGCCGAACCAGGTCCAGCATTTGAGAGGGCAGCGCACCAAAACAACACAGCGTGCGCTCCGTGCCGCTGACGCCGTTAACAGCTGCAGCAACATGTCACGTTGCCACTTTCACACCTGCAGCTAATTCACAGCACAGACAGAACAACAGAACAACAGCACGTCAGGTTCATTTACATGCAGACCGCATTCATGTGGTGGTTTGCATTGACCATCTACGGTTAAAACAGGGCGTGTACAGGGCGGAACGTGAAGCTGATTCAGCTGCGCACACTTGTAGGAACTCTGTGATTTATGAAGGGAAGTTTGCTTGCAAGTGTGCGTGCGCAGGGTTTTATAGAGCAGCAGAGATATAGCCTTACTGCTCCACAAAATGACACAGGAAAGCTGGTGGCAAAACTCTCTACACACTCTCTCTCACGGGCAGTGACACGCTGTCATTCATTCATATTTCAGCACTGAGACAGCGGACAGGGCACTTTTTTTGCGAGATCTCGCAAAAGTATTGCGAGATCTCGCAATAAAAAAATTTCCTTCCATGTCCCTTTGGGGGCTCCGTACTATCATGCCAAGGAAGGGTTCACTTTTGAATCGTCCAAAACACACACTATGAAACATCCAGATACCTCCATACTGCTCGTCTGTACTGACCCAAGTGTCCTGAAGCCGCCACATGAAAAAGTTGTTGGGGAAAAAATGAATTTGATCTGTTTTTAGCCTTGTTGTAGCAGTAGCTCCCTGTGGCTCTGTTGATTTGCTGCCAGATGTTTGTTCGTTGTTGTAAACCGCTGGATGTTTGATGTAAACACGGAAGAACATCTCGCAACAAATCTCGATGCCACTGGGAGCTACTACTACAACAAGGCTAAAAACAGAGAGAACACATTATTTTTTTCGAACAACTTTTTCATGTGGTGGCTTCAGGACACTTGGGTCAGTACAGACGAGCAGTATGGAGGTATCTGGATGTTTCATAGTGTGTGTTTTGGACGATTCAAAAGTGAACTCTATCCGCTGCCGTTATATGAAAGTCCCTTGCCAGCCGGAAACCCCCCTGGAACTCCTAAAGAGTTTCAATGACTCAGAAAGTTCTCCAAACCCTTCCTTGGCATGACGGTGAGTAGAAAATTGGTGAATTATTGATTTTGGGTGAAGTATCCTTTAACTTTGTGTGATGCCTACTACCATATGTTATTAGTGTTTAATCTGGTGAGAGGGAAACGAGCGCCTATCGTCTTCGCCCCTGCCAGCGTCTACTTCACCGCTCCTCTTTTATTTCCTCCGCCTGCCGTTGTGACTTGAAGAACGTCTTAACGCCTTTAGATGCCAAACATCCGCCAATTAATTATTGCTGCAGCGGTTTGTTCGGTCGTTCAGCCGGTCGGTCAAACTGTCACGTCCCCGCCAGTCGCAGCAGTGAGTGGGCAATCTGTGTCGAAACTGTCTTTACAGTAGCTGCTGAATGATTAATGTGGGGTTTTTTCTTTTCTTGGTGTTGGGAGAAGTGGTGAATTCCAGTTTCAAGAGGCTGTTAATAAAGTTTAGTTTAACCCTTTCCTGTTGCCAATTGACGCCCTCACACACACACACACACACACACACACACTTGTTTCTCGCCCTGTTTCCTCCGTCTCATTACTGAGTGTAACTGTCATTTTCTATTTCACGTAATGTTCCCTGTTTTCGGTGCTCGTCGTCTCACCACTTCCCTCTCCTCTCGGGCTCTAATCTTCCCTCTCTCTTGCCTCCGTCTCTCTCTTTATGTAACTCTCAATTTCACTGTAAAGCCCCCCCTCTCTCTCTCTCTCTTCGCACTTCATTCATCCTTTTCGCTGCTCCTCTGTCCATTTTTAATCCCCCCCCCACCACCCATCTTTAATCTTCTCCATCTCCCTCCTCCTTCTCGGCCTCTCTCTCTCTCCTTTTCCAGCTTTTGAGTTTGTAAATGAGGCGGCTCCGAGTCGCAGTTTAATGCTGTTTCTCTTCTCCTGGCCTGCAAATGGACTGAAGAGAGAAAGACACATCTCGCTGCATGTGTGTGTGTGTGTGTGTGTTCGTGTGTGTGTTTGGTTAAAGAGTCCAGAGCCGGAGCAGAAACTGAGGACGTTCTGTCGATGTTCAGCGAGACAGAACCAAACAGGCGGCAGCACTTCAGGCCTGAAACCAGCTCAACCTGCTTTTTTTCCCTTCTTCTTCTTCTTTTTTTGGTGGGGAGAAGACGATTTGGACCGCAGGTTGTCTGGCTTGTTAGTAGAGCAGATAATTATGGGGTATGATAAAAAAAAAGAAAGAAAGAAAAAGAGCAGATTCCTGTACATAATTTAAATACCTTGCTCCGCAGCAGAACCACTAAACTTACATGGTATTAACTCAGCCAGATTTATCTTTAGATCTATTTTACATCATGTTTTTATTTATTATTCTTTATGTGAATTTTATTTTATTTATTTACTTGCTTTGATCCAGTGGCATTTCTCATTCGCTTCTGACAAATATCACTGGTGTCACACAGTGATTAAAAAAAGGAACATGCTACATAAACAAATCTTTTTTCCCCTGGTAAATTCTGGAAACTTTTAGCCTTTCTCACGCCTGACACGCCTTAAAGTACAATGACTCTGACTCATTAAAATCGAAAATCAAAAATGCAGCCAAACATGTTTCTACCATCACCCAAAAAGAAAAAGTGAAATCTGATCATATCAGTTTCATGTTCCTAATTCATTCAGCATAGTTTTGTTATCATTGTCCATTCATTGTTCTGCTGCTCAGGTGTTTTCTGCGACACATCAGGCCGGTGGTGGTGATTGGTGCCATTTCTGTGGGTTTTACACACAAGACTGGTTGTGTAGCTTTTCCTCTGGCTCTGTATCCGTCTCACAGACAAACAACTGGAGGAACATTGGAGACGACTCGTTTTTTGCGATTATAAGTTTGATAAGATTTATTTTGTGCTGTAAAACAATATA
The DNA here is from genome assembly GCF_045865225.1 of Trachurus japonicus. Classification (NCBI taxonomy): domain Eukaryota; kingdom Metazoa; phylum Chordata; class Actinopteri; order Carangiformes; family Carangidae; genus Trachurus; species Trachurus japonicus. The sequence continues at coordinate 9,098,715 of NC_140921.1, read as the reverse complement.
CATTGTGTTTTTGGTAGATAACACTAGGTTTGTGGCTGGTGGCCTTTTTGTTTTGGCAGACAAGTCAGGTCATTTATATATCTATGTATGTTGTTTTTTTTAATTTTTTTATGACGGTTTATGACACGATGGCGCCCGTCGCCAGCCTTCGCTTTGTTCTGTGTTTTTATTTGTTATTATCTTCAAGTTAGTTCAGGACCATTGGTTCATTAAACAATAAACGGCTTTGTTATCAGTTCATCAAAGGTCAATAAACACCTGTTTCACCTGAACAACTTATCTTACGTTGGCACGTGTCTTTATTTCCTGGTAATCTTATCACTGCTGTGATCACGTGACAAAGTTATTGAATGATTAATCTACACAAACACACACTGAATACCTGAATATATTAGTATTGTGATTTGCAAGAATAGGCCAACGTCAAACAACAGGCACCAGACTTAAGGGGAAAAAATAAACTAAAATGAAAAAGTAGATGATCCAGAACGACCGCTGAATTTAACGGCTTCTTGGTCCAGTTTGGTGAAAATCAGTTCATTACTTTTTGCATAATCCTGCTCACTAATGGAGGTAATCAAGCATCATAATATACCTAATTATTGATCTAATCATGATGTCTTTACTGTAGAATGTATGTGTAACCTCAGTATGTTTGTGGTTAACTTATCTTTCCTCTTAACGACGACGCTTTCTGTCATTACAACAAAATAAAAAAACACAGTGAGACAAATCTGCTTCTTCTAAAAGACACAGATCACCGTGGTGAGACGGCAAACACAGAAAAATGACTAATTAACTTCACTGGGAATTAAAAGTAAATGAGCAAATGTGATTTATCTATTCTGACTTTGACAAATTTTCCCCAAAAGTGAGTCATTTATTATGTATTGACACATCGTCACGGCCGTTTCTCTTACTTAACTTCATCACATTAAACGCCGACATGTTTGATTGAAGTCAACACAGCAAAAAAAAAAAAAAAGTTTCTCCGAGTTTGAAATTCAGCCTAAAAAAACGGACTCGTCTTCTTCTGCTGCTTCATCCTTTTACTGGCTATTCTCCGGTTCTGCTCGTCACCGCTCAGCACTTTGACTGACGCACAAAAAAACCTCTGTGCTGCTCAGTGCTCATACTTCAAAGATCCTCCCACGAGATCAGACCGAATCGGAGAAGTTTGCACCTTTCAATCCCGGGGCCACTTTGAAACTCGCACAAAAACACTGGGAGCCCGGTTTGTTGAGGAGATCGAAGCGGAGAGAGAGAGAGAGAGCACAGTCCCATGTGAGTGAGAAAAAAAACTAAAAAGGAAGACCGACAAAAATGTGCTTCTTCAGTGAAAGGGAACAAGGAAATCCTGCACAATCAACTCTAAGAAACGCTGATGACTCGGCACTTTAACTTTCTAAAGGTAAACAGACCCGCAGAGCCATCAAAGGGAAACTTCTGTGGTTTGACTATTGAATGGGTCTGTGGTTACGACAGGTAACGACTGCTGGAGTTTAAAAAAAGAAAAAAGAAAGAAAGATATAAGGCACAATCTGATCTCTGAGTTTGGACGACGCCCCTTGAACATCACAGCGTCACGTTAGAATAATCTTACTTTATCAAAGACCATTTTAAAGCTGTTTTATTGTTATACAATACTCAGGATGGTTATAAATCCTTGCTCTATTCACTCACAGGAAACCAACCAATGAAATACCTCCATTTATTTCTACTTTATACTTCTCCTTCACTACATCTTAAACTTCCTTTGCAGATGAAGACATATATATTTCTTTGACGAGTATATAAAATAGGATTATATGATTTGTTAGGGAGGTTTGGTTGTTTGATAGGATATTTAAGATGAGTGGGATATAAATTTCTTATTGAACCACGGTTTATAATATCTCCAGAACATTTTAATGGCATGAAACCAATGAGGTGAACTGATTTAAAGTGGATTGATAAAAGATATGTTGTCAAGTTTTGTATTTCTAAGGGCTTTTTATACCTGTATCTCACTGGGTTGAGTGGGGGCGCCCCATATAGAGAGGCTACAGTCTTCACTGCAGTGGTCCTGGTTTGATTCCCCTGGGCCATTTCCCCTCTCTCTGTCTTCCCATTTCCTGTCTATTTCAACTGTCTTGTCAATTTAAAGGGAAAAAGCCCCCCAAAATACTTCTTATTATTCTTATTCTTTTATTTTATTTAAGTGATGCAAGTATTGATGTGTTTTTGTTTCCCTCTTTGAATGTATCATGTATGGCAGTGTACCCTTGGTTTATTTTACTTTATACATATCTATATTATTTATTTACTTGCTTTTTTTTTTTTTTTTGCATAAGATGTGACTCCTGAATCTCTTGCCTGTATAAATTTGAATTTGAATGTGCATGTTTGTTTGTTTTGTCGTATGTGCTCTTGTTTTATCTCTTGAAATTTTCATAAACATATATTCAAGAGAAAGAAAAATGGCTACCCTTAGGAAAGTAAAGAATCATTTGTTTATGCAGCTCTGTACTCGCTACTCGACGACTCCATGTGGAGTTCATCCAGGAGTTTCTTCTTTCTTCTTCTATCGCTCCAACACTAATGATACACAGAGCTGGTCAAAGGTAGGAGCGTCTTGCCACCTTAAAGATAGGAAACAGGCTGTTCTACCGTGTTGTTGACTCTGATATCGGATCATATCAGGGAGCGGACCTGTTCAGGATATGGACACAGGGCTCATAAACAGGGAGACGCAATCTCTACTTACACCAACTCTGTCACATAAACCCATCTGTAGTTTACACTCTGTCTCCGACTGAACCAACAGGACTCACTCAGATCCTGTTTGCCTGAAATTCAGTATGGTCACGGTTATTATCATGACACTTAAGTTTCCACACCATGTCATACGTATCTACATGTGTAATCACTGGTGGTGTCCAGGAGAGGTTGAGTCACATGTTTACGTGACTGAGGAAACCTGGATGAGCGCCATCGCCCCATTTTTTTTTCAAACTGTACAGACTTCCGTTGCGTTTGGCCCCTTTATCTCGCTGGGAGCCTGTGATGCCTCGGTTTCAAGCTGTGGGCTGTTTTGGTTTACAGACAGGCTCGTCACGGTGATTGACAGGTGCCTGGATGGGAGTTTGATCATCTGAAGCTCGGGGAAAGTAAAAAAACACACACTCACACAGAGAAGCTGCGTGTGGTTTGCTTTCATTTCCTGCGCCTCAACAGTCGCCACAAAAAGACGCTGAAATATTTTCATTTGAAACATTCTCAAAGGTCACGTCTGATCCGTGCAGCAGGAAGCGAACCACTGCAGCAAACTTACCTGTGCATACAGTAGCTATGTAACGACTGGTGAGCACTGTTCAAGTCTGACATGGTGCACTGCGTGATTCCTTGTAGCTTTTAAAACCGATATTAAATTAACATATCAATAAAAATGCAGCCTTCACAGTTTCGATGCAGAATAAATAGCGACAACGACCCAATCAAGTCTCTCTGGCCTCGATCCCGATCTGAGTCCTCCAGTATCGGCTTTCTGTCCCATCCAATCTTTTATATTTACATTAGGAAAACGTTGACAGTGTATTCTGTCACATTACACTGACACACAGGTATCGGCTTCTTCATCTTAGGTGTTTTATTTTGTAGGAGCTTCTAGATCCAAACACTTAGGGTCATATTTTAAAAAGAAAACTTCAATTATCGATATGATATAGATCTGAGTTTGTGATCCACTAGAGAGAAGATGTCTCACTCTGCTGGATTGGCTGTGGACGCTCTTCCATCCACAATATTTGATGAGTAGTGACAGCAGCGCTCAGACAGCCAGGTTTAATTTAGACCTACCATAGAGTCAGTGACAGAATTAACATTAATAAATGACAAGCGTGTATGACAGAGTTCGTTTTCTTAACCACTGAGAGAAAAGATGCTCAGCTCAGTCGGTGTTGGCTAAAAATAAGAAGATGCAGCTCACATGCGGTTTTTCAGTGGTTTATGCAGCAGGACGTCTTAAAGCAGCGAGTGGACGATGAGAACATCAGCTAAAGGACTTAATTTAGATCGACACCTCTTTAGTCGATACCGATCTGTTAATATTATTGTATGTACTAGGGCTGGCTGCCCCCAACCAAAGATTTCCTTGGTCGACCAACATCGTTGAAAACAGCAGTGATACGTGCTTTCACGTCAGAGTCTCCAAACCAGAAACGTCTGTAACAGCATCGGATAAAAAACTGACAGCGAATGAGTGTCATGCCTTCCAGTATCTGGCCCTTCAAATTAAAAGCCTTATAGCCTTTCATATACAGTTCAGTCATATTGATTTTGACTTAATTTTGACAAGACACAGCTCTGAATGTTTGTTTTTTTTCCTGCGACCAATCGACCAATGACATTTTGGTCGACTGTTTGGGGGCAGCCCTAGTATGTACTGTACTGTATTTATTCTGTGCTGTTGCTTTATGTCTACACTTGTGTTTTTTATTCTATGCACATCTGTGAGCAGGTCAAAGATGAATTTCCACTGCTCTTTTGCGAGGGACAATAAAGGTTTTTCGTATTCTGATCCTGATCTTTATGTTAAACATGTCTCCTCGTCACGTGAGCTGCTCGTCTTTAAGTCTCTGTTAACAAAGATAAAGGCCGAATTCCGATTCTCCCCTTAGCCCTAGCCCTTGGCCCTAACCCTTCGTTTTGCGCGTTCACGTGAAGTGGTAGGGGTGTCCCAATTCTGATTCAGACGAGGGTTAGGGGGAAGTGGTAGGGCTATCTCGCCCTCGAAACGGAGATTTTTCAGGGGCACACTACGGACCGAGGGCTATGGCAAGTTTCCCAGAATGCATCTTGCGGCAACCGGCAGCTGATTTATTTCTCACTGTAGCGCTGTTATTACGTCATTTTGTTAAGTTTTAATATTTTTTCATGCGAGAAAGTAGCTGTTTAGATCCCCAATGTGCGGTCGGTTTATCCACATGAGGCTGTTTAGACGTTTGCTCCGATGTTTTTCGGAGAAGTGAAGCTCCACGTTGGAGCCTCCACCTGTGGAGCAGATCAGCGGCTCGTCACGGAGACACCACCCCGTCCGGAGAGCTTGTCAGCCGGCCAACCTCCCGACCTCGTCCCGGTAGAAAAGACGACCGCTAATTAACTTACCCGCAGGGTTTTAAAGGTTTACCGCCGCGTAGTTACATTCTTTTTAGTAGATAAATGCTCATCTCATTGATGAAATGTAACAATTGTCGCATTAATTTGTTTGAATTAAAAGTGAAGCTTCATGTGTTTTGGACACAGAAGCAGCACTGGGGGATCTGTAGCCTATACAGAAATCACCACATTTACATCAATAAATAAATGTTTTACAATGAACCGATCATTCTTCATTAAATTTTATTTTATTTTATTAAGTTAACGTGGTTCTGAATAGAGGATTTGTGGCAAAAGCTCGTCACGTCTGCTTATATGAAAGCCAGCAGAGACGACTGATGACGCATGTGATTGTTGAAGTGGTGTCCCAATTCGTAGGGGTTGACTTTCAACCCTACTCCTTGTAGCTCCGTTTCAAGGGCAAGGGTTAAGGGCTAGGGGTAGGGCTAGGGGTAGGGGTAGGGAGTAGTGCTGCACGATTAATCTAATCGCAATCGCAATCGCGATGTCACGCCGTGCGATTACGTAATCGCACGAAAGAGTGCGATTGGCGATTTAAAGTAGCTACATAAATGTGCGACCGCGTGAGCCTGTAAACGGGACTTTAACTCCTGTAGTGTGTGGAGCAGAGCCGCTAATGTGTGCAGCATAGCAGACTCCGTCAGTAGTCATGTGACCAGCAGGTCTGATCACGTGACGACCCAGCTGGCAGACAGCGCTCCGTGTGCTGCAGGACCGTCTCCCCGTGATTACAGCAGGTGTGGAGCTTTAGCCTCACGGAGCGAACTGTGTTTTCCTCCGCAACATGTGCAGTGCGTTTAAAAAACGAGGAGGTATATGCCTGTTGGGGCGAACGACCAGAAAGCTCCGGTGTTTGGTTTTCTTTTAACTGTCTTTTTTATTTTTATTTTACGGTAACAGCCACACTAATTTGCCGTCTCCTCTCGTCTCCTCTGTTGTGTGTGTGCGCGCGCGTGCGTGCGTGTGTGTCTGTCTGTCTGTCTGTCTGTCTCTGTGTTACCTGTGTACCTGTGTGCTGTGAGAGGAGGGAGGGGGGAGAAAGGCATTGTAATAAATGATGGCATCGCAGTAGACTATGAAACTGCACAAAAAGTTACCTATTTTTATTTAATACAAAGATACTGTAAGGAAACACTTATTATTTGAGAAATACACTCCTAAAATATGGTTATTTCCTGTGCTGTGCTTGATAATCAAGCAAATAGACTCCTTACAGCATTAATTTACAATATCGTAATCGCAATCGCAATCGCAAATCGCAATATTTTCCACCATAATCGCAATCGCACATTTTTATCAAATCGTGCAGCACTAGTAGGGATGAAAAATAGAATCGGAATTGGGCCAAAGTGATTTGTGTTGCTGAAATCTAGCTCATTGTTTTTGGTCTGTGATGAGTGATAAGCCTTCGGGGTTCGGGGCTGTATTGTTATAACTCAAGCTGGACTTCCTGAACCGTGTTTCATTATCTCACTTGCACCTGCGGCGACAACAACATCTCCACCAAAACACTCACAGTCCACTGCTCAGACATCATTTCTGCTCTCTATTGGATGTTAATTAATTCCTGGTGTATTCATGATTGCCTCCTGGTTTAGTTGTCTTCTTACAAGCTAATCCATCAAACAGTGTGTGTGTGTTTGTGTGTGTATACGCGTGGTTTAATCATTATAAGTATACACCAAACACACATGCACACAGGAATATTCCTGAACAATTGTTCCTTGTAAGATGCAGCAGCATGAGGAGCTGTGTGAGGTATCAGTGATGTAAATCCCAGAGTCTTTGCTTCCCCTCTGTCTCTCTCTCGCGCCATAAATGTGTAATGTTTTCACTCTCTCAGATACAAACAAATAAACACACAATAAAAACACTTACTGAGTCCTCTGGAGGTCTCTGTATCTTGATCCACTCCACTGACGGCCCCTTCACCTGCAGAAATCTGTGGAAGAGGTTCTTGAAGCCTTCAAAGTCTTTCCTGGACACCTGAAAAACACACAAAAACAATTTACAATATTTAAACCTCTGCTCCGTCCGTCCGTAAACTCTAACTGAGTCACTTTTTTACTGTTCTGCACAGCCACAACTTTGATTTACATGGCCCGAAAGTTAAACACTGACACTGTATTGAATCCATTTTACTACACTCTCAAAAAGATTAGGCCCTAGCAACAGTTTTTTTTCGCAATCACTGATTCCCATCATAGTTTTCAATCAAGAAAAGCTAATAAAAATCTGATTTATGCTCATTTCACATTCCTCACACTGTACTTTATTATTACTCCTAACTTTCTTATAATGAAACTGATAATCTTGGAGCTCCAACTTTTCTATTTCGCTGCTCTAATGTAAAAACGTTCGAAGATAAAAACACTGTACAATGTAAAATGTGGGTTTGATCATCTGGAATTACACAGTGAACATCGACTCGTCTGCTTGCTGTGCTGCAACAAAGTCTGTTCATCAAGTGAGAAATGACATAATAAGGAACGTAAGACTGACGGATGAAACATGTAAATCTTCTTTACACACTATGAAATTTTTATTTGATTGCACAGCGGCAGTCATTACAGAACTACATCTGTTCACCTGGAGCAATAACATTTATATGACACTGTTACATGTTTGTTTTACAGCGCGCTGTAGCAACAAGAGCAACACGGTTTAAAGCTACACTGCATCTTACCTCGTCATGAATTATCCATTGATAATAATCAGTCAATCTGTTCATGTATTTGATTTAAAAGAACATCTTTTAAACCAGTTGCAGGTCAGACAGGGTCAGGATGTGATGCTGCTGCTGCATCAACAACACCAGTGGTTTTATTTGTTTTGGGATGAGATGATTTTATATTTTATAAAAAACCTCACTTTGGTGATTTATTCATAACATTCCTCTCCATAATTCAGTGAATTTCAATCTCTCTTCGTTCTGTGCAGATTTTATTTTTCTCCGGATTTGTCTGGTTTTACTTTTTAATAAAAAGAGTAAATGCTACACACACACACACCAATTCCTAGAGGTGAAATTAAATAAAATACAACCGTGTTAAAGGGATAGTTCAACATTTTGGCAAATTGGCCCATTGCCATAATCCCTATAGTCATAGCAGTAGGTTCGTTACTTTTAATTGTCGGTGCAAGCTGTGTTTAGATCGGCGGAGCAGAGCCGTGAGCTGCTCAGAGCTACGCTACGGAGGCTCATGGGATTTCTTGGTTTCCCTCATCAAACTCATCAAATACACAATCCAACAACTCCAAAACGCTTGTTTTCAAGGTAAATGCAGAGACTGCTTGCCGAAAAACTGCCCCCGACGGGGACGTGCATCAATTTTGCATGGATTTACCTCTAAAACAACTCTGTCTCATAACGTTCTGTTATTATCTCATAGCGTGGTGAATGTGCAGGTCACAACTTGTCCACCAGAGCGTTTTGGAGTTGTTGGATTGTGTATTTGATGAGTTTGATGAGGGAAACCAAGAAATCCCATGAGCCTCCGTAGTGTACTGTAGCTCTGAGCAGCTCGCGGCTCTGCTCCGCCGTTCTAAAAATATCTTGCACCGACAATTAAAGGTAACAAACCTACTCCTAAAACTATAGGGATTATGGCAATGGGCCAACTTACCAAAACGTTGAACTACCCCTTTAAGTTTCCAGTTCTTCACTGGTCATCATGCAGCCCAGTTTAACCAGTGTGTAATTAATAACAACGCCTCTCTGCAGTGTTTTGTTGCTGTCGTAACTGTCGGTGCTTAAACACAAAAGCTTTTTCAGTGAGTCCACTTGAGTGAAAGTGTGTGTGAAGTACTGGGTGCGCTTGTGTGTTTATATGTGTGTGACTGTGTGTGTGTTTATGTGTGTGTGTGTGTGTGTGTGTGTGTGTGTGTGTGTGTCCCTACTGACCTTTCTCTCTCTGTGTTACCATTCCATCTTTTGTGATTGAGCCTGGTTAATGTCTGAAAGAGGCAACTGCCAAACCCAGTGTGTATTTGTGTGTGTATGAATGTGTGTGTGTCGGTGTGTGTTTGGCCTCAAGGTTTTTTATTGTATTACAATAAAACAGAATTCAAAGAAAACACAAGTAAATGACGATGAGTCTCGCTCTCTCTCTCACTCTCACTCTCGCAGCTGTTCAGGACACAGTCTGAGGTTGTGCCCACTCCCAACACTACACACCCACACACACCATGACAGGATGAAGCTGTGGGTCTCGGCTTTGGGGCTGGGTGTCTCTCTAGAGTCTAAAATGACGCGATATGTTATGATTCAGAATGAGAAAATGGGGCGAACGGCTGAGTAAAGGCTGTTTTTATGACATTATGTCTGCGCGACTTCATGTATGTGTGTGTGCTTGTGTTTGTGTGTCTGTGAGTGTGTAGGTGGAACCCTCATTGGCACTGCGCTATAGTATGTGTCACTTTTGTGTTTTTCCCAGTGTTCATGCGAGACCCCACCACCACCACCACCCCCTTAAATCACTACCAGATGGTCGGGGAGGCAGAGACACAGAGAGACACAGAGAGAGACAGAGAGAGACAGAGAGAGAGTCGGTGCTGGTGTAGCTACCTCTCGCTCGGCCCCCGTGGTGGTGTCCAGCAGCTTCTCCAGCTCGGCGTGCATGGAGCTCTCCAGCTGCTGCCGCATCATTTCCTGGAACTGAGCCATCCCTCCGTTGGCCACTCCTTTACCCAGACCTGGAGGACAGAGGAGGAGGAACGATCATCAGAGGTTTGTTTTTCACAATCGCAAACGCACTTGACTCCGCCGCTATGACGACACAGACTATTGACTCAGTGCTTCCACGGTCCACACGTCTTCTTAACTTATCGACTCTCTATCTTCTATCTCGGTCGCAGCTCTTTAATAATCTTAACTTTGATGATGAGCCGTCCCTGTTGTGTGCACACTAATAGTTAAATCAGATTTCTTTTAAGGGGAGACACTACAGCCAGGTGAATAGGGTAAAAATCTTAACTAACAGATATCACCATGAAACTTCCCAAGTTTATCACTTACATTAAGACAAACGTTTAAATATGTAAATGAGATTTCCAGAACCGAAATCTGAAAAATGGATAAAGCCACTTTCAAAATTCTTGTTTGATTTTGTTGACATATTAGATTCAGAAGTTTTTACAGAGGGGATTTTGGATATCTCTTTTTATCACTTTGTAAATGAGAACATACTGTTACCAGCCCTAAAAAAAATCTAATTTCGCCATGTTTTTAGGAATAAAATGTTGTATAAATCAGGCTCTGAATGATATATCAACTATCCCCTCTGTAAAAACCTTCAGAATATAGACAGGAATAAAACTGGAAGGTTTGGTGTCTATGAAAGAATACATGTTAAGGAAGAAAAATAGCCAAAAATCTCAAAATTGATCAGTGCATGAAAAAACAGTGTTTTTGCCTGGGGTGTCTCGCCTTAAAATCTCAAAACATCTGGGTGGATATTGGCCTTGAATTCTGTTGTTGAGTAGTTGACACAGGCTGGTGATTTCTAAAGGGATCAGAGTAAGTAGTGTAATAATGACACCTGTGAGCAAAGCACTTATCAGCCTAATTATTTTAATTATCAACTAACACGTTGTCGCTTCGTCGACTTGACATGTTGTAAGTAAGAAACAGGCTCTGTTGAGAACAGATTAACGTTTTGATTAGTTGTTGTTTTTTTTAAGTGGATAAATAAATAAAAACCAAAAACCAAGATGTGCCAATAAGAGCTGAGAGGTTTTTAAGTGTTCCTCTGCATGAGGAGTACAGTAATAAATCAAATAAAAACACAATAACAAAGCTGATTAACACGCGCAGAGCAGAGACCGACCGATAATAACTTTCATTACCAGTGTTTTTTTGTTTTTTTTACAGGTTAGTCGGAGGTGGTGAGAACAGATGAAAGGAGACTTTGAGGTGCTGGGCATTTGATACCTAAAAGATCCTTGACAATCTGTCTCTCAGCTTCCTTCTCACTGGTTTTGTAACAATGGCTCGGGAGGAAAAAGAAAAGAAAAAAGAAACTGCACCACAGAATCCACAGGGTCAGTAACATGACCACAGGAAACCATCCTTTCATAGATAGTGTAACAAAAACAAAGCCAGTAGCATAAAAAAGAGGAAACAGGAGGAACAGCCCCTCTGCTTGATTACCGTGATAATAATTATTTAAAATAATTTGATATTCTATGATTTAATAAGACCTTAAATTCACTTTTATTTTATTTTTTTTGTCATCGAAGGGCAGATGAGGACAAGGTGACATCTGTGACTGTGGTAAAGACCTTGGCATACGTGAAAGCAGAATACCATATCTACTAATCAATAGGTTGAACAAACTGACTTTGCTCAGTCAATAATGAAGAACGTCAACCACAGTTACACAAACTATACATCCTTGAACTGTATCCATCACTTTTGCAATTTTTTACCTCATTAGCTATTTAACTTAATTACTGTTTTTCACAGTAATAGCCAGATGATTGACTAATTATGTCTCTATGTAGTAGTTAGTCTTTTTTGACAGTTAACCAGCAAGGATTATAGGAGGAGCGTCTGTTCTCCTCCTAATGGAGTTGTGAAGTGGCCGGCGGAGAATTTTTTTAGGAGAATAATCAGCAACTGTGTCCCCCTCCCCAAAAAAAACAGAAAAGCTGAAGTTACTGGCACGTTTAGTTTGGCCAGGAAACCAGAGCGGCTGTAGCAGTAAGTTGTAAAGTTGCAGGCATGTTGGCTGGATGCCTGAAGTGGTGGAGAGCGAGAAAAAAAGACGCAGCAGTGAATGACCTGGAGAACTTTGACCAGCGCTTCACCTGGCCGCCTGGTAGAAAGCTTTACAACCCAGCTGTGTGGACTGCAACTGAGCTAGTCTGAGCTTTTTCTTTCTTTTTTTCTCAGTTTAATCTGAAAGCTGGTGTGCTGCTCGTAGCTACTCGTATCTCCCAATCTCATGCTGCTGGAGTCAGGCGGATACCACCGTGTGTGACAGGAAAAAGGACAGTGGTCATGTGGTGAAAGCTGCAATCTGCGTTCAAAACGTTAGATATCAGGTCCCTTCATGTGAAGTCACAGCTTTCAAGTAAATGTGGTAATCACATGGATGGACTGTGTTTAGTATGTGGAGCAAAACTTTAAAATCTCTGCAGCAGGCTCATCATCTCAGATTTGCAACCCTAAAACATTAAAACACATGTTTTCTCCAGGATGTGGTTTTGGTAAATGAAAAAAACACATAAACAAAGATGTTTTCCATAGTCACAGCTACAATTCACTATCAAATACCTTCCACATCATCACGTACCTTCTATATAAAGTGCCATGTTTCAGCTGCCAAGTACCGACCAGTTCAGCACCAACACATACAATTAAATTATAATAATTAAACAAAAAAAAAAGGGGGTAAATCCAAACGGGAATGCTTCAAGTTAAATAATCCTTTGAGGTGTCATTGAACACACGTCCCGTGAAATGAATAGAAAAGTTTCCTCCTGGCAGTGAGTCAGTGAGTCAGTCAGGCAGCAGCAGCAGCAGCAGATCATTCATTCAGAGGTGTGCAACCCTGTAAGTCCATTCACCACTGGCGCTGTGGAGGATAAGGCATCCTGTCTACTACCTCAGGGAAGGAAAAAAAAAAAAAAAACGAGGGAGGAAAAGAGAAGGACACATTCATCCGATCACATTTATCTCTCTGGTCAGGAGCCAAATGTTAAGTCCCTCATGAACATGGAGCTGGACCTGGTCTAGGTCTAGGAGGATCTCTGCCTGCCTCTCTCGTCTTCCAGCCCCTGCGCTGTAAAAAACCCACGTCATAAATACTGGCAGTGACACCCAACCTCTGGTCCTGCCTACATTTTTATTGCCTTATTATAATCATATGGTCTCCCTCTCTCTCTCTCTCTTTCTCTTTCTCTTTTTCTTTTTTTCCTTTTTATACGTCAGAGTCCAGTCCACTTACTTAGCCTACTATGTGCTGGGCAACAAACCTCCAGTCAATTATTAATCGATGGGATGAACACAGAAGTGGCTGCGTTTGTTGCCTGACTAGACGGGGGGAACTTCACACAGAGAGATAGAGGATGCGGAAATGAATGAGTGATGGATGGATGGATGGATGGATGGCGGAGGAGGAAGAGACATATTAGTCGAGAAATACATATTTACGGCGTGCGCAAATCGAGTCCGTGAACGCAACACGACAAAAAAAAAAGACTGTTTCCTCGATTTATTTATGTGTTTAAAAGGTGGGAGCTTCGATGGCTGACGCTAAGAGGCGACCGTGAACGCGCCTCGGTTTGGAAAAGGAAAAAAAAAACGTGCAAATGTCATTAAAATGTTAGATTTAAAGATATTTTCTTACTGTGTGACTGTAGTAGGATGCTGCTGCTGGTGGATGATTAAAAAAAAAAAAAGTCGATGGGGTCGGCCTGGTCCAGCGGGTCTGAAGGACCACAGCAGCAATCCCGCAGAGAAGAGGAGGAAGAAGAAGAAGAGGAAGACTGGGCTCTCTGATGTGTAGTAAATGTTGTGTTTTGTTTTTTTTCTTTAACAAGATTTTCACCCTAACACACCGGGCTTCTGTTTCCACTCGACATTGGCTGGGTGAAAAAAAACACGAAATGGTGGAAAAACTTTAAGAAGAAGATGAAAAAAAAAATTCAGTCAGTCAGTCAGTAGTTTGAAGATCCCCAAAGCAAGAGGCGAATGGGAATGTCGCAGGCGGGGACGGCAGCCAATCAGAGCGCCGGATTCCTGTGACGCCTATTTCGACAGCCAATAGAAATCCGCTACGTGCGATATGTTTTCTGATGGTTCCGGGTTGAGGAAAGCTCGAAATGTAGGGGATAAAAAATGCCAAAGACAGTCACATCTGACCCCTAAACTGCAGCACATTACAAGTCAGATCTTTTAAAATACACAATTATTGTACGAGTTGTATAAAACTGGCGGGACAGAAGTCAAAATCCGACTAGATACATCAAAGTGGCACCACCATGCTGTCAAAAATACTCCATTACAACATAGAAGTCATCTAAACATAACAAAAATACTCAATTACAAGTAAAACAAACAAAAATATCTCAGTGTAATGGGGAAAATGTAAAGTAGCCCCTGACATTCTTACATAATTACAATGAATACAGTGATATGCTCTTGCATTTTGTACAGCGGTACATGTTGTACTATTTGAATTTAAGGCTGCAAGCAATGACTATTTCCTTATTCTTGATTACTCAATTTGATTGCGAAACTTAAGGGAAGAGTGACAAATGGTCACAGTGTGAGTTACGCCTCAGGAAAAGCAGCAAAACAAAAGAAAGAAGCATTTTTAATATTTTATAAGCACTTCTACTGTGTTAAAGATAGTTATATGTTCGTGTCTTGTCTGATGAAGTGAGTATAAGAGCTATCCAATTAATGTAGGGCTTAAAAAGTACCATATTCCCATCTGAACTGTAATGAGAGAAAAATAATAAAATATAGAATTTGACAAATGCCTCAAATCAGTACTAAATCACAGTACTTGAGTGTACATCCTAAACTGATCTGGTTAATGTCAGTCTCATTAATCGTTGTGGTAGAGTTGTCCCCATTACAGACTGACAGCCTTTATCAACAATGACACATTGTGAATTTAGCCAATTAGAGATGTTACATAATCATTTCTTGTGCTGCTGGTAAGTGAAACAGTGAGGAGATACTGACCTCGCCTGGTGGAACTGTGACAATGCACCATGCCTGAGTTTTTTTCATAATAAGAGTCACCTTTAGAGTATTTTGATCCCTGCTGCAGATTAAAAGTATTGTACTGTTTGTACTTGTATTCTCATCACTAAGCAGACCAACTCAGTGACAAACGTTGTGTCCATCTGGCTCTAAAATTTGAACCCTTGTAGCACTGTATACAACAGACTTGGAAAACAAATATATTGTTGATTTTTTTTTTATTGTTTCAGCTTAAAAGTTAACCGTTCCAGTGTTTGAGGACTTAGTGCATCACTGACTATATGTAACAACCATCCATTCACTTACCCCCAGAGAAAAAGATTGGAAAATAGCTGGTAACAGATTTGATGGACATTTCAGTATGAACTGTACTGTACTGTATACTTAACGTGGAGTTATACTTGTGCATCACGCTGTGCAGCAACTCTGCCAAAGGGCGTCTCTGAACACAAGACTATGATGTCATGTGTTCTCTTGTAGCCAAAGTAAAGTCAATTAAGATCTGTTTTTTACTTTGAAATAGACAGCATCAATCAAAATGAACGAGTTTGTAGAGGAAACAGCTTTGTTGCATCAAAGAAGATGTCCGGTGGTGCAGAGGACAACATTACAGAGCTTCTCTAACTTGCTTAATGTCGTCTTCACCATCAATTGGAAACTTTTAAAGGAAGTCAAGCCAGCCAATCACAGCTGTACATTTTTAAAGAAGGTGCACCATAGTGTAGGTTGCTGTGTGCATATGCTTCATGTTTTTACTACACAGCCTCTGGACACACAAGTATAAATCCAACTTTACACTCATAAACACTGACTCACTCTCTCTCTCTCACTCACACACACACACACAGCAATAATGGGGTTTGTGGAGTGCTTTCTTTATCACAGGCGTGCGTCTGGAGTTTTGGGGCTGTCTAAGTGCTGGTCGGGTGGCCCTGCAGTGTGTAGTCATACTGCCAGGAAAGACACGGCTGTGTCCCTCTCCTCTATCAGCTCTGTTGCTGTGGCGTCCATCTTTGATCGGGAGAAATCATTGATGGCCAGACCATCCACAATCTTCCAGGTCTTGTCCTGAGGAAACAAGATATTTGATACGTGAGTATTGTATTCTGGGACAGATGGAAACAAATAACCATTTACACTTTTGAGAGGAGTCAAATAGGAACTATGGCACCGCGATACAAACGCGCTCCGTAACCGTAATCTCTTGTGATATGACGGATAAGACTACACAAATATACACGTCGTAATATAACGTTATGTACCGCTCTATTGATTGATTTCTTGCCGGCTTCGTTGTAAACAAATGCACATGGCCAGGAGGAGGGTTAGCAAAACAAAGGAAAAGCGACCAGACTTGCATAGTTCCCCTTTAAACAACTCCTGAAAATCTTTTGTTTGCTGAACTCTTCCCCTGGCTGCAGTGTACAGAGGCAGTGACATCACTGTTTGGTTACAGGTGCAACAAAGCACATTTCTGACCACACCCAGCTACACACTATGATACCGAGTGAGGCATATCTAAAACAAATATTTTTTTTTGTATGTTCATGAATATGCAGAGTCCCATTACAAATAAATGGATAAATGAAAAACAGGTGAAACTTTGAACCAGAGAAGCCAGTGAAACACAGATATCTAAGATGGAAGTGTGCCTTTTTCACAGTTATTCATTATTTCACAATTTTAAGACAAAAAAAAAAACAACACATGACAAACATTTGGCTTTACATCAACTAGATATGATGGAAACTCAAGGTTAGATCAGTCTCACCTTGATCTGGACAGGGAATGAGTAGATGAGGTCGTCTGGGACTCCGTAAGAGTTTCCAGAGGAGTAAACACCCATAGAGATGAAATCACCCTGAGAGAGGAGCAGAGGGTTAAACCTGCACTAAACACTGCAACAGAAATATAATGTGACTAATTCCAGACACAACTGTGCTGTACTGTGTGTGTTCTGACAAAAATCAATAATATCATAATAACAACCTGTAAAAATATGAAGATACCGTCTCATCTGAGGCATGGACGGTTTTACACTCACACACATACACACACAGCCTGTCCTTTGACAGTGCCACAGCCACTTCTTGTCTGATTGCAGCGATGGGACAGCCGACGTTTCCTTTCCAAAACTACAGTATAAATAAACATGGTGTTTACCTCGGGGGTGCCTGACCAGATGTCTCTCATGTGGTCACAGATGGCCTTGGCTGCAGACATGGCACTGGACAGTTTCCTGGCCTTGATGACTGCAGCGCCTCTCTGCTGCACCGTCTGCAACACACAAATGTGGAACATTGAATGACTACAACTGCGATTTGTCCGCCTCCACTACTCCAACTCATTTCCGTTTGTGTGAGTAACAAATTGTGTGAAATTTTGTCATAATTGCTGTGAAGTCTTGAGCAGTGGCCAAAGGTCACCTGACATTTGAACACCGAAATCTAATAACTTTTACTCTAATCTTTTACTTTTTACTTCCTCTGCCAAATTTTTGACAGAGGGTTTACTGAGACATTGTATTTGCGAGAACGAGACGGTCCGTACAACCTGGGGACAATGTGCCTCTGGCTCTGACTGTAGCTGAAGCAGAGGCATAGAGATGTGGAGGGGTTATTGAGCTGTGCAGCTACTTTGAGTTTTATTTATCAAGGTTTTTCAGATAAAAGACTGAAGGCTGAATTTTTTGCAACTATTCTCTCTCTCTTTTTTTCTAGTGCCTCGGAAAATTTCATTTGAAGAACTGAATGTCAACCTCAACAATGCATTTTTGTCATCGTTCAGTCCCATGGCCATGACTGCTGCACCTGAACCAAGTCATAAAAATGAATTTTAACTGCTTGTTGTTGAGAAACTTGGGACCAATGTTTGAGGTTATGTGAGTTTGTTGAACCAGAATGACTTCATGTAATAAGCAATTTCAGGAATTTGTTTTCAGCAACTTCTCTTGTCAACTACTGTACACTTCTTACTCTTGATTATTTGATTTACAAAACCAATCACAAGTCCTGCTAATTCCAGTTTGAGAATATTGAGCTGCTGCGTTTTAGATAAATGTTTCTCAAAGTCGAGTTGATTATAATAAATCAACATCATCTTACAGAGATGAAGTCTCCTTTGAGCCAGGCATCATCCTTGACGGCATCGAAGCAGGCGAGCTCGCTGCCGGACATGTTGACCATGCAGTGGTGCACGTCTGGGTACTGGGTGGACGAGTGGTTGCCCCAGATGATCACATTCCTCACGTGGGTGGCCGGGACGCCGCAGCGCATCGCCACCTACAGGATAGGAAGACACTTTTTTAATTAGTTTTCACACTCAGAAAGAAATGGAAAAAGAAAAAAACAAACCTGACACCGGCTGAATAGAAATGGAAGTGCTGAGGAGGCGGTTTAAAGAAGCGCACCTGAGAGCGAGCCCTGTTGTGGTCCAGGCGGGTGAGGCAGGAGAAGTTGGCTTTGGGGATGGAGGGAGCAGACTTGGCTGCAATCAGACAGTTGGTGTTGGCGGGGTTTCCCACAACCAGCACCTGAAAACACACATTTAAAAAAGAAAAAGGCAATCTGAGTGACACATAGGAGCCAATTTAAACTAAACTGAACAGATAAATCGAGCTCTATTCTCCTCCTCGGGACATATTTCCTCCATTTAAAAGCATTTTCTGTTAGAGAGATGGTGATGCTTAATGGAAAAACGAGAAACGAGGTCCTGTGTGATCATCACCTTGACGGTCTTCTTGGCGTACTTCTCCAGGGCGGCTCCCTGGCTCTTGAAGATGGCCACGTTAGCTTTGAGCAGGTCTTTCCTCTCCATACCTTCCTTCCTGGGCATGGAGCCCACCAGGATGGCAGCGTCCAGGTCCTTGAAGCCCACCTCCTCCTTGTCAGTGGGGACAACATCTGTGGAGGGAGCAGCACATTAATTCATTATTTTAACGGTGTACGGGTTCCTTCACATTTTCTATCCCTAAAAACGGTGCTTTCATCGACACTGACATGGCTTTTGTTCTTCAATGTGTTTATATACAATTTTAACACATAATGACATGCATTGAATGAAATGCATTTTTGGGCAAATTCCCATTTAACCAGGCAGGATGTGTACATTCATGGTGAGCTCATGTTAATTCTGCTTCTTGTTCAGGTCTCCACTGTGATAAAAGGTTAAGTGAACAATAAACTACTACTGTACACTGTCTAAATCAACAAACACCATATGTAGCCAGCTGTTTATCACTATGACAACATCGATATGAAACCAAGTCTTTCTTTCCTTTTTAAATCACAGGCGGACGCGATTTTGAGAAATAAGTATTGGGTGTGTGTGGCCACGTGTTCGCCCGGCGCTGCCCTGTGTGGCTGTCGGGCCCATCTCGGTGTGTGAAGCGTTGTCTTTGCAGTACAGTCGGTTAATACAGGGGCCTCTCACAGCCCCTGTCCAAACAAAGCAAAGGACAGCACCATTTCAAAAGAAAAATTCCAGGTCACAATGGAGACGACACATAATGGCGCCTCACAACTGATGTCACGACTGTGGTCGCAGCAGTGATGCCACCGGAAAAAAAAAACACGTGGAAACCAGCGACCACTTTTAACCAAGTGTTTCACAGAAGGAAACAAGTCGTACCGCTCTGAAAGTCTGTACAGTGATGATGAATTGGTGCCTGGAGTAAAAACTTTTTCATCACGTTTCAGCCATCAGGTTTCAGGTGAACTGCACAGCTGCTACAGTGTAGAAATATATAAACAGTAAAATGCAGATGAAATCAACTGATGGAAAGAAAATGATGTGTATTTTGTCTGAGATAATAATTCAATTTAATTTAAACTGAAGTGAAAACAAGAACATGCAGCTGCCACCTCTTTTATCCCCACCTGTGACTGCATTTGTCTATCTACAGTAGAACTGTGTGTTTTTGATAATTTCCAAGCCTACAAATATTGCTATGAATGTGTTATCATAAGATGGCAAATCAAATAGTCCAGATATGCAAGCATGCCTTGGAGATTTTCATTCTGGACACATTCAGATGACATAAAGTGAACAAATTGATCAAATAACACTCGCTGGCTAAAGGACACACTTTGTGAAGAAATCATATTTAGGACTGATTTTGAGTTTGTTCAGTAGCACTAAGTATTTTCATTAATACAGTGGAAGAAGAGATTCTCTCCTCCCTAGGGCCCAGCATGAAGAAATTACATCCATTCATAAATATAAAGCACTTTACATAAAACTGTTTCATGTGTCTTTAGCCCAGTAAAAACAAGCACTTATTCTGTTTGAAAACGGCAAGCATGACTAAATAATGTAAATATCATAGGGAAGATCTTAATATAATCAATTCTACTAGTCATCATAGTAACAGTGTTTACTGTTAATGTGAAACACTGTCAGTCAAAAACAATAGAATCGTCTACAATACATTCATATTCATAAGTTATAACCGATCATGTACACATGCCATCTTCAAGATGGACAAAGCTATAAAAGCTATAAAACTGATAATTGATGCCAGTGTATCAATCACAAATACGACAATATATTGTTTTTTTTTATTGCATCAATTATCCACCCCGCCCTTAAATGGTTACCTCTCAGGAGTGGGAGGGCACAGTCCTGCAGCTCCATGACAACACCCTCCAGGACCGGCAACATGGGCGTGATGTCCAAAAGGACCAAGGTGATTGGCTGGCAGAGGGAGGAGGGAAGGAAGTAGGCAATGGGATGAATGGTATGAGATGTATGAAACACGATGAACTGAATTCAAATCATAATTTCCATGCATAATGACCAGTCAGTCACTGAGCGGTGGGGTGGGGGGGGACTTAGACGTCTCTGGGACAGAGAGTGAAGGCCTAAGCCATGTGGCTCACGGACTACTGCGCGTGCCAAATGGATCAAGTGGTTTTAAAGTTGTCCTAAGACTATTGGCACAAGATCCAGTCCACCGACTTCAAGGACACTCCTGACGTGTCCCTGGGGTGAGTGAGTGAGTGGGGGGCTGGGACGGGCAAGTGCAATCTGATCAGTTCCCACCGGGACAACATCTGCTCAGTGTCACCCCGAGACAATTTGTGACACTCACAGCTGTTTACTGACATCTTGTGACATTGCCATAATGAGATAAAGGAATTCAGTGTGTTGCGTGAGTGAGCGAGACAAAAGCGTCTTCCTTACCTGTTCTTTGCCAAACACATCTCCTTTAGCAATGCTGAACAGCAGGGAATAGGCAATCTGCCCAGCAGCGCCGGTCACCAGAACTCTAATAGGCTCAGACTGCAGGACACAAGACAAAATGACAATACTGTTAACAATACTGTTACTACTATTGGCATTGATTTCAGGGTGGAAAGGGGGGCAGACAGACAGACAGGTATGAAAAGTGAGGCTTTAATTGTTCCACACAAGTGCTGCTGAGCTTCTATTCTTGTCTACGGGATTTACTGAAGCAGGGGGTCATGTCAGAAATAGACTGTCTTCTATACAGGGGGTGTATTGCATAACAAAACCAGGGTTTACTTGGGTTTATCAAGTCCATCGCCATCTTTACCATTCACTCACTCACTGGCATTCATTCAATACCTCCAGAACTCTACTACTAACTCAGAATAAAATTAAAATAACTTCATATTTATGAATAGCAGTTTGAATACCACTTTTTTTAAGGAGGGTGGGTTACGTCATTCGTCAAGCTAGTCTATTATTATGGGTATTGCTAAAAAATCAAATTAGCTAACTTTGAAGAACTTTGCTTCATGAATTAATAAGAATAACAGGAAGTTGCATTGGTATTAGAAGTAAAAAGTGTAATAAAAGTGTCCGGTTGTACTCACCATGTTAGCACGGTTGCCTGGACTGCTCTCTCTCTCACTCCCACACCACTCGTCTCGCTCAACACGGTGCTGATCGGATCCTCCTCTCCAAAGCCCTCAGTTGTTTTTGCGACACTTGTGGCGTGTCATACGGCAAAACCGGGGGAACGCGGGAGTTGTAGTTTAAACAGCCCATGTTGTCAGAAACTACAAACTCGTCTCAGCTAGTAGTTATTCCATTCACAGCTGTAGGAAACGTAGCTATCTGTGGTACCAGGATTACCGAAACAAATGATACAATAATGAGCCATGTGCCGTTTGCAAATTAGCTAGCTAGTTAGCACAGTCGTTCAAGTAGCACTTGTAGTTGTTGCTTAGCGACCAGTATCAGAGACCTAATGCTGCGTTCGGGGCAACTCGGAACTCGGAACTTACCGTTCTCCTACTGCTTGGAAAAAGTGCAATCGATCGCCACCTCATGTCGGAGCTCCCACTAGGCGAAATCGTAGAAGAAAATCTTATCTACCCCGACTTCTCCGAGAAATAACAATCTTAATCCGTTTTAAATTCCAAAATACATTAAAACGTTATGAAATATACAATAGTTCAGATTTCCTACTGATGTTGTAGCACACGGTAAGTTCATGTTGTTATTTCTCTTCGATTTTAAATAATCTGTTTCATTATTTTAAAATGCCTCTTTTTTCAATTGTTTTTGTGCCCCTAGCAGTGTTTTGTGAACGTATTGAAGTCGGAAATCGGAGTTTTCAACTAGGAGTTTCCGAGTTCCGAGTTGTTTCGAACGCAGCATAGTGAGCTAGCTTGCTAGTTAGCATAGCACATTCAAGTAGCGCTTGCAGTTGTTGCTTAGCGACCAGTGATCCAGAGGCAGACGGAAGCCTGCTAGCTTCAAGTGCACAGGTTAGTTAGTTACCTACCTTATCTTAGCAAGGCGTTAATAATACGAACAGAAGACCAACATGTTTGACTGAAAATGGACAGAACAGCGGCTAACTGTGTTGAAAATGAAACTGGTTACATTTTGAGTCACAACCGTTTTCAGTGAAAAAAGGAAAAGAAAAGCAGGTTAAGTTTGTGTGTTATGCTAACTACAGTTCCCACAGTAAACAGCGGCTACAGGACTTTCACGTGTAGTTTACGTGTCGACCAAACAGGCTTACTATAACGTTAAATATTTACAGGGGAAAACATGTATTATACTTATAATTAGCATTTATGAAGTTGAAGTTAAAACAAAACAAAACCGACGAAGCTAAACAGGCTAGGAAAGAGCTTGCAAACTTTTACAGTCCTCACCAGTGAGATAATCAAGGTAAGTTGATGACACTGACCTGTCTCATCTCTTCTCATCTCATATCTGTCTTCCTCTGCTTCCAGTCAGTGATGTGGTTGAAGTTTAACAAGCTTCATCACAAATGGATGATTTGACTCATGTTTTGATTGATTTTTGATTGATTTGTTTATGTAAGCGTCATGCACATTACTGTGCCCGCCCACATGGCCTTACAGGACACTAAACAATACAAATACATACATTAAAAGATGGCTAACGAGTCTACTCATAAATGTGTCCATAGACTCATGCAACAAAAATGTCTGCAGTTTTTCAAAAATAACCAAAACAATAATAGTAAGTAGTCTTATGGCTAGGACAAGGATCATGTAAATGCCTCTTCCTTGAACCGAGCTACGTTTGTGATACTGCACAGGTTCATTTGCCTATAAGGAATAGTATAATGTAGGATTTAAATACCTGTAGTAAGTGGGAGACTTCAATATCTCCCTCTGGTTCCACCTACAGGTGCAGTGATTTGTCCGCTAATCATTCATCTGTAGCTTTTTTAATAACTGATAAACCATTTTTGATGACTCCAGGTTCTCATAGTGACAACTGCCTGATTTCCTTGGTGGCAAATTATATACTTTTATGTTTTTGGTATGTTGGTTAAACAAAGCAAGACCTCTAATATCATCAAATTGAAATTCTGGTGGACATCATTTCATAGGTTTTAGGCAAGTTTTACAGAGCAAATGATTGCTTGAGAAACTGATCGAACTGATTTGCTGCAGCCCTGCATCCATCAATGCCAGATTGTGCTTGTGCCCTGGTCATAAAAACAATCCACCGACTGCATTCATACCTAAAGCTGTTTGTGAGTCAGGATTAAGAGATTTTGATCTGTTGTTTTCAAAGCACCGTCCTCATCTTTGGTCCTTCAGGGCGGGACGCGTAAAGTGTTTCTTTCTAGTATGTTGTTTTTTTTGTTGAGAGGACCCTATAGAGGCCCGAGTGTCAGTTGAGCCTGGTCATCAATATTTCATGGGCTCATTACAGGCTCATTACATGATCTGAACAAAAAGCAGAGGCGATGGTGTTACAACCAGGCTGGCAGCAGACTGGGGGTTAGCTTGGCTGGATGTCTGCAGGGCGACGACACTGTGCCAAACGATTACGGTTGAAACTGATTTTTTTTATTGGAATTAATGGTTGTAGCATGAGGGCGGCATCATTTTCTATTTTGATGATATTTGTGTTGTTTTTAGCCAGCAGTGTTGTGTAGCTAGTAGCTACATCAACCAGTGACTACAAATAATAATGATTTTGCTTGGAGTTGTATGATATATTGAATCTGCAGATATATAAAATGTTTGGTAATGTAAAGCTGCATTAGATTTCAGTTGTTGTTTGACTTTTCTGGCAGAGCTAAATAAACACCAGAGGCATCAATATGATACTGAAGTGTCTTAAACCTCCTGCTGTCTGTGTGCAGGTAAACATCTTGATGTTGTCATTCCACATTTTGTGTGTGAATCAAGTAAAATCCTGTTAATAATTCAACAATTATCCAGGTTTTTCTCTGCATCTTTGAGTGCTGTGAGTGCAATAAACACCCTTTTTATATCCATCCTACGATTTAACACCTGGTGCCATCAAAAAACAAGCTTTTAGAGCTTTCTCATTAATATAGAGGCAGGCATTATTTAAAATAGGGCTGCAATCCTGGATTATTTTCACGATCAATTCATCAGGCCATTTTATTTATTTACCACATTCCTTGGTGTTCAGTTGTCCAACTATAGCACATCCTTTGATGGCACAGTAAATGTTTTTACCTTGATTTTGTAATAGCTTAAATTTGTGTTTCAGTTCCTGTGCTGCGGTGATACCACCACTGTTAAAATATTAGGCCATGCCATTTGTCAGGTTTAGACTCACAATTTCTGCCCCCAGTCTCCATGTGAAAGGTGACATTTTCATGTTATAATAATATTTCCCTTTTTGTCAAACACCCCTGCTGTTCTATCTCGCAATCGAACAGCATTAAATGAACCCGAGCCACCACCAATTCTTCATCCAGAGCCCGAAACTGGCCTCGCTTCCTCCGTGCCTCCATCTGCCAGTGACAGCGGCTGACACGGACGCTTCCCTTCTCAAAAGGCTCTGCGTGTGATAGCTGGATTCAAAGCTGTTTGAAGCAGCTGCCACGGCCTGGCAGTCTTCCTCTCAGCTCCAGTTACATTTTTACCCCTCTGTGTGGCATGTGCTTATGGCTGTCATGGGTGTCAGTGTGGGACAAACAGGTGCTCACAGCTGTCTGTTGGCTGGCAGCGCTGTGCCATCACACTGTGGCTGTATTACATTGATCGGAGGGGCCTTGAAATATGCTGTGGTCTACTTCTTTTGATGGGCTTTTGGTTGAACTCACCTGCTATTTACAGAGCGAGTAAAACTTTTTGTCCCCTTCCCAAAAGAGATGAGGAAGGACTGACTTCCTCTTAACAATGGCTACCCATTAAGTTGCATCAGTATTGTATTAACATGCTATATATTTTTCTAAAGCATTCTTCTAGTCTTACAAGCTGTAACTTAATGATGTCAGTCAGTTTTTTGCATTTGGCAGCTAAGGAGCCAGATATTTCTCTCAGGAGTCAAAAGGACAGTAAATATTATGTCTCAAAAAATCAATTAATGCAGCTTAAAGTGAAAATATAAAGTTATTCTAAATAAATGGATCTTCAGTTCAGATTTGTAGAGTCCCAAGTCGTCAATAGCCGTAAGTCATGGGGTTGCGATCAGTTTGTATAGAAAACATGATGTGCTCTACCATTAATAAAACAATCTGCTGTCCCATGAGGAATAGGTACAACATAATCAGGTTATTGCTAAGCAATGTTTAGTTTAGTTTAGTTTATTTAGATTGGGGATAGCGCATACTGTATTAATGGACATTGTACACATATGCGAGACTATAGCCATGGCTAATTTCTGTCTGTAGTCCTCAGGCAGGTTGTTGTAATGGTAAAAAATGTTTTTGTTGTTCATAAATCATCTAATGTAAAGAAAGATTTTATTCTAAACCAGGATCGGTGAAATGATTGATGAGCAGGAATAGTTGTGACAAAACAGTAAAACAGTAAAAAAAAAAAAAAATTATTCTGCATATTTCATTGTTAATTTTTTTATTTCAAGTTTAAGATAATAGAGAAGTTTTAGATTGAACGTGTGAACCTTTCAGAAGGTCGGTCCAGAGGAGTAAAAGTTTTGTCCTCCAGAAGAAAAAGATATCAGGCGTAGACAAATCTACAATGGAGGAGAGATTAAAAGAACACAGTGGCCTTGAGGTTAAGCTTTTGTTAAAGCTGTTTGATTACATTTTAGTCTGTTGAACTCCCAGCCAATATACAGAACCAGCTACGTATTGATCAGTCTCTATAGAAATAGCAAAGTCCTACAAATTGTCTTCGTTTGTTACCGTGATCAATTAGAGGTTGAGTCCCCTGGTCAGTGGACAAACTAGTAACACAACTACTGCTCATTTTGAATAACCAAATCATCACTAATGCAAAGTGTATCATCAATAGTAATCCTTATAGTCTTCACAGTGTTTAAATATGTCAGTATTGCTCAGGCCTACTTCTGTTCTGCTCAGACCATGTTTCTAAAAACCTCAAACTCAGGTCCATATTTTGGTTTGGATCTTTTGACTCAGGGCAACACGTGAAAGCCTGAAAATTGCTCCTTCCTGGCAATTATTCATGAGCCTTTCACTGCAGCGTGTGTGTCGGGTGCAGCCATCAAAATCCCAAGATAACTTGTGACAGTTATGACTTTAACATAAGCGCACGTTTCTGAAAGAGTCTGTTGTTGCTGTAAATGTTATTTGACGAGTTGGACTCCAATGTTTATTTTCTTCTCTGGCAGCCTCCACAGTCAGGTTGACATGAGGGGATTAGGCACCCTCCGCCTTTGTAAAAGAGGAAATCAGAATGAAAACTAAAAACAGCAGCGCCGAAGCAACACACACGATAATATCTGGTGCCAGTTTGCCACGCCGGGGCCTGATCCTCTGTGTGTGTGTGCTGTGAAAACAATTGGTATTGTGTGTGTGTGTGTGCCTGTGTGGGTGTGTTTCGTTGTCCCACCCACCCACCCACAGACGGTAAGACCCCACAGGAGGGAGGAGGGAGGAGGAGGAGGAGAGTGGGAAAGTTTTACACAGCCACACAAACACACATGCATACGCCGCCGGTCATGCACATGCAGTGTGAACATGCATCATACACACACACACACACACACACAAATCTTGATAAGCACATTGCAACATGACCAGCAGCACGTCTCTGTTGTGTCTGTCTCCTCGGCTGACCCGTCTCTCTCTCTCTCTCTCTCTCTCCGTGTCCTTTGTCCACTCCATCTCTTCCTCCTCTTTTGTTCCGCTGTCATTTCGTCTCCACCTCTCTCTCTCTCTGTCCACTCTCACTTTATCTCCTCCTATTCCACTCCTCCACTTGTCGCCGCAGAGTGCACCTGAGTGACCCCGTTACGTTGGCAGCTGGGAGGCAGATAGCCAAGCGCACACACACACACACACACACACACACACACAGGCCTCGAAATCGCCCCCCTTATCTCCCTCGCAAGACCAACCAAATAGCCCCCGCAGTGCATCAGAAGACACTGAGATAGCAGGTTTGCATCCACAGTGTGCACATGACATGACATGAGCACGCACACAAACAATCACGGTGGATAATTACATCATCGTCGCCGTTGCTATCTCTCATCATCATATTCAACTTCTGCGCCGTCATCATCCTGCTGACTCTCTCAATGGCATATCTGTGTCTTAGCAGTGTCATGTTCCTGTGTTATAGCTTTAGATCAGATGCAGGAGATAATTCTTCTTGTTTATCTGCACTGTAACGCAGACAGTAGCGACGTTGTGTAAAATCAACCTGCATTCTTCTGTTTGCCCCCCCTCCCCTGTCCTCCTGTCCTGTCATTTGCTGTCATTTTGCAATAACCATGATAATACACTAGGTGTCACTGTATGCCTGTCAGTTAACCACACACAGTCGTTCTTGGCCCATCATTCACTTTCACAGAGGCTCTTAGCAACTGGTGTTGATGGATTTGTGGTGAAGACTCTCAGGAAAACACTTGTTGCTGCAGCAGTCAGTCTGGCCTTTAAAGAGCTGTTGGTTCAAATTGCCACTTTGGAAAGTCGTTAACCATGTGATACCGAGTGATTTTGACATCTTGTTCAAGACCAAAGCTACCTGATCTACAAGATCGACACAGTCTGAAGCATGTTTTCCTCTGGTTTAGGATTTGGGACAATTATAATCATGGTAAATTTGATCGTTTCTTCTTCTCCTTTTCCTTTTGGGTGTTCCTTTAAAGGGATACTTCATCCAAAATCGATAATTCACCAATTTTCTACTCACCGTCATGCCAAGGAAGGGTTTGGAGAACTTTCAGAGTCATCAAAACGCTTTAGGAGTTTCAGGGGGGGTCCGGCTGGCAACACATTTTCATATAATTGCGGCGGATAGAGTTCACTTTTGAATCGTCCAAATTAACACACACTATGAAACATCCAGATACCTCCATACTGCTCGTCCGTACTGACCCAAGTGTCTTGAAGCCGCCACATGAAAAAGCTGTTCGTAAAAAATTAATTTGATCTCTGTTTTTAGCCTTATTGTAGCAGTAGCTCCCAGTGGCTGTGCGAGATTTGCCGTGTTTACATCATACATCCAATGGTTTACAACGACGAACGAACATCTTGAAGAAAATCTCATGCATGCGCACAAAATCAACAGATTTTCAATACCCAACCCATGATGAGAAATGTTTTGGAAATATTCCCATTATAGTTATGTGGAAAAGACTGCAGCACTGTACAAAACCAGATAGTTGAATTATTATTTTAATTCCTACATGACCAAAGTTTCATGTCATTTCTCAACATGCTGTATGTAATGTGTCCTTTTAAATAATTCCCTTTGTGCATTGAAGATATTTTAGTCTCCTTTGTGTTTTACACTAAAAGCAGAGCTGAGCTGAAATATCATGAATTTGTTGCTTCCAGAAATAGTCTACTCTGCAGATCCATTTGAGCTGCTGTCATTGTGTAGCGTTGGCACTTTTAGGACAAGGCCTGGAGGCGTATCTGAATGTTTCCAATCTGCTTCAATGTACCTACTACCTCCTGTGAGTTTTTTTTCTTCTGTTTTTTCTCTCTGACTGATTGTCTGTGATTGAAACCTGAGAAGGACTTTGTTTCTGGCCAAGTGTTGGCTTGCTGTGGGGAGGACGGAAGGGGAAAAAAAGAGAAAGAGACAAACCAAAGCTCTCAATCAGAAAGAACACAGACCCCTGAAAATACACCGAGAAACTTCTTGGCACCGATGCAGAACTATTCAATTAAATCTCATATTATACACACTTATACACACACACACACACTCACACACTGAGCCATCCTCGGAGGTGTGTTTCTTCCTCCACACTCTCCCTCTCTCCATGTTTCTCCCCCCGAGGTGTTTGCATAGGGAAATGGTCCGTGAAATGGGTTTGATGGAATCAAACTCCATGTTAAGACAAATACATATTTCATAGCAGCTGATGGGACTGATTGACGGGGGGGCTGCGTCTTCATTTCCCCCCCTTTTTTTTTCTGTGCGTCATCGCCAAAAAAGATCCTTATCAGAAACGGTAATATGAAGGATCATGGCCCCGGCTTGTTTTCAGAGAGGAGTTGTTCACCTGTCATGTCGTAACTTTGAGTGATTCCTCTGAGTATCTTTAGGGGTCTTCAGGTTGCTGTTTCTTTTTTTTTTTTCCCTCTTCTTCCTTTTTGAGCGTGACAATGTGTTTTCCAGTGACCACAAGAGGGCACCAAACTGCCACATGTTGACACTTGGTGCATCTGTCCTGAAACTGAAAGCTCACTCTGCTGTTGTTGACACTTTTTTTTTTTTTTCTCCACAAACTCAGTGAAGGATGACCAGAAATGCGGCAGCAACAGTGTCCTGGACCCACAGCCAGTGGATGTGGCAGCAGACTCACGTTGTCTTTTTTTTTTTTTTTTTTTATCAATACAACTGTTGTTTTAGCACCACAACACTGGCTGACAAACTCCCACCCCTCCCCACCCTCCCTCTCCCCCCTTTTTCCCACCCCACCTTGCCCCCACCTTTCATTAACCTCAAAACCTAAATCCATCCAACTGGACCAGTGACGGCAACTCGCTGCCGATGCTGGCGGTCACACCCCTCTGCACAGCCATAATGGGGCCGTGGCACAATTGGGGAAGGGTGAGGGGGGTGAGGAGAGGGGGGAGAGGAGGCCACGCAACCGACAACATTCCCGGTCTTTCCAAGAGGCCGGTCGGTCGGTCGGTTTGCCTGCAGGTTACCAGCAACACTGCTCGTCCCCTGTTTGTCTGCACTCACTAAAAAGGGAAGAATTTCGTCCCCCCCGTCCCCCCAACACACACACATACAACATGGCTGTGTTGTGGGGATTAAGACCCATTCTGAGTGGCCCCGGGTCGTGCAGCAGATGTTAGCCAGGATAGTGCTCGTTGCCGTGCCGACAGTGAGCCGGCGGGATCGGCCCGCCTCAGACGACGTTAAGCCTATGTACATGTATGGGAGAGAAGGGAAGGAAGGGAATGGATGGGAGGGGGTGTGTGAAGAGGATGGTGGTGGGAAATTTGTCACAGTGGTCACACACACTAATTCATCTGCACTGTCTCTGATCGTCATCACACACACTTAAAGGGATACTTCACCCAAAGTCGATAATTCACCAATCGTCTACTCACTGTCATGCCAAGGAAGGTTTCGGAGAATTTTCGGAGTCATCAAAACGCTTTTGGAGTTCCAGGGGGGGTCCGGCTGGCAACGGATTTTCATATAATGGCGGCGGATAGAGTTCACTTTTGAATCGTCCAAAACTCACACTATGAAACATCCAAATACCTCCAAACTGCTCGTCTGTACTGACCCAAGTGTCCTGAAGCCGCCACATGGAAAAGTTGTTGGGAAAAATTAATTGGATCTCTGTTTTTAGCCTTGTTGTAGTAGCAGCTCCCAGTGGCTGCACGAGATTTGCTGTGCGATGTTCTTGTCCGTGTTTACATCATACATCCAATGGTTTACAACGACGAACGAACATCGCGCAGCAAATCTTGCGCATGTGCACAAACATCAACAGAGCCACTGGGAGCTACTGCTACAACAAGGATAAAAACAGAGATCAAGTTAATTCAGCTTTGTTGTAAACAAATGCACATGGCAAGGAGGAGGGTTAGCAAAACAGCGGAAAAGCGGCCAGACTTACATACCGGTAGTTCCTCTTTAAGACAACATAAAGACAATATAATAAAAGAACTTCAGTTCCTCTTTTTACTGTGAGAACAGCTGTAAAGTAAACACTGAACATCTTTCATCATCTTAACATATCAGTTTAGAAAAACACTCTTTGCACTACTGCACTATAATGTTCCTATTTGTCTGTAGTTTGTGCAAAGTGTTTCTGAACTTCCAACTAAGGAACGCGTTCTTCTCCACCTTCAACATTGTTGCTGAGTGACAGATCGTTCTGCGAGCAGCAGAATGACACATGACCAGAGAGAACCAATCAGAAGCGTCGGTATCCAACTTGCAGTTTTGGAAGGAGGATGTTGACATGAAAAACAGTTTGATAAATCCGAGCTTTTGCGGCGATTTTTCAAATGTAACTAAAATTGTAATCATGGAAATTTCCAAAAGCAATTACAGCAAAGCAATATTATGTAAATTTTGTGATTAAATTACATAATGCCGTTACATCCCCAACACCATACTCCTCAACACAGTCAGTAGGCCAGGACGTCCAGATCCACTCATCATCATGGCGATCTCTGTGCAGTAAATACAGACACGTCGTCGGCACTTCACTTAGCGCTGTACTGTAAAGGACGTGCCTCTTTAAGCTGTGAATTTTACAAGCTTTTAAAACCAACAGTTGCACATCATCTGTCAAAATCACTTCCCCCTGTGCGATTGTCGGCTTTTCCCCTCCCCGATGATGTTTTAATGTGATGTGTTGTTTTAGCGGCTAAGCTCTCAAGTGCTTGTCACACAGAGCCTCTAATGAAGATGACTAAATGTACAGATGGCGTCACGCGTGAAAAGGAAAACCATGGGATGTTGGATGTATTGTGCTGTATTTAAAGTATGGTTTTTATACATTTGTATGCAGAGTGACACGGGGAAGCATCACAGCAGCTTGGCAGTAGGTTTTTGTTAATCTAGATGCACAATAATGAGCGAAAAAGTCAAATGAGAGAAAGGCGAAGGAGAAGCTCGGTCGGTTTTAAATTGTAAATTTTGGACGGTTGTTTTGCATTTTCTCTTTCCTCCTTCCCTCAACTGTACCCATTTACCTCGATGCAGTGAACTTTGAATTTGCAGGCACGGGAGGGGGAAAAAGGGCTGAGCACGGTCGTTTGATGTGAAAGACGAGCCTGTTCTCTTTACGTCAGACAGGTCTAACTAACTGCAGGGTGAATGTGTTTAACATGGGGCCCAGTTCAGGCACCTGCGGTACTCGTACCTCAATGGAAAGAGGATACAGGGTCTGACAAGACATGACTTGACCCAGCAGTGCAGGCAGAGCCCCGCTATTGTCCTGAATAAACAGCAGAAATCACTGTTGTAGTGTGTGTTAGTGTGTGTCTGTGTGTATGTGAGAGAGAGAGAAACAGTCTTTATGTATTTGTGTCTGACAAAATGCAGCGAAGAAGGAACTTCTTAGGGGCAAACAGAGCACAGCACTGACAGAAGCAGTGTGTCATTGTCAGTATGTCTAAGTTAGTGGACAATTGTGTGTATGTGTGTGTGTGTGTGTGTGTGTGTGTGTGTGTGTGTCATGGGGCACAGGCCATGCCGTTCAGCTCCACAATGACTGTATATACTCTCTAAGGATGAGTGTTGGGCAGGGCAGGGCTGTTTTCACGCACGGCTGGATGCTTGGGCTTTCTGACAGATGGAGAATAGCCAGATGTGTGTGTGTTTGTGTATTTGCTGACTTGTGTGTGTGTGAGAGCATATACTGTATGTGTGTGTGTCTGTGTGTGCACAATTGTCTTATTTCATGCCTCCATTCTGCTGATTTCAGACCCCAGCAGCAGCTTAACTGACCCCTCGCTGCAGACGACAAATGACCAGACTCCGTGCTGACAGGAACAACTTTTCCCCAAAAAATGCTCGAAAAAAGTGTCAGAAAACTGTGGATGTGCAAAGGCCAAACTTTACCTCGGCTTTGTCCTGTAAGCATGGGAGTTGGCAATCATCCCTATTTTTCTTTAGAAAGTTAGTGTGTACTGTGTACTATTTTATAACATTGGAGGGTTATGGTTTACAAATGTCACATGTAGGTGTTGAGTTCTTCAAAATGTGGTTGTAATTTCGCAAAAATGACACTGAGGAAACTGCTTTATGAGTGTTTTCAGCTGATACTCAAATTTAACACCAGTAATACATGTCTTTCTGGTCATTTTAGATCACAACTTACATCAAACTCAAGACCCGCAATATAATTTTATGTTGCCCATGAGAAAATTACATATTTCTTTTATTAATGTCCGCGCCATCTACCCTATGGTCATGACCAAGCAGTAGATCAACAACAAGCGCCAAGCTCCTATCTGTCATGGACAAAATGACATAGGAGAGAAAACCAGGCTAAATTTATGTAAAATAATGTTATGTTATTTTTTACACCCTTTTCTGAAATCATAACACAGTTTTCACCAGCTTGTTCATATCTGAAATATTCTCATTTTGCTTGAAGGCACCGTTAATGAAAAACAAAGTTATTTTACTTTCATTCATTATATAGCCTACTTATTTTATTTTATTTTTAATGAGAACATTTACAGTATGCCCGCTGTTCAAATTTGTATGTCAATACGGTTCAGCCTGCGACATTCATGTTTTACATTTTGGCCCCTTGTATGATTGAGTTTGAATAACACAACTGTTTTAGATGATAAAACAAATCAGACTGTGTTTAAATACGTTTATTGCAATGTGAAAAAGACCAAACAATGTAAGTTTGAAAGCCCCCAACCAAAGGTCATGGTCCAGTGATGAAGTGTGATAGATAGACAGACACATGCCAGGTAAAAGGGAAGAGCAGCTACGAGCCGGCGATAGAAAGGATTTTATTTCTTACTTCTAGACGGCCGCAGGAGGGGGAGAGAAGGGAGATATGACACCGGCGTCCATCTCTGAGGTCACAGCAAAGAGAACGAGCCTCTTGGTCTTGGAGTGGCATCGACGTCCGACCACTCTGTGCCACGTCAACCTGTCAGAGAGAGAGAGAGGGAGAGAGGCGGAGGGGAGGCTCTGCCCGCCGAGAGGTGTCCGAGGTGTCATGGCCTCGTCTGGGAGGTGACAGACAGCGTGTGTGTGACGATGTGACGGGGGAATAAGACCGCTGAGAAGTCTGGGGGACGTTCGCCGTGACCTTTCGCTTTGCCAGGGTCCGTCTTGCTCTGTGCAACTTTAAAGGACCTCATCCTCCTCCTGAGCCCTTGACAGGTGTGTGTGTGTGTGTGTGTTATTGTGTACCTGAAAGCACACGTGTTTGTGTTGTGGAAGGCTTTAACTGAGCTGTGTGTGTTGTTTTGATGCTTTTGTACACAGTCAGGGTCGACAACAGTGTCCTGAGATGGAGACACGTATTGTGGCCTGTTGTTTTCTATGTGACCCACAGTAAAGATGCAGCAGCAGCAGCAGCAGCAACATCAATTTCTGATGTACAAATACCAGCTTCACATAATCGTGACTGTGTGTGTGTGTTTTCAAGCAGAACATGATTGAAGCAAATTTTACACCTCATGCAAATTCATACAAAGTCAGTGGAAGGAAGTAGGTGGAATAGGGCAAAAAGACACAAACATGCAAAGTTAAAAATAGAGAAACTAGAGGAAAATATCAGATATGGGCGCTGCATCCACTAGCACATAGTTAACACCTGTTGTCGTTTGAGATGAATAGACACAGCCGTCAAATTCACTTTTTGACTGATGACAGATTTAAAGGAGACATACTATAATGCAAAATTCACTTTTCCGGGGCTTTAGTACACGTATTTGCGTATATGAAATGCCTGCCCACCCATTAAGTGTCAGTTTCGACAATCAAGTCAATGTTTTGTGAGCTTGAAACAAGCCGTTCGAATTTTACCCGGCCTGTTGGGATACGCCATTTTCTTTTCTTGCATGCGACCGCTCGCAAACTGCTATCATATACATCCGAAAAGCTGCTCTGTTGCACAGATCCTCATGCTCTATTATGTCGTCCCCCAGCTAAAGAGGACATCAGAGCAAAGTGGATTCATATTTGTAAGTTCCCAAGTTAAAAAACACACACATCAACTATTGGCTGCTGGAGGAACAATGTCCCGATACAAGTGCTTCCCAATTAGCTCTGGCTACAATGAACATGACTGTTTTTGTCTGTGGGGTGGGAAGCCAGTGAGGGATCAAGTTGCAATGTCTTGAAATTACCTTTGTTTTTGTCTTCTCACTTATCGGCCAAAATATACAGATAAGTCAGTTATGAGTATCGGTTATGAGCAGCAGATTGGTATCTGAGGAAAAAAAGAGTTATCCTGCATCCATAGTAATTCTACTTCTACAAATATTTGGCATAAAGATTTGACTTGCAATAATACTGACACTGACATTTCCTGTCCCTCCCTACATATACAGTACATCCATACACGATGTGCAATATAAACTACATGTGCAATACCGGTACAGTAATTGATTATTATATATAGGTACCTGCATTTTTTTTACGACTATATTTGTATGTTGTTGTCTGCACTAATTGAGCTGCTCTTTGTTATTTATTACTTGTCCTAAATGTTAAATTTTAATTTACTTGAAGTTTTTGAAGTTTTTTAATTGCTTACTCTTTCTTTTTTTATTCTTGTACAAATGGCAATAAACTCTATCTACAGTACTGTGGTGTAACAGTTAAAATATCTAGATAGAAAATAGTGTACAAGAGTGGGATTTAAATCAGCTGTGTATGATATATCCCTTTACACTATGCTGTATAGTAAACATTTGAGGCATTTGATATAAATCGATATATTTTTAGTTTCATCCATGTGTCTGCACACAGATTGGACAGATTTGCCCGGCACCTGTGTTGTTGGTGTGTGAGTGTGTTTTTAGCGTTCCTACGTGTGTTTGTGGTCAGGAGGTGAGGGTCGAACAACAGGGAACTAAACAGCTTTAAAAAAGAAGAAAATCCAACAACATAAACAAAACCACGGTCAGTGTGACACGTGTCACCTTCGCTGTGACTGAGGGGACGGACACCGGAGAGGCGCACAGTCCCCGAGAATCTCTTTGAAGTCGGCCCTGCGATTGTGCCGCTGGTTTGGAAGTATTGCCTTTCCTGCCCTTGGGCGTTGCTATAGGGCAGATGCACTCGGCTTTTAGTGAAACACTTGCCAGGATTAGGCCTATTAGCTGAATGGGAGGGAAATACAACCACGAGTCCTCCTGGCTGAATGTGATGTGGAGAATCTAGTCTCCGTTGGATTGTTCTCACATTTTCTCCGCTGCTCATTTTCTCTGTTGCTTTGTCTTTATCTATATTAGTTTCCGCCCTAATGAAGACCTGAGTCTCACACAAGAACACCTCTTCTTCTACTCCTCCTCTGTCTTTCTCTGCCCCCTCTTCTGTCTCAGTCATTACTGTGAGCGGTGTTTGTGTTTCTGCTCCAGGCGTTGGGTAAATACCTCTGCTGGAGTAGCCCCCCGCCCCCCACTTCCCTCCATTACCTTCTCTAATGACGTTTACACATCTGCTTAGAAGAGCTTCCACTCATCTCCCTCTGTCTCCCCGAGTCCCTCTTTCCCTCCTTCACTTTGTTGCACACACACACACAGACACAGACACACACACACACACACACACACACACACACACACACACACACACACACACACACACACACACACACAGACGGACATGCTGATTCTGCAAGATCACATTTAAGAATTAAGTATTAGACTCTCGATTATTTGACCACAGACTTAACATTGTAATTTCAAGTAGCTACTTAAGTTCTGTATTATTAAAGGGATACGGTGGTTCAACATTTTGGCAAATTGGCCCATTGCCATAATCCCTATAGTTTTAGGAGTAGGTTTGTTACATTTTATTTTCGGTGCAAGCTGTTTTTAGAACGGCGGAGCAGAGCCGCAAGCTGCTCAGAGCTACGCTACGGAGGCTAATGGGATTTCTTGGTTTCCCTCATTAAACTCATCAAATACACAATCCAACAACTCCAAAACGCTCTGGTGGACAAGTTGTGACCTGCACATTCACCTCGCTATGAGATAATAATGTAACATTACGAGACAGAGTTGTTTTAGAGGTAAATACAGAGTCTGCTTGCTGAAAAACTGCCCCCGACAGGAACGCGCATCAGCGGTTTTGCATTAATTTACCGCGAAAATAACTCTGTTCCGTTATTATCTCATAGCGTGGTGAATGTGCAGGTCACAACTTGTCCACCAGAGTGTTTTGGAGTTGTTGGATTGTGTATTTGATGAGTTTGATGAGGGAAACCAAGAAATCCCATTAGCCTCCGTAGCGTAGCTCTGAGCAGCTCGGGGCTCTGCTCCGCTGTTCTAAAAATAGCTTGCACCGGCAATTACAGGTAACGAACCTACTCCTTAAACTATAGGGATTATGGCAATGGGCCAACTATCCCTTTAAAGTATCCATGCTCCCTCTGGAATAAACCAATAAATAACAAAAGAGATTTAAAGAGTTTGAAGATATTAACAACACTTCATGAAAGGAAACAGATAAGTAGACGTTCATTTTGACTTTTCAAGAGGATAAATAACCTTTGTTGGTGAATTTGTAAGTTTATTGACAGAAAATTAGTGTGTAGTGTGCAGTATATTGTATACCGGTAATCTCTTTTATAAAGAAGTGTTTACTGTATGTAGTTTGAGGCTTTGTGTTTTCACGTTGGCCAGATGTCTGTCCATCTGTCCCACTCTGGTGAACACGATACCTCTGGAGCGCCTTGAGGGATCTTCTCTAAATGTTGTACAAATGTTCACTGAGCTGATTTCAAGAATTCATACACTGGAAATTCAAACAAATTGGATGTGATCAATTTTCAATGTGACGTCAATAATGTTTGACACTAGGAGGTTGTGGCCATATTGATTTGTAGGTTGGAGTCATAGAATCATAGTTGAGCTTTTTTTCTTGCGAGTGTGTTGTTTTTCATTACGGGGGCAAAAACGAACTGCTTTTTTTCCCCTGGACACCTGAACTTTTCAACTCCTCACCTCCACACGCCCTCAAACCTGAACTGGTGTTTCTTAAAGTGATCTGCTGGTTCCCTCTACACACACACAAACACACACACACACACCCTTGCATGCACGAGTAAACACACACATACGCACATCACTCGACAATGAGACTTGCCCTGCGGTCGTGTCACTCCGGCTTCATTTTCCCGCTGATTGACATGTCATGTAAAATATACACACACATATGCACATGCATGCAAAGTGACTGTACCTGTCACCTCTCTTGAATAGTATTACCTTTACCTCATTTTGTTCTGCCTGTCCATCACCTCTATTCTTCCTGCGCCGACAGCTGAATAGGCTCCTGTGGGACTTTGTTAAGTGTACTGTATGTGTGTGTGTGTGTGTGTGTTTGAAAGGTTTTTCGGGGGCCTGCTGCCTGGCGCCACTTTGCCCGCCCTCAACTCTTCTTTCTCCTCCGAGCCCTCTGTCTTCTAATGGGACAGTTGAGAACATACACTGTACTTGCCTGTGGTCATGTCGGTGCGTCACGCTGTCACGCCGCCGGAGAACCTCGTCCTCCTCACTTCGTCTCGTCTTCTTTCTCTTCTCTTCTCTTCTCTTCTCAGTGGGACGAGCTCTGACTGACTGCGACGCCTCGGGTCCTCTCAGCGAAAACCACTGAAGAAGAAACACTGATGATTGACACTGAGGGAAAGAGGATGGAGAGTAACTGAACTTCCTCTGAGACTCCACCAGTGACTCCTATTTAGTCTCCACAAAAACCAGATTTGTGCAGGTTGGTTCTGAAATGGAAAAGTCACATTAATTTTTCCCCATAGACCGATGTCTGCTGTCTTCTCCATAGATGCAATGACTGAGGCTCATGGGTATTGTAGTATTAGGAGTAGGCCGCTGTGCAGAAATGATGACAAAACCCTGATTTCTCAGAAACTGAACTAAATATTAGGAATCTACTGTCTAAATCGTTAACCTAGATAAGCCCTGTTTTTCAGTGTCAGGCAATGATAGTAGAAGTAAAGTCAAGTAAAGTTTTTTTTTTTCCATCGTCTTACTTCCTAACACATGTTACCAATAGGAAAACAATATATATATATATTTTAATACTGCCACTAGTCCAGTGTTGAAGGATCAACTTGAAACCATCCCTACTAC
The DNA here is from genome assembly GCF_045865225.1 of Trachurus japonicus. Taxonomy (NCBI): domain Eukaryota; kingdom Metazoa; phylum Chordata; class Actinopteri; order Carangiformes; family Carangidae; genus Trachurus; species Trachurus japonicus. The sequence goes on along the minus strand of NC_140921.1, from coordinate 9,059,173 downwards.
TTGCCAAAAGTATCTTCAATAAATATTTATCCTTGTGTAGGACTGTTTTAGGTATTTTACCAAGATATAAAGTAACAAAATAGTAATCAGTAACACTTTATAATATGTACTGTACACACCAGCTCTGGTACACACTATTAAGCACTATTTAAGCATTAAACACTGAATTCATCATTTATAACACATTAATACTCATTAGTCTGTTACTTATTTATTTATTTATTTGGTTCATTTCGGGCATGTCAATTAGTCATCATCATCACACATCATCTTAATCCAATAATACAATACACATGACCGAAAGGGAAAGCGGGAGAAGCAAAAGCTTATCTAGTCCCGCCCCCAATACTCACGTATTCATTTTTTCTGCATGTTACATTTTTGACATAACATTCTTCCAGTATTTTCAAAGTACCTTATACCTTGTACCTTGTCATTGGTAAGCACTAACTGTATTTATAAACCTCACACTAATGAATATTCATGCGTTATAAATGAAGAATTCAGTATTTATTAATGCTTAACTAATGCTTAGTAGTGTGTACTTCTTCTCCCTCCAGTATGAGTGGATTTTCAGACAGGCCCAAAAGACATGGACATAATTAGCCATAGAGTTTCCACATTGTCTGATAGGAGAACAATATCAAGGTGACGCCCTGATTAACTGAGATTTATTGCAAAACTCACCTGCATGGCTTTAAAAACCTTTAGCACCCAACAGCTCCAATTTTGCACTTGTTTTGGAGTCGTAACTCATGCATTTTTTTTTTACATACAGTGAGAATAAACATCCATGAATCATTGAAAGATACTTGAGAATCATTTTGCTTTTTAGTTTTCTCCACTTCATGAACATGTATGAACGCGTATGAACATCCATGTGTATATAATGCAAATATATAATGTACTTTGGCATAGATTGAATTAGCAAAATGCTAAATTTGCTTAAAATAAGTTATATTCACTTTTTTTTTAAGTTGCATTATACTGCATCTATGAATGAAGTACTCTTACCCAGTTCATTATGTGGTTCTGTGACAGGATCTTTGCACGGGTCTCTTCTCCACTGCCACTGACACCAACACCTTATCTGTTCGCTGAGCATCCACTGGCCTCCCATGATGCACTCCTCCGTTACATTAGACTGACATTAGATTAGTCTTTCAGGGCTCGGATCCTTTGTTTTATCCCGTTTTTTTTTTTACTTCTCATTATCTCACTCTTTTTCGTCAGAGGCGTATCTTGTGTTTTCAGATTTTGTCCACCTTCTCTTTGCTCTGATATGACACCGGGAGCTGGAGGACTTCTCCCTCAAGGATATACTGGAAGATAAGAGCCGGTGTGTGTGGGTCTGCAGCGCAGGTGGTTTCATATGTATGCAAATGTGCGCATGTGTGAATTTCCTCAGGTAGCGCAAGGTTAAAAAGATAGGAGGGTATGCATCGGACTGTATACGCCTTTCCATGCATACGTATGCGCTCGCTGTTTGCTGTATGAGTTCAAGTATCAGACGTTTGAGAGATAGGAGTGTGTGTGTGGTGCAGGACTGACTTGAGTGCCTGAGTGTGTTTACTGAATACACGACTATATGAGTTCGTGTAGTCTGTGATTGAGACTTGGCAGGAACTCCGAGGCACCTCCGACTGGAAAATCTTACACTCATACACTTACAATTACACACCGTTACCCCGCCTATCTCCGTCTGTGGATGCGCTTTCTGGTCGCTCTTTGTATGTTCTCCGTGTTTGCCAAGTTTCTTTCCGAGAGCCAAAACAAGACCAGGCAGTAGCAGAGAGAGAGAGAGAGAGCGTCTGCGAGAGATAAAGCTTGTGGCAGAGGAAAAAAAAAAGTCAGAAAATTTGAAATGCTGTCCTTCCAGAGAGAGATGAGACAATAAAGAGTAGAGAAAGAAGTGCAAGAGAGAAAGGGAAAATCAGACACTGCAATACTGTCCTTTGAGGGAGACGAGACAAAGAGAGAGGAGAGTGAGAAAAATTGCCAGAAATAGAGAGTGAAAGCTTGCAGACGACGGGGTCAGAAAGCTTAATGCATTTCTAATAGCAGGTACCTTAGAAAAACATGGGAGACAAGAAAAGAGGGGGGAAAGAAGATAAAAAAAAAAAAGGAGCGGGACAAGTAGGCAGAGGGACGATAAGTGAAGGTACAAGAGGCGGAAAAAAAGAGAGAAAGGTAAAAAGGAAGGAAGAAACTGACAGACAAACTTAACGCAGAGCCAGGTAGGTGAGAAGGGTGTGTGTGTGTGTGTGTGTGTGTGTTGGGGCGGGGGAATGAGGCGAAGCTGGGCTGTGATGGCCTTGTGTCAGTCACCCTGTGGCAGCTCTTTAACCCTGTAATTTACCACATCACTCTTCTCGCAGTGATGGGACCAGTGCGCCGGCTGACAACACTGCCTCTGGCATCTGTGTGTGTGTGTGTGTATCTGTGTGTGAGAGAGAGAGAGAGAGTGAGCGCATACCTGTGAGAAGGAATTCTTAAAGTGTCAAACAAAATGTCTGTGAACCTGCCTTCATTTCAGATACGTCTCTCTCTCTCTCTCTCTCTCTGTCTCCAGATCTGGACCTCGGCCTTCACAGACCCCGAGGTGATCGGCAAAATCTGAACGCAACTGTTTTCTGAGCTCACACGGGTTTGGAACGTAAACAACGCTCCTGTGAGTAGTACACCCCCCGAAGTTATCTCTCTATAAAACTTTCCTTTTTTGCTCTTAAGAAGTGACGTGATTCACATTTAAACACATCACAAAAACGATGTGAAGCAGTGAAACAGTGAATTAATGATGTCACGATTATAGATCGTCTTGGTAGGAGAAATAATCACAGTATCACGATTGTCACGGTTATTATGCTTGAATTAATTTCACAACACTATGAATGTGTAAAATCAAATATAGTCAAAATATAATTACATAACTAATTATATACCGTACACAAAAATTTGAAGTATCTGTTAATATAGGACCAATTATTATATTAATCCTCCACGGGAAATGTTTTAAAATAGTCAAGTCATTAAGTTTTTTTTAAATACAAATGACACGCTAACATTTAAATTCCTACCAATTCAATGTTACGTTAGGTAAATGGACCAGTATCTGTGCTTTTACCTTTAATCTGCCGATATATTTCTGACATAATCTTTTTTGGAAAGTGACGGTATTTCTGAATCTTTACGATTGATTAATTGTGCCGTTTAATGCCGCGATTAATTGTGAAAACAAGTAATTGTGATGTCCTTACAGTACAGTAAATAAAAGGTTTATAGATATATAGATAGATATTTAAATAAAGGTTATGAAATGAAATGAAATTAGATAACATTTATCCCAACTTCATTTACATCCACATGGGAACATCCCTCAATATCATTCAATCAAGAGTCAACATCATTAATCTTTTTCACCTAACAGGTTATGGCGTGTCCCATTGTAGGACTTAACAGCATAGCTTTTAAGTTGACATTTTAATGCTCATTTATTGCACCTCAACAACACTACAGTAAATATACTGTCATGTCAATGGTGGGAAAGATGCATCAGCTGCCAGTTACAGTTTTACACTCCCATCGTCCATATTTGTCAAGTTAATCAACATTTTTACACTTGTCAAACCCCCTTCAGTTGAAAACAAGAAAATCGACACGTCTGCTACGTGTAAATCAACGTTGACGTTTGCAATAAGATGTTAAAATGAACCAAATGTCTCTGTTCACTCCATCCATGAGCATCAGAGTCAGAGCGGTCGACGGAGGCCACCGTTTGTCCCTCCAGCCACACCATACATCTTCCTCTCACCTTGACCAAGGAGAGTTTTCAGGGAAGGGGGGAGGGGGTGGGGAGGGCGAAATCAATGAGAGAGATCCCAGATGTCTTAAATCCACCAACTCCATCGCTATCTCTCCACTTTTCTTCATTCTCGCCACCGTCATGTCGCTGTATCTCTCCAGACAACCCGTTTGCTTTGGCCATCATTTTTAGGGACCTGATGAAATCAAAGACACTCACGGTGCCGCTCTTTTTTTTTGAGAGGTCAGTATATAGGTTTATTATAAGAATATTTTACATATCAGCACAAATCCTGTGGTTGTAATGATGCAGTTGTCCCAATAGATAGTTTTTATGTGAAAGTAGAGATGATTTTTGCCTTGCATTTGTTCTGTGGTGATTTCTTTGGGTTCGTTTTAGAGACTGTCTCTGTATTTCTTCACATTTGGATAAACAAGAATTTAAGATTAGCTCGTACTTTAATTTGGAAAAACCTAAAAATGTTTCATTAAATATTAAATTAACATATTAACAGCATTGCTGGAGTCAACCGCTTATATGGATCAAAAGACTTGGGACAGAATCATTTCTATACAAATGCTGTTTAATTTGTTTACATTAATCAAGAAATCCGCTTATAGTGTTCATTTTTGGTCATTTTATGAAGGAAAACATGTGCAAAAACAATTTTAAAACTACGTTTATTTATTCTATTGCCGGACGTCTGCTTTTACTACTACTATAGCTAACGTAAATGAGTTGACACCGGGCGCAAAACACCGGGTTGTTGAGTAAAAAGTAAGAAATAAGTCACCGCCAGGCCGCAGCTGGGTTACTGATCTGCACTACGGACATACAGTAGGCCTACTGCTTTTTACTAAACTGCACAACATCGTTAAAGGCAATTGCCTACCGGTATTTATCATTTTAACCACAGTAAGCTACATTACTGTGCTGTATTATGTACAGTATGTCTGCACAGTTGTTAAACTTGCACGCTGCCTCTCGAAAAGCATTTGAAACGACCGCACCATGTTTGAAACATTAAATAAAATTCAGTAAATGCTGAAGCTGTCCATTTCGTTACATTTTTCTCATTGCAAAACTATACAAATGGCATTTAAATTATGTCCTCCATAAAAAATCAGGTGAAATAATAAAAAATCGGTTATAGTAGTCAACCGCTTATAGTGCTCTCATTGACTCTGATCACTATAAGCAGTTTCCACTGTCTTAGAAAGGTGACAACATGTTGTTTACCCCACAACATACAGGATGTGGGGGATGCTGCCGACAGACAGTCAGAGTCATGATGTTTGTGCTGCTGTATAGTACGTCCACCTGAATATCCAGTGTGACAACGGCTCAGTGTTAATGTCTGTGAGCTTAAAGAAATGAGATGATGTTTGAGTTCAGAACAAGAAAGAGTGAGAGGAGAGGAGTGACAGGACAGACGTCTCAGAAAGGCCTCCATTGTTTCTCTCACTCTCCTTCACCGTTAAAAGAACCAGTCTCGAATAAATATTTACTTGTAGTTCTGTCTCTGGCTCAGACACACACGCACACACACACACAGACAGACACACACATCCTTTGCACACACACACACACACACACTCACTCTCACACTCAGTAAGCACCCAGAGGGGACAGTGAAAGAGGAGCAGAGAGAAAGATGCAGAGAGCAGACAAGGTCGCAGTTCCTGTGGACTGTCTTTGAAAGAGGAGTCGTATGTTTTCCCTCCCCTCCTTTGATGTTAAAGCAGCCTCTTTACCAGTGTAAAGACGGGCTACAATAACCTAGACCCCCCCCCCCCACCCCTCACCCCTCACCCAAGCCCTCTGTACACGGGCTGTACACCCCCACCGGGCTCTGCAGGGGCACAGGTAACCCACAGCAACCCCAGCCAGAAACCAGAATGATCGTGGCAGCTGTCCAGGACTCTGTGTGTGTGTGTATAAAGAAGTAAAGGGAGCTCAGCTTACTTTGAAAAATGATTAGTTGCAATTGCATTAAACAGAAAAGAAACCTAAATCAGATCAATATTTGAGTTCTCATAGGTTGATTCTTCAAGCATCTTTTGGAGAAGCTGTAAACCTCTGACTTATCTAAAACCTTTAAAAAAACATATTGTATGTACTGTATGTGTGAGAGGAATGATTGCACCAGTCTTACCACATTTTAATGGAAAAACACATTTGTTAACTTGATACCTGCTTTAAAAAACAACAATAACTGTAATCAAAATGGTAAAATGTGCAAATGTGCACGTATCGGTCGTGTATACACTTCTCACATAGGAACAACAACAACAGTGAATCAGTTTGTCTGTGTTCTTGAGAAAGCAAGTCTATAATAATCTTTGAAGTGGCTCTCATGCGTCTCTGTTTGTTACCAAGTCTGATGTAAAAGGATGTGGGTGAGGATTATATTTTTGTGTGTGTGTGTGTATGTGTGTGTATCAGGGCTGCACAATTAATCCCAATGTAATTGAAATCGCAACATGGCCAAGTGCAATATCCTTGTGCAATATGACTCACAGGAGCTGCAATTTTTTTCTTTTGATTAAAGTGAAAATGTGTTACTCACAACATTGTTGTGCATTGTCAGCAACATAACGGTTGTGTTATATTGTGTTGTGTTGCTACAGAGACCTGGGCCTGGACCACAAGCCATATTCTCAAGACATAAAGGGACATATAAGACCAATAATTACATCATTTTTTTATTTTTAAGTCAAACTTGAAAAAAACATCATGCTGAAATGACAATATAATGCTTTGGTTTATTAGTTTTTTACATATTGTGCAGCCCTAGTGTGTTTGTAAATGTTAGAGAAACACACATTTTATTGAAGTTACCTTAGTGTGTTTTGCTCTAACCAGTCGCCGCACTTTTGCCGCTTAAATTGCAGATTTCCGCGCAAAATGCGTGAAATATGTGGGGCTTGCATGATTTCATAATCCCCACATTTTCGTTGCAAAACAGTCACATACTATATCTTCGCAGAAAGTTGCAGAGCCATTGTAAAAGATTGCACTGTGCATTGGAAGCACTTATTTTAACAGAGGATGGCTGTTTTGTATAGCTGCCTCTGTTAAACAGGAAGCACATATTTTATTTTATTGTTTAATATTTTCATTTTTACAGAAGTTGTAGCCTATTCTTTATGTAAAGCTACAGAACTTGTTTGACTCATCAACGTTTTGTAAGTTTGAGCCATGTGTTTATTAAGGTCTAGGTAGGAAGTCATTAGAAATTACTCTTGACATTAAGGTAGTAGCCTAGTGAGAACAGAGTGTTGGGTGAAATTTTTTTTCTTATTCATCAAACCGCAGTTTTTATAGAAAATAGAACTAATAAAGTGCAACAATAACAAATGAAAAGAAACGCCAACCACACATACAGACACATAATTTATTATACAGTTAATTAGGTTTTTCCCGGTTTGGCCTGGAGAACGTGATCAGAGTGAGTCGACCTGGCCTCATCAGATCTGGATCGTATTCATGGTGGAGTCAAAAAAAACAAAAAACCTGCTGCATCATGTATAAAAGACTGAGTGGACTCACCTTCAGTCTCTGTTTATCTCGGTACAAACCAATAACACCCTGTGAGCAGACCTTCTCTCTGCTCTTTGTTAATCTCCGTCCTCCCCTTTGCTCTATCTCGCTCTTTTTATTGCCCAGATACAAGGGCTCATGGACACACACTAACTCACACACACACACACACATATATCACTCTCAGGGCAACACACACTCGCTCTGCCATTTGCTGTATCTCTGTCAGCCCCCCTTGTTTCTTCTATTCTGCCATAAATTCCCTGAGACCCCGACAGCTCTGCAGAACAAGGTCTCAAGAACTTTTAGGTTCGCCAGTCTGGCAATAACTAAATGAAAGCTTGCTGAAATGAGGTTTTCCCTCCAAAAAGGGCTGACTTCTTCTTCTTGAAAAAAAAAAAAAAAAGCTGGTTAGGAGAGGATGAAAGAATCCTCTTATGTCAGTAAACTCGTTACGCCGATGCTGCCATGCCATGCTAGCCCCAGCGTTTCCATGGCACCCAGTGTTATCTGTGTGTATTTTTGTTGGGACTTTTAGTTTTGGGGGTGGTGGTGGGGGGGTTGAGTGGCAAAATGAGATTTTTTTTCCCTCACACCCCTCCCCACACACACACCAGGAGGAGCAAGAGGGGAAAAGATAAGAGAGAGTCCCCTCTCAGCGTTAACGAGAGAAAATAAGAGAGCGAGAGGATGGAGAGACGGAGAGCATTAGCTGCACTGATAGCGAAATGAATGGCCAGCACAGCAGTACTGCCTCAGCTTTACTGCACCGCACAGGGAGTCACTGCACCGGACACTGAGGACTAGATGCTCCTCTCATACACATGCCACTGTATGCTGATCTGAGTCCATCCATGTAGGGTGAAATTTACACTTCTAGTCTTCTACAGTGGAAATAATACATTCTTAGAAACCTACTCTTTGTATGCACTTTAAAGATGTTGAACAAGATATATGGGATAACGTAGGAGCATAAAACGGTCCCAGAGACTTACTCAAACCAAACAAAGTAATAACATAAACCTTTTAAAAAACATTGATCTTGCATTGACAGTTGTTTTTGCAGAGTTGCAATAAAACGTAACATAATGTGTTCGTAACATCATAAGTCATAATGCCACCAGCGGTTGTAGTGGTTTGCAGTGTCCTAAAATGACACATTTTTGCACATCCTAATCTCTCTCAGAGTAATCACATATAAACCTTTTAAAAACACCGATCTTGCATTGACTAGTGTTTTTGCAGGTGTTTTGCAAGTATTAGTAACATAATGCCACCAGCGGTTGTAGTGTCCTAAAATGCCTCAGGTGTAACCAGATGTAACCCTAACTGAATAATAATAAAGACAGTTATTGCATTGTCAAAAACACTTAACTAATGGGATTTTTCCTTTGCACACACTAAAGTACATACATACTTACATTACTACTGTTCATTTCTCAGAAGAGCCGGTTCAACCCAAAAATGAAATTACTTAGAAAATAACTGCAAAAAAAAGTTTTTAAAAATGTTCTTTTCTTGTGTTAATACAGCATAAGATTTTAGTTTTTCTTTTAATATTTGTAGTACAGTAGTTTACCTCTTGTAGACTCTGGCACAGTGGAACCAAAACAAGTCCATGCAACTGACTAAATCATACGAATGCTCTCACTCAAGGTTCAAAAAATGAATTTAAAGACTGTTTTACCCAGTCGACCAAAGACAGTGAAGCAAATCGAAGGTCAACGGGCGCTTCAAGGAAGAGCAGGCACACAAGTCTGTGGTAAAACTACACACAATAATGAGAAGTGCAGGGAAACAGGAGATTCATCTGCTATACACGATACATCTTAAATCTCCTCTATATAAGGTTATATAATATAGTTTTGAACCAGAGTTGGAGAATAAAGTGTGTAATGAAGACGGAGCGACGGCCAGCACATCGACATGTCACAGACCTGTTGATGAGCCGATGTGAGGAATGTTGCCGTCTTTGTCTGAGCTGTCAGCTGCGAAGTGTGTGTCCGTCACTGCTCGTCTGTGATGTGTGAATGAGGCATCGCCGCCCGTGAACTTGTCTCAGTGTCACTCTGAGTTCATGTGCGTGTCTGTGTGTTGTTGTTGTTAATTTCTCTGTTGGTCAAAGTGTGAATTCACACCTGTGGTAGGGATCTTCATCCCACCTACGAGTAATACAGGTACAACAGGTACAGGAGGTGGTGCTACACAAGTGTTGTGTTGCAGAACAACATAACGCAACACATTTTTAAGAACACCCTCTACTATTACAAATACCAATTGATACTGTCTGCACTAATATGGCTGCAAAGACAGTTTGTGCTATCATAATAAAATGTGGAAAATGATGAGTAGTAATAAGTAAAATTGGTGTTTGCACAGAGAAACCAAAGTCTGTCTGGTAATGTTCTGTTATTATCTCATAGCGTGGTGAATGTGAAGGTCACAACTTGTCCACCGGATTGTGTATTTGATGAGTTTGATGAGGGAAACCAAGAAATCCCATGAGCCTCCGTAGCGTAGCTCTGAGCAGCTCGCGGCTCTGCTCCGCCGTTCTAAAAATAGCTTGCACCGACAATTAATGGTAACGAACCTACTGCTATGACTATAGGGATTATGGCAATGGGCCAATTTGCCAAAATGTTGAACTATCCCTTTAATTTGGTCTCTTATGGTCATTACAAATTAACCTCTCACTGTGTTAACTGTCAAAATACTGAAAAAAAAGTTCATTATTAATTATTCCCTGAAGCTGAGTTTACAAATGTAGAAATGACAGAAACAGATAATACACGACAGAAAGACCAGTGGTATCCACTGATCAAATACAAGAATTAACAATAATAATTACCATTTTTTTCCCCTCAAATGACAAATTGATTGATCAACCAATCATTTCAGCTCTATAGTACCGATTGGTTTTGAAATAGCAGGAGCTAAACAACACTTTATTTTCCCTGTGTTCAACTGTCCCATACATGTTTGAGTCCTTAAATACAGAGTTCTTTTGTACTTTGAACATAAAAACTAAATTGTATTCATCAGTAACTCGTGCTGCTCGCACATGGCTGTCTGAAAGGTTTGAGTACGTGTGTTGACACGTAAGCTTTGTTTGACCCTTCGGCCTATTTATGTCACTCTATTATGTCGTCTCGTCAAGATATGCATCTGTGGTCGTGTTTGGTCTGCCACTCCGTCTCTTTCTCCGTCTTTCATTCGTTTCTTTCTCTCTCCCTTTGCCCGTTCCCTGCAGACTCGGGTTACACTCCTCCTTCAGATGGCGTTCTGCCTGGCTGAGCTGCACTTGTGGTCCACCAAGAGCTCACTCCAAGTCAAAGGTAGCACTTATCACCATGTTCAATCTACCTCTCTCTCTCTCTAGATAGCTCTCTGCCTTTCTCCCTTCTCTTCTTCCTCTCACTCTCACTCCGTCTTGCTCTGGCTCTCTGTCATCACTCACTTTGTTTTCACACCTTTTTCCCCCACCTCGCTATATCGACTTTAACAATCTGACTCTCAGTCAACACCAATTCTCACCCTGTCTGTTTCCACTTTCTCTTTGCTTTCTTTAAATCATTGTTTTTTTCACTGTTGTTCATTGCACTGTACTCAACATTTATCATAATATTTCCCCCCCACATAATGGTCAACGTGTGAATGTTTATCATGACCACAGTTGAGTCAAGACACCAGTCAATCATCTGGACACTTTATGTCAATGAAGTGATTTAACTATTTGTTGTCAAACTGCATGTTCCCAGGTTTAGATAGTTAAGATTAAACAATATCAGGTCAACTTAGACAACTGGTCCAGAAACTCTTAAAGGAGAATTCCGGTCATTTTCTAAGTAACGCTCTACAGCTCTAGGTCCCCAAGTGCAACCATAGGAAAAAATCTGAGAAAAATATGTGCACATGGATTTAGAACATGGATTTAGAAGGGAAAAAAAAGATTTGGGATGGGAAAAAATGCATCAATATGAATATGAATGCTTTTTTGTCCCATCCAAAATCATCTTTTTCCTCCTAAATCCATGATTTCCTCAGGTTTTTGTCTTAGTGGATATGGAAACAGTCCCAAACTCGACAGTCGACTAGTAAGGTCTACCCAGGAAGCTAGAATAGACAGAGGTATGTGATAAAAACACACGTTAACACTGCTCTCTCATATTAACAGAGTTATACACACTCAGTGTTGTGTGGTATGGAACTGGTGGATGTTGCAAAGCATGTGTAGTGATATTTTGAGCATTATATACTGTAGAGGCCAAAGTCGCAGTTACTGTAGAAGTTCTGCCCCCATTACTTCGCTGTTTAACTGCAGTGTAGCGCAGCTAGCAGGAGGAGAGCTAGGTCCGGTCTGCACATATTTTTCTCTAATTTGTTCCTATGGACGCACTCTGGGACCTTGGCTGGCCCTAATACTCGTTCGTATAGAGCTGTAGAGCGTTACTTAGAAAATGACTGGAATTCTCCTTTAACCACTGGTTTTTATTCACTTCCTCACTGAAGGTTATCTCAAGTTGCTGACAGACTTAGACGCTGCTACATAAACAGAAGCACTGGGCTTTACAAAGAGTCGTAAAACAAAACAAACTCACAAAATCAGTTGGCTCATTGTTCTAGTGGCAAAAAGGTCATAAAAAGTGCAGCAGGACCAGAGAGTAACTGTGTTTGTGTTACGCATCATGCATGTAGACTCATGTGGCCTCAAGCCTTCAGCAAAGACGAGGCGTCTTGAGGTCGACTCACTTCTTTCTAAACGTGCACTCAGATTAGTTTTATTGTCAAACTTCCTGAGTCCAAACCTGAGCTGACTCATGTGACATTACTTCAGGCGGCTTCTCAGATTTCTTGCGGCTCCATCTGGAGTCACAAAAGGCTTCACCTTTCTCATATAAGCAGTATCACCCCCCCCCGACCCCCCACCAAACCCATGTTAACAGGAATTCATAAAGACTGAGGTGTCATTCATATTTGACGAGAACTTCCTGGAGGCTCGGTGATCAGTTTCTGGTCAGCAGCAGTGGTCAGCACCGACTGTCATCTTTTCTGTCTGCAGCTTCTGTCTGCAGCTTCCTCCCACAGCCCAAAGACATGCACATCAGGTTGTTTGGCAACTTTAAAGGGATAGTTCAACTTTTTTGAAGTGGGGCTGTATGAGTTACAAATAGCCACTAAGTATAATATCTAGTAAAAGTATAAAACACCAGACTGAAGAGAGAGGAACTCTGACAGCTCGTCTGTGGAGATGCAGCGCCGTTGTTACAGGTGATGCACATCCATGTGTACAGTATGTGCATATGATAATTGATTTTAGATGGAATCGAGACACCCAAAGATTCACATCCCTACAGTCCAGGCTTTTGAAAAGAGAGTAGGCTATTATATTCAGATAAATGTAGCAGTTTAAAATGGTTCAAATATATTGCTGCTGAATAAATCTAAAAAACTGACTCACATGTGATGTGCTTTTTTTTTTGAGGGCAAATATGGTTCCTGATATAGTCTGTAGACATCATCATTCAACTTTTTCACATGGTCTGGTGTTAAAAAAGCAAACTAAAAATCACAAAAATTGGCAAATATAGAAGAATCCCCATTTAAATCAAATCGGCACCCAAGAATCTTGAAAGAGTTGTATCAGGAGAAAAGCTTATCGTCCCAACCCTAACAGGCAGTACTGTACACTGGTGTGAATGGGGGACGATTAATTTGCATATTTTCCTTTCGACCTTTCTACTGCAGATATTATACTTAGTGGCCATTTGTACCTCATACAACCCTGCTTCAAAAAAGCTGAACTATCCCTTTAAATTGCTTATAGGTGTGAAAATTGACTGAATGGATTATGAATATACCGCACTTCACATCATGTGCAAAAGTTGAAGCCAATCATCTCAGAGAACCTGCTGTAGTCTCCCTCCATGACTCCATGGCTCCATGATGTAGAGATGAGGAGTCTGCGAGGGCTTGATCATCTGTTTTAGGACCAATCGTGACCAATCAGACACCTCATTGATCGGATCTAAACATCTACTGTAAAGTTCCTCAGTCTTTTTGCATTGTGCTGCTCATCGGTATCGTGAACTCAGTGATATTTCTCATAATCGCTGACCCCAAAGCGTCCTTGTCGGCCCAAGTGAGCGGTGTCTAAGTTTGACTTTTCTGCCAGTTGTTCGGTGTTTTCTTGCTCTCCACCTATCAGTCCATCTCCTCTGTCAGACGGAAATGCTCTGTTTCTCCATTTTCTTGTTTTCTCCTCCCTTCCATTCTGTCTTGTCTTTCACAGTCTGCTGAGCTTTAGACGAAGATAGTGTCTCTCGGAGGCTGACTGTTGTGTGTGTGTGTGTGCGTATGTGTGTGTTTTATGTGTACACACACACACAGGTACGGCAGGGTGTATATCCTAGGTGATGGTGACATATCCTTATTTGTTTGTTTTTTCCTGCTGTGTGTGTCTTGTGCCGCTATCTTGGAAAAATGTGGATGGATACATCTGAGGGGAAGAGGCCTGGTCGCTGAGGTGTGACGCTCCCTATCACCACCTTCTTTACACCGTATACATCCGCCTCAAAAAAGAAAAAAATAACAACAAAAAAACCTACAAAAACAAAAATATAGATTCATAAAAGCAGTAACTTTACTGGCATGTACTGTATAATGCAGGTTTCTATGTATGGTTTGTGTGAACGTGGTCACAGATGCAGCTGTTGTTGGAGAACTCATCAGAAATCACTGCAGGAGAGAGAAGAGCTCTTCATTCATTACACTGACACAGACTTTAAATGAAGATCCAGACTCCACCTGTTTGTCTTGGCTTTGATGTTCAGCGGTTTATTACCTCCACCAAGCGTGTTATGGTCTGTCTTTTAGTTTGTTCTTTAGTTTGTCAGCAGGGTTATGAAGATAAAAAACCACACTTGTTAGAGGGTCGGGAAGGAACGCATTAAAGTTTTGGTTTTCAACACTTTTCTTCAGGAATAATGTTTGGATCCTGATGTTAAATGTCAGATATATTTTGTTGAGATCTATTCGTACACTTTGGCTTTGGCAGAGCTGTGTGCTCTACTGCTACTACCACTCTAGTTTAATCTTTGGACTCTTTTGTGAACCCGTTTTGGCGAAACATTGGACAAAATCCTCCAAAGTGAATCTGTCTGATTCGCCCCTTACTTCACCAACAGAAGGACCAGAGTTTAGATGTGTATTAGGATCAGTTTTAACCCACCAGGAAGTGCTGTTATTGTCGATAGAGGAATGTTTATGGGCTGATTGTCAATGGAAAATCCACACAAATATAACCACTATGGATACAAGTGGCATCAGAGCAGAACAAAAATATTGCATGCCATAAATATATAATATTCCCACTTCTTTTAGCTCTGGTGTGATCAACAATTTCACATGTCTTGCATGTTATGCACACTCAGTGTTGTGTGGTAAGGAACTGGTGGATGTTGCAAAGCATATGTAGTGATATCTTGAGCTTTAGGCCAAAGTCACAGTTAGAAGAACTGCCCCCATTACTTAGCTGTTTAACTGCAGTGTAGCGCAGCTAGCAGGAGGAGAGCTAGGTCCGGGCTGCACATATATTTCTCGGATTTTTTCCTATGGTTGCACTCGGGGACCTAGAGCTGTAGAGCGTTACTTAGAAAATGACCAGAGTTCTCCTTTAAAGTGTTGCAGAGCATGTCGATCTTTAAATTAGTAATTTGAATCGGTGTAAACAACAAAAAAATATTGCTACAGATGATTTAATGTGAATATTTGGTGCCGGTTGCTTTGTTTAACACTTGGAAAAACTCTATTAGCAAACACTAGAAACTCACAGAGCTGAGTTGCATCCATATCCAGGTTGTGTGGGTCTGTGTGTTGGTGTGTGTGTATGTGTGTGTGTGTGTCTGCCATCCATCAGCTCTCTGGTTGTATTAGTGTGACCTGGCCTCAGGAGCAGCAGCGGCAGCAGCAACAGTAGTGGAGCGATAAAGAAACGATGTGTTGTGCGAATCCGAGTCTGGCTGCTTATGGTTTTGGGGCCTGCAGGAATAACACTGACAAAAAAGGCTCAGCTCAGCAGTTTGTGTGTGTGTGTATGTGTATATGTGTGTATATTTATCAGCATTTGTGTGTGTATGTATGTGTGTGTGTGTGTGTGTGTGTGTGTGTGTCGGACATATGTATTTTCTCTGTGGCTGTATGTATGTTTGTGTGTCTCTACTTTTAAATGTATATGCTGCATGTGTGTAATTCACAGAGTGTGTCCCTCAGGTGGCGTGGGTTAAAGCGCACTCCTGTCTTTATTAATACCCCTCTGCCCCCCCACCATGCTGGCTCGGACCCCCACACCCCCACCCCCACCCCACTGCCTCTGCCTTCCTCCTCCTCCTCCTCCCCCTCCCTCACAGAGTCTTATCTAAACTGTGGCGCTGGCAGACGGGACAGGCCACTGGCTGATAGCGATTGTTTATCCCATGGTGCGAAATTGCTGATCTGTCTTCTGCTTTTCCCTGACAGCAAGATGTTCATCTCTCTCTATCTCTCTCTCTCTCTCTCTTTCTCTCTCTCTTTCTCCCCCTCCTCACTCACCCCCCCACAGATACAGATATTGGCACCTATCAGTACTACGATAAAGGAGAGCCAGGTAAATAGTGTTTATATTGGATGTCTGTTTGTGTTTAAGATAAGTTGCATTTGTCTTGTTTTTGGTATGTATGGGATTTCCGTATATATGAAGAAGGGCTTTCTGCCGCCTGCTGCCCTCACACACACACACACAGATTATTGGTCCTGCGTATTTTCGCTGTTTTACACCCTTTAACTACACATAAACTTGTCCACACAGGCGCTATATTAGTATGTAGGATTTACACCCTTAAAACCTCTATATCCACATGCGCATACCACACACACACACACACACACACACACACACACACACACACACACACACACACACACACATGCACCCAGGTTATTAGGCCTCTGTGGTTCTATCTCTTTCACTCCCAGTGTTCCTGTTGACCCGGGGTCCTGCCACACAGCGATAGGAAAACTAAACTGTTGACTTTCTCCCAGATCACATAGCAAGAGGCCCCATGTAGTCCAGCAGCCTCATATTGCCTCAGGCCAGGAGGCTTCCCCGCCATCAGGAAGTGCTCAAATCGCTCCACCACAGTCCCGGCAGCAGCAGGGATGGGCTCTCTCATCCTTGGCCTTTTTTTTTCTCCCCTCCCCCTTTTTGTGCGTGTGCAGTCGTTTTTATTGTATAAAAATGTTGCATCTTACAAGCTACAAGTCAGACTCTTCTGAATAGGTTTGAACCAGAACTGTCAAATTTGACACTATAATAGAAATGCGTGCGTTAATGCATATTCCCTTTTTATGTGACTGTTTCTTTTTGATGCATGATTAACGCACATTTTGATACATTGATCTTTGATACAACATGTAGTTTGAATCGGCTGCTCTGATAGAGCTGTTATTATTTGAGCGTGTTTGTCCGTTATTTAACATTTGAAAATATCCCTTAAAATATGTTTTGAAGAAAGAAAATTGTAAATACAGCCCTAAAGTTTCAACACACACATCTCGATTTACCTTAAAAAACAAGTTGACTTACGCTGCGTTCAAGACGATTCGGAAATAACAAAGAAGTCGTATTTCGTTGCTGTCACTGACATCAAGTTGGACAATCGGAGCTCTGAGATGATACCCGAATTTACGACCTGTAATGTCCGAGTTTGACACCGTTCAATTTATTTTTCACAGCTCAGAGCTCATTTTTTCCAAGTTGCGAGTTGTCTTGAATGCAGCTTTAAGCTTTGTTACAAATGCATAAAGTAAGTAATGCATATTCATCTACACTATCACTAGACACAGCTTTATAATTTAGCATAGAGCAGACTCACCTACAGTATTTTCACTTCAAACTGTAGAAAAACGTGATGGAAATGTGGAAACGTCATTACTCTGTTACAAACATTATAGTTTCTTAATGTCCCTGCTCACATCTGATGATTTCATCCTCTCCTACTTTTTGTTTCTTTGGTGGACGTTGAAGTCTGATCCTTCATCTACGTTTCTGTTGCACTTTGTTACCTTTTATCCTTGTTTTATCTCCAAGTCTTTTCATATGTCCAGTTTAAACAGCTGTGCATCAAGCAAGATGGAAGGAAACATACTTATGATGATGATATACTGACCACAGTCCATAAACCTGTCTCTCCTTAGGTGCTTGTCTCATATACAGTATTTCCACCTTTCTTTCCTTTTATTTTCTCCTCTTTGTCTCAGTTTTTTCCTCTCGCCATGTATATTTTACACTTTCTCATTTTGTGTACCACATGTCTCTCTCTGTCTCTTCATCTCTCTCTCTCTCTCTCTCATCATGGGGTTCTCTCCCTCCTCTCATCTGAGAAGCTGCCTTCTCTTTCATTCCAATGTTCAGTGGGGAGACGATGCTCTCTCTCCAAATCCTTTCATTTGGAGGATTACTAAAGTGTGGCTTGATATCAGAGTGGAGGGAGGAGAGCGGGGGGGAGTGGGGGAGGGTGGGGGGTGAAACGGAGCAGAATCACCGTCCAAAAGTATCACAACATTTTCACACAGCGGTGTAACGATAGCTCAGGTCATGATTCGACTGCACATATATATAGTAGATTACATTAGATCAGGTTAGCATCAGTTTGTTTGATATTTTATAGGCCCGCTGTGGCAACTTGAAGAAGTCGGTGTGTGTGCTCAGCCAAAATGTGAGAGAAAAGTGCACTTCATACACATAAATCTCAACTCCATCAATATCTGGCAGTGTTAAATAAAGAGATTTAACTTCTTAGATTCGCTCTTTTAAACAGATGTGCACCAGAACTTCATGGCTTCCTCCCTGATCCACGTCGCACCCCTCCACCAAGTTTAGTTTAGTTTAGTTTATTGAACACAGTTTAAACATATACAGAAATATAACAATAATGAAAAGTTAGTAATATTCAAGCAATACTGTCAAAGCATGTTTGACAACAATTTGAGTGCACATCAGTCCAGTACTTAAAACAACATAACACGGAGGAGGTACTGTAACAATATGTCGCCTCAATGTTTTGACTCTTTTTATGCAAAATATCCTGAAAACCTGGATGGAAATCCAAATTTCTCTATATTAGTGACCAAACGAGCTGAATATTTCATTTCATTTTCATACTATTATTCGTTCCAGTCCTACAGTAGGATTGGGAAGGATGAAGAAAACTTATAATACCTGCTCCTTTCTTAAAACAACAGAACACTTACATCAAATGAAATGCCAGTTTACAGCCAACAATGTACAAGGAAAAAGTAGAAAAATAAACAGCAACCAATTCCTTCCATCACAACATGTTTCTATATAAATTTCCCATCTTTTTTTTATATACCCTCTACAACTTTTCTCTTCAACTGCTTAACACCTACCACAGAAATACACATTTGCTTTAACTTGGTCTTCACCATTTGATATTTGAAATTAAATTCCCTTCTGTGACTGATATCTTCTGGAACTAAAACAAAATACTTCTGCAAATTTGCAGGTAAAAGTCAAATTTTTTTTGCTTCGTATACAATCAATTCAGTCAACTCTCTGAGCTTCAACAGCCCCGACTTAACAAATAACCCATATTGACGTTACACAGTGTAATCGTTAAAGAACGCCTCACTCATAGTAAGAAGTTCATTCATAAATGATGCCTGCAGGGCCTTTTAAGCTGGAGGAAATGTTTCCGTCGACAGCGTCATGACTCATTAAAGGTCCTGGTTTTAATAAACTGGTGTCAACGTTGACAACCGACCGACCGTCCCTCCTCCTCCTCCTCTCCCGCCACTAGAGGGAGACCTCGGCTCATTGGAGCGGCTCCGGGGGTACCCCTGCTGCCAACCCCACCCACCCACCCACCCACCCACACCCAGCCCCAGAGCAGGTGCCCATGTCTGGTCCTGTCTGCCCCCCTCCCCTCACCCCCTCACCCTCACCCTCACCCCACCTTATCTGATTAATACTACTAATCCTGGAGGTGTTCCTGCCTGCCAGAGAGGGAGGGAGAGGCCTCGCCACCAGACCGGCCACTTTCTTGCTCACAGTGACCGGGCCACGAGGCACTGTTCTGGGTTACACTTTTATCCAGTGCAGCCCCCCCCCTTCCCCTCCACTCCCCTCTCCTCCCCTTCCCCACCGTATTGGAGCTAAAGGCTTGAGCTCCAGCTTAGTTTGTTTTATTCTGCTTCCTCTTTATCTCCATCATATACAGACCGGAGTCATTAATCCTCCTCACACCAACCAAAAGCTCTTGTCACATGTTGTATAATCAAACCGCTTCATGTGGCTCTCTCTCTCTCTTTCTCTTTATTTATTTATTTATTTATTCCCACAGTCGCCGTTTCCTCAGAGCGTCACTACTACACAGAGAAACTCCAGTTCAGTGAAGGTGAGTTGTTTCCAACAGAGACATCGACACAGTGAGACACTCCTATTCTTCATATCCACCCGTGTGTGTGTGTGTGTGTGTGTGTGTGTCTCTCTAAGTGTGTGTGTGTGTGTGTGTGTCGTCCCACTAGTGGATGACCATCTTTCCAGAAATCACCGTCCTACTCAGTCCACTTTCCTACTTCCTCTATTCTCTCCCTCTCTCCCTCTCTCCCTCTCCCTGCTTTTCACCCAGTAGTGGAATACAAACACCCTTATCAGGAGACGAACACTCATCCCCCTGCCCTCCCCTCCCTCCCCTCTCCCCTGACCCCCCCGCCCCCCCTCACCCTCCCCACCCTCATTTGCATTCATCTATTTACCTCCTCTTCCCACTCATCCTTAATAGAGAACCACACTCCTTAATGGTTCGTTTCAGTGAAGATGAAAAGAGAGGCTGTAAAAATAAACAGACAGGAAGGAGATTGCACCGTATTGAAAACAGCAGTGCCTCCTCTTCCTCTTTTTCCTCTTCTTCTTCTTCTTCCTCTTCTCCTTCGCTTTTTCTCGTCCCACTGAACTTCATGTACATGCGTGTGGCAGAAGCAGATGCACATATTCAATTAGCTGTTTTTTGCTTTCTTTCTCCCGCATCCCTTCCCTCCTTGTGTTTAACCACTAGAGATGGAGAGAGAGAGAGGGGGGAAAGAAAAAAAAAGAAAAAAGGGAGGGCTGGGAAATTAAAATGAAGGGGCCTCGCCTCGGCGGCGTGGTACGTGTTGAGATATGTGCTGCTAACTGTGAGGTTGCATTTGGGAGATAACTCAAGAGCGCCAAAAGTCCTCACGATTAAATATTTGCTTCTCCTTCGAGGACTGCGTAGTGTTTTGAAGGGACATTTTGCTTTCAGTGGAATATTTTCTCTCCTTAGGTGCAGCTGCATCAGTCAGTCTGAGAGCAGCAGGCTTAACGCCGTCTCTGCTCTGGGGACGCAAATGTAAAGCTTGTTACCTCATCGATGTAGTTTATGAATCCCAAATATGCACATTTGTAGTATTTTTTTCTTTTAAAGCAAAGCCTTTTCATATGATTTTATCTTTTTAGATTTAAGTTATTGTGCAACTTCCTGGTTGAAGCAAAGCTTTATTCACAGGAAGTAGATAACAGCTCACCATTGCTATAGAAATATGTTCAGTTTTGATTATTATTGTTTGTTAAAAGAGTAAATAAGAGGGTTCCTCATCGATGTAGTGACTTCTCTCAGGGTTTATGGCTCAAAAACAGAATTAGCATCTTTTGCTAAATATCAGTTTGACTTGTTATGTTCAAGGAAACAATATGTTTTGTTGTTTGTTGTGAATGATCTGGTTCTCGCCATTGAAATTTATGTTGTGTTGCACTTTTCCATCGACTTGATCATTTAATTTATAATAAGATAAGATAATATAAGATAAGACATACTTTATTGTCCCCTGGGGGAAATTCGTTGTGGGCAATAGTGCAAGATGAACTGTGCCCTAACCCTAACCCTAACCCACAAAAAAGGAGAAACACAGTACAAGACAAAACCACGTCACAGTACAAGCACATGACAACTAATCGTAGGATGACATTGCAACATAAAGCATGAGACAATAGACAGCACCAACAAGTAGATAAGTAAGACTACTGCACTACTGCACCCAATACATACTAAAATTTGTAAGAACACCACAAGAATTGAGAGCCAACGATGTGATAACCAAGATGAGACACCACCATACAGTAGATAAATAAGGATCATCAGTTTCTGAATTAAGTCACTGTTTCAATACTTATTATAGGACTCTTATTAGGATTGTTTCTGCAGTTATAGTTCTGCGTCGTACATTCAGTGTTGCGTTCAGGGACGCCTGCATCTCCTCGGCCCACCTGACCGCCTTGTCACCACCCTTTATTCGCCCTCTTCTTACTAAGATCTCAACCCAGATATAAAGTTCAACTCCTCTTTCTCTCTTTTTCCGCTCTTCTGGATTCCCATGAGTACCTTCTTTAAAAAAAAAAAAAACTAAAACAAACAAAACATTTCTTCTGTGCCCATGTTTTAAAAAAAAAGTTCAAGTCACATGATCCTCTAGGTTCTTCTGAATGTTTTGCCTCCATAGCTCGAGGCTATTCGTGGACCCCCAGGAACCGCCGACCGGAGAAGCTTCGTGATTCGCTGAAGGAGTTTGAGGTAACCGCCTACTACTCAGTCCAACTCGCCCCCTCCCCATCGTCTTCCTCCCTCTGGGGATTTTGGGAGTTTTCCCTTTCCGAAACGGCCGATTGATTAACAAATAGGGGCATTCTCTCTCTTTTCTCCCTCTCCCTTCACTCTCCCTGTCGTTCCCGTTTGTTCTCCGCTCTCCCTCTCTCCCTCTCCTCTCTCATCACCTCTCTTTTGGCCGAGCTCTGTCATCGAGGGGGATATTTGAGGGGATCAGGGGGCTGCAGGCTGCCCCCTCATCCCTCCTCTTCTTCTTCCTCCCTCCTTCTCTTCCTCCTCCTCCTCCTCCTCCTTCCTTTCCTCTCCCTTCATTTCATTCATCCCCCTCTTCCTCCGCCCTGTCCTCCCCCCTCTCTTCTTCCCCTCTGTACTTGTGGCAGTACAGACCTAGCTTTGTTTGCTGGAACCTGTCTGTGGCTGTTACACTCACACCCCTCCTCCCTCCCTCCCCCCTCCTCCCTCTCTCTCTCTCTCTCTCTCCACCCATCCACCTCCCTCCTCCTCTCACCCGTAACCATTGTCTGAAACTAGAAACACCCCGGCTCACCTCCACTACCCACCCTCCTCCTCCCTCTCCGTCCCTCTCTCCTCCCATCCAATCACCCCAGCTGGGTTTGGAATGTGGCAGGAATGACTGACCGTGCACACACACACACACACACACATGCACACACACAAGCGGTACCCTTACCTGCATCCTCTTTCAACTCTCTCCCACCCCTCCCTCCCTCCCTCCCTCCCTCCCTCCGTGAGCAGGAACTGCTGCAGTGGCCACCTGTGGCGGCAAGTGTCCAGCTCCGTGTACCACCACCAACATAATTAATGCAGGAATCAGCGACATGAAAAGACGGAAAATCACAGAATTGTTGCACAAAATGTCATAACTTTAGTCGAGTCAAAGCGCTGGTCACTTAGTAAGCAAGCTTGCACACATTGTTGAGTTACATGTGAGTGTCTTTGTAAATGTGTCTGATTATCAATGTTGGGAGTAACGCATTACAAAAGTAACGCAATTACAGTAATGTATTACTATTTGCTGTAACGCGGTAATATAACGCATTACAAAAAAAAATTCGGTAATATTTTACCCGTTACAATCTAAGTCTCAGATATTCTCCCACGTTTTTTCTTTACCGTAGATCAACAAGATGTTTATTTGCTCTTTTTAATTAATTCATCGGATCAGATTTCATTCTGCGTTTGCAGTCATCCAGCTCTCCTTCCACACTCTCCATGGTGGACACGATTACAACGTGCAAAACTGTCAACCCTGCGGTTTGCACGTGCTGTTATTTACTGAAGGCATTTACTCTTAGTAGATTACCCGCAAAACGTAGCTTTAGTAGCTTCAGAGGCCTGCTACACCACCCTCCACTGAATATACTGTATTATCAGCTGCAATAAACCAGACTTTATAGTCATATTTCTGTGGTTATTTTGGCGAAAGTAACTCAAAAGTAATGCAAAAGTAGTAATAGACAGTAATATTGTGATGTAACTAATTATTTTAAAATGTCAGTAACTAATAATATGTAATGTATTATATGTTGGATGTAACTTGCCCAACACTGCTGGTTAGCATGAGTGTGGTTATTACAGTAGATGAGGATGAGGATGGGGATGGAGATAGTTGGACTGTTGTCTCTGTGTGTGCTTGTGTTTGAATGTGTGATGAGAATAAGAGAGAGTATGTGCTGTTCATCTAAACTCTAGGCTACATTTCATGATTTGGTGCTCTTGTTCCCTGCTTTTGCTAGTTTACTCTGTCTATTTTTAAAATATTATTATATCAGATCATATCACTATTGTATTCTGTCTGTCTCTTACCTGCCCAGGAACTACAGGTGGAAATTAGCAAATGTTGCTACAACCTGGCTCAAGGCATCTTCTCTTGTCTTACAAGATTAATGTTTTTGTGCATTGTCCCTGTTTTAAATATATAAATTCCTAATTCCTAAAAAAAGTCGATGTATTTTTATTCTGCTGTGTTCCCAAATGTTAAATATAGGTTTATTCCAGCTAGACTTACATGTTTAAAGCCAGTTTTATGTGGTTTTGTGTTGTGAGTTGTGTCGTTGTCGTCGTTGTGTTTGGGTGGTTGGACTCACTCCGCTACACCTCTGTTTGTTCTGTTTCTCTCTCTCATCGTCTTTCTCTCTGTTTATCCACCGTGCTCATTCAGGAACTGTTGCAGACCAACACCTGTGTTCACACCAGATGGAGAAACAAGCGCTGCTGCCAGGTACACACCCTCCTCAGCCCACCACCTTCTGTACGCACACAAAACACACACACAAACACACATACACACACTTTTCAGGTTGTGGCAGGAGCTGAATGTTCGTCCCCCGGTCTGCCCAAAACCAGGCCAACCAAAATTTTCAAACTTAATAGGAAACACCTAAAACAATGTCAACTTAATTATAATGTGGCTCTTTTTGATCCTTGAAGGTTAATTCTGTCGTTGCTCAGCCAAATAAAAAACCAGTCCTTTTTTGGATGTGTCTAATGTTTGATATGTTTTAAAAACCATCTTTTGCCAAAACAAGCTCATTTTCCTGAACAAAACTCTGGAGGTCATGAAACAGCGACACAAGTCAGACCTGAGAACCTTTTTAAAACGCTGTTTAAAAGTCTATCAATCAATTTGATTTATGTAGCACAATATCACAAAAGCACCTCAGTGTAGAGAAGCTGTGAACCATTCACATTTGTTCTGGCTCTGTCCTAAGATCGCAAAATTTTGGGAAGATGTTCATTCAGTTATAGGCAGAATTTTGGGTTATGGTGTCTCCAAGTCTTGTACATTATTATATATTGGCGTCATTATGGGAAATGTTGTGTTGAAAGATGATAGATACATATTGAAAATTACTGATTTTGAATCGAAGAGACACCCAAATATTCACATCCTTCAGTCCAGGCTTTTGAAAAGAGAGTAGCCTATAAAATCAGCTTCATGTAGCAGTTTACTTTAAAATGGTTCAAATATATTGCTGCTGAATGAATCTGAAACATGTGATGTGCATTTTTTGGGGGGAAATATGGCTTCTGATATAATAGTCTGTAGACATCATCATCATTCAACGTTTTCACATGGTCTGGTGTTAATAAAGCAAACTAAAAATCGCAAAAAGAAAATCAAGAATCGGTTGAATCGAAAAATCGATTTTGAATCGAATCGTGACCCTAAAAGTCGGAATCGAATCGAATTGTGAGCCACCCAAAGATTCACATCCCTAGTACAGAGACCTGCCACAGTGTCATGGTGCATTAATATAAACTTCAACCTCAGAGCTGTCTGTCCTCAGACTGTCCTGACTGTCCCTGAACATCACACAGGGATGCAAACAGCGCGCCGAAAAGCGAAACTCGCTTTTTTCATGACCAATTAGGTGACTTGTGTGAATCGTTCAGATCCGAAGAGTTTTTGTTTTGAGGGGGGGGGGGTCTCAGCGTCTCAGCGTCTCAGCTCGGGTCAGTAAAATGTTTTTCTAACAGGCTGACAGTGACAATCACGTGAGGCGAACTCATTCATGGTCTCTGATTATACTGATAACAGCCGACCTCCAATGTAGACGCGCGACATGCACGCACGTTACCCAAAGCGGCGCCGCCGTTTTTTCCCCCGGTGCATGTCCGTGGAGCTGTGCGCCGCGGACATGCACAGTTCCCTACGTTGTTGTGTCAGGCAGGTGTTTCCACGGAGCTCTGCCCCGTTTCAGAGGTGAAGGAAGCCCTGAGTGGAAAGACGTCGCCTCCGTGATGTAGAATGTGTTCAATTCAAAAAGTGAAACTAACACATTATATAGGCCTATATGTCCATTACACACTGAATGGGATGTTAAATCCCATGTCTTTATTTCTTCAGTTTATTTAATAATATATAATATAATAATAATTATGACTAACATTCAGTGAAGACCTAAAAATCAGTATCTCCAAAATTGAAATATTGCAATGGTTTTTATTTTTTTAAAGCATTTTTAATATAGAAATGTTGGCCTTCTGAAAACTGTCCATCTATATGCACTCAATACTTGGTTGGGGTTGAACTACTGGAAACTGACTTTTCTGTGATATTGTTAATGGTGAGCCCCCCCCCGCCAGACAATTCCTCTCTTTTTTGGTCCTGACCCGTTTGCATCCCTGATTAAAACAGGACCAAACTGTAGAAGCATGGTGATCCAACATGTTCTTTTTCAGATCTTTGTTTTTTATTTGCCCTGCAGCTGATACTGAGCAGTGGAGTACTGGTGACCCTGACCCTAAATGGACCTCAACTTGAACAAGTGTGTTTAGACCACATATTAGTGGGACGGCTGCCAGCGCACACCATCACTGACGGTGAGTTAGACACACACACTCTCTCCACTCTCACCCAGTGCATTATAATTAGCTTAAGACATATTTGACTCTGCTGTTGGTTACTTTGGTGCCGTTGATGCTAATTAGTGCTGTTGCATAATCATAACAGTCTGTTACTGCGGTAACCACTGCCTCCTGCGTTTTTGTGTGTTGTTTTTTTTACACTTGCATTAAGTGAAATTATGACTTAAAGGACAATTCTGGGCAAATTCAACTCAGGGCTGTATTTTCCTAACATTTTAGGTCTAAAGGAAGGAATCTGAAGATTTTCAGTTTAATTGCTCCTGTTTTGCAGTAGTTGTGTCTGTCCCCGCATCGCCACGGCAGCGATGAATGGGAGCAGATGGAAGTTCCGCTGCTTAGGCTGTTTACATCCCTCAAAGCCGCAATTTTTTTTCCACAGACAGCGTCAGATGGCTACTCAAACGATGCGGGGACAGACACAACTACCACAAAACAGGAGCAATTAAACTGAAAATCTTCAGATTCCTTCTTTTAGACCTAAAATGTTAGGAAAATACAGCCCCGAGTTGAATTTGCCCGGAATTGTCCTTTAAATATTCCAGATGTTTCATGGCGGTTTAGGCTGATTTAAGGACACAAACATCATTTCATCATCATTTCTGGGCACATGTGCATTTAAATGTTCATTATTTTAAAACCAAACTATCTACCACACACACACACACACACACACATCTCACACGGTCAGCGCTGTGCCTCCACCTGCTCACCACATATGCAGCTGGACATGTACCACACACACACACACACACACGCACACACACACACACACACACACACACACAGACGCACACACATAGAGCAGGTGCCACAGGTGAGCGCGGCGACTCTGCTAGCTAATTGCGGGCAAATCCTTTTGTGCTGTGTGTGTCCAGGGGCCTTCCCTTAAGAGCATCCATCAGTGTTTTTCCTCCATCGTGCGTTCCTCCAGGGAGCAACGCCCCCCTCTCTCCACCTCCACCTCCTCCACCTCCTCTCCACCCCCCCTCTCGCGTTGCGCTCTCTCTCTCTCTCGCTCCGCAGACCTGGCAGGAGAGAATAAGAGGCCGTGGACACCGGCCCAAATCTGCTAATTATTTCTTTCTTTCTGTATCAATTATTTGTTCATAACACCGCCCTCCCCGCTTCCGCCCAGGGTCTCCAGACACCTGATAAAGCCCCCATAGTGCACACACACACACACTCATGTACACACACACTCACGTAGACACACACACACACACAGGCGTGCACACACTTGTCCTCACACAAATACATATGTAATTACAAACGCACAGACTTTTTTTTCTCCTCTTTAATGTAGACGAACAAGCACTTACTGTATGTCCACTCACATTTACACACATGCACACGCCCACACACACACACACCTACACACACACACACACACACAGACACAGACAATGACATGTACTAAGGTGCACGCACACACACACACACACCCACACACACCCAAGTACACACACACACACCCACTCACCTCCCGCTGCGCTCCATTCAAAGCCTCAGAGGCACTAATTATTAGAGTAATGGTTGTGAGAGGGTGGGTTCCGGGGATTGTGTGTGTGTGTGTGTGTGTGTGTGTGTGTGTGTGTGTGTGTGTGTGTGTGTACTGGAGGGTTTGGTAGGTTAGAGGCTGTTCTCACATCTGTCACTTGTTAAATTAGCCTGAGAGACAATTAGACCAGAGAGCCAGACCACCACATCACACCCTCCCGCCACATTTACAATGTACCATTATTGAAACAGTTCACCGTTGCAATCAAGGTGTGACAGGTGTGTAAGTGTGTGTGTGTGTGCAGTGTTGTGACATATGCTGCTGATCGTGACTCATTATTGTCTGTATTTGTGTAGTCAATCACTGCAATGTCAGATAAATGGAAGAAAAAGTCAACTATAGGAGTCAAATTAGCAATTATTTTAACATTATCAGTTAATCTGATGATCATTTTCTCAAATTATTAATCGGAAACACTCATTACAACTTTCCCAATCCCAAAAATCCCCTAAAAACAACCAGATATAATGAAAAAAACAGCTCAAACTCTCACATTTGAGCTGGAATCAGCAAATATTTGGCCTCGGTGCTGGAAAAACACAACTCAAACTGTAACTTAAACATCAAAACACATGCATAAATGTCATTAAATCAGCTGCTGCGGCTCCAGTCAAACCTTTAAATGCAGATGTACGTCACTGTGTAATGATGGAGGAGAATTAATTCTCTGCACAGGATTTTGACAACTTTCTTAAACAAAACAGGTTGTCAGTATTTGAATGCTGACGAAAATCCCTTTTCTGATTTGCACGGATTGAGCTTGAATGTTAGTGCCTGGTGTGTGTGTGTGTGTGTGTGTGTGTGTGCAGCAGCAGCAGCCAGGTCTTGTTTTTTGTTTCACCATGTGACAAAGCATAGGCTTATACTGTCCGCTCTTAAACTTTGTCTCCTCCTCAATGCCGGTTACATGCGTGTTCCTACCATGAGCTCCGATTGCATCACACAGAGCGGTAGATTACACATATTTTACACCATCGGAGCATTACCAGCCTCCGTTGGCCGACGGCTGGGCCAAGCCGCCGCGCATATGCTCCACGATTAAGCATCCTTAAGTGATTTTTCATAGCCCGTTTCATTTACCCATGTTTAAATGTGCTTTGGTTAAGCCCATTGGCCTCTTATGTCAACATGCTGCTGAGGAGATGGCATTAAATGGATTTAGCCGACTATCTTTGTGCATGTGTGCGTGTGTGTTTCTGTGTGTGTGTGTGTGTGTGTGTGTGTGTGTGTGTGTGTGAGGTGTGACCGTGTACATCCTGTAACATGCGGTTGGTTTTTGTGCCTGTGAATGCAAACTCACAATTTGAATTGTTGTGCGACACTGTACATGTAACACGGTCGGAGGCTGGCATGTATGAATGTATATGTAGATATCCGTGTGTGTGTGTGCGTGTATCTGTGTGTGTGTGTGTGTGTGTGTGTCATGGTGGGTCATGAAGGTCTGGGCCTTAATGCCAAATCAGCCACCTGGCCCCAGATTGGGCCACAGCCTGGTTTCATATCCCCCTCCCTCCTTCATTTGGGAATGAATGGGATTAATCCTAATCCCGTTTATAGACACCCATAGAGATCAATACTAAACTGCATTTAACTTGATTTGTCTGTAATCTATTACAAAGACGCTTACCGTTGCATTAAAACGTTGTTTCGTAAAGAGCCAAGCCAGAGTTAATGGCTGTATTTCCTACTGGTTTTTAAGCCTTGCACCAGTTTTCATTACAAATGCTTTATTATCCAACTTCAGCGCAGGGACGCACTGACTCAATTGACCTGATTTAAGATGCTCGTTTTTTTTTGTTTTTTTCTCCTTTTCTGTATTTTCGAGCTATGTTTCACTTCCCTCATGAATATTTGCATATTAATTTGAAATTTTCACACAACAGGATGATTTGAAGTGTAATCGTACCAATACCCACACGTTTATAAATACACACATGCCACGGTTAATTGCCGGTTAGATTTCTAAATCTCGGGGTGCAGTCTTACTCGTTCAACTCAAAGCAGGATATCTGAGAGACATGTGTAACAACAACTCCCCCCTCCACCCCCCCACCCCACTACCCCTCTCCTTCCTTTCCATTTAATTGGTTTCATAAACAGATTAATTTGAAGGAGAGGGGGGCTTAATTGCTAATCAGCGTTTCCATGCAGCTCCTGAAGAGTTGAACAGGATCAAGTTTCTACCACAAAAAAGGCCTCAGAGCCTGCAGAGCACCGACAGGAGGGGAAGAGAGAGGAGCAGATACAAAGAACACAGGAGAGAGGAGGAGGAGGAGGAGGAGGAGGAGGAAGGAGAGTGGAAACTAGACAGAGAGAAAAGTAAAGGAGAAGAGACGAGGTGGAGGAAAGAATGGAAAAGAGACAGAGAAAGATTGAACTTCTCTCCTTCTACTGCAAACTTATCAAAATAACATTATAAATATTGATTAATAATGACATGATAAGGTGAAAAAATAGTTGATTGTTGTTTCCCAGGCATCAAAAGAACAACATATAGATTCACAAACATGAAAACAACAGGATATAAGACGAGCAAACTAATTTCTTTAGCTAACCAGGTAAAATTTTAATATTTTTGATTCAAAGTTAAAGGTCCAGTGTGTTATAACTGGCAAGGTTTATTGGCAAAATCTGAATATACTACCCATGAATATATTTGTATAAGTGTATAATCTTGTTTGTTTTTCGTAGCCTTATAATAGCAAGGGTCTTGCTTTAGAGAGTGTCGCCATATTGTGCCGCCATGTTTGTACGGCAGCCCGAATGGAAAATCCAGCCGGTAAGAGAGCGCGTTTCGCGAGTTCATATATAAACCAACGAAAGAAGGCGGAAGTAAAGAAGAAGGATGAGGAAACAGCAGACGTATCGTAAAATGGTTTAGATCTTCTCCTCATCACTTCATGCTCCTGAAATAGTCCCAGTCAGTCGTCCCAGTTGTGGTAAACAAATTTTTTTGTCCTCGGAGGCCACCGTCACTTTGCCGACAGGAGGAGTGAGCGCTGCAAACTAGAATCTGAACGCCCATTTTACACACTGGACCTTTAAATGTAAATATCAGAAACATCCCTGCTGACTATCTAAAGGAGTTTTCTTAATCTTGCTGACAGGAGCCTTTATTGGGCCTTTTCTCAATACCAATATGTGAACAATGAATGAATGATTTGCTATTGGCTGATGGAGGACCTTTTGCTCCTCAAGGCTGCACACAAAACATGTGATTTCTTACTATTTGTAATTATTTAATGTATCTTAAAACACATTTCCAATCCTAATTCACAGGTTCATGTTGCACATAAACATGTTAAGAGTTGGGATCATTATCGATACCCGTTTCGTCATGATGTATGGCGAATGTAGGGAGGACTGTGGGGCGTTTAAGGTTCAACAGAGCTGTTTTTCTCTATTCAATGTCATGTCATTAAGCTGATGTGTGTGGTGATGTCATTCACAGCGGTGCTCAGCGATAGGCTGATTCTGCTGTCCTTCCTGGAGCAGAGCCAAGTGGCTGCAGTCTACATCAACAAAAAGAACCAGGACTCCTCGGAGAGCGGCCGCCAACGGACAGACAAACTCTCCCCCTCTGAAATCAAGGTATATAATACACGGGACAGCGAGAGAAGACAGAGACAAAATTTAAAAAAGGAAGATGTTGACATGTCTCTGTCCAGTTGTTTCTTATATTTCACATTTTTCCAACTGAGATCAAATAAAAAACCTGCAAACAAGAAACATTCAGCACAAATCAGTCACAGCCACAGTGGCCCTGCACAGGTATTACCATAATAAACAATCATAAACACAGGATAAAAGACAGAATATGGCTGCTTTCAATAAAAAATATAAATAATATAAAGCCCCAAATGCACCAAAGCTTTGGAGCCCGGTCTGTTTTAATCATGTTTTTGCAGGTTGAGGGACCTGTTTGGTTTTTTGTTGTTGTTGTTATTGAGCTGTGAAACAACCTACTCTCGGTTCAAACGCCTACACAGAGTATCGGCTTTTCAATAGAATATCTACCTTCACCACGACACCACGATGAATACATGGTCCTTCAGACCTGTCACGTACAGGGATGCAGATATTAAGCAATTTTCATAACTGCTAATCAGCCCCAAAAGTGTGTTAGTTGCTACTTTACAAAATATGGAAGTCTTTTTTTCATAATAAAATCATAAAAACCTGTATTTTCTGGAGAATAAGGAAGTTACTTAACTTGAAAAACAAAAATTAAGTTGATATTCAATGCTTTTCCAGACAAAATCCAAAGTATTTATCAAAACAAACAATGTGTCACAACTTTCAAGCTTCACTGAGGAACATACATTTGATTTTTTTAGACTTTTATCTATTTGCACATATGAAATAAAACAAATACATTTACTTATCTCTCTTAATAGGGAGGAAGATACGAAAAAATGTGCAGGTGAGGTCGGAAACCCGAAAGGCTGATAGCATGACCTCACCTTAACCTAACAAATAATTTAAACAGAATAAAGAAATAATATTAACTACAATTCGTTAATATTATTGTGCTGGACCTACTTTTCCTCTTTTTCTCATTGAATAAACATGAGCAGGTTCCCCAAACGCCCTCTCATTAGACCTCAGTGTTACTGCTTCTACTGTATGTGAGATAATACAATAATAACTCATCTACAGGATGGAGAGTCGCTTCACTGTGGTGCCATTGGGATGCACACATACCGTTTTACCAACTTTATATCACTTTTTACCGTATTTACATGTCACATTTTCACATTTTATTCCCGTCGTGTATCCACATGTCTAATCCATTTGGCCCAGCACCACCGTCTTTAAATGAAGAGTGTTTGTGTCTTTGTGAGCAGCAACAGGTAGCTTCAGTGTGATCAACCTGGGATTACGGCTTTTACTGTGGGATCAGTGTCCCAGGTCGCCTCTTATTCTCTGCGTCTCTGTCTATTAATCTCTCATAAAGAAAGATGTGTGTGTGTGTGTGTGTGTGCAGAGGCGGTCTGATCTGGAGGTGTGTTGTTGTTTTTTTTGTTGTTGTTTTTTTTGTAGGTGTTAGTAACAGGTTTGATTATGTGTCGTCCTGTTCTTCCCTCCCCCCAAAACAAAACCTCACTGTGTCCTCCTTCACTAGCTGGCTAACCGCTAACCCTGGCATTATCACATTACTGCCAGGCCCTTTTGTTGAAGTGTGTGTGTGTGTGTGTGTGTGTGTGTGTGTGTGTGGGTGCATGTGCATGTTTGGCGTGTGTGTGTGTGTGTGTGTGTGTGTGTGTGTGTGTATAAAGCCAATCGTTCTTGCCGTGCGTCTGTCTCCAGAAGCAAAGTCCTGATAAGACACCCCCTCCCCCCTCCCCCTCTCCCCCTCTCACCACCACCTCAACACATACACATTCATGCAACCTGCAACACACCCACACACACGTGCACAACCACGCACGCACACGCCAACCCCCCCCCCACACACACCATCACAAACACACAGCGGCACATACACATCGCCCTGGTCCAGTGGGCTAAGCTGGAGAAGGGAGAGTGTGTGAGGAGGAGGGGGGGAGTATTGGAGAGGGGGGCTAAACTAATCCGGCCCACAGAAAGTGGTTTTTGATTATTGCTGACCAGCAAACGCCAGCAGAAAAAAAAAAAAAACTAGAAGAGGGAAACGATGGGTAAGGATGGAGGGTGTGTGTGTGTGTGGAGAGGGGGGATTTGGGGGGGGGTTAGAGATAGAGTGTGTTATTAACCCAGTGATTTTCTGATTTTTTCTTTTTTCTTTTTCGTACCCATTTCTAATCTGTTAGTGATCTCCCGTTCAGCTGTTTGGGGGCAACTCTTTGTTCCCTTT
This sequence comes from Trachurus japonicus, assembly GCF_045865225.1. Classification (NCBI taxonomy): domain Eukaryota; kingdom Metazoa; phylum Chordata; class Actinopteri; order Carangiformes; family Carangidae; genus Trachurus; species Trachurus japonicus. The sequence continues at coordinate 9,025,364 of NC_140921.1, read as the reverse complement.
ATCATCAGATGTACTTCCATCATTTTCATTCGTCTCTGTATTTTGGGTCCAAAGCAAATTCACCCCCCCACCCCTCCATCCTCCTCCTCCTCCTCCCCCCAAGGGGGCAAGAAGGGGCAAGACATGGACCACTGAACCTGAAATCTGCTCTACTCATACACTACAGCTTGTCGATATACTAATTTCTGCATGTTCCTTGGCTTTTAAACCGTCTTCTTTTTCTTTTTTTCCCTTTTTTTTGTATTGAGGATTATATGTTTTTTAATTTAATTTCTAAAGACATTCCTGTATTCCCACTTATGACAACATACCTATTTAAGTGGGATTTTGATTTTACATCTGACTGCTCTTTTCCTGCGTTTCAAATATTCATTTTGACCCAAACCTCCCATTGATCTATTACCCCAAAAAAAAAAAATCCCAATTATTCTACCTCCTTGTCTCCTTATGTATGCCTTTTTGTTTTGTCCTTCATTCATCCCTTCATTCAAGCATGATTTATTCTTCTATTCCCATTTCCCTGAAGCTGTCGCAACTCTTCCCCTCCCCTCTCTCTCTCTCTCTCGTTCCCCTCTGTCCAAAACCCAAAACATTCAGCTCCTTCTTCATTACCAGCCATTATTCATCGCTCCTTCTTCCTCCTTCACCTCTGTCCTCCCTCTATCTGTCGGGTCCTAGCCGCTCTTATGCACCACGACAAAGGTCATGCATGTGTGTGTGCATGTGTGTGTGTGGGTGTGTCCTAATGCATGCATTTTAGCCATCGACTCTGGTAGCTGCTTCATTGTGTCACTGAGTGTGACTGGAGATAAAGAGTGTATGAAAGGCCTGTATGGATATTGGGCTGCATGCATGTGTGCGTGCATGTGTGCGTGTGTGTGAAGAGGGAATGAACTGTGGTGCACTGCACATGAAAGGCAAAGTCACAGTTCAGACCTGCAATTTCACTTTCTTTAAAAAGTGCTTCAGCTGAGAGCGCTGCGTGTTCAACGGTGTGTGTGCGTCTATACGAGTGTGTGTTTACATGCCATTTTTATGTATGTACTTATGTGTTTGCGTGTATACATGCATGCATTCATGTATGTGTGTGTGTGTGTGTTTCTTTGCAGGCGGGCGTATGTGTGTGTGTGTATGTGTGCCCCAAGCGCCACGAGAGCTCATTACCGTGCGTCTCTTTGTTGTGGCCTGTAGAGCGTGGCAGACCTTCCCAAAAATATGCACATCACTAAAACAACAAGCCCGACAGAACAAAACACACACAGACATTAATAATGGAAGATAAAAAACAACCTCAGACATCAACACAAACAGGATCAGGGAAGGACATGAGAGCGAGCGAGGCGGCGTGCTGCAGATTCAGAAGTTTCATCGCCCTCAGGTGTTGACACGGGTCGGACAGGTGAATCCAAATGGATGAACCTTGACAGCTTCTCTGTTCTTTATAGGAAATATCTTTACTGTATGTGTTTGTGTGTTTGTTTGTTTGTGTGTGTGTGTGTCCGTGTGCAGGTGGTGTGCGTGGAGGTGAGCGGGTGGGGTCGCAGGCTGCACAGGCGCGTGTGCGTGAACCGGCTGCAGGACGTGGCGCTCTGCTGGTGGAGCCTGGACGAGCCCGGCGAGGAGCCGCGGCCCTGGACCCCCACTAACACACACAGGAACAACCTGGTCCTCCTCGGCTGCTCGGCTGCCGAAGGCCTCAAGGTAAACACACACATACACACACACACAGAGTGAAGAAAGAGACGCTGTGGACGGTATAACTGTTTTAAATCGTAGCGCCCAAAGGTTAGAATAGTTACGCACGAATCAAAATCATCATCGAATATCCTCGAAGTGGACATTTCTTCACTGCAGCCACCTCAGATCAGACTGAGATCAGGTGAATCAGGTGAAAAGGTTCAGGATCATTCATTGTCCTGCAGAGTGATGAATTGTCGTCCAGTGAGTTTTGGTGCATTTCGCTGAATCTGAGCACAAGTGAAAGTGAAGACATAAATAAATACCTGTGTGGTTTACAGGCCCAAACCATAACAGAGTTGTGAGCACTAAGGCCTGTATGTCCCACGTTTACCATATTGATGTTTGTTGTGTCTATTATTCTGACCAGAGTCCTGCATGGGTCCAATTTTGGAAACCTGCGCCCACCCCACCCGTCAGTAAAGAGTTGGACTTGAACTTTATGGAACGTTACAAGACAGAGTTTTCGAGGTAAATTCATGCAAAACCGCTGATGTGTGTTGCCTTCAGGGACAGTTTTTCAGCAAGCAGTCTCTGCATTTTCCTCGAAAACAACTCTGTCTCGTAACGTTCTGTTATTATTTCATAGCGTGGTGAATGTGCAGGTCACAACTTGTCCACCAGAGCGTTTTGGAGTTGTTGGATTGTGTATTTGATGAGTTTGATGAGGGAAACCAAGAAATCCCACTAGCCTCCGTAGCGTAGCTCTGAGCAGCTCGCGGCTCTGCTCCGCCGTTCTACAAATAGCTTGAACCGACAATTAAAGGTAACGAACCTACTGCTATGACTATAGGGATTATGGCCAACGTTTGCCAAAATGTTGAACTATCCCTTTAAAGAACATCACACATCACTGATACAGTCTACAATAGTATGTAATGGACAGTGTAATGTTGCACTTCCTGTCACCTTTACACAGAGGGCTCAACGCACAACAACTTACAAGAAAAAAGTTAAAAGATGTAAATGTGCTGCAAATTCAAATTCAAACACATGATCCTGCAAAACGACCACAACACAACAGAAGTTTTTTTTTCCCAGGTGGCACAAAAAAGTGATGAACCAGGTTGTTGTGACTTTTGAAGTTAAAAGCATTGAATAACAAGTGCAGCCCCACTAGTGTCTGTCTTTTTTTTCTTTTTTTTTGCCTTAATTTTGCAAAACAGACACAGAAAAAGTCAGATAGAGAAAGAGAATGATAATGGTTCAAATGGCCACAGGTTGGACTCAGGCCTCTGTGGTTTGGATCATGATGCACACACACTGAATTTGTAGCATGTTTGTTTATTTGCATGTGTTGCAATTGTTTCCATTTATTATTGTTGCAGTGCATCTATTGTCAAAGTGACTGAATTTGCAGCTCGTTGTTTTCTTGAGTTGCAGTGCTTTGAGCTCCCTGGGCCACTGTACCTTCAGCAGTCGTCGATGCAGGCACATTGTTTATGCTGTTTACCGGCTCTTTTTGAAGTTAAATCAAGTTCTTTCACATCATTATAAACGTTTATCACAGGACTTTTGCAGAGCTAAACTGAATCTAATTGCAGCGATTTCAGCAGTGTATAAAAAAAACAGTGGAGTAAAGACACAGAACAAAAAAGAGCCCATTACAAACACTCTTAACTTTAAAGCTTTTTAATACCTTTCAGTCTTGTTTGAAGCCACGAATCACAACTCCAGCTGTTTATTTTACCGTACACACACTGCGAGGCACACAGACACACACACGCGCGGTGAAAGAGGCAACAAAGCGGCTGTTTTGAGTCGAGTCCTGTGTTGCGGTGGATGGGATTGGGGACGGTGTGTTAGTCACCTCAAGGGTGGCACCTCTGTGTTGCACCTCCATGTATCACCATATGAAATAAGCAGGAAAAGCTGAGCTGTGAAGGAGAACGCCTACACATCCACACACACACACACACACACACACACACACACACACACATACACTCACAGGCTTAGACACACATCCTCATGGCCTCTAGCAACAAAAAAAAAAAAAAACCCAACCCGTGACCCTATTCTGTGTCAACGTTAGGATTGGCCTCGTGCCGAAAGCCAAGATGAAAGATCCCCAAATTACCGAACCGGGCTTAACTCGACTCCTCGTACCGCGTTACCTCGGTAAGCAGATGCAAAATATTCACCACCGCACCAGAGAGAGAGGGAGAGAGAGAAGGAGAGAGAAGGGGAAGAGGGAGAAAAGATGAGCGTTACCAATTGCATGCTAGGAAAACAAATTCAAAAACGAAGGAGGGATGGGAGGAGGAGGTGGAGGTGGTGAGGAGGATGGAGGGGGGAGAAGACACATGAATATTGAAATAATCAAAGCAGATGCTGTTCGCCGCTTTTTCCGCTTCTTGTTTTTGGAACGCTCTCCACATTTATCACACTCCTTCACCTAGTTTATTCCCTCCGTCTCCTTCACCCCTCCTCTTCTCTCCATCACCACGTCTTCCTCTCCTCCTCTCCTCCTTCCTTTCCTTTCCTTTCCTTCTCTCCCTCCCTCCCTCCCTCCCTCCCCTCCACGCTTCAGGAACATTAAAGTCTCTTCGTGGGGCTGCGGCGGCGGCATCGCTCCTCTAATGAAAGCGTTTGTTGTCATTTTTCAGATGCGCGGTGTGAAATTAAGCGAGCAGTTTATATAAGAGCCGTGGCAGGAATCAAACGCCGGGCGCACATCGGGAGACGCCAGCTACTTCAATCACTTCAAGCTCATATATATGTTCCTTTTGTTCAGTTCGCTATCTACCGCACTAAGCCAATTTTCTAGCCAGTCTCTCGGCATTTAAAAAAGTCTGATTTCTTTCCCTATGTGGTCTTAATTCATAGCCCCCCACCACTCCTCCTCTCCTCTCCTCTCCTCTCCTCTACTCCTCTCCTCCTCATGCTGATAAATGGAGCCACAGCGTGCAGGGGGGTGGAGGAGGAGGAGGAGGGTGGGAACGAGAGGAAAACACAAACATAGTTGTTGGTTTTTTTTATGCAGTTAACATTTTTAATGATCCTTCTTCCTTCATGCTTCCTTCTTTAACCCCCCCCCCACTACCAAACAAACACACAAACACAGACAGACTCACAAAGATACACAAACAAACCCTCTCCTGAAATTTAATAATCTTAATGAAAGGGCAAAAGAAATGTTTTATTTATGTGCATTTTAAGTCACTTTAGCTTCTTTTTTTTCCTTTTTTTTTTTTTACCAGGGTTGTTTGTGTCTATGTTTGTGAACGCACCTCTTTTGTCTGTGTGTGTGTGTGTGTGTGTGTGTGTGTGTGTGTGCGTGTGTGTGTGTCTTTGTATGTGTGCTGTGTGTTTAAGGTCTGTGACTATCCTGTTATCTGTCACCAAACAGTTCTGTCTCTTAATTATTACCGACTCCAGCCCTTCCTATGCTGCTGTGTCGTGTCACATTCGTCTGTAGCTAAACAACAAAATAAAACCCTCCGAACAACAACAACAACACCAAAAACAACAACAACACCGTCCATGAAAGACAACTTCGAATTGAATAATTAGAGAGAGAGAACATGTAATTGCACAAAAAATGAAATATTCTCTAATCTGCACTTCATTTCCTCTGTCAGCTTTGAAAACGCTATGATTAAGGGTAAAGGAGTGTGTGTTTGTGTCTCTGCGTGTTTGTGTTTGTGTTTGTGTGTGTGTTTGTGTTTGAGTATTAGGGGCTATATTACATGTTAAAATGGGTAAATTTGTCTCAGAGCTGTGCAGCATGAGCCGTGTGCACAGTTTTTTAGGGTCATAATAATAATTTTGGACCATGAAAAAAGAGGGTCGGGGTCTGGAATCCAAAGTGCAGCATTAACACACACACACACACACACACACACACAGACACAAACACACACACACACGAGCTCCAGTACAGTAGCTTTGTGTCACAGGAGGAAAAAACACACACAAAAAAAGAAAAAGAAGTCGTATTCCCCGTGCACCACAATTATGTTCAGTGGCACCAATTAATGACGGAGAAGGTGTGAGGAATATTGTGGTTAGTAATCCTGCTGCGCCCGCGTGTTTCCTCACATCACTACCTCAACTCTTAACCCCTCATTCACACATACCTTAAAACTTCCCAGTCCCACTCATCCACCCCCCTCCTCATCCCTTCATCCCTCGACTCTCCTCCCGAGTCCCTCGTTCCCTCTCTCCCTCTCTTACTCTCTTCTCTCTCTCTCTGCCCGTCTCTCCCTGTCTTTCTCTGCTCCGTGAGCTGGAAAATTGGCTTCAAAAGGCCACTGCTGTGAACAAGGGCCAGCCACACAGTTGGGCCCATCCGCTTTATCTTTCACGCCACGGAGGGGGAGAAAAAAAAGGTGCCGGCGAGAAAGAGAGAGAGAAGGAGAAGGAGAAGAATGGAGAAGAATAGTTTTGACCAGTCACTGAAACCAATAACCAGGAGAAAGCTACTTACTAGAGGCCTCTCTCTCTCTGTCTTTCTCTCTCCCTCCCTCTCTCCATTTCTGTCCTCTTTGCATCTCTTCATGTCTCCACCCTCTTCCTCTTTCTCTCTCTCTCTCTCTCTCCTCACTCCTGTTCCCTCTCTTTCTCTTCGTCTTTTGTGAATATTTGTCTGTCCTTTCACTCACTCACTCCTTCGCTCACTCCCCTCTTTTGACCTTATTCATCATTTTTCTATTTTATGCTTTCAGACCCAGTGAGTGCAGTAGCTACATTCAACTCCTACAATATACTCTGGGGCGTTCACAGCCAAGCAGAAGCTTCGACTTAAAGATATTGTGAATTAATATGTGATTTTTATTAAAAGCAAACTGTATTTCAGCCATTTCTATATGTTTCTATATAAAAAGGCTTTTTTAAATTAAAAAAATCAATATTAGTCGCAGGTTTTAAAACACGTATGACAATTTTTTCTTTAAAAATAGGAGAAAGACCAATGCTGACAAAACTTTTCTCTTACAATTACACATTTTGGTAAATATTGATATCTAGACTCGCTGCCTCATCATTACATACAGTAGTACAGAGTCTACAGTGTTTACAGTTTAAGAGTTGGAGGCTCTGACAGATTCAAACCTCATCACCCTGAACGTCTCGAGTGCTGTGGTGTTACCTTCAGGGGCCTTTTGCTCAGTCCACATGAGATAGAAAACGAGACACGCAGCACAACCTGAAGAGAAGACTCAAATAAATGTAAATACTGAGCCCAGTTTTTGAGATTTGTAGGCCACATCCTTTAAATACTAGACTCTTATATCAACTGGGCCTGACGTATTTTCTGTCAGGACACAAATCTTGTAGTTAAAGCCGGGATACTTCACCCAAAATTAATAATTCACCAGTTTTCTACTCACCGTCATGCCAAGGAAGGGTTCAGAGAACTTTTGGAGTTATCAAACCGCTTTTGGAGTTCCAGGGGGGGTCCGGCTGGCTGCTGATTTTCATATAATGGCGGCGGATAGAGTTCACTTTTGAATCGTCCAAAACTCACACTATGAAACATCCAAATACCTCCATACTGCTCGCCCTACTGACCCTGCGAGATGTTCTTCCATGTTTACATCATACATCCAGTGGTTTACAACAATGAACGAATATCACGCAGCAAATCTCACGCATGTGCACGAACATCAACAGAGCCACTGGGAGCTACTGCTACAACAAAGCTAAAAACAAAGATCAAATTTTTTTTTTTTTTCACGTGGCGGCTTCAGGACACTTGGGTCAGTACGAACAAGCAGTATGGAGGTATCTGGATGTTTCATAGTGTGTGTTTTGGACGATTCAAAAGTGAACTCTATCCGCCGCCATTATATGAAAATCCATTGCCGGGCGGACCCCCCCTCGAACTCCAAAAGCGTTTTGATGACTCTGATAGTTCTCCAAACACTTCCTTGGCATGATGGTGCATAGATGATTGGTGAATTATCGATTTCGGGTGAAGTATCCTTTAAAGTTATATCTGAAATCTTTTGGCATGAAAATGAATTGAAGGAAGCTGCTGTAACGTGGCCTGGACAAATAAAGACACTACATTCAGAGATGTTACATTACAATACTGTATAATGATTATTGGTTCTTCAGTCTAATCATAAAGCCACTGTAACAGGCTGTATCTTCTAACATCCAGATGAATATAAGTACTGTAATTGCAAATCAATACTTTGATGTTTAAGGCTGTTAAACCTTTGCATGAAGGTGACCAGCGGAGAAAACAAACCATTAACTGTAAGAATGAGTTACACAGAAACATTATTTTTAGGTAATATGTGATAATAATAGATATAAGACTGAAGACACATTAGTAAATCAGTGACTGCTGCAGGTTGAACCAGGCCATGTAGCGTTCGCTCTTTCTCTTTGAGCTTTCGCCAGCTTCCCTTTCTCCTTCTCCTCTCCCCTGAGTGTCACCTGTCAGGCGACACGGAGCTGAATCAGCTGCAACCTCCTCCTCGACGGTGGTGGTGGCGTGCTGGCACAGCGGGCAGCGGGCACCAGCGAGCCGGCCGGGCACGGGATGAAGAAAAAAAAAGAGCTGAGGGAGGATGAGAGGTGGTCGCGGGGTCAGACGAGACTCCACGGCTGCCATGTGTCCGTGTGCAACTTTATCTAATGCATGTGTCACTTTCTTAGTGTCCCTGCAGAAACGCTGCTATCCGCCCCACCCAAGGAAGGATACCCCCACCTCGTACATGAATTGAACCCCTCATGCCTGCTGCCTCAAACAAACACACACATACACACACAGCACCCACCCCCTGGGGAGCAGCAGGAGCTAGCTCTGGGGGATTATGGAGAGGGAAAAAAGCTTTCAGGAGGACAGTCTTCTGCTTCTCTCCTGCTGTAGACCATGGGCAGGCGGCAACACACACACACACACATTCACAAAAAGAAAAAAAAAAACTCCCTTCCTCCCTCTAAGTCCCTTTTTGGCAATGCCTGCCAAAAACTGGGCCGGGCAGCTTTGCAAAAAGGAAAAGGAAAAGGCAGGCAGGCAGGCAGGCAGCCGATCCCTCTTTCTGTCTACATGGCGAAAAGAAATGGGCTCATTTAGCCAAAGCTGCCACGGTCAATGCCGGGCTCTGATGGAGGCTTTGGTTAAGGTGAAATCCCTCCTAAAAAGCTCCTCTTAGTGACTGAGGGACTTGTTTAGTGCAGGCTGTTGTCTCCTGTCATCCACCTACTGTTCCTGGTTCCTGGTGGGTGTTTTATCGACAGCGCCACCCGTGGCACAGCCTATCTCCTTAATGTCAACGCTCGCTCGCTTATCGGAGGTGGAGGTGGTGGTGGTGGTGGTGAGGGGGGAACATTGTACCCACTCCCACCGACTGGTTTTGGTCCAGGAGCGACATAATGTAAATTCTCTGTATCTGACCCTTGGTCAAATGAATCCTGTATCATCTTTTTTTCTTTTTTTTTCCCAACTCTTTTTATTGATTTTCCTCATTTTGAACATAAAACATATCAGACACTACAGACACCATACACATTTACACGTACACGTTTACATAAAAAGGTTATTTAAGTTGTATTAACTTACTGTATGTATCTCAAAATGAAAAATAGACAGATGAAGGGAATTAATTTAAAAAGAAAAAAAGAAAGATTATACATACGTATGTAGCCAAACATGTATACACTCTTCAAAAGTAAAAAAACAAACTAAACTAAACAGAGACAGGAATAAAAATAAATAAATAGAGTAAAATAAAATAAAAAATAAAAGTTCTTTCCTTCTATTAAGAGCACTTCTATAACTTGCCCTCAGACTATGTGTTCTGGTTAAAATAATCAATAAACGGTTGCCAAATTCTATAGATTTTCTCCAGCTCTAATATAATGTCTCATAACATTTGTCATAAGATTTGAATAAGTTGGGGCTGCCTTGCCTTTTGTTTCCAATTAAGTAATATCAATCTTTGCGCAAGTAAAGTAGGCTGACAAACGAAACCATACTATGTTCCATGAATCCTGTATCATCTTATTCATATTGGTAAAAGGCTTGTTTCTCCCTCCCCGTCTTTCACCGTGCTGTCGACGGTTGAGCTCTTGGCTCCTCGCGCAGGTAAACAAGAGGAGGTTGTTTATCGCCGGGTGCTGGGTGCCAAGCCGTGGCATGCTCAGGGAGAAGCTGTTGTTGACCTTGAGTTAAAATGGAGCTGTTATCATTAGCTGTCTCTTGATTGACAGCCGGTTTGTTGATGAGCAAAGTGGAGGGCTCTATATTTCTCGCCATCTCCGGGGGGTTTGGGGCTTCTGCCACGGTATGACTCATTTCTCTGCCTCTGGTTTTCTTCTTCCTCTTCTTCTTCTTTCTCTCTCGTCCTTTCGCTGTTCTTCGTCCTCGTCGTTTTGTTTTGTTTTGTTTGAAGGTACTGACACAAGACGGCTCCTTCCAATTCCTAAACATAAGAGCGTGTTGAGACGGCAACACAATTAAAGTTGTGTTGTTTATGCAACAGTGAGTGTGACTGAACTCGGCCTCTGAAACACACAGACATGTCAAACCAGATACAATTTATGTGGCCTGTGAGAAAATTATGACCCACATCCCATAATACACTGCTACAGCTGCCATACGGTCATGACCAAGCAATAGATCGACAAGCGCCGAGCCTCAAATCGGCAAATCTCACTGATGTTCACACCTCCACTCAGCTCAGGACCGAACCCCAAAACATGAATGAACTTTCAGCCAAGAAAAGATGCCAAGTAGCTGACATGGACAAAATGGCACAGGAGAAAAAAAACAGGATTCATAAATGTGTTTCTAATGTTGTTTTTACATCCTTTTCTGAAATTACAATTCAGTTTTCACCAGCTTGTTCATGTCTGATATACAGGTATTCTCATTTAGCTTGAAGGCACTTACTTAATTTTATTTTTATTGAGAAGATTTACAGTATGCTGGCTGTTCAAATACCTATTTATGAATAAAACAATCTCAGGTTTATCACACTTGCTTGTTTTAAAGAGACCCCGAGGAGTTTGCTTTTGGTTATAAAAGAGTCTCTTATTAATGTGGATGAATCTACATTACCCACACTTGTTAATGGGTCCATTTTCAATAAATATATCGTTTTGTCTTTATAGTTATCTTATATTTTGATATTATTATTTAGTGGTCGACTCGCCCAGCATTTCCTAGTTTTGGTTTCCCGGACGCTGCCCAGCGGGTCATGGGAATAACGCCGCCGGATCGCTAGTTGGCATCGTTTATGGTCGGAACTATGACGTTATCTGATCGTCTTTGAACCTCCGACTTTCATTCTTGATGAATGAAAACATTCTTGGCAAATGTTTTCGCTTTCGTCCGTCTTGCGCCGATCCAAGAATTTCACCGTGCGTGCGGAGGCTCATGGGAAATGTAGTGTGAAAACACTTTGCTTTCAGAAACTCCTCATAGTCCCTTTAAAGTTTAGCCCCTTGTGTGACTGACTCTAGACTCCTGCGTCTAAACCCACTCCAGTGTCAATGTGAAATAATAACATTACAGCAAATGTGTTTAAAGTAAAGCAAAGTAAATCTTTATTGTCCCGAAACAATAAAAATTTAAACACAACAGACACTAAGGTAAGAGAGAGAAAGAGACAAAGAGACAAAACAGCACAATAAAATCTATACAAAAGACGGTAACACTTTACTTGAATACGGGTTCATAAGATTGACATACTACTGTCATAACCATAACATGACACCTGTCATAAACATCATTGAATACTTATGTCAGCTGTCGTTAAGTGTCATTCGGTAAGTTATGTCACTTTTGATGCAAAGTTGACATTGTTTGAGATGTACTTGTTATGAGAACTTGAAATAAAGACAACATAGCAGACCTAATTGCCAAAATTTTGAAATTATGTCAAGTTCTCATAACAAGGACATCTCAAACAATGTCAACTTTGCATCAAAAGTGACATAACTTACCGAATGACACTAATCAACAACTGTCATAAGTATTCATTGATGTTTATGACAGCTGTTATGTCAGTTTTATGAACCCGTATTCAAGTAAAGTGTTACCCAACTCTACTCTTTTAAGTTTATTGTTGTCATTGCATAAAACATATACAATGAAATTTCATTCGGCGGTCTCCTATAGCAGCAAAGAACTTTTTTAAGAAGTAAAGAAAACAACAACATAGTGCAAAGTGTCAAATAAATAATTATGCATCAACATATTAAAAACATAATGTGGCAACAGTTTTACCATCTCCACAGATAAGAAAGAATCAAATTTTAAATGCACTGATCTTCTTCTCCTCCTCCTCCTCAGGTCCTGAGCTCAGTGCGGACTGAAGGAACCCCTCTGCACTGCAGCTTCAGCCTGCTGCAGCCCTACCAGCTGCTGACGGTGGAGCTCCCTCCTCCTCCTCCTGCTACCAAACCTCAGGGCTCAGCTGACGGTTGCTGGGCCGACAGCTGCGCGTACGAATGCGCACGAGGACGCCCGCACCGCGCAACCGTCACGCGCATCCCGCTGCCGTCCGAGGCCGTTTCCTGCTCCCGTCACCCCTCTGAAACCGCGCTCCTCCTGGGCCTGAGCGACTCGTCCCTGGTGCTGTACGACCAGCGGCGGGGGGTCTCCCTCCTGGCCTCCTGCCCCGTGCCCCCCGACCTCCTCGCCTGGCACCCGGCCGGCGCCGCGCTCGTGGTCGGCGGCGGGCAAGGAGAGCTGATGTGCTTTGATGTGGGCTTGGCGCCGGTGAACGTGGCGCTGGTGGCGGAGGAGGCAGCTCCAGCCACAACGTTGAGACTAGCTCAGCACATGAGGAGCTCTGGAGGCCTGGAGGCGCTGCGGTGGGGGTCCGGCCTGGACGGAGGCCCGGAGGGGACAGATACGCTGCTGCTCGCCTTTCACGGAGGACCGCTGGCCGCCTTGAGATTCAGACTAGGTAGGTGAAATGAGAGTCACAGCGTGGAGGCTGGAGATGTAATATCTGTGAGGTTATGAATATCACATACTTGGATTAGTCTGATCAACATAAACCATAGAAACACAGAAAATCCTCACATTTAAAGGGATAGTTTTCAACATTTTGGCAAATTCGCCTATTGCCATTATCCCTAAAGTCGTAGTAGTAGGTTCATTACCTTTAATTATCAGTGCATGTTGTTTTGAGATCAGCAGGGCAGAGACGTGAGCTGCTTAGCAAACGGTACAGGTCCCTGGTCCCTCATCAAACTCATCAAATACACAATCCAACAACTCCAAAACGCTCTGGTGGACAAGTTGTGACCTACACATTCACCACGCTATGAGATAATCATGTATAATTATGTAACATTACGACACACGAAGCAAATACTCGGAACTACTTGCACTTCGCCCAGCAGCCGTGTCTGGTAATGTAGTTGCGGCTAGGCATTTGCCTCCAAAACAACTCCATCTTGTAATGTTACATTATTATCTCATAGCGTGGTGAATGTGCAGGTCACAACTTGTCCACCGGAGCGTTTTGGAGTTGTTGGATTGTGTATTTGATGAGTTTGATTGAGTTCCATTGCGTTCGCCGAGCAGCTCACGTCTCTGCCCCGCAGATCTCAAAACAACATGCACCGATAATTAAAGGTAATGAACCTACTGCTATGACTATAGGGATTATGGCAACAGACGAATTTGCCAAAATGTTGAACTATCCCTTTAAATGTGAGGATTTTCTGTGTTTCTATGGTTTATGTTAATCGGATTAATCCAGGTATGTGACAACATTGAGAACTTTTCATTTGCTTTGTTCATAGTTTTCATGAACTCACAGCTTATCCCACAAATGTTACAACTCCTGCCTGCAAATTATTAAAATGAAATGTTAGTGCTGGAATTAAAGGTGTCAGAGGACGGTGAGAAGAATCTACACCACTAGAAGTTCATATACAGGGAGATGTGAGAATATCTTCAATAGAAAGTGAAACTATATGAACCACTAGACTTAACTAATGTCGTTTTAGAGGGATTCACTGACACTGCTCTAATATAGTTGATAAACAAACCCCTAAACATGTATAAGAACAGGTAGGTATATAAATTGATGGATTTTCCTATTTTCAATGAAATATTTAGTCAGTTTGTGTCCAAATTCACCTTAAATTACCTAAAAATTGCAGTTATAGTTATATAAACAAACTTTCCTCTTCGTCATGTTCTTCCTCTCCTAATGAAGATGCCCCCCTCCCACCCCGCCCCTCTCCCCCCTCCCTCCTCTGTTTGGGATCTTGACACTGTGTCTGAACTCCGCCGTGTAAATAGCGGCAGCTGAACGGGTCGTCTCTCACGCCTCTCCGACTGCCGAGGAGCCGGGAAGTTAATTTGTTGACGGGCGAGGGAAGGTTAGCAGGAGTCACGCTCTCAGAGGTCATTCAATAATCGCCCCGGGGCACGAGGCCCCCCAGGTGCATTCTGGGATGCATTTTTCCGATAAATCGTTTACAGTGGCTGCGCAGTCCCTCGGGGCCCCCAGATAAAGTTTGCCAATCAAAAATTTTTCCGAAGCAGCCGCCACCTCACCTTCTAACACACACACACACACACACACACACACACACACAAAGAGAGAGACACACACAGACGCACACACACTTTCAGCGTCTTTAATTGTGACTTTGGAAAGAAGAAGATGTGACAGTGGCGTGCAGCTCTCTGCCGAAGTTTGAAAGCAGGAGTGTGGGGGCGGAGGGAGGAAGGTGGAAGATTGTGTGCATTTAACTTTGTGTGTGTGTCTGTGTGTGTGTGTGTGTGTGTGTGTGTGTGTGTGTGTGTGTGTGTGCGTTCGGTTGTGTGCTCAGGAGAAGGGGAGGGTGTCTTCCAACAATAGCTTCCCCTCCTCTGATCGCCTGCCAAGGTTTTGATGAAGAAAGTCACTGCACGTCTTTTCTCCATGATAATTCTCTTCACCCCCCTCTCACACACACACACACACACTCACACACATGTGCATATTCTTCTATTTCTGTGCTTCTATACACACACACAGACACACACACATTCGCACACACTCCAGCTCATTTGTTTGTTTGCTTGCGCTCCTTCTCTGTATTGACTTGTTTCATAAGGCCCCGCTACATGACAGAAGGAGTGAGTCAGGAGGCGGCGAGGAAGAAAGACTTGGCCGAGCTCCAGCTTCTCCTTTTTTTTTTCCATAGGAGGCAGCCCTCCCTGGTGCCCCCCCCTCTTCCTCCCCCTCTTCTTCCTCCTCCTCCTCCTCCTCCTCCTCCTCCTCACTCCCACCTACACCCCCCTCACCCACCTCCTGCCTGCACCCAGTTATCTCATCTGGGCACACGTTTGGCCGCGGCTGGGCCTGCACCGGTTCAGGCTGTGGAAGGGGCGGAGCAGGAAATAATGTTGTTGCTGCTGCTGCTGCTGCTGCACAACACAAGAATATAAATAATAATTTTTTATTACAGAGGCGGCGAATTAGTGAAATGTTACTGATGTTCAAAGGGGCAGAGTTATGTAACCTGGTGCACAACTAATAACAACAACAAAAAAGAGGAAGAGAGACAAAGCTGATGCGTCTTTATTTTATTTTTTTGATATTTACTTTGGCTGAATGACCGATTGGCTGCTGATGTTTATGTCTTTATTTCTCCCTTTCTCATTTCCCTTTTTTTCTCTCTTTCCTTGTTTTGCTCCGTATCACAATTTATCTCAATGTATTTACTTGCTTACTGTGTTGCTGTGTGTGTCATGTCTTTCCTGTCTTGTGCTATGTCATGTCTTCTTTATGTTTGCTTAATGTTTGTCACTGGTATCGCACAATAAAAAATTAATTAATTAATTTTAAAAAAGTGAAATATTACTGATGTTCAAAGGGGCAGAGTTATGTAACCTGGTGCACAACTAATAACAACAAAAAGAAGAGGAAGAGAGAGAAAAGAGACAAAGCTGATGCGTCTTTATTTTTTTATATGACTGATTGGCTGCTGATGTTTTTGTCTTTATTTCTCCCTTTCTCTTTATTATTTTTTTTATATTTACTTTCATTTCATTTTGATTTATTCCATTCATAGTATACATACTACACATGGTTGCACATATTTACATACAGTAATGTACACATAGTCACCAAATGAAAAGGAGCAGGATGAAGAAAAACTTATAGTACCTGCCCCTCTCTGTAATTGCATTGACTTACTATCAACACCAATGTTATACTCTATTTCAAAAAATTAAAGATGATGAAACATATAATAATAATAATAACAAGAAAACATACAAGCAAAATAGCAGTGGACATCACACGTCTATCTATCTTTTCTTTTTTCCCCTTCTTTTTCTCTTCCTCCTTCTTCTTTTTTGTAGGCGCTTATCTTTTCTTTTTTAAACATTTTCTTTAACTGAGATACTTGTACAACTTTTCAGTTCCTTGCTTTGTGAATGCCATAGTTTTACACCTGCAACAGAAATACACATTTGTTTTAAGCTTAGCCTTGCAAATGTATGTTTAAAATCAAGTTTCAGTCTGTTGTCCTCTTCCTCCAGTTTGAATAAGTTCTGTAAATGTTCTGGTAATGATCTGTTTGCTTGCTTTATACATCATTTTTAAGGTCTGAAGTTCTATTAGGTCGGCAATCTGGTGCACAACTAATAACAAAAAAAAAGAAGAGAGAGAAAAGAGACAAAGCTGATGCGTCTTTATTTATTTTTTTATATTTACTTTGGTTACTAAAGCAGGAAAAACGTTTACTCAGCAGCAGCAGCGATCAGATGACATCAAGGTGGATTCCACCTCGGCCGCTCAAGCCGCTGCTTGCTAATTTGGAGGCAGAGCTCATTTGTAAAAAACACTTTCTATTCAGTCAAGTCCGCACAAGCTTCATCGGTGTTGATGTGTAAACTTTAATATGAAGTGTAATCGATTGTCAGTTATGGAGCGTCGGTCTGACGTCTTCATTTTCTCTAAAAGGATCCTGGTCGGCCGCACAGATTTTAAAGTGCACTGTGATTCATTAATAATTTGGATTGGTCTGTGTGAGTAGTTGTGTGTCTGAAAGTTGTGTTGTTGCTGCTTTGTGTTGTGTTGTGTCGTGTTGTGTTTTGCGAGCTGGTCAGGTGAGTTAACTGTAGACAGGTGAGGGACAGAGGTGACCTGTCCTTGCCAACACAAAGATTCATTGTCTGTCCTCGGAGCAGACGTTAACGCCCAACTCAAGCACCCCTACACACAAACAGACACAGACACACACACACACACACACACACACACACACATATGCACATAGACAGACTCACACAAGCCGCACTAAGCTCAGATGATGTATTAGCCACATTAACCCACTCTTAGGGGATTTGGGGGCTTGCTAATTGTCAGCTTGTCAATTTAATTGCTAGTACACCCACACACACACACACACACACACAGACACACACATGCAACTTGTCAATTAATTAAGAGCCTGTGGTGACTTTGCCTTCCTGCATCTTGGCCCCAACACCACCACCACTACCTGTGTCCAAACTTTGTTGCAGGTAAACTAGTAAAACCTGTAGCAGGTACGTCTGGATCGGCCAAGACTCAGAGTTCAGGTTTAAAAAAAACAAAACAAAACGGTTTTGGACGTGTTTGTCGTTAATTGCAACACATGTTTGAGCTTGGTGGTTTGGCTCAAATCAGCTCAGATCCTACGGAGTTCCTACGACTGTTGTACTGCTGCACAACTGTGGTCAGGGCTCCACAATAGGGTGTAATAATTACCCCCCCCACACACCCCCACCCCCTCCTCCTCCTCTGGGCATTCAACACCTCCACTTCCCGTATGTGTGCCCTCTGCAAAGTCACAAACACACGCACACCTTTGGCCTTTAACGCACAGAATGAGACACCTCCACTGCCGGGAACGGTACAAAACATTGTCCTTCCATTATTCAGCAGAGTCCTAATCTGCTCACACACACACACACACACACACACACACACACACACATTGGAAAAACAAAAGCTTAATCAATCGACTCTGGTCATCATCAGATATAAAGTTCCTCTCATTGTCACAAAAAACGAAACAACACACAGTTAAATTATATGTAATATAGTGAAATATACTGTGTTTTCCACATGTGTTTTTAAATAGACGGTGATGGTTTTTATTTTGTCTTTACACACACACACACACATTTACACGCACACACACAGAGATACCGATACAGACACGCCAGGGATTAAACAGACTTCCAGGCTAATTGATTGACAAGTCAATGCCAGTCTAGTGCTGCCTCAGAGTTTTGACCGATCCACTGGACACTTACTTAGCTTAAGTAAGTGCTGCAGGTTATTCTGCATGGACACTCAACACAGAGCGCCGCCGCTGGAAGAGGAGATGGAGGAAAATATTGTATGTAATGTTGTTACAGTTGCTGCATTTTGACCTGTTCAAACAAACAAACAAACAAACAAACAAAAAGAAAGAAAAAGCATGAATATCCAAACTTGTATCAACATTTAAAGAGGAACTATGTAAATCTGTTTGCTTTTCCGCTGTTTTGCTAACCCTCGTCCAGGCCATGTGCATTTGTTTACAACGAAGCCAGTGAGAAATCAATTAATAGAGCGGTAGATAACGTTATATATTATATACGATGTTATGATGTGTATATTTGTGTAGTTTAATCTGTTATAAACAAGAGATTACGGGTTACGGGGCGTGTTTCTGTCGCAGTGCCGTAGAGACGAGAGCTGGGACACCGGGGGCGGCGGCACTCGATCTTACAAAGTTGTTTTTTAGCCAAGAGGCAATTGGTGACATGCATAAGTGATAAATTAATCCATTTATTAAACCATCACAATTACTCCAAAGCTGTTTAATTAAGGTAGAAATGTAGTTAAGCTACAAATCCTTCATAGTTCCTATTTAAAATACTAAATTTACTCCATATGAACCAATATAAAGTGAAAAAAATGAACGAAAACTACTACTGAGTAAAATGTATTTATCTTATGGGATCAAAGAATGCAGGTAGGTGATAAGAGAGAGAAATGTATTTATCTTATGGGATCAAAATTTACATCAAACTTAAAATTTGATGTAAATTTTGATCCCATAAGATAAATAGAAGTTGTGTTTTTTAACTCCTCTGTATTATTGATGGTATACTGTATGTGTACCAGTTCTCCCTTGAGTGTATTGTTATTGGCCTGGAGATAAACGGAACAGTAAAAATCAATGTTTGACTTATAATTAGTTAGTGTAAATTCTCATTTGTCTGAACAAATTCAATACCTGAGTCATCCATCTTTTTTTCAGACTAGCCAGTCTAGTCTACAGGAACTGATGAAGCCACTTGGATTAGGGGAAAAATGTCTTCAAAGACAAAATCTTAGTCCAGTTGGCTTGATTCAGTTGCCTAGAGATGTTAGTGTAAGTGACGGCTGACCACTGTATTTATTTCTATAGACAAACATCAGACTGTAGACTGCAGGTAAATGTTTTGTTGGATGATGATGATATACATTCAGCTTGGAGGATATTAACTCTGATTTAGTTGTTTTTGTCATTATGATTTTCCATGTAACAATGAAACTCTGACTCTGTGTGTTTAGGGGCGCTGACCGGGGGCCAGATGGGTCTGGGGGAGCTGCTGCAGCAGCGGCTGCTCTGTGGTCAGGTCAGAGAGGCTCTGGGCATCCTGGAGGCCATGGACTGGAGCATCATGGGAGACGAATGCTACCGAGGCCTCTGCTCCGTCACCAACCACCTGTTGAGGCTGGAGCTGAACGCAGAGAGAGAAGGTGAGTAAACACTTCAGGGTCGGAGGGTTTTTAGTCCTGCAGGTGTTACTTTATCTGTCTGCTGCACATATACAGTGTTTTAATGCAGTTTTTTTCAGTTTCTACAGTAGAGGTTGTACTTTTTAAGACGATAGAGGCCGTATGGTGCTAACAAGCAGATCATGCTGATCTTTTACAGAGCCATTCTTGAAAGTATCATTATAGATATGAAATCACTGCTTGGTTTGGCAAGCTGAAGAACAAGCTGGCCAACACTCACAAGACAGCAGTGAAGATAATTGCCATGAAAAATTATGAGTCCACAGAGAGTTTTTACATCAACACAGTAGTGAAACAAGCTACAGAAATCTCATCCGACTCGATGCATCCCCTGTTCCCAGAATACAAACTTCCCCCATCAGGGAAATGCAAATCAATCTGCTTTAAGTTATAATTTGTTCCAGCCTTCATTAAGCTGTTGAACAAGAATGAACTCTAGTGCAATAGAGCAAAGTGCATTCTTAACTTTTTCATAACCCTTTAAAACAGCCTAATTTTCTTACATACACATACACTTGTATATATATATATATATACATATGTTATATCAAATATGTAGACCTGTGCCTCATTAACAAAGACACCTGCTGTGGTACAAGTGTTGTAAACAGAACAAAACCTGAATTATAAACAACCAATACACATACACATCACAAACATTCACTTCTCAGCCATAAAACATTTTGTGCATAACTTAATGACCTAATATTATAATGGGTATTTGAACTCATTAATCCTGTTATATGGTTTTATTAAGTTGTATAACTGACTACTTATTCCTCTTCAGTGGATACCTTTTATGTGATCTGTGACGCCTTTTTTATGTGATAATATGATAATGTCTTTTGTGTGTTCCCCCATTATCGGGGTTGTGGCTAGATGGCGTACATGAGCTGCAGAAAGTGACGTAGAATCTTAACAAATCTCGTCGAGAACTCCCGACTGGTTAAGTTTAGTAAAACTGACATGTCCAGGTGTAAAATAGGAAGAAAAAAGAAAGAAAAAAGTAAGTGAAGCCATTGGTTGGGTTTAGGCACAGCTAAGTAAAGACTGCATGTTTTGTAGGGCGTTTGCTTCCTGCAGCTCATGTACGACATCTAGCCACAACCCATACTCGGCCAGGCGACCATTTTGTACAACTTTAGTCACATGACATCAGCTGACCAGTGGTGTAACTTCATCACTCAGTCACCAACTCACATTAAAGTTTATAGCACTGGTCCTGAAAATGCTAATGATGTGAGCTTACCTTCAAACTGACATCATGAACGCAGCTTTATTTATCTACAGTTTGTCATCGAGTGTGTGTTTGTGCTGTTGTGTGTAGCCCAACTAGAAGCTGCTCTGGGTGTGTTTTACGCTCCGCCCGCCCCTCTCTCTGATGCGGTGATACTGGAGTACAGGGAGCCAATCAGCAAGTACGCCCGGCGCTTTTTTCACCACCTCCTCAGGTAACAGCACCCGCTCTGCTCTGCACTCTGTCGCTGTGTGGCACTAATTTGATGCACTGCACTCAAAGGGGTCAAGGGTCAAGGTCGGGGACAGCGGGGTATGAACAGCCTGCTCCTCTGTCAGGCTGCAGATCAATAATCTAACATGTGAAATCAACACATAACACAATAATCCGTGTATCAGTCATTCACTTGTTTTTCACAATAAAACCAAAACGAAAAAAACGATTTTTTCAATATTTTTTTCCAGACCCAAAATTGAATAAAATGGATAACGACTCGACTCCTTTTTTCGATTTGTGCACAAATGGGAAAAAAAACAGTTAACGGGCGTTTTATCCAATTTGGATATTTTGATTTGATGCAAGGTGTGTGAACAGGAAGTGAGGATTAACCGTTTGATTTTTTTAATACAAGTGACACATCCAAAAAACAGGTCATTTTTTTGTTTTTTCAATTTGGGGTAAAAAAACAACAAAATCAATTTTTTTACCGACAAAACAAATTTACCACTCAATATTTGGTTTCCGTCGGTGGGCGGGCCTTCAAAGCTCCCTTGCCTCTGATTCGCTGGTGTGCTCTGTCACATACATTTTGCACTGTGCCTTTTTTTTTTTTTAAGGCATTAGCAGAGCGTTTCACTTTATCAACACAGGGGAAGAAGAGTCAGAACAGGAAATAGACTAAAAAACCTTTTTTTCAGAAGATGACATCCATTGAAGAGACAATTTAATACACTCACTACTGCTATTTTAAAAATCCTAAAAGGGAAATTGCTTTTGAATTTCATCGCGCGCATGCACGCACACACACACACACACACACACACACACACACACACACACACACACACACACACACACACACTGATGCAGCTTTGAGTCATTCATAAGGCAAAGCACCATACATGCACCTGTTTAGACTGTTGTTTCATTTTCCCTTCTGCCATGAGAGCCTTTTGAAATGCCTGTTTGACTGAAATAGACCCTGTTGTTCCCACACACTGCTGCTCGCTGCTCTCCATCCTGCAATTACCTCCCGTTCCCTCTCTCCCTCTCTCTCTCTCCCCCTCTCTCTCTCCCTCTCTCTTCTTTCTTTTTCTCTTTCTCTTCTTCTGTAGCAGAGCTGGAGCGTTGTTTGGCATCCCTCCTCCTCTCCTCTCTTATCACCTACCTGCATTCTTTTTCTCTCCATCAACATCAAATGAAGGAAGCCCCCACTCCCTCCCTCCTTCTCTCCCTCCCTCCCTCCCTTCACACACACACACACACCTCCTCTCTCTGCTGTGTGTTTGTTTGTTTCATGTTTGGCTCCAGACAGGGAAAGTTGAGGTGTTTTGCACTGGGAGATACAGCTCCCTCCCTCTTTCTCCTTCTCTTTCTCTCTCCCTCCAAGCTTTAATTCTGGATAATAGGAAGTGGGCTCGCTACTCTCAGTTCAATTATTAACAGTTTTGTATGCAGCTGTGTGTGGACTGCAGTGTGTGCATGCATGCATACAAACCAAAGCACTAACCTATACATTTTTATTTAAAGTTTACATTTTTATATTGATGTCTCCACTCTCTCTCTCTCTCTCTGCTGCAGACACCAGCGCTTTGAGAAGGCCTTCCTCCTCGCTGTGGATTTGGAAGACAGAGATTTATTCATGGTGAGTGGAGAGTAAAGAGATGCATACTTTGATATATATATGGCTTGCTAACATTAAACCAAAACATCCGTTCAGGATTTAGTGATGTAATGAACATAAATTACCAGATATTATGATGAAAGAACGGATCAGGAGTCTGGAAAAGGAGCGAGTAGTGGTTATATGTGGTATGTATGGTTGTGTGTATCAAATCAACCCTCCTTCCCATCAGTCCAGGTCCTTTCCTTGTCCTTTCTTCATGTGGTCAAATGCTATTTTAACATGTGAGAAGTGAACTGGATCCTCCTTTCAGTACCATGGATAGCGCCAGCGCCGCTCAGCCAAAACATTTGTTTATAAACTTTGATATTTTATAGGAAATTATCCCCAAATTCAAGTCAACACAACATAAAACATACATAGAGATCTAAAAATATATAAAAGCAAATAAGCTGTAGTTACAGGAGCATGAGAACTGACACTGAAAGTCTTATTTTATGATTTTTATGACACAGTAAACTGCTCCAAAGTCTGACTGATCACCACACTGATGGAACCGGTTAAAACAACTAAAGAGACAAACTCATTAATGTAAAAGCCCCACATCACTTGGATTTGTCATATTGTCTCTATATTATATATGAATAAAGTTACATGACCTATTTAAATTTAACACGTTGAATGTTTTATCGATGAACAGAGAGTTTTGGTTTCATGCAAGCGACTTCTCTGTTTTAGTCATGTGTTTATGACTTGTACCTATATACGTGTGTGTGTGTGTGTGTGTGTGTGTGTGTGTGTGTGTGTGTGTGTGTGTGTGTGCGGCTGTTCCTCTCAACTTCAAAGAGGCTGTTTAAGACTTGTTTTGAGGGTCTGTGTTTAGTAGTGGTTGAGGTTAGAGTGAGGGGCTCAAAGATGCATTATGTTAACGAGTGTCCTCACTGATACAGTAAAGACAAGTGTGTGTGTGTGTGTGTGTGTGTGTGTGTGTGCGCGTGTGTGTGTGTGTGTGTGTGTGTGTGGCGTGTCAGAGAGCAGGTGTGATCTCAGTGTGGGCCTCTAACTTTTCACAAGCCTCTTCCTCTCCCTCTCATCTTCCCTCTAACTCGCTCTTTCTTCCACTCCACTCTCTCAAATGCTCTTCTGTGTGTTTGACCCCCTTTTTCATGGGGGCCCCCTTTGCTCCATGCTTCACCAGCACCCTAGACATTAATACAGACCCCCCCCCCCCCCACACACACACACACACACACACACACACACATTTACACTCCTCTTGCTTCCTCAATCACACTGATAGCACTGGTTCCAATTCCCTCCCCACTAAGTAGTGCTGCTGGGAAGCCGAATTGAAAAGGTGGAGTCGAGCCTGTGGACCTTGAAAGAGCGCAAAGGAAGGGAGCGAGGGGAGGGGGTGTGGGTGGGTGTGGGGGGGCAGAGAGGAGAGGAGAGGAGAGGAGGGGGCAGTGGTGTAGATGGAGGGCTGTATGACAAATGCAAAATCAGAGAAACGGTGAGAGGGAGAGGACCAGGTGATGAAACCTGCAGATGTTTCATTCACATAGAGTCACGTTATACATTTATATGTGTCAGATACTTCATCAAGATCCTGTTTGTAAATAAGTACCGTGTTCAAAAGTTAGTGGAGCTTATGCAACCTTATTTTTATTCATTAAATAATGATGATGATGATGATAATTCCTTTATTTATACAGCACCATAAAAACAGAAGCACACAAGAACAATGGCAGAAGCAAACAACAATGATGTATAAACCCATAAAAGCCCAAACAACACAAGAAGTTAAGTTCATTCATTAACTTTTACTTCAAAAACATTCACATGGAGATAATAACATTTACATTTGGACACAAATCTTTCATGTTTGATGCCAAAGTATTGACCAAAGAATAAGAAATTAGCTTCAAGCGCTTTTGTTAGTGGCACATTAACAACAATAACAACAATTTTATTTATATAGCACATTTCATGCAACAAGCGCAAACTCAATGTGCTTCACAAAAACAAAGCAATGCACAACATTACATAGGGAATACACGTAAAATACATATAAAAGCACAAAAAGACAAAAAGAAGGAAATGTTGCACATTAAAAACAATTAAAAACTAAAAGCTTGTGAGAAAATAAATGTTTTTAGTTTGGTTTTAAAAGAAGATACTGTTGTAGCAGACCTGAGTTCCTGTGGTAGGACCATAATGACTGAAAGCACCATGAGCTGATTTTGAAATGATGATTCTGTTCTGTTCAGAGGCGTACAATGAAAAATGTTGGACACAATAAACAAGAATTATCTTAAACAACGTCACACCAACTTCCTTGTTAGTGATGTGTTCAGTCCCACGACCAGAAACGACCTCCTCTCCATTAATGAAGCCGACATCGCTACATTTGGCTCCGGCAGATTTCCAGTTTTAAATCAGAGCGTGTGTTGATGCAGCACAGCCAGGTGACGTCTCCCCAGTTGGCTGCACATTATTTATAGCTCGTAAAACAGTATTACTGAAGGTGAACTGGCAGGAACTCAACAACACAATTTAAGATCAAATGAAATTATGTGTCATGAATCAGACGCAGGATTTTTTTTTAATGCTGCACAGCAAATCGAAACGTAATCGAAATCGCAACACGGCAAAAGTGCAATATCCAAAATCGCAGGAGCTGCAGTTTCTTCTTTTAAAAGTGTCGACGCCCTGGATAATAAATCATTTTCTCAGGACATACAGAGACACGTTTGTTTGGTACAAGACCCAACATACATCACGTCATCGTTATTTCATTCTTTAAAGGGATAGTTCACCAAAAAATGAAATTCACCCTCATGCTGATGAATAATCCTTTTTATTCCTCAAAGTGCATCTGGAGACCCGGGAGGCCGGTTCATAGTCCAACGAAATCCTTATATGAGAGTCAATAGTGCCCAACACAAAAAAAACTACACAAAAACCTTGTAATATTCCTCCACACCGCTCGTCCACTGCAATCCCAAGTGTCCTAAAGGGATATAGTCCAGAGTTTTTTCAAAACAACGTAATTTAGGACATTTTTACAGCCTAAACAGTCGTATTGCGCTCTGACGTTCATGCGAAATTCAATACAGGACTGTTTAGGCTGTAAAAATGTCCTAAATGACGTTGTTTCAAGTAAAATCTGGACTATATCTCTTCAGGACACTTGGACGAGCAGTAAGGAGGAATATTACAAGGTTTTTGTGTAGTTTTATGGACTTTTTTGTGTCGGGCACTATTGACTCTCATATAAGGATTTCGTTGGACTACGAACCGGCCTCCCGGGTCTCCAGATGCACTTTGAGGAATAAAAAACTACTCCGGAGTATTCATCAGCATGAGGTTGAGTCAATAATGACTGTATCATGCACACGCAGTTCGGTCTTATTTATACATCTATTTTATTTAAACAAATTTAAGAGAACGTTTTTTAAAAAGCACCATAATCTCCTCATTACAGATCTGTAACAAAGTTAATGCACTTAAAGATCTTTTTAGTTTTGTGTTTTTTTGCCTCAGTGACCAAGAGAGCAGCAACTCGTCGTTTGAAAGAAACACAGGACGTTGACATTTCACCCCTCGCACTAATTAGGACGTGTTGTTGCTTTAACCTGCTGCTCGGCTGATTGAGTGGAGGTGGAGGGGGTTAATGAGGGCAATCCCCCCCTCACCAACCCCCTACCCCCCACTTTCGCCCCCCCAATGCTCTTTAACTTACAAACTTGCCCACAGAACTCAATAACGCGCCATCGACTTGGTAAAATGCACTCACTCACTCACTCACACACACACACAAACACACACCCTGAGGTCCCCTAGAAATGCCCAGCATGATGCACCGACCCCCCCTCTATCACCCTCTCTATCACCAAGACCCCCACCCCCTCTATTCCCATTGTTTCCCATCTAACAATAGAAACCCCTCCAAGCCGTCTTCCCCCCCCCCTCAAAAAAAAAAGAAACCTTTTGTTAAAATGAAACACTTTAGTGTCGGGTTAAATTGAGGGGGAGGAGGAGTTGTTTAGGCAGGAGGTTGGAGGTGGGGGGTGGGCTAGGGGTGGGGGGGTATGTAGAGGTTGGTAATAGTGGGGGGTTACTTACTGAATCGTTTGCATTTTTTTTTTTTTTTTTTGCCATAATTGGTGCTGTTCTGTCGCTCCCTAATTAGCCTTTGATAATGAGTTGATAATGTAACCAATTAGGTCATTCGTCAGCCAAGTCAAGCCTGACGACAAGTTTTTTTTTTCTTCACCCCCCCACTCCCACCCCCAGCCCCCTCCTCCTTTTTTTTCTCTCTTCCTCCTCTTCTTGGTTTTTTTTTTCTTTTTTTTTTTTGGCCCTTGATGTAGCTCGTTAATTAAATCAAATTGTGTGATAGCTGAATCTGATGCCGGCTTCTTTTGTTCCCCAATGAGAGCTTGTACTGTTTCTTGTTAGATACGCCAGCAGTAAGTCAAGCTGCGACTGTTAGGCCCCCTCCCACCCCCCCACCAACCCATATCGGCCATATCGCTTGGTGGCCCTGGAGGAGGAGGAGGAGGAGGAGGAAGAGGAGGGGGCTATCGCACATCTTTGGCAATAAGCTCATTGTTGTTGCTGCGATGAGTAATTAGCCTTATTAAAACGTTAAGTCCTCAACACCAATCTGATACAAGTGTGAGTCAAACACGAGACTCCTGCAGAACAGGTGTGTTATGTCCAGGGATTACACCTTTTTTGTTAATTAGTTAATATAGTATATGATCACAAAAAGAGGTTGCGCTTCAACAAAAAGGCTCATTAAAATCAGAGTGCTGAACCAAAGACTTAATGTGAATCAAAAAGTTTGCAAAAAACTTTACAATGGTAGCACATCTTCATTAATAAATCTGAGGGCAAAATACTCACATTTCACATAATCAGAGCCAGAATAAATCATGTGAAATGTGAGTATTTTGTCCTCAATTTTATTAATGAAGATGTGCTACCAATGCAAGCTTTTTGCAAACGTTTTAGTTAATATCTATATTTCATGTTTCCATGCTGACGATGCCCTTTGTGGATTTGTGTCTAGTGAGTCTCCGTGTCAATATTTGATTCGAGTGTTGGTAAAACTTTTAATTTCTGGCACTAAGAGTTTCTCGTGTAACTTCAATGACATTCAAAAGTGGTAGAGAAGAGAAAAGTTTATTTTTAGAGCAGGAGAAGTTCATCTTAGAAGTTTTAAGATTTGGGAGGGGGGGGGGATTCATAAACAGGGTTACCGCGCTTCCTGGAAAACCTGGAAAATGATTGACTCATTTTGTAGTCATGTAAAACACATGGAAAATGAGGGACAAAGTCAAATGTCCTGGAAAAGCTTGAGTTGTCCTTGACTTTTCAGACCCCACTAAGGATTTGTTTTCCAAAGAAGCGCCTAGTGAGAAAACTAGAGACTTTGAGTTAATGAGTGTTTCCAGTGTTGGACCGTGAACATGAGGGTTTTCTCCTCTGCTCAGTGACAGATAGAGGAGCAGCTGTAGTGGGCCTGGTTTAAAAACAAAAACATTGTTCTATGATAAGTTTGTCATAATTTCTAAGCATGTAAGAGATTATTTCATAGATAAATCAGAGCCATAGACTCTGCACATCTGGTTAAATGTACAAAATAAGGTAGAACTGTTGAAAAAAAAGACTTCTTCAAAGCATGAAGGGATGGGGGATGTGTTAGTGTATACAGTACGTGACGTAACAACAACATGCCTGATAAACAATCATCAGTTTTAAACCAAATTCCTATTTTCACATCCATCAAACGCCAACAATGTAATTTTAGAAAAGTACTTCTTGTACTTACTGATCAATATTCCACACCAAGTTCCTCATAAGTGTCTAACAACTTGTTGATAAAAGCTATTGATTCTGATTCTGATGATAGTAGTGGTTCATTATTTATACTTTCTATTGGGGATTATTTTATATTGTGCAAACAATTTGGACACTATAGACGCTATAGAGATATGAGATGCTGCTCTGTGGAAGCAGAAGTGCAGTTAACTCCTCCCCCGACTGGTCTGCAAAATCAATTAAAAAGGGAATAAAAAGAAATTTACTCTTAATGTTGAAGCTTTAATGTGAATATGTAAAGTCCAGACACTGAGCTCATACTTTATAACCTGCATGTAAATAAGTTTGATTGTATATTTAAAGAGTGCGGTTGACACACTGTATGTTCAGGTGTGGACTTTTCACCACCGACTGCAAACACACACACACACACACACGAGCCAGTTAACCTAATCCCTCATTTATTTGGAGGGAACCCAAATATCAGTCAATATTGGGCTCTTAGCGTCCACCACCACCTGCCCTCCCCTCCCCTCTTTCTCTCCATCCCTCCATCCATCCCTCCGACCCTCTACTCCCTAAAAAACGTCCCACTAAAACGCCCCTCTTTATCAGTGTGGTTAGCTGGCACGCCGCAACCCCTAAAGCTCTTATATAAATAAGATTAGTGTCGCGTTTGAGCGTTGGGGAATAAGAGGTGTAATATCTGATGGTTTTATATGCAGTATTATTGTTATCCCTTCTTAGTCGGGCTGATACTCCTCTCTCTCTCTCTCTCTAGCTGCCTAGTTCTCAGTTCGTCTCTCGCTCGTTTCACATTTGTTCATTCGTTTATTCTCTCTCTCTCTCCAGATTCAGACAGTATTATGAGGAGCTAAGCTGGAATAAAGCGCCCCGGCATCAAATGTTCATATTGTTCTGTTCTGTCTGTCATATAATCTCCCTCACTCACTCACACACTCACACACACACATGAAAACCCTTGTTGTGAATTTTGCTTCTTGTTCTTCTTCTTTTATGTCTTGTTCACCTCTCTCTATCATTTCACTGTACCGCTCCCTCTCCTCCTCTCCTGTCCTGTCGCCTGTTTAATCTTTTGATGATTTTCACCCACCAAAGCTGCCTTAATGGTCCAGGAACATACTTAATACAGTAAATATTATCATTTTAGTTCACGGTTTTGCTGTAAAAAATAAGAAAAAACAACAAATCAACACACTTAACTGCTTTATAACAACAGGGAATGACCTCATCTAACAGTAATGATGAGAAGGTCACCACCAAACAAACATTACAAGGAGAAAACGATGTTATTTCAGCGTTTTGTAGTGATTATTTGAGCTGTTCTATCATTACACTGTACTGCTTCCTCTCCTCCTCTCCTGTCGCCCGTTTAATCTTTTTCCGCCGCTCTGTTTGTTATCAATTAGGAAGCCTCGCCTCGTATCTAATTGAAGCCGTGTGTCCTCCTCGTTCACAGCGGCTGAATTAGCCGCCGCCACCTCGGTCCTGGGAGCCGCCGATTTAGCTTCTTTTGAGGCCATTTTGTTGTCGGCCATTTTCACATTTCCTCCTAACTCCTCGCCACAGAGGGCAGGCACCACACTATAATTACCCAATCTGTTCCCATTCATACTCTTCAATTTCAGCACCTCTCTCTCTCCCTCTCTTATTCTCTTTTACTCCCCCCTCCCTCCTTCCCTCTCTCTCAGCTTCAATCCCTCTCTGCTCCTCTGGAAACCAGCACCCTCCTCTTTTTTTTTTCTCTCTTCTCCCCCCCTCCCTCCCTCCCTCTGGGGGTACAAAAGCTGGGTTACAATATGGGGGTATTAAGGCCGGGTGCAGGCTCAGCTGGGGGCTGGCTTTAGCCATCTGAGGGTTATCCACGGCGAGTCCTGAGTCACGGCACTGATGTCCTGTGATGTCGCTGAGGCGGAAGACTTTCCTTAACACGCCGTCCCCTTTGATGGGCCCTCGGGCTCTGCACTCGGCCCCCGAGGAAACCCTGCGACCCTGAGCCGCCCCCTCGTTGGGTGCCAGGATGAGGGTTTGATTCGCTCTCAATCAGTTTTTAAGAAGATGAATGTCGAACGGTTGTTTAGTCTTTATAGTGTCTTATTATTTTAATTGTCCCCTCTTCTTTGCCGCTCTGGGGAATTCACATCAGTGGCCTTTTTCTGAATGAACGTCCTGAGAGTCAGCCGGTGTTTTTCCACTCCTTTGATTTTAAATGTAACATGATTTTGTTATAAATCAAGGAAAATTGAATTGACTTCTCTATGTGTTACGCATTTAAAGATGATTTTCCCACTCCAAAGCTGCCTTAATGGTCCAGGAACATACTTAATACAGTAAATATTATCATTACAGTTCACGGTTTTGCTTTAAATATAAGAAAAAACAACAAATCAACACACTTAACCGATTTATAACAGCAGGAAACGCCCCTCGTTGGGTGCCAGGATGAGGGTATCATTCGCTCTCAATCAGTTTTTAAGAAGATGAATGTCGAATGGTTGTTTAGTCTTTATAGTGTCTTATTATTTTAATTGTCCCCTCTTCTTTGCCGCTCTGGGGAATTCACATCAGTGACCTTTTTCTGTAGCGAATGAATGTCCTGAGAGTCAGCCGGTGTTTTTTCACTCCTTTGATTTTAAAATAACCAGAATGTTATTAATCGACTTCTCTATGTGTTATGCATGTAATGATGGTTTTCACCCGCCAAAGCTGCCTTAATGGTCCAGGAACATACTTAATACAGTAAATATTATCATTTTAGTTCACGGTTTTGCTGTAAAAATAAGAAAAAACAACAAATCAACACACTTAACCATTTTATAACAGCAAGAAATGACCTCATCTAACATTAATGATGAGAAGGTCACCACCAAACAAACATTACAAGGAGAAAACTATGTTATTTCAGCGTTTTCTAGTGATTGTTTGAGCCGTTCTCAACAATTACAGTGTAGTTTAACTTTTCTCAGCAGCTGTGATCATCTCTGTGTGAGAATAACACTCAACACACAGCACGGATATTGAGACATGTCCCTCACAGACCCTGCCCAGATTTTAATTGAATCGAATCTAATTAATTAAAAGTGCAGTGTTGAGAATTGATTTCTGTTTTACAGGTGTTTAAATACATGAATCGACCTCGGCCTTCGCTCGCCGTAGCCCCGAGCACCTTTAAAAAACAGGAGCAGCTGCTCTGATGCTGCGTGGTCGTTAATGAATAGTATGGCCGCCTTGAGCTTTAAATCAGCCACCCTCAGGCATCATTTACCAATATTATCTCTCTTTATGGCCGCCCGAGACTCAAACAGAGAGATACAGAGGAGACATGCTGTTTCCAATATTGTCACAGGCTGATATAGTAATATGCTCGGCTGGATATGTTTCTCTGTAAAGAGAGAATACCAGCGTCTCTGAAAGGTGAACAGTCCCTCGCCTTCTCTTCCACTTTTGAAATGACAGATAACATCCTGCCTAGTTCAAAACCGCAGAGACGAGGGGTGTGGGGGGGAGGAAGGGGAGGGGAGGGGGGGTTGGGGGTGCAAGGAGGCTGATTTCAAAGTTTTTTGAGGAACCGGCATTTCATCCAACCGGTGCTCTTTCTGATGTCGAGCTTCAAACGACGACTCTTTTTTTTTTTTTTTGGTGTCATTTCATCTGTTTCTTCCTTCAGCAGCCAAAACACCGCCTCCACCCCCCCCCCCCCCCCCAAAAAAAAACCCTATTGTCATCGGAGCTGAGATTCATTTTAGATTAACGTCCACATTTCTTTCTTTCTTGCATTACCTTCAAAGGACCTCCATTATGTTGCCAGCGATAAGGGCGAGGTGGTGCTCGCGGATGTGGCCAAGAGGAAAGCTAATGAAATCGAGGCCCAGGCCATCGCAGGCGCCGGTAAGGAAATAATCATAACGTTGAACCTCCAAAAGAAAAAAAAGACACCAAATGTGACTCGTTATTTCTCATTTCTCACATCTGAGACGGGAGGTGGACACCTGATAACCTCGGTGTCTCACCCACTCCGACACACATTTCTGACATCTAACACCAGGCATTTTTCTCAGGCTCTCACCCTGCTTTAATAGCACCAAGGAGAATTAAATCAGATC
Source organism: Trachurus japonicus (assembly GCF_045865225.1). Lineage (NCBI taxonomy): Eukaryota > Metazoa > Chordata > Actinopteri > Carangiformes > Carangidae > Trachurus > Trachurus japonicus. Next base: position 8,992,847 of record NC_140921.1, on the reverse strand, counting down.
ATGTCAGACAGAGTAATATTCATGTACAACTCACACAACCTGTTGCCTATTTTATTTTATTATTATTATAAAAAAGACAATATCATCTATAGCAGTGATCAAAAGTGAGATACTGAAGTTTTGATGACATGTTTTGCAAAAAAAAAGTAAAAGTGACACTAACCTCAGCACAAGTTAACTCTTGTTTCTGGATCTAAATAGTTTTAGATGCAAAACAAAGTCTTTAAAATCAATTTAGATAATAAAAATAAAACATCACACAGGTTTATTTTTGAGGAAGCAGCAGAAAAAGGAGGAAAAACCAGCAAAGGCCCTTTTTTTTTTTGTTTTTTTTTTGTCGTTACTTCAGGCTGTGCTGCTGCCCTTTGACAAACACTCCCGAAAGCACATACCAGAGGGGATCAAGCCGAGTTCCTCATTATATACACACACACACACACATGCACACATGCACACACACACACACACACATGCATGCACACACTCTCTCTCTCACACACACGCGCAATTCCTCACAGAGGCTTTAAGAGCCAACGGGTGAGCAGCAGAAAACATTCAAATTTGTGAGGGAACTAGATGAACATGTCTGATGAGTCCTTCATTGGTGCTTAAAACACACCACAAGGCTGTGTGTGTGTGTTTATGTGTGTGTGTGTGTGTTCATGTTGGTGTGTGTGTGTCTGTGTGTGTGTGTGTGTCTGTGTGTGTGTGTGTGCGCTCACAGACAACCAAATGAGGCGAGAGAGGTATTTAACTCCACTGTATAAGGTCAAACCCCTGAGGCTGAGTGTCTGTGTGTTAGTCGGTGAATGAAAATGAGCATTTGTGTAACTGTGAGGCCTGTTTGCATGCAATTTCTTTTTTTTCTTTTCTTTTCTTTTTTTTCTTCCACCTCTTTTTTTTCTAATGTGATGCCCAACACGCACACACACTCCTCCTCATAAGCCTCTTAATTATGTCCTCGATGATTTACCTCCATCACCTGCAGCATGTCCTATCCTTGTACTACAGCACTGCAGAGGAGGATGGATGGAGGAGGAGGAGGAGGAGGAGGAAGGGACAGAGGAGAGAGAAAAATAAAAAAGGAGGGATGACAGCAGAAAAAAGAATAAAGAGAGGGAGAATGAAGAGGAGGAGAAGGAGGAGGAGGAGGGGGGGAGGAAGAAAAGCAATGGAAGGAAGGTGGAGGGAAAGGATAAGGGGATAAAATGAATAAATTGGAAAGGGAAGGAGGTGAAGGAAAGAAAATAAATGAATTAAGAAAATGAAAAATGAAAGAAGAATATGAATGAGTAAAGAAAATAAAGAAACACATGAAAATTAAAGGACGCATGAATATTGCAAACCTTTCTCTCTCTTTTTCTTTTTTTTTTGTTCCTTTCGCCAGTTTTTTTTTTTTTGTGTGTCTCTGAACTTACCAGATATGTCCGACATCATTCAGAAGTCTCACTCCTGAAACTTCCTACTGACAAATATGATTCATTTTACTCATAAACCTACAACAACCAGCCTGCTGTGGTGTTTAAGCATCAAACTATTCACCAAAACTATGTGATATATATTTTATTGTTCATTTAATTTGCAATAACACACAATATTAAGAGAAAATCAAGGAAATCTGACCTGTTTTTTAACAAATTAAACCAAAACAAAGTCTGATTAGATTCTTAAATTCACCTTAAACACTCATTAAATATGCATCTGATACAGTAAAATAACAGCTTTACAGAGACTCGCAAGGTTTTTTGGTCCAAATGAAGGTCCATCACCACCGCTGCTGGTGAAATATTTGGATAATTAGCTTCATTTATTGATACGATATGAATGAAACATTGAACTGACGTGACCCCAGAGCAGCAGAAACACTCAGCCCACCTGTGGCCGTACATGGTGATGGTGCAGAGTGAAGCTCCTCCACTCAGAAAAGATCTTTGGCACAAACTCGCAGAAGACAACCAAGTTTAATTTACTGTGTTACAGTATCGTTATTCACATTGTGCAGCAGGATGATGAAAACACAGGAGGATAGTTGGTTTTATATACAGTAAATGCCGCTCTGTGCAATCAGTTCAGCTCATCTGTAAATGAACACAACTGCACTCAGAAAGTCCAGTAACTAAATCAAGTTGTAATGAACAAAAATAGCGAAACAAAAAGTAAATACAGAGCAAATGAATAAATCAAAAGCTAATAAATGATATAAGTGCAGCCGCCTTTGTTTCTCACACACACACGGACACGTTCACACGAGCCGTCACGATGTTACATGATCGATAGTTTGATTGAGTTTGTTTGGAAACACAGCGGAGGAGGATATTGACACTGTGTTGCCATCAATGTCTGTGTGTGTGTGTGTCAATGCTCAGACAAGCGGACCGAGCATATTAACAGAGCAGAAAAGCCAAGTCATAAATAATGAGTGAGTCGCTTCAAGCAGAGGGCTCCAGTGAACAGGTGTCTCGCTTTACACACACACACACGGCCACTGCCATGGTCGTCACACTATGTCGAGTTATGCAAACACACATCATAGTTAAGGTGAGACACTACAGGTGAATAGGGTAAAAAAATTAAACTAACAGATATCACCATGAAACTTCCCAGATGTATCACTCACATTAAGACAAATATTTTTTGTATTGCAAATTTTGTCAAATTTATGTTTAAATATGTAAATGAGGCAATATCTAATGAAATATGCGCTAATTTGCATACATTTTCAGAACAGAAATCTGAACAATGGATAAAGAGTCAGAAGTGTTTACAGAGGGGATTTTGGATATCTCTTTTTATCACTCTGTAAATGAGAAAATACTGTCACCAGTCCTAAAAAAAATCAAATTTCGCCATGTTTTTAGGAATAAGATGTTGTATAAATCTGGCTGTGAATGATATATCAACAAACTGCTCTGTAAAAACCTTTAGGATATAGAATAAAACTGGAAGGTTTGGTATCTGTCAGTGCTGCTGAAGTGGAGATTTCTAGCTCAGAGTCTGAGAAAACGGCCTTTAAAGATTTGTATTGTAAAACTCCATAGATTGTTAATGTAAATCGTACTTTTACGATTTGTCGCGGATACAAATAAGGAAAAGGAAATGACAGTATTTGGAGCTCACATCATTGTTCAGGAGAGAGAGAGCTTCACAATGATACCTGACATGACATGGGTCAGACTAACTTTTGGTGAATTTAGGAGAAATCTACTGACGAAAGAGACAAAACAAAGTAAAATAAAAACACCTTAATGTCGTGCATTTTTTGTTTTTGATTAATAACACACATCACATATCGATTAGGATTTAATCAGCAACTATTTAGTCCTGACAAAAGAAACAGCAGCAGCTTTATTTGCTGAACCTAAAATGATCCAAAATATAACCAAAGAACAAAGATAAGACAAAACTTTATAACACGTGTGTCTAAACAGAACCTGTTTTGTTTTCATTCCCACCTCAGCAGTCATGTGACCACTCCTCAGATTTACCTTGGAGGGGGCAACGACTAGACTGAACCATCCAGCTGTAAAATCATTAAAACAAGTTCAACCTCCAGCAGCTACTGCAATAAAATACAGTCTATTAATACTCTGCTAACTATTAATCTAATAGTCTATTATTAGTCTATTAATGTCACATGTCACTCACTTCTGCAGAAGCTTTAACTGTTTCTGATCCATTTAAGTCACTTAATCACACCTTTGTACTGAAATATTCATCTGAAGCGAAAAAAAAAACACACACACACAGTGACATTTCATTATTAAAACAACCCTGAGGCTGTTAAAACATCGTTCTCTCCAAGCAAACAAAAAACTAATATGTCCTCTGATAAATATTTGTTTTGTTATGTTACGTGTGCAATGCAGCTCACAAAAAAAAAACAAAAAAAAAACGTCAGCGTCAGCTTTAAAAGTCGGCAGAGAGGTCGCTGATGTACAGTCGTCTCCTCCTCATCATCATCACATGCTGCAAATTCAGATTTATTTATAGGTTATAACTGCATTTTTAAAAACCGGCACCCTTCCCTCCTTCCTCATACTTAACGTTTGGACACCTCCCACACACACAGACACACGCACACTTTTAAAAACACAAGTTCCCACGGTGCAGCTACAGTAACCTTGAGCCCAGACTAACAAATATTCCTGTTTGAACACACACAAGAGGCTGAAACGTGTTTGTTCTCGGCCACAGTCACACACAGCACAGCACAGCTCACAGTCACAACGGCCCTCGGAGACATATGTGTTTGTGTAAATATGTGTACTGTATGTGTGCAGTCGGGTGACACGGGGAGGGGGAGGGGGGAGTCGGAGGGAGGGGGGGAGTCACAGTGAGTCCACCACCGTCGACCGACCAACCATCTGAAGTAATCAGTTGTTAAACAGGAATGTGAGAGCAGCTTGTTTTGTTCGTGTAACGCGCTCGTTCCCTACAGCGACCGCAGACACACAACACACACACACATGGTGATGTTTCTGTGCACAAACACTGAGTGACCTGTATCAGGTCGACCTCATGTTATGAAGGCAAATACACACACGGGGCTGCACATGCACATGCACGCACACAAACTCAAACATGCATCATGTCACACGCTCTGAAATGAGTTGTTTTTTATATATTTTTTACACCGCGGTCTTAAGATTGCAGTGTCAATAACAATGTAATAATAACAGAACGTTACCAGACAGAGTTGTTTTAGAGGTAAATACAATGACTGCTTGCTGAAAAACTGTCCCTGAAGGCAACGGTTTTGCATGAATTTCCCTCTAAAACAACTCTGTCTGGTAATGTTCTGTTATTATCTCATAGCGTGGTGAATGTGCAGGTCACAACTTGTCCACCAGAGCGTTGTGGAGTTGTTGGATTGTGTATTTGATGAGTTTGATGATGGAAACCAAGAAATCCCATGAGCCTCCGTAGCGTAGCTCTGAGCAGCTTGCGGCTCTGCTCCGCCATTCTAAAAATAGCTTGCACCGACAATTAAAGGTAACGAACCTACTGCTATGACTATAGGGATTATGGCAATGGGCCAATTTGCCAAAATGTTGAACTATCCCTTTAACTAAAACTCATTATTGTTAACCTGCAGTAAAACCAAGCTCCACCTGTTCTCCTCCTGAGAAGCAGCAGGAGGTGAAGGAGGAGGAGGAGGAGGAGGAGAACCACCCTGGTCATTTTTTTAATATATTTTTTACACCGCGGTCTTAAGATGCATTTGTTTGCAGCACCAGAACTTCATTAAAGTGTCAATAACGATGATAATATTGATATTTAATTCTTCAGATAACAGTCCTGCTAATGTGAGAATTGACACTTTGCTTACAGTAAGTCCCATGATTACGGGATGTCACTGCTTAGATAACAAAATAAAACAAAATAAATACGTAAGAGAACATGCAACAAGTGAAGAACCCAAACCTCTGACTTCACAACACAGTGTTTGGAGGTTTGTGTCAATATGAATCACTAAGTCAATAAGATAACTCCTGCTGCTTTTTCTGCCTTTTAAAAGATGATGCCTGTAGTCAAGTTGATTCATGTGATCAGGAGGAGATTAAACATCCAACCTGGTTAGTTCTCACCACCATCATCATCATCACTTTTCACCAAAATGTTGCAGAAGCTCGTTCACACAGTCTGATGTTTCCTCACCAATCAACTCTCAGCCTCTCAGTAGCTCAGTGAAGCAGGTCAACCCTCGACTGCTTCACCGGAGCTACTGAAATGCCTTGCTCAAGGGTGCAGCTTCTCTGCAGGTGATTAGTTGCAAAACATCTACTACAAACAAGAAACAGTTTTGGTTAAAGGAATAGTTCACCAAAAAATGAAATTCTGCTGCAATCCAAGTGTCCTGAAGGGATATAGTCAGGGGTGCACATAACTTTTTTTGTGAGCTACTCAGATGAGTACCAGGGGATAGTGTTTGGTACTCACCCCTGCGGCGCGCGGTCCTAATAAGTGCAGTCTTCCTCACTATCATCCTCAGTCTCCCCCCCACTGTCCTCTGTATATATATAGTCCAGAGTTTACTCAAAATGACGTCATTAAGGACAATTTTACAGCCTAAACAGTCCTGTATTGAATTTGCCTGGGGCGTGCTCTCACGTCAGAGCGCAATACAGGAATGTTTAGGCTGTAAAAATGTCCTAAATGAAGTTGTTCCGAGTAAACTCTGGACTGTATCCCTTCAGGACACTTGGATTGCAGTGGACGAACGGTGTGGAGGAATATTACAAGGTTATTGTTACGGACCATTTTGTGTCGGGCGCTATTGACTCTCATATAAGGATTTTGTTGGACTACGAACCCCCCTGCCGGGTCTCCAGATGCACGTTAAGGAATAAAAAACTACTCCAGAGTATTCATCAGCATGAGGGTGAGTCACTAATGACTGAATTTCATTTTTTGGTGAACTATTCCTTTAATAAGGACAGAATTTAACTACACAACAGCTGCTACGAAAGACAAGACAGTTGCACTTTTAATTCCATCATCTATCTTGCTTTAACCACTTGGAGTTGAAACTGATGAGATCCAGTCAGAGAACCACTGTGGGTTTAGTTTTTTCTGTCGAGGCTGTAACTCGTCACTAAACTGAACTAAAACAGGTGTGGAGCCGTGTGCACAGGAGGTAAAAATGAAGCAAAAAGGGATGGATTTCAAAATAATAAATCCTAGCTGCATGGATGTGGACAGAGACAGACGTTTCTCCAGTGAGGAAATCATCGACCATGTGACTTTTCCAGTTTGTGTTTACCAGTGAAACAGTGACTGCCAACATGAAAGTGTAGTTTTGACACAGAGCAAACATGTAAATTAGTGACCTGGAGATGCCAGTTTGCAGAGTCTGGTAGCTCTTTTTTTATTGCCTTTATTCCAACAGAGCAATGAGAGATGAACAGGAAACGTAGGGAGGAAGAGAGAGGATGATATGCAGCAAAGGACTGTGGGTCGGATTTGAACCCATGACTGCTGCTGTGAGGACTGAGCCAACGAACCCGACTGGTTGTTCCCTTCTTTCCTGTCTTCATGCGAAGCTAACTTAGCCTGCTGCTCACCTCTCATCTGAAATATCAAAACCTTTCCTTTAAAGGGATAGTTCAACATTTTGGCAAATTTGCCCATTGCCATAATCCCTATTGTTTTAGGAGTAGGTTCGTTACCTTTAATTGTCGGTGTAAGCTGTTTTTAGAACGGTGGAGCAGAGCCGCGAGCTGCTCGGAGGCTAATGGGATTTCTTGGTTTCTCTCATAAACTCATCAAATACACAATCCAACAACTCCAAAACGCTCTGGTGGACAAGTTGTGACCTGCACATTCACCACGCTATGAGATAGTAACACAAAGTTACGAGACAGAGTTGTTTTCGAGTCTGCTTGCTGAAAAACTGCCCCCGACGGGAACGCGCATCAGCAGTTTTGCATGAATTTACCTCTAAAACAACTCTGTCTCGTAACGTTCTGTTATTACCTCATAGCGTGGTGAATGTGCAGGTCACAACTTGTCCACCAGAGCGTTTTGGAGTTGTTGGATTGTGAATTTGATGAGTTTGATGAGGGAAACCAAGAAATTAGCCTCTGTAGCGTAGCTCTGAGCAGCTCGCCGCTCTGCTCCGCCGCTCTAAAAACAGCTTGCACCGACAATTAAAGGTAACGAACCTACTCCAAAATGTTGAACCATCCCTTTAACTAAAACTCAGTATTGTCCACCTGCAGTAAAAACCAAGCTCCACCTGTTCTCCTCCCGAGCAGCAGCAGGAGGAGGATGAGGAGGAGAACCAGCTGATCTAGGCCATCGCCACCCTGGTTCATCATCACATTTCACTTTGAGAAAAAAAAAGCTGCAGAAATGAGCCGATTTGCATGTGAAAGAAGAAACACTGGAGAGAGGAGCACATCTCACGCTATTGTCTGAACGATTTCTCCACTTGTTCTCTAAAAAAATGACTCAATACCAGATGGAGCGGCTCCTTAAGGTGGACGTCTTTCTACTCGTCGCCGTCAGTATTTGGTACTTGGATCGGATCGGGCAGAGCTTGCTGTATTTCTATGCTCCTTCTTCTCACATTTATGTGTTTCCATTGTGTAAACACACACACACACACACACACATGCAAACACAATGGAGGACACACATTTCAAGCTTTAGAAATGGTTCCTTTTTATAACTGCGTTGGAAATCGCTTGTAGCTGTCTGGCTGACAAGTGTGTTGATGTAGATAGATACGGCGGCATTGTGAGAGGCAGAGTGAGCGAACAAGTGCGAGGGAAGGATGGAAAGAAAGAGGGAGGGAGGGCCTCTTCTTCTCTCTCTCTCTCTATCTCTTTTTCTTTTAAAGGAGCGTTTTGCCAAGAGGAGACGCCAAGTTGTTTCTCCTCATCGTTCTGCCCCCCCACCCCCCAACACACACACACAAACACACACAAAGGCTGATGTGACTGTAGGGCCTTTCAATGGGCAAAGAGACAAGAGCTTTATCTGAAGATCCACTTCTCCACCTCCTCCTCTTCTCTTCTCTCTCTCTCTTCTTGGTCGTTATGATAAAAGCCTGTTAGCTCCGGTGTGTTGAAGAAACGCAGCAGCATTTCGTTCCCGTTTTCTCCGTCTCACTCAGTCAGGATCTCCTCGGCTGCTCCGGTCGCACCACCAGTCGTTTCCTCGGGTTCTTACTGTTTGACTCCCCGGGCCCGGCCGTCGTGAATCCAGAAACTTTACAGGAATAACATGTTTTTCAGTTAACTAGACTGTCAAATTAGTGTCTGTGTACACAAAAACATGCAGAGACGATAAATTAGGAAGCTCACAGATGCTCTGTAGACAGAAACACAGTGGCTGTGTCCGATCAACAGGAAAAACTCAAAGAAAAAACAGTTAAAACACAATTATTTTTTATTAATTTTCCACTTTTACAAGTAAAGGGTGGATACATACAGGCATGGGAAGCAAAACAAGCAGACGAATAAACGGAACAAGACAAACTAAAAAAGAAAAACAAAAAAAAACAACCATCAGCTCAGATCTATATAAGTAATACTTGGGGTTACAGTAAAGTTACGTTTATTGTTGTCATTGCATAAAAACATATACAACGAAATTTCATTCGGCAGTCTCCTATAGCAGCAAAGAGCTAAGTGTCAATAAATAATTAGGTGTTTGCACACATATAAAGTGCTAGTGTCAAATAAATACATCAACATATTAAAGACATAAGTTACATGTACGGTATGAGCAGTCAAGAAAACCCCTGCAGCAGCACTACATTAGAGACACCAGACTCTGCATAGTTCAAATAGGGTTCCCACACTTTATAGAATTGGTCTGTTTTTAAATGTAATATGCATGTAAGGTTTTCTAATGGAGGTAGATCAAACACTGCTCCTTGCCAGCCTTTAACAGTTGGTACCTTTTCATTGATCCATTGTAACAAAATATTCTTCCTCGCTGCATAAGTAAGAATGCAATACAGCCTCTTATTATTATGTTGTGATGTTAAACGTCGACTTGGGAGGCCCAATATAAGAGACACAGGGTCCATCTCCTGTTTTAAAGCAAACATCTTCTCAATTTCAGATAATACATTATATAGACCAATACACTTTCCAGTTTCCAGTTAGGGTACCAGATCTACACAATTATTAAAAGGAACTGCAGATTACATGTTTGTTTTTTTATGCGGAAATCCACCAGAGAGAAGAAATACATTCAAACAAACATGATTGTTCACATTTTCAGATAAATGACACCTGTTGCTCCTGCTCATTGTTATCTCTGTGTGTGTGTGTGTTTTGTTTCTTTTAGATGATCCTCTAACAGGCAAAAACGGTGTGTGTGGTGGTTCCACATCTGGCGACAGACAGACAGAGAGGAACCAAAGTGCAACGGCAGCTTCGCACTCGGCCGCGACTCCCACAACACAGTGAGTTTTGTGTGTGTGTGTGTTACAACTTGCTTTAAATCGTTGTCTATTTTCATGTTTTCATCATCATTTTCCATTTATTGATTGTGCAGCGACTGATTCTGTTTGGGCAGCTGAAACTTGATATTGATATTTTTTACTTTATCGCCTTTTAAACTTGTTTTTAACAAACACATCCAGTCGATACAAAGCAAAATTAACATTCATTCATACAGAGTAGTGTTGTGCACAAAGTGGGTTATTTAAAACTGCCTACTGTACCTGAATGCACCACTTCGACAGCAGCCGGAGTGAACCAGAACAGTAAAAGTTTTAGTTGTTAACTCCCTGCAGCTTCTTCATCACTCTGACTCTGACGCTCAGTCACGTTGTTTTACATCGATCGTCGCTGCTGAGAATAAAAACCAAAACCCAACAAATTATAATATTTAGTTCAGCTCATTATGAATAAAACCCTCCAGACTCATTTTTTTTTTGCATGTGGAGGATTGAGTGTTTTTTGTTTTTTTGACTTTCACTCATACATGTCGTCTCCTGCGGTGACGCTCTATTGTATATGTGTATGTGTGTGTGTGTGTGTGTGTGTGTGTGTGTGTGTATGAATTATCTCAGAGTGTCTGTGGCCAAATGACCCAGCTGCAGCCTTAAAGCCTCCACACTCGCCGTGACATTTCAAATGTCAAAGCCACATCAGTTCCGGGTCTTACGCCGCTCGCAGAGAGAGAGATCCCGACGGTTGAACCCTGGAGCCACTTTTTATTTTTTTTATTCTTTATTTTTATTTTTTTTATTAAAACCGCCACCAGACTCGGGGACGTGCGGACCAGAAGCCCAGTGTTTCAGAGCGATTGTTTAATAATACACTGGTGTACTTGAATGATGTGTTGAAAGAGTGTGACTAAAGACAGCCTGAGAGCATCTCTCTCTTTGTCCCCGCTGCCTCTTACACACAAACAGATACATACAAATATAGCCATCCATGTCTCTATTATTGCAGCGGTGGCGGTAGAGGGGGGGGGTGGGGGGTGGTGATGGAGGGGGCATTCCTTGTCATACCCCAACTAACATATTGGAGTATTTATATGGGATTTGTGTGCATTAGAAAAAAAAAAGGCGCTCTTGTTCTTTTCATCCTCATAGGCTTTTCATGGCTGTTTGACTGTAACACTGATGACTCTCTGCACCCCCAACCCCCCCAAAAAACCACCACAACCACCACCACCCCTCCACTCTGCGTTTCTCTAAGCCCCCTCCATCCATCCCAAATCCCTTCCTATCGGCCAATTTAAACAAGCTGGGTCCAGAGAGAGTGAGAGTGAGTTGTGGGGAAACACAAGGAGAGAGAGAAAGAGAGAGATGCTGCGGCCTAAGCTCTTTTAAAAAACTGTAAAAGAAACGAGAAGAGGAGGAGGAGGAGGAGAGAAGAGAAAAAAGAAAAAAAAGAGTGGTAAAGAGGGTTAGGGCGATTTGGCAGCCAAAAGCCCGGTCGTCCTACCCCAGGTCTTCCCCTGCACCGCTGACGGAGGCTAAGGAAGCAGATCCCCACACCTCCCCAAAGATAATGGCCACAGAGAAAAAGAGACAAAAGCCTCTGCCTTTTTTCTTTTTCTTTTCTTTTTTTCTTTCTCTTCTTTCCTTTAGAACAATTTTTATATTGAACCCCCCCTCTCCCCTCTCCCCATCCCCTCATCTCTGTCTCTCTCTCTCTCTTTTTTTTGTAATCTGGTCTCCGATGAAGTTTCATTGTTTCTCATGTGAAGCCAATGACAGCTTAGCCGAGATGGAGTAGGGGAGGCATTATAGCGCGGGCGTTCTCCCGTTTGGCTCGCCGAGAAAAGAGCAAGAGAAAGGAGGAGAGAGGAGGGGAGAGGAGAGGAGGGGAGGGAGAAGCACAATGGCGGTTTGGGGGCTCCTCGCCGATTCCCTGCATCCCCCCACCACCACCACCACCTCTTCCCCAAATCCGAGTCTGTGTGTGCGGAGAAATGAGAGGGAACGAGACGGGAATCTGGGAAACATCCCAACGTTCCTTTGATGGCTGTTGGCCTCCCTCGCTCGTCACGTCCTCCTCTGTCAGCGCAGCAGAGAGAGAGACAGAGAGAGAGAGAGAGCGGAGGATTTTTATTTATTTTATTCTGTTTTATTTCGTGGAGGCCGAAGTTTAATGTGTCAGTCAGTCGAGAGTGATCAATGAGGGATCAATCACGCTTTTAACTTTTTTTTAAATCAATGAATCAATGGAATGAGAAGCACAAAGATCAAAATGTTTCAAAGACGTGAACAATCTGGATTAAACTAATAACTCACTGAGTAGCTGCAGAGATTATTATTGATCATTGTTCAACAAACAGCTGCGATCGATCTGTTGTTGCAGAGACGATCACAGCGCAGAGAGAAGCAGGCGTCCATTGATAAGTGTTTGTGTTTGACAATAAGAAGAACAGGTGTGAACACTTTAAACTTTACATACAAACTCCAAACTGTGTGAGTCACCTGAGCCGCTGCCGATACTTGTACATTTGTCCATCAAGGGAAAAATAAAGTCGTTCATTTAACTTTTTAGGATAGGATAGGATAGGATAGGATAGGTAAGCTTTATTGATCCCGCATGGTGGGAAACTATTTTACCACCAGGTCAAAAAAAGTCATACAGCCGACAAACAGCTCAGCAAACACAGTAAAGGCTGATGAAACATGATCTAAAAGTAGGACATAATTGAAAAAGAGAAGGTATGATATGATTAAATACCACAGAAGCCTGATAAAAATGAATAAATACTGAATAACAATCAATCAATCAATTACTTTGATCATTGAAAAACAGCCTCAGTGCTGCAGGAAACTGTCAAACAGTGTTGTGTTAGTCAGTGTCGTCTGTAAAAATGAAAGAAAGAACCAGTCACTTCATCTCATTGTTCTTGAAGCAGGTGAAAACATCTGGCTGATGATGATCAACACAATTTAAACATGTGTGTGTGTCTTTAAACTAAACGCTACAGATGTTTCCTCACTTTCCTCTTTGTTCCTCAGAGTCGATGGTCGAGTTGCTCACAGGACGAGATCACGGACAGAAGTGACCGTGAGCCCAGATGTGTTCAGGACGCTGAGACTCACAGGTGTGTATGTGTGTATCAGTCACTCTAAACATCTGTATCTCTGTGCGTGTGTGTTTGTGTGTGTGTGTGTATCAGTCACTCTAAACATCTGTATCTCTGTGTGATTGTGTAGAGGAAACACTGTGTCAGACCAGAACACACTGCCTTGTTCTTGTTCAAAGAAATAACTCTAATTATCAATATCATTTAATGTTTAGTGATAAATATCTTGTTTTCCACTTTAATATCAGATTTGATTTGGTTAAAGTATAAATTCAGACTCCAGAGCAGCTTAATAAACCAAAACCTGTTTTCTTTTCCTCGTGGTTTCATCCTCATATCTTGAATTTATTTCCTTTGGAATAAAAAGTAATAATAATAATGATAAAAACACCAGTCCATCTGATCTGCAGCTTCACATCTCACCTGCCCCAACAGGAAATAAATTGATCTATGGAAGCAATTAAATGTTGTTGTTTCCTCTCCCTCTATGTCGCTCCTAATTTCCCCAAACTACTTATAATGAGCGTGTTCGGCTTCGGCCCCATTACATTAAATCACAGCTCGTAATGTTCAGCAGCAGCAGCAGCAGCAGCAGCAGCAGCAGCAGCAGCAGCAGCAGCAGCACGTCGGTTTCAGGGCCACGTTTTATTCTCCGGCGACATCCATCCTGTTTTATTCTCTAAACGTAGCCTGAGTGCTCTGCTCTCTCAGTCTCAGATGTCTGAGATGACTAACTGGTCATTTAGGAAGAGAGGGGGGGGGGGGAGAAAAGCATCCATTAAGAAAACATCACTTCTTCTTGTTCTTCTTCACTTCCTCCTCTCCTCCGTCTCCTCCTCGCTCTCTCCATTTTAATAATTCCATTTTTTGGGTTATTAGTGATTGTCTCGGTACCAAATCGCTCTGTCATTTGATAATCCGGACTGTAGGCTATTGGAGGGAATTTGCATCAGCGTTTTAAATATCTGTATAAGGCACGCCGGGGTTTTAATGTCAATCATCACCTTATTAACGCACAGCTCAGAGCGAGAGAGAGAGATCGCCATGAGTGACAACGGTTTACTACATTTGTTAAAACCCAAGAAAAGGCAACGTGTCCGACCTACTGAGTGAGCATGTAACCTGCTCAGGCATTCAGCTGTGTGTGTGTCTGTATTTGTGTGTCTGTGTGTGTGTGTGTGTGTGTGTGTGTGTGTGTGTGTGTGTGTGTGTGTGTGTGTGTGTGTGTCTATGCGCTGTAGGGCTGTCGTGTGTGATTACGCATGTCTAATGTGCGGCGTCGTCAACGTCTCGTTTCTGTTTCTGCAGGAGGCAGCGAAGGTGACACAGACGAGCCGAGTGTGAGTCATCTATCTATCTATCTATCTATCTATCTATCTATCTATCTATCTATCTATCTATCTATCTATCTATCTATCTATCTATCTATCTATCTATCTATCTATTCAATTCAATTCAATTCAAACAGCTTTATTGGCATGAACAGAAATTTGTTGTTGCCAAAGCATTTTACAAACTATTTACAAAGATATTTCAATCTATCTTTCTTTCTATCTATCTATCCGTCTATCTATCTATCTATCTATCTATCTATCTATCTATCTATCTATCTATCTATCTATCTATCTATCTATCTATCTATCTATCTATTCAATTCAATTCAATTCAAACAGCTTTATTGGCATGAACAGAAATTTGTTGTTGCCAAAGCATTTTACAAACTATTTACAAAGATATTTCAATCTATCTTTCTTTCTTTCTATCTATCTATCTATCTATCTATCTATCTATCTATCTATCTATCTATCTATCTATCTATCTATCTATCTATCTATCTATCTATCTATCTATCTATCTATCTATCTATCTATCTATCTATCTATCTATCTATTCAATTCAATTCAATTCAATTCAAACAGCTTTATTGGCATGAACAGAAATTTGTTGTTGCCAAAGCATTTTACAAACTATTTACAAAGATATTTCAATCTATCCGTCTATCTGTCTATCTATCTATCTGTCTATCTATCTATCTATCTATCTATCTATCTATCTATCTATCTATCTATCTATCTATCTATCTATCTATCTATCTATCTATCTATCTATCTAATAATGTTACTAAAACCACATTCAGGGATGTTTTAAAGTGATCTGACTTCAGAGACTAAACTGATAAAATAATTTTGACTCAACTTTGGCCAAACTATTTTCAAGACAACTGCAAAAAAAGCATAAATCTGATCCATCGTTGTTATATTCACACAGTAGCAGCGAGTGGTGTTTGAAACACAGCTGCCTGAACATGTGCACAGAGTTTGGTTGTAGTTACTGATTTTTGATGTTTGGACATCAAGATTTCTTTGGTAACTTGTCGTCAACGTCGTCTGTAGATAAGTGTTTATTCATTCATTCATTAATTAACCTTTATTTAACCAGGCAAAAATTGCTTAGAAAAGATTCTTATTTAGGCAGTGGCCTGGTTTATAAGCCGGTTATAAAGGATGACGTGTTTATAATTGGAGTCACAGTTAAGGAGACAATCAATCACCAGCTGTTCTGATGATCAATTCACAAGCAACGATTCATTTGTTGGGTTCAGTCTGAAGTCAGGGGAATCACCATGTTTTTATCCTACATGATAATAAATGAAATATCTTCTAAGTATCAAAATGTCTGGTTTCTACTTGACTTGAATAATCAATATAGTATTGGGATATTTCATATATAGAACTTTTTCTGACTGTGTTGGTCAATCACACTTAACAAGAATAAAAATGATTTGAGGAACTTTATCTGATTAGATAAAACACATATTAAACAGAAGTTTTCCTTTCAGGACATAATTTGCTAATAAATCAACTAGAGCTGTGACGATCATGAAGTTTTAGTTGACGATTAATTGCCATACAAATAATTGCGATTAACGATTTAATTGTCTTCTTTTGATCATTTTATACCACTATTATTGCGTAAGCCTAAACATACTTAAATAATACGCATACACGTCTTTATGAAGAAGAAGAGCCATTTATTGGCATTAAACACTGGAACATATAAATAAAAACTACATTTCTGTTTGACTTGAGGCTTTGCAACTGAATCCATGTCAACAGATACTCATCGAAATGCAGTCGTTGAATCTTATAGATTAAGCTCCTCGACATAAACAGTTTGTAGAGCGCCACTCATGTGTCATTAAGAAGAAGTGATGATGTAATTAAAAGAGCAGCATTCAAACCTCAAACAGTGGAAAGCGACGGGGAAACAGTGATGGAAATATGACGTTTCAACCAGCTTCTTTTATACAGATGAATGAAAAAAATGATTGTGATCAGGCGATTATGTAATAATTGCGTGTAACAACGTGTTACTGCAACACTCACAAAATGTTAAAAATCCCAATAATATTGTATCGTGACTTCAGTATCGTGATAATATCGTATCATTGAGAAGTCATAGAAGACGTTTCCCAGGCAAACGATTTGTTGTTCAATTACTGTAAGAAAATGACATTAATCAATAGTGAGTTAGTGTGAAAGTTAAAGTTCACTTTTAGTTTTTCCGGTGTTGGTCAGCGTTGATTCACGGTGTGAAGGTGAATAATCAAACCCCCTGAGGTTATTTAACATTAATCAATGCAGATTATAATCCAGGTCACATCCTCCTCTTCCTCTTCCTCCTCCTCTTCCTCCTGCTGTAAATAAACTGCTCAACTGTTTCTGTCTGTTTGTTGTTTCTCAGGAGGACGGCGGCGGTGGCAGCGGCGGCCTCGGGAGGCTTCACGTGGTGCATTTAGGGATGGTTTGAAAACACCAACTCAGAGGTACCAGGAGGAAACACAACAACAAATCAACATGAACTGGGCTTTTTTTGTTTTGTGTTGTTTTTCTATATTTTTATATGAAACATAATCACTGTTCACACACAGATGATGGTGTAAATGATGAAAATGTAACAACTATAAATATCTACATGTGCTATAAATCATGTTTTTGTCCTGTCAGACTAGAAATACACTGTTTACTAAAGCACAAGCCTTTATTTTGTTTATATATATATATATATATATTTTTTTTTTTAGACCTGTCATGTTACAGCCTATCTGTGAAATTGCAGCCCAGACACACAAAAACAAAACAAAACAAAACACACACATACACAGAGAGAGAGAGAGAGAGAGAGCAGCTCCATGGATGTGGATTCAGGTTATTTTTCCGTCTTTAGTGAAGTCGAAACCAAATGAAACAGTTACACCGAGAAACACGACAGAAAGTGTTTTAAACCTTTGTCATTAATCAGCCTGGAAAAATAAAGACTTGTATTATACTTCCATCACCACTGATATTGAATGTTTCAGGCTTCCTCTCCTTCTGTGTGTGTGTGTGCTGTGTAGATGTGTGTGTGTGTGTGTTGGCCGAGATTACGGGCCACAGTTTTATTCATGAATAGGAGCCAACCAGGGACTTTAAAGCATCGCGCGGAGCCCCTTTCCTGAACAGCAGCCATAGCCGTGTCAGAGCTGTCGACGCGCTGCGCTCACCGACTAATCTGACAGCGCCGCGCGAGCCCTAATCCCTCACTGTATCGTAATCTATTTACTTTGCATTCTAAGAGGATTTCCAACCAAAAAATATACAAGAAGCGATGTTGGAAATGGACAGAAGATCAGCGAGGATGCTTTTCTGCTCCCTTTTTTTTTTGTTTGTTTTGTTAGCTTTCAAAAAAAAAAAAAAAAAAAGAAAATCATTGTATGTTTTTTGGGGAGTCAATCCCCTGCGAGAGGGATGGGTGAAAGGAATTACATTTCTGACTGATACTAATACTTCTCTTATGTAAACATCAAAATGTTATATTTCCTTTCTGATGATACAGTCACACTGCAGAGGCTGCTGCAGATAAGTGGCATCTGTCGTTGCCTTTAGTGCATCTCTTGACACGTTCATAATTTACAAACCAAGGCTGCATTATCTCCTGATTGTTTGACTTGACAGCTCGAATAAAAGCTGCAAAAAATTGCTTAACAGGCGAGCACGAGTTCCTCCCATCTCTCCGATGGCCTACACAGGAGGCTTCTTTTTCTTTTTTTCTTATATTGCAAACAGTGAAATCTCCTCTTTCATAACACACACAAACACACGCACTCACACACACACACACACAAAAAAAAAACAAAGTACGAGACCAAACGCTCTCCTCAGTTACCCTTTAAGCAATTATGTCAGCTTTGTGAAATCATAAATACTTATGCTTCATTTAAAATGTGGCCAGCAGCAGCTTTATTGTAAAACACCGCCTCGCGCTCAAATCTTTGCCATCCGAGATGACTCGCAGAGATAGGCTTATTAGTGGTATTAACATACTGCGCAGCGTGCTGGAGCTGTGAAACGGCCTTGTTAACATTTGGAAATGAATCAAGCCTGCAGCACTTGCTATTATCCAGGTTATCTGTTCTCTCTCTCTCTCTCTTTCTCTTTTTTTCCTCCTCTGTGCAACAGCTGTGCAGTGTTTCTGCAGAGGCCTTATCACATCTAATGATGCCGGATCTCTGATTGGACTGATAATGTTTTTTCCCCTCAGGGGCCAGTTGTATGTGTGTGTGTGTGTGTGTGTGTGTTTTAGGTTTGTTTCACTGATCTCCACAAGTCACACTAAAAATCCTAAAACATGACACGCGCCAACGAGACAAAATGAATCGCAACCGAGAGAGTGGTGTTGGTTTCTCTTTCTCTCAGTTATCATTTCCCATCATGCACTTTGCATTTGCATATGAATCAAACCACAATTGTTTCAACAACAAAGGAACTTTACAACAACATCATCATCTCTAAGACTAAAAAAAACATTAGACTTGTGATTTAAACAAAGCTCGAGGACTGAAGTTATGATTAATGTGACTTTTGATTTGTGGTCAAACAACATTAAACCCAAACACTTCCACTCCCCGTTTACTGTTAATAAGCAGATTATAGATAAAGCGGCTGCATTTATTTATATTGTGTATTGATGATGTGTTTATGCAGCAGCTTCCCCACAACTGTGAGGAGTTAAAATTGTAAACAAATAAGGGTAACGCTTTATAATAAGTACACAGTATTCAGCATTAGTTAAGCATTAAATACTGAATTCATCATTTATAACACGTGGATACTCATTAGTATGTAGTGTATAAACACAGTTAAAAATGTCTTACTCATCACTGATAAGCACTAACTGTATTTATAAACTACATACTAATGAGTGTTTATGCGTTATAAATGAAGAATTCAGCATTTATTAAGGCTTAACCAATGCTTAATAGTGTGTACCTATTGTAAAGTGTTACCACAAATAAGTTAATGAACACTTTAGAGTTTCTTATATACCATTTATTAAGAGTATCTCTTGGATTCACACAATATTGTGATTAAACATGATTTTGATGGCGATGTTTCAACTGGTGCAGCTGTTTTATCATTATTATCTTCAAATAACCTCAGAAACATTGGTTTTATATCAGTAGGAGTAAAACAGGGAGCTGCTCCTTTAATCACGATGTTGTATGACAAACTGTCTTTAAACGACTTTTTGCCAAACAAAAGAAAAACATATTTGTTCCTACGTCCTTCATGTTGCATATAAAACATGCACTATTCATATAGTTTTCTGTTTTAATGATCTTTTAAAGTCATTTCCAGGTTGAGTTACTAGTAAGTAAAAGTTAATACTTTAATACTTTTAATACGGTTTAATAAGAGAAGTAAGAAACTTTATTCTTTTCTTTTTCCAGCTGTTATTTTATAATTTGGTTTAGTTTAGTTTTAAGGGTTAAGGATTAAGATTCGCCCAAACAATGGAGAAGCGTTCTTCATCCTCTTCTCTAAACTTAATTCACCATGTTAACTTTCTTTTGTGTTTTTAGAGGAAAGTGTTATTTCCTTTTCCCCCCACGGTGAACGACTGCTGTGATTGTCTCTGTATGTTTTAAAGGTCAAATGTCACCGTGAGGAATGTTTAGATTCTGCTGTACAACATCCACGCTGCCTCTTCTCTGTATCACATGTCACACATCAGTCAAACTTTGTGCACGGACGCCGCACGTGGAGAGAAATTTGAAGAACAAACTTAAAAAATGAAAAGAGGAAATGTGTCAGACAGAAACCTGTTGACACACGGAGACGACGACATCATCACCATCATCATCGGTGGGAAACACTAACGCCTGCAGGCCGCCCCGCTCTCTCCATTAAAGCTGAGCAGCGCTGCAGGGAGGAAGACAAGTTGTGACTTGGGACGAGAGAGGCTGCCGCATCTTTTCCAGATGAGATAGTGTAAAGCCCCTCTTCAAATACCTCTGCGCTCCTGCGTCCTCCTCTCCTCGCCCCCGACCACACGGACTCACCGGGAAGGAAACAGGGGAAAGTGAGGATGTCGTCAGGAAGAGAAATGTAGTTAAACAGAGAGACTGAGCTGCAGGAAGGAAGGAAGGAAGGAAGGAAGGAAGGAAGAGTGTTACTGCTCCGACCCATTGACCGCCTCATAAAGAAACGTCTTGCCTCCATATTGGTTTCTCCAGAATGATGCAGCATCTTTACGAGAGGAAGTCTCAGTGATCAGAGTAGAGTATGGAGAGTTAGTTTGTTGGTCCAGGATGAAAACATCCCAACAAAGAATCAGACGAGCAGCCATGACGGTTCCTAAATCATTTGGATCCGCTCAGTTTCCATCTCGCACTGTCTTCAGGTCGAGTTTCACTTTGATTAACGATCAAATAACTTCTCATGAATCATCATCATCATCATCATCACACGATCAGTTAAGAGGATAAACATGTTCACTGTGCTGGTGCAAAAGGACGGCATTGATTATTTCCTCCCATCAGTAGATCGTTTAGTCTATAAAACATAAACAGTGTTGTATCCCAGCGGTTCGTTTTGTTCAACCAGCACCAAAGAGACTTCATTTAGTATCAAATATGATTTTATAAGACAGTTTATTCGATTTTTTGCTTGAAAAACGACTGATTGATTCACCAATAACCAAAGCAACGACAATAATGATAATGATTAAGTGTCGTAGCTGCACTAACCTGACAGATCTTGTCTTTTGTTATTGTCAATTACAAACCAATGGGCTCTTTGCACAGGTCCACTACTTCCTGAACTTAAGGCTGCTCCTTTGTTTCCTGTCTTACATTATTTGGACAAACTGATTAATCCAGGTGTGTCTGAGTCGTCACAATGGTCAGACACACCTGGATTAATCAGGTTGTCCAATAATGTAAGACAGGAAATGAAGGAGAAGTATTAAGTTTAGGAAGTAGTGGAGCTGTACAAAGAGCCCATTATAAACCAATTAAGTGAAAACTTCGACTTGGGGGCAATTTTTTGCTCATTTTTACAGATCTTTCTACCTCTGAACCTTTATTATTATCTCTATGTTAGTATTTCATGTCTATTTTAACTAGTTTGTTTGGTAGAGAGTCACAAAACATTAAAATCAACTAAAGTATCAGCAGAGTGTTTTGTGGACGATGCGTTCAAGAGCTTGGTGTTGTTGTGTCTTTAATGGTTGTTCAACCCTCAGAGCAGGAAGCAGCTGCAGGCCTCACCTCACCTCTACCCTGACTTGATATCAAACAAAACAAGATGCAAGAATAAAAAAAAACAGAAGTAGAAGGAGAAAAAAGAAGAAAAAAACGAAGGCCTTTCGTGACAAAGCAGAGAAACCGGAGACGACGACCTGGACTACACCCACGTCGCTGTACAGTTGACCCCCGATTAACCTCCCAGGTAAATATAATCCTCCTCTGTATCACCTCTCACTCCTCATACCGGCCTATGAACACACCAGGATGCCAAGGTCTGGCGACAGTCGACAGCCAATGAAAGACAAGTGTGTGTGTGTCTGTGTGTGTGCGTGTGTTGTGTGTTGTGTTTTTTTTTTTTTCTGTCCTGCATGGAAATGGAAGACAAAAAAAAAGCGTCCCAGCATGCAGGCTGCTGCTATCAGTGCATCTGCTGCTCCTTCGTATCGTTTTCTCTCTCACAAATACATACGAGGCCTTCGCTGTACACACACACACACACACACACACACAGACGCACCAACCGGTCGCCGTTCGTTGTCTTTATCAGTCTGTCCGTCTCTGTTTCTCTTTCCTAGATACAAATCACAACCGCTCATGCAAAAACGGTCCAGCTCGCTCGCTCGTCAGTCGGTTCCAGTTCATTTCCTGGACAAGTGTGAACCAAATGTCAAACAGTAACAGTTTCCACAGTCCTCAGTCCACTCCACCCACATTCAGACAGACGCCGGACGCCTCCAATCAAATCAAATCAAGGCCCCCGTCGTCGACCCGAGAGGCCAAAAGGTCAACGGGCCGACAACAACAACGGTGGCAGTGGTGCGATCGATCGTTTCCTATTGAACAAACAAGAGTGTGTGAAGGTGTCAGACCCTGAGCTCAGGTTAAAACACATGAACTGGCTCAATAAGGTTCATTTTCTCTTCACATATCAAAGTTTTCCTCGAACGCAGCTGTGAAACTTTGACCTCTGGATGGACTTTTTTTTTTTTTTTTAGTGAGGAAGTGACGTCATCTGATCGGTTATGAGTCACTTTGCCTGTTGGATCAAACCATGAGGGTGAAGGAGTTCAGTTTGTTTGGTTTGTCGTCGCTCCTCCTTTGGACATAGCTGCGATTTAACGTATTTTGTTTTTCTTCATGGTCGATGGTCCGAGAGAAATGAACTCAGGTGGATTTGAGCTTTTTTTTTTTTTAATACACACTAGTGAAGTATTTAGTTATGAGTCGTGTGCATTGTCTTCTTTTGTTTTATCGTCGTCTTCATCTGGACACACGGTGACTTATTGTGTCTGTACACTGAGTTCAAGATGGTTTATCATCTGCAGCCAGGGATCATTTAAAGGTTGAGTCATGTGTTTTTAATGCGATTACAACAGTCATTTTTAAATGGAAACGTTAAGTGTGTGTTTAAAGGGTTAGTTAACAATAAACTACTTTAATCTTCTCCTTGGGCGTAAAAATAAGCAGATATCAACAAAAACAAACAAAAAAAAACACTGAATTAAATAGTTTAGAGTTTTAAAATCCTTGATAGTCACATAAAACTCAACTTTTAAGAGTTTATTTTTTATATTTTTAACATCTATTTGTATTTCATCAAACTACATTTGGTGGTTTGGTGTTAATTCGTTTTTTATTTCATTAGTATCCTGTCAGTTTATTCAACCCCATAATAATAACAAAACTATCATCAAACAATCAGATATTCAGGTTTTGAAATGATGTGAGAATGGATTTTCAAAATAAGAGTATGTTTTTCTCACTATAACATAACATAAATATGTTGTTTTATTTTGAAGCTGTGGATAGAAACAAACCTATAAAACTTTTTTTTTTCCCTCCACAGTGACACTTAGTATTTTTTCAGCCAGAATAGTTTACATATAGATGATAAATAAGAATCTGAATTTTGTTTTGCATTTCTCCTCCTCTCATTTTTTTTTTTTTTTGATTTTTCTCGCACGTCTTCTTCTGTTTCTTCTCCTCCTTCTTCTCCAGCTCCTTAAACAATCCACATAAGACCATCGACCGCAGCAGCAAATGTTTGTCCGATGCAAATCCGAACAAATCCGCCGCTGTCGGTGGACACTCGCTGCGCTGTTTGCGGCGCGTCGTCTTGGCGCAAACACGTTTAATGTCCTGGTCCGCAGATATTTAT
This sequence comes from Trachurus japonicus, assembly GCF_045865225.1. Taxonomy (NCBI): domain Eukaryota; kingdom Metazoa; phylum Chordata; class Actinopteri; order Carangiformes; family Carangidae; genus Trachurus; species Trachurus japonicus. The sequence continues at coordinate 8,969,100 of NC_140921.1, read as the reverse complement.
TCAGCTGCTGCGAGTTCATTTACATAAAGAGAGAGAGAGAGAGGAGGAGGGGAGGAGGGGGCGACGGTGGGCTGCAGCTGATACACGCAGGAGGAGGAAGAGAGGAGGGATACAATATGTTGGCTATCGATCAGAGTGATAATCTGATCAGGTTGATAGGAGGAATTATTGATGGCTTTTTAAAAAGAGAGACAAGAAATATAAACTTAATTCTTGATAAGATCTTTTTTTTCTTTTCTTTTTTACAGTCACCTTTTTAGAGATTCACCTAATATTATATAGGATATATAAAGCGAAGATTTAGAAATGAAAAAGGACCAGAAAACCAACCGGCAAAACTATTGATAATCAATTAATCGATGACACTTTTAAATGCAAATATTCATATAGCCAGAAAACAGCAGATTTCAGCGTCACACTTTCATTATAAACTGATCATCTGTGAAGCGGGACACGTCGGAAACTGATAGGATTGATCAATTCATCGAGAAAATAATCAGTCGATAAACTTGATTAGATTAGAAGTTTAAAATACCCGGGCAGATAGAAGAAGAAAAAAAAAATAACATTTAGGTTTTTGTTTGTTTGTTTTCTCTAATTTTAGAAATAATCGTGCAGGCCCATTCGTCTGGATCTGAACTGCAGCAGTAGAGAAGCAGAGTAAGCGCCTCTCTCTCTCTCTCCCTTCCTCCCTGCTCCTTCGAGGTGGTGGTGGTGGGTGGGGGGTAATTTATTTGCACAAGGACGGTGGTGTTTTCTCTTATTGGGGCAATTAATTTGCATGAAATCTGTTTTTTTGCGGCTCGCGCCTCCTCTTGCTCTCAGTGCGGCCTTCACGGCACGCTCGTCTAAAACAACCTTGCCAGAGAACTGACGCAACCCCCCTCCTCTCCTCTCTTCCTCCTCTCCTCCATCACCCCCCTCCCCTCTCTTTATAATACGTTTATGCCTGCGAGCATGAACACATTACACACACACACACACACACACACACACACACACACACACACACACTTACATCTGACCCCCTAACCTGGCCCCACCTACGTAATTACCGCATCAGAGGCGGTGGTGAAATTCTTGCAGGTTATTTTGGAGAAAACCAACTCAGGGCGCAGGAGTAATTATCACGCCATTACAGCGCTGCATTCAATTACGCCTCGATCAAATGTCTCCCGGCTCAATATTTAGGGCTTTTTAACGCCGCAGTTTAAAAAGACACTTGGTCTCCCTAAAGCAAGGAGGAGAGATGTTAGTGTTTCAATTTAAGACAGAGAGGATTAAAAACCGGTTGCTCTCTAAAATGGAAATGCGGGGCCTACACGCCTTCACGGCTTGTATTAATTATGGACTCATTTGCATTTACCCCCCTTATAATTAAAAGGGGGAGAGAGAGAAAACAAACAAACAAAAAAAAATCAACTAGCTTTTATATAAATAAAAGTGTGACTATAGTTCAAAAGAGAGAAGACAGGAACCTGGAGTTTGTAACATGCATCTGTATAAAAACTAAAAGGAGACTTGACTCCATGTTGGGAGTTCAAGCTGAGACAGAATCCACTGTGGAAAAAATAAAATATGACTTAATGGATCTTTATTGGATGAACATGTATGTAAGGGTGGTCGCCTTAAAGATACATTCAACATCTCACTGTCATGTTGGAGCTATAAATCCACATTTCCTCTCCAAAAAAAAATAAAAAATAAAAATAAAAATGCTTTGACTCCAGTATCAAGCCAAGTGCTGCGGTTCAAACATGTCCAATAATCACGACAATGCCCAAGAGAGGAGGTCTGGTTTGAAAATGTAAGAGGCTAGAATAATAATAATAATAATAATTATAATAATAATAATAATAATAATATCCGGAAAACAAAATGTAGCCTGGACCAAAAGCCCAGAATAGTTCTGCATCTATATTTTAGATTTAGTTTCCCCCCCAAGACATTTCAAATCGCCAAAACATATCTTTTTTCTGAAGTAAAACAATGTATATAAAAGCTGAACTTTATGGCCAATTTGTTCTCTTTGGAATATTTGGAAAGATTTACATACAGTTTTTTTTTTTTTTTTTTACTTGTTTTTTTTTTCTCCCAAAGTGGTAATAAACAATTTTTTTTTCAAATTCGGAAAAAACACCAACTAAACATGGTCACTGTAACTGACCCAAATACATATTTACATATTTCAGCTCCTCAACGCAGCTGACTAAAAATCTCTGTCATCCTAAAATAACAAATTTCAGAAATAAAAACTATACAGGATTTGATTGGGTTGGAGGTAAAGAGGGGCAACTGCAGGCAGTTCCTGTCGGTGCACCAGAGGGCAAAATATTCCTCCCATCCAGAGAGCTGGTGGTCAAAGGAGTTTGGTTGAAATGACTTTTTTTTTTTGTTTTGTTTCTTTCGTTCTTTCCGTTGTTTTCACAAACAGTTTGGTTTTGTTAATCTGATCCAAGAAGAGGAGGGGAAAACCCCCCCAACTCTTCAGCGTCAGGGAAAACTGCTCCTGATGTTTTCTCTTCACAGGACTTTAAAGGACTGCTTCTCCTCCTCTTCTTCTTCTTTTTTTTGTTGTTTTTTTGTTGGATTTTTTTCATTTTTTTAAAAAAAAAGACGTGGAGAGGAACGAGAGAGGGAGGGAACAAAAAACAAAGTCCGATCGCGGAGCATTCCTGCTGCTATCTTGTTATCTTATGGTTCATAAACTCTTTTTGTCTTTTAAAAAAACAAGCAAATACGCTAATCTGGGGGGGAATAAAAAAAAATAGAGGGGGAGCAAGACGAGCAGGACGGGTGAGGGCGAGGAGGAGGAGGGAGAGAAAAAGAAAAAAAGGGGGGGAAAAGCCTGATCACAAGACTTGGAACCTCCAGGAGGCCTGGTCTTTGTAGTCCAAGCAGTCTGTGGTGTTGAAGTTGAGCTTCCACGAGGACGCCGCGCTCTGCTCTTTGTAATCCAGGCAGTCGGAGGAGTTGAACGCCAGGCCGCCGCCGCCGTACGCCTGGTGGTGGTGGTGGTGGTGGTGGTGGCCCGACGACTGGCTGATGTGGTGGTGCGCCGCGTGGCCCGGCATGGAGGACGCCGTCATGGGGCTGAGCTGGTGGTGGGCCGGGTGGTGGGAGTGCATGGGCGCCAGGTACGACCCGCAGTCCACGCCGCTGAAGTACGAGCTGGACGGCGCCGGGTAGCCCTGGCCGTAGCCCGGCGTCTGGTTGTAGGACATGGGGTAGGAGGCGGCGGCGGCGGCGGCGGCCGAGCCCGACATCGAGCGCTGCATACAGGACGCGTTGGACGGCGGTCCCGGCTCGGGGAGAGGGGCCACGGCGGGAGCGGGGGCGTTACCGGGGGAGATCGCCGGGCTCCAGATGGAGGAAACGGTGCTGATGGAGGTAGAGGTGCTGCTGAGAGCCGCCGCCGCCGCTGCTGCAGCCGCCGCAGCCGCCGCCGCCGCCCCCTGGCCCGTGTGGTTGGTGGAGGAGGACGAGCCGGACGAAGAGGACGAGCCGGTGCTGGAGACGGCCGGGGGCGTGAACTGGCCGCTGCTCTCCGAGCCCGTGCTCTCCCGGGCCGGGGACGACTTCTTCTTGGGCGGCCGGGCCTTGGCGTTGCTGCCGCTCTGCTGCTGCTGGCGACACTTGGCCCGCCGGTTCTTGAACCACACCTGGAGAGAAAAACAAAACAAAATAAAATAACACAAGAACAACAGGAGTTAGAAACCGAAAGACATAAAACAACCTCAACATTTCACCCCCCAAAAAAAGAAAAGAAAAAAAAAAAGCGGCTCCCATGCAGGTCGTGCTCTGAGTACATTATGGAGGAAAATTGGGGGTTATTAGCCATCGAGGTTCATTTCCACCCCGGCCCCTTGGCTCGGACCAGCCAGGGGTCTAATTTCATACCTGGTAGACGGCTCTAAGATAACAGGCTATTGGGTTTCACCACACAGTAGGGTAACTCTAGAGCACCGAGAGGGTAGGATCATGTAGAGCATTTTGTTTCACACACACATTCTGAGAATAACTCAAATTGTGTGTGTGAGAGCGAGGGAGCGAGAGAAAAGAGGGAGCGAGAGCGAGGGAAGCCGGCCTTGGTTTCTCCCCCTAATGCCTTTTCAAGAGTAGTATTTGTTCAGCATTGTCGAACAGCAGCAGTGAAGTTGTTTGTGCAGCGTTTTAGTCCGGTCCTCTTGGTTTAAAAGATCCCATATTTCAGATCAAATTACACGGCACGACTGCGGTTCTGCTGCATCAAGTAATAATAAATGAAATAGTCACGTGATTCAGGTTAAAAAAAAAAAGAAGCTTTTTGTTCACACTTCCTGAAATGTTTAGTTGTGTTTACATCACGGTGCAAACTGAACTGTTGTTTGATCTGAATCAGTGCCCTCTGAGTGAGCAGGCTGCTGTTAGTTATATAAACTCAACTGATGTGTGTGTGTGTGTGAGTGAGGTGAGCTATAAACCAAATATATTAATCAACAATGAACCCTTGAACACAACCCAAAAGTCAAAAGTTCACCATTATTATTATTATTATTATTATTAATCAAATGTCCACCCACCCACATCTTCATGATCCTCTTTTTCCTGAGCTACCATCCAAAAATAAACTGCACCAAACCTCCATCATTTTCCTCCAAAGCTCATTTCTATGACCCACGTTTTTTGGTTTTTAACACGAGTTTTTGTTTGTTTTTAATAGTATAATAGAGAGGAAATAGCCCTACTAGCCCGAGTATTAGCAGCATTAGCAGCATTAGCCAGCTTGAGTTAACCATCAACTTGTAAACACAGATGACGTCACCAACTGTCAATTTTGATTAGCGTTAGCCCAAGTTAGCTAAACCTCATTTCAACGTCGTGTAAATCTAAAGGAAAAATTACATAATTAACAAAGAAAAAGCTGTTTTTATTTTAAAATGTACTAGTTTCTATACTACAAAAACATTTTACCTAATCAAAATCGTCACATATTTAACATATAGGAGGCTATAACCTATATATATTTTTTTTACCTAGCTAAAATTAACGTAAGTTAACGGTTGATTGACGCCAACAAGTGGCTTCATTTAAAAAAAAAAGAAAAAAGGTCAATTTCGACGATTTAAATGAAAAAACAAATTAAACAAAATACGTTTTATAATTATTGGACTTGGAGTCTGTAAAATAAAGCTATCCTTATCACATTTCAGCTTCGAAAATAAACATACGACAGCTAATACGCCTAGTTAGTTAGTTAGGCCATTAGTTTTAACGAGTTATTAGCTTGTAGCCTAATAACCAAAAAATACCCCCAGAATTAACCGGAGAAACGGGAAGTGCAAGGTTAAAATCCCTCGTTGTTTTTTTATTTTCTTATTATAATAATTGTTTTTTTTTTTTACCTGGACTCTGGACTCGGGCAGGTTGATTTTCAGCGCCACCTCCTCCCGCATGAAGATGTCCGGGTAGCGGGTCTTGGCGAACAGAGACTCCAGCACGTCGAGCTGCGAGCGGGTGAACGTCGTCCGCTCCCGGCGCTGCTTCCTGGGCGTCGCTGCGGGAAAAGAAAAGCGACACAGAAAAAATAAGAGACTATAAATAAAGTGATAAAGTGAGCGGAAGTCCAGACCAGGCCCAGAGTTTTAAACAGGTGGGAAATAATAGCTAATAATTAACCGAAGTCACAGACAGTCTGATTTAATTTACCTAAAACATCAACTCCACGTGTTATTATTGGAAGTTGCATAAAAACATTTTGTAAACTATATTTTGTAAACTATCTATAAGAGCCAAGAAACTCTCCAAAAAAAGTTTACAAGCCTGAACACTTCCTGTTAGTATAATAGGCCCATGTTACTACCGTTTTTCAACTAGAAGTCGATTTAATGTTCTTTTACAGAAAACTAAAATTATTGTGTTTTAAAAAAAAAGAAAATCACACACACTTTATTCTCACACACACTGTTCATTAGGCCTATGCTTAATATTTTTAAATCCTGTATGGCTCATATCTACTTTTTAAATATTATAAAGGGTTAAATCTGTTCATTTTACACAATAAAAGTAAAGTGTCTTCTTAACTTTTGCATCGTTTTTAGGCTCAGGACTCACTCTTCATTAATGTAGCCCATTATAAGGCTATTGTTAGGCCTATTATTAATATTATTATTAGCCTATAGACCTTGTCGTTTTTTCTTTGTTTTTATCATGATGGAGCTGGTTTACTGGTGCAGATGGATGCAGGTGTGTCTGTCCTGGTGCATTAATCTTTTAAAAAGTGTGTGTCTATGTGTGTGTGTGTATGTACGCGCGCTCGAGAGAGAGGCAGACTCGTACCTGGGTAGCCCACTGAGGGGTGCAGCAGGTCCATGGCAGCGCCGCTGAGCCCCAGGCCGTTGACGCCGTAGGGGGGCTGTTTGAGGTAGGACATCATGCTACAGGCGGTCACTGCTCCACCCAGCTCAGGCCAGTGGTTCGGTTTCCCCCGATGCTGCAGCTTGACGGGACAGGGGGCCGATCCAAGTCACTGCAGGTAGGACAGCGCAGCGCGGGAAGAAGGGAGAAGAGAGAAGGAAAACGTGAGAAACAATGTCAGAGAAAACTTTAAAAAAAGAAAGAAAAAAAAGAAAACCAAACACGTGAATGAAACCAAAAGCACGAGCCATGTGATTTACACTAGTTCTGTCTATAAAACTTCATCTTTTCTCATCCTGTTCACCGGTGGAGATCTGGATGAGACCCGTCTCCACTCTGGTTTTACGCACGAATTACGCACAAACGCACAAAATCCATAAAGCGGCGGTCTCATGACAGAGCGTGTTGTGGGCTAATTATTATTTAGTGGCGGGAGGAAATAAAACCATTAATTAGTAAAAAAGGGATGAAGTGATTATTTTAAAAACCAGAGACTCGGATTAAATCCCTTCAGGAATATTGGATTTTTTGGAGAGAGGGGATAACGGGGGTCAAACGGCGGCTGACTGAAACCCCAGCGGAGGAAACACAACCCGTGAAGTGACGCTGCAAAGCGGCTCATGAAGAATTCAAATCACCTTAAAGACTAAAACATGAAACAGAAACAAATCACAGCTGCTCCGGAAACACCGCGCTGTCCATGTCTGTGTCTGTCACCGACTATTTACTGGATATTTACTCATCTATTTACTATCGATAACACACCAAACACACCACCATCAAGTCGCTCGGTGTGTGGATCAGTCTGAACTTTTTCTCCACCAGAAAAAACTTCTTTCTTCAACAGACTAATTAATTATTACACCCAAATTATCTAACAACCTCTATGACGTAATGCGGCATTTTGAAGACGTGACTGTCCAGATCAATAATCAATGTAAAAACTGAACAACAGGAACCTGCTCATTAGTTTGTTTTCTCCAGTATTTGAACATTTTAAAAGACAAATAACTAAATCCTGTTCAAAGGTTTAAATAAAAAACCTGAATTTATTTTGTCCTTCAATTAAAACGCGTGTTTTTTATTCTTTTGTTTCTTATTTTCTTGTAATTTTAGTTTTTATTTTCCCTGCAAATGAAACTCACAACCTCCTGAATTAAATATGTGAAGCCTGTGTGTGTGTGTGTGTGCGCGAGTGTGTATGTGTATGTGTGTGTTTGAAGGCCTGCATTTGCACTGACACACACAGACACACACACACGCTCGTAAAACAGATGGATTATGGCTGTGGTTTGATAATCTATAAAAATCACAGCTGTGGTTTCTGAACTCTTTCTGTTCTGACTCAGTCTGTTTGTCTCGGGTCGTCACACCGTCTGTGGATTTTCCTCCTGTGGATCCTGAGCTCCGCTGCAAACAGCTCACACGCAGCAGAATAAGAACATAAATACTGAATAAACCTGCAGTTTAGAGGGTTTTTCTTCTTCCCCAGGTTAGATATAAAGAATAAAAACCTGGAGTCAATTTGACTTGTTCCTAAAGGGAATTCAGTTTGTTACATTTATCTTTGCACCAGTTTTCTCTTTATTCTTTCCATTTCTCGACCTCTTTGATTTGTCTCCACATTATAAGACTAAATGGTGAGATTATATTTTCTATAAATCCCACATGTTATTTTAATCTGCTCTATAAAATACAATAAAATAAAAACATGAACCCTGTTTTATTAAATCCTGCAGCTCTGTTTGTTTTTACCTCTAATTACAGATTCAGCTTCTTAGAATAAAAACAATTTGCTCTTAATCAACTAATCAAACAAGTCTCATCCAACATTTAACTCCATTAAAATAAAAGCCCTGATCTTCCTGCTTCCAGCTTCACATCTAGTTTTTCCCCCCTCTTTCCTAAACTGATAGTTTGGGTTTTTTTTCTTTCTTCTCGTCTTCTCGCTGCACTTTTAGCGCCTGTGAATTAAATTAGTGGAGATTATTTTAACAATGAGCTCGTTGACTGACCAAACCAAAAAAGAAAAAACCCACCAAACGTGTATTCCAGCAGCGGTTTCCTCGGCCCCTGCAGCCGCAGCCAGGCCGCGGAGAAAAGGGCCGAGATCTCGGTGCAAATGAACTCAATTAGAATTTAGATTAGACCTCCGGGGAGCGCGAGCGTTTCAGGAGGAGCTCGAGCTTCTTATCAGCAAAATAAATTAACAAAAACCAAAAAAAACACGCCTCTCCAATTATCTGCTAAGTGCTTCAAACGCTCTAATGGACAATTACTCTAAAAAAAAAAAAAGAGGAAAGAAAGGAGAGAGAAACTCACAGGAATGAAGTGGAATAGAAATATGAACATTATTATTATTATTATTATTATTATTATCTACTCTTGGAGGAAGTTCACTCAGTTTTATCCAGCTGCAGCTCCCGTCCTGCACCGCGCGGATTCAATTGATAAAATAAAATTTTAAAAAATCCCTTACGCGTGCAGTGGTGCAAATTGAAATCGTGAAGAAATGTCACAGTTTAACCAGAGAAGAGTTTTGTTGCTGCTGTTTTTTCTTCCGTAAAACTAAAACAGAGCGAGAGCCACAGAGCTGCTCCACCACCGCAGCTGCAGCGTCTGGAGAGTTTGAGTTGCAGGAAATGAAAACTAAATAGAAAAAAGTTAAGAGACAGAGAAAAGAGAAAAGAGGAGCAGAAGCTTTTTTTTTACCTTGTTTTTCCTCCTACTTCTTCCCTTCCCTTCCCTTCTTTCTCCCGGAGCTGTGGCGGCCAGGCGCGGAGCGGCAGCAGTAAATTATCCAGCGGTAGGAGGAGGAGGAGGAGGAGGAGGAAGTCTGCGGGGCATAGAAGTGGTGGAGCGGCGGCGGCGGCGGCTGCTGACTCGCTCAGAAACAAACAACAGTGCGCGAACCGAGCAGCAGCAGCAGCATGACGAGGAGCGGAGAGAAGCTCACACACTCACTCACTCACTCACTACTGTAGCTACTAACTACTACACAACAACACACACCAACCAACCAACCAACCAACCAACCAGCGCGTCTTCACCTCACCACCACCTTCTTCGCTGCGGTTCCGGTGTGTTTTTACAGCCAAATAAATCAAACTCATTTGCTTTCATTCAGGGGGCTTGTCGTTGTCTGTCTGTCAGAGTGTTAAGGTGATTTCTAATGGAGACGGATGGAGGAGATTGATCACCTTCTCTCCGCCCTGCGCCTCTATGAGCGGAGGACACCTGCGGATCCGCCTCCCGCAGCCAATGGGCGCGTCCGCTGCGGCTGACGGACGGCGCGGGCGGCCAATAGGCGCTCAGAGAGGCGGCTGGAGGGAGCCCACTCCCACTCAACCCCACCACCACCACCACCACCAGCAGCTCCTCCACCCCTCCTCTTCTCCTCCTCCTCCTCCTCTTCTCGGTCCCGGTCCCGAGACCTGCTGCAGACGAACCACTGAGACTGAGACTGAGACTGAGGTCCTAGAAAAGACGGAAAGAAACGTGTCCCGGGCCTGCAGGGTTACGCTGCTGCTGCTGCTGCTGCGGGAAAAAAGAAAGAAAGAAATTAAATGTAGAGAAAGAGGCAGAGTTTGGTGTTTAGTGATTTGCATGCAGCTCACAGAGGAGGGGGCCCGTGCATCAGTGCAGCGGCCACACAAACTAAAGCTGCAAAAACTCATCTGATGCTAAAATCTCATGCATTTGACCAAAGTCTCTTTTATTTGCTCTAAAAATAATAATAAAAATCAAGAATCTGAACGCTTCAAGATGCAAAAATGTGAAAAATAGTTCCTCTGAGGTTTGAAATCAGATGTTAGTTTGACAGAAAACACGTTGTGTGTGGTTATTATTATTGGATGTTTGTGTTAACTGTTGCTTCCCTGTGATCGTTTCCTTTCAAAATAAAACGAAGGTGAGAATTAAATAAAAAAAGAAGTTAATTTTATCCATTTTGATTTTTATTGTGATACTCCCCCCTCCCTCCCTCCCTCCTTCCCTCTCTCTCTCTCTCTCCCTCCACACACATGCACCAGTCTCATGAATATTAATGAGGTCTAATCCCCATTTAGAATTACATTTGAGGATGGTTGACGTAAAGTTTAATAGGGATAGACCTCCAACTCACTGCGGAGGGAAAAGAGGAAGAAGGAGAAGAAAAACCAGCGGCCACTGAATCAAATCCTACAACTTTCTGTTCATGTGTTTTTATTGATGTGTGTGTGTGTTATTTTTTTAACCAAGTAGTTCATTTATTTTTCTTTTTTCTTTATTTTATTGTATTTTATTTTAGTCTATTTATCGTCTCTTTGTGGCGACCGCAAAAACATCAACTTCTATAAATGAGGCCTGAGCTGAAAGCGAGCTAATGTTCAGAGAGAGAGAGAGAGAGAGAGAGAGAGAGTGTGTGTGTGTGTGTGTGTGTGTGTGTGTGTGTGTGTGTGTGTGTGAGGAGGAGGGGTATCAAAGTGGAGGCAGATGGGGCTTAAAAGTCATGGAGGAGACACTTTGACAGAGAAACTTAGACATCAGTGGAGATGCAGGAGGTTTGTGAGTGGAGTGGAGGCCTGTTGTAGTGATGCTGCTTATTACAGAGAGGAGAGAGGCACCTGAACGCACCACAGAAACAAAAAAAAGCACGTAAACGCACCAGGAATGTATAGAAATCCAATTTTTATTTTTATTTTACACACAAAGAGGTAAAAACTCTGCAAGAAGAGGATGGAGAGAGGTGTATTTTTGTTCTTGTTGTTGTTGAGATGAGAGTCTGGACTCTGTGTGTCCTGCATGGCCGCTGACTGCAGGTCAAACACTTTAACGCACCTTTTTTTTTTATTTCCACCACATCTGAAGTCTGAGCAGTCAGAGGCCGAAATAGAAATACCATCACCCCTCCTCTCCTCTCCTCTCTTCTCTTCTCCTCTACACATACACACAGAGAGAGGCTCCGTTAAATTATGCAAAAAGGCCATTCAACAAATATGGTCCTCACAACACAAAAGAGTCGGTTATTCTGACATTTCCCCTACAACATGTCCTCCTGTTTTCCCCTCCTCTCTTTCTCTCTCTCCCTCTCTCTTCTCTCGATGTGAGAGAGGAGACCCCGAGATAAACCCCCCTGAACAAGTATCAACTTATCAAGTTGCACCAACCTTTTGTAATAAGAGTATTTTGTCTAATCCCAAATTGCAGTTGAATTTTCTTAATGCTGAGCTGGTAAAGCCTGTGGGATTAGGCGGCGAGGAGAGGAGAGGAGAGGAGCGGAGAGAAGAGAAGAGAAGAGAGGAGAAGAGGAGGGGGAAAAGTTTTGTCCCTTCTTCTTCCTCTTCTTCAGCAGCCGGCAGGATTGGATTGGAAGCGGGGATCTGCGGGGATGTTGTCGGTGCTTATTAAAACGATGATGCATAAAAACACAGAAGCCCCGGCGCTGCTTTGCACTCCCTCAGGTGCACCTTTTTGTGTGTGTGTGTGGAGGGAGAGAAGAGGAGAAGAGAAGAGAAGAGAGGAGAGAAGGAAGTGAAGCAGAGGCCGAGCGACCTGTGAGGTGAGGCCAGGAGGAGACATCAAAGCTCAGGAGAGATAATCCATTCAGCTGCAGCCGCCGCCGTTTACGCAGCAGCAGCAGCAGCAGCGGCGTCGCTCTTATTCACCGAGAAACAGCAAAGTGACTCCAAATGTTTTTACCGAGAAGCAGCGGCGGAGAGAGAGAAGAGAGAGAAGAGGAGGTAAGACCGGCTCTTTATTCTCCATACACACACTCACACTCTCTCTCACACACACACACACACATGGGAATATCAAGAGTGTGTTTTCATCAGAGGCCTCAAAGTGTGTTTAGGATGATTTAAGGTGGAAGAGGAAGTTCAGTCAATTAAAAAGAAACTTAAAAAAGAAAGAAAAGAAAAAAAAAAACTTTGGTTAAATTTAGGAATTTACCTTTTATTTATCAGGATAAAAAAATAAAAAAACAGTTTTTCCAAACATTATAAAAATTATTTTAAATATTTATATGATGACTTTAAATCCATCTACAGGTGACAGGTGCTGTGGACAATTTCTACTGTTTTTTCACACACACACTCTCACATAGACACTAACACACACACTCTCTCACTAACACACTGACACACACACTCTCTCTCGTGCTTCACCGGTTTTGCCTCCGCTGTTCCTCGTGCAGGTTTTTTGATAAACGCGCTGTTAATGCAAAGTTTAAAAAAAAAAAACCAACAACAAACAACAACAAAACAAAAACAGCGCTTCGAGGAGAGGAAGAGGAGGAGAGGTAGAGGTAGAAGAGGAGGAAGAGGAGGAGGAGGAGGGGGTTGTGTTGGGTGGGGGGGGGGGGGGGCTGGACGTAAAGTGCGTGATGTGCACGTGCAGAGAAGAAGAGAATCAGCAAATTAATTTTAATGCATCAGAAAGGGCCGGGGAGGACGTCCGCTGTCACAACCGATTTCCCTGCTTTAATCGGGGACTGGGGGCTGGGGGGGTTGAGGGGGGGGGCTGCCTGCAGCGACGGAGCCGAGGTTCAAGCGCAGACACCGGGGTTTGTTACAGGGAGACGCGCGTCAGGAAACTGCATGGAGGATTTTTTTTGGAGGAAAAAAACAAAACAAAACAAAACAAAGGGAGATAATTTAAAACGGTGAAATTATTTTTTTTCTTTATCTAAAAATGATTAAATCGATAGTTTTTTCTGACCTTCAGCTGTGATTTCCCTCCTCTTTTTCCCTTTCTCTCTCTCTCTCTCTCCATCCATCCATCCCTCCCTCCATCCTGGCTGCGGGTGACCGAGCCTCTGCAGCTCTGCAGCCCGGCGACAGCGCGCACAGAGCGGCCAGAGAGAGAGACAGAGAGAGGGAGGGAGAGATGGAGGAAGGAAAGAAAAAAGAAAAAAACATCTGCTCGGTACAAAGTGATTTCTCTAATCTTCCTCAGAGGAACCTGCTCAAACAAAAAAAAAACAAAAAAACAAAAAACCTCAACGCCAATTTTAATTTATAAACACGCAGAGTCGCAGGGGAACTGAACAGAGCGGCCGAGTAATAAGCTTTTTACTAAACGCAGCTCTCGCCGCTGAACGCAGTGATACGGGGCCAAGGCAGCCGGAGAGAGAGAGAGAGAGAGAGAGAAAGAGAAAGAGGCGCCGGCGTGGATTTCAATAAGTTTTTTTTTTTTTGTTATGTGAAGAGAGAAAAGAAAAGGAAAAGAAAAGAAAGAAAAAGTGTGGATCGGCGGCAAGATGGATGGATGGATGGAAGAAAAGAATGATAGTGTGGAGATGATAAGTTTTAGAAGAGTGTGTGTGTGTGTGTGTGTATCTGTGCGTGCAGTTGTAGAAAATAAAAAAATAACAGACTTCAAATAGGCTAACAGATTCAATCAAAACTCGACGTTAATAATAATTATTATTATTATATAAAGCGGTTTGTCCACTGATAAACATCTGCAGCTTTAAAATAAAACAAGAAAAGAAATAAAAAAGCGTTTGAACCTACATTAGAGGCTTAAAAAAAAGAAGAAAGAGGCCACACGCTCTCCCTGTGGAGTATGAAATCATAAGGACTTTATTATTATTGAAGACTTGGGTTATGACACTGGAATAAATAAACAGGTAAATGTTCACACGTAGAGAGACAAACTGCACCAGGTGTGGAGCTCTAAAGAGATGCACGTGGAAGCATATTTCTCTTCTTCAAGAATACAATAAATACAAATCCCCCCCTCCCTCCCCCCTTTCCTCCCCACCCTCACCCAATCCCCCCTCCAAAAAAAAAAAAAAGTTGTTGAGCAAAAATGCAGTGAACTGTGATGGTAGATTCAGTTAACAAGCAGCTTATTATAGGACAAAAACGGCAATAAATAATATATATAGGTGTTTTTTTTATGTTTTTGTTTTGATCCTGACAAATAAAGATTTTGTTGCTATTGGTCAGAGCAGTGATGGAAATATACAACATGAGTTTTTTTTGTTTTGTTTTGTTTAGTTTAGTTTTTTTTGTGTTTTTCTTAAATGTTAAATCTTTTGGTAAAACTGCTTTCAAGCCAAGACAATAAAAAAAAAGCAATAGGAAAGTTTAGATTTATGAAGGTCGAGGTGTGTGTGTTTCCTCACCGGTTAAGATATATATATTTATATATAATTTTTTTTTTTTTTACAAGTACAAACTTTTAAGAGACATAATTAAAAGATAAAACAGTCAAGTAATGAAGTAGCTTGGAACAAAAAAAACAACAAAAAGACAAAAAACAATGGTATAACCAGTTTTTTTTTTCCTTTTTAAAAGTCCAACATAATCGTCAGCCCCCTCATCATCATCATCATCATCATCAATCCTCCTCTCAACACGAGGAAGAAGAAAAAGAAAAAAAAAGATAAAGATAAATCCCCCTTTAAACCCTGTTGTACCTCAAACCCACTCCTCTTTTTATTTTACAGACAAGTACCGATCGATCGTTTTAAAAAGCAAAAGGAGGAGTAAAAATAAAATATATCAATCAATCAATCAATCAATCCATCAGTCAATCAATCAATCGATCAATCGATATGTGGGACAGTTCAGTTGGAAGTCGAAAGTAGAAAGTTGGTGCCAAGGCCGAGTCTCTGAGGGTCACGTGACCCCAAACAGCAACAACAACAACCAGATAAAGGTTCAAATAACTCATAGAAATGTCTAGAAGCCACTATCAAATAATAATAATAATAATCATAATATTATCAATAATAATAATATCAATAATAATATCAATAATGGTTAATGATACATTTCTTTTATCGGCTACATCTGTTGGTTGTGTTTCTGTGACAATCATTGAAGGACACACTTCTCCTCCTTCTTGGCCATCTTGCCTTTGTTCTGCTCCAGCGTTCGCTCCAGGTGCTCGTCCTCCTCCTCGGCCCTGCGGAGGGCAGAGGTCAAAAGGTCAGCCGTGTGTGTAGGTGTGTGTGTGTCTGTGTGTGTGTGTGTGTAGGCGTGTGTGTGTGTATGTAGGTGTGTGTGTGTGTGACGGGGGAAGAAGAGGGGGGGGGGCAGGTGTGCGCACGCAGGTTAACACACACACACCGTCTTCGCCACCGTCATCCTGCTGCCACCTGTGGCGTGTGGCTGCAGGCGCCCTGATGGTGGACAGCGGCGATGGTGGCCGATGCAGGCGTGTGCAGGATGCAACATGTCCTGCGGTGTGTCTTTTTTTTTTTTTTTTAGTATTTATTTGGGCTTTTAAAGCAGAAGTAAGCTGAATATTTGTGTTAATATAAGTCTTAAATAGTTCTATCTTCAGCATATCGACAGCAATCACTTACATAGAGTGTTTGGTCTGAAACACGGGTCTATCAGTCACTCTGCTCTGCTGTAAGCCGAGGAGAAAACTTTCCTTGTATCCTACAACCTTCATCCAATGAGGAGAGAGAACGGCATAAAGGGGCGGTCCTCTCTGTGTGTGCAGCCAAGGGATGCGCGTGAATGTGGTGACGTAGGGACGAGAGCGGGGACTCCTAACTCCATCGGCTGACAAGAAGTTAGCCAAAACGGCCGGATCGCTTTTACTTTTTTGGGCTTTTAATGCCTTTAATTGACATCTCAGTCGAGAGAGAGAGAGAGGAAATGTGGAGGCAGAGAGGGGGCATTGAAATGCAGGAAGCCCAATGCGGGATTCGAACAGGGGCCGCCTGCAGTGAGGACGGTAGCCTCAACATGGAGGGACAGCTCTACCAAGTGAGCTAAAACGTCTTTTTTTAAAAGTATATTTTTTGGTCTTTATTGGATGGTATAGTTGAGAGAGACAGGAAAATGCGGAGGCAGAGAGAGAAAGGGGGGAATGACATGCAGTAAAAGGCCGCCCAATGCGGGATTCGAACTGGTGCCGACTGCAGCGAGGACTATAGCATATGGGACTCGGCATATGGGGTGCCTGCTCAACCCACTGCGCCACACGTCCACAGTTTCTGAGCTGAAAACTAACCGGACGTCCCGTCACTGAGACGAAAACAAACTCTCAGTCTGTTTGTGTTGTTGTGTATGTGTGTATATGTGTGTTGTTGTTGTTGTCATGTGTTGTTGTTGTCGTGTGTGTGTGTGTGTTGTTGCCGTGGGTAACTCACTGTTTCTCCTGGGCGTCCAGGTCTCGGACCAGCGCGTCCCGCTTGTTGACCAGGATGACCAGCTCGTCCAGCAGCAGCTGCTCTCGTCTCTTCTGGGCCTCGGTCTTCTGCCAGTCTGCAACCACACACACACACACACTCGGTCAGAGACGGACACACACACTCAACAGGACGACGACGACAACGATGACAACATCATCGTCATCATCATCATCATGGCGTCTTCTCTTCTCTACAAACTCCTTCCCTCGCTCCGTCCCAGTGGATGAGACGCCACTTTCAGGACTCTGGCGAACACACGACGCCTCAGTGAACTTTAACGTTACGATTCTGCTGGAATAGAAACTCTCACACACACACACACACACACACACACACACACACACACACACACACACTGGACACGTTTATCAGGAGCCATCAGATCCTGGAGGACGCCGCCGCCGCCGCCGCTGCATCACGACGGACGTGTTTGGTAAAAGTTCATCTTGTCATTAATCTGTTGGAGCTGGAGACCAGAGCTGTGTGTGTGTCTGTGTGTGTGTGTGTGTGTGTGTGTGTGTCTGTGTGTGTGATGTGTAAACACACTCCGTCAGGTTGTGTGTGTCTGTGTGTGTGTGTGTCTGTGTGTGTGTGCGGTGATGATGTGTTGACCCGGGCAAACACACTCGAGTGATATTGTCATGTTAATGTGAAGCCGCGACGAGTCGACGCTCAGATACACGAGAGGAGAGAGAGAGTCCGACCGACTCCCACAGGAAAACGCTGCTGTTTGAAAAAGTGCTGAGTCATGGTTTTAAAAACACACTGACTTGTGTTTGTTTAGAGACGATTTATCATGACTCGGATCAAATCACATCACTTGAGTTCACCGTTTCCTGTCGATGTGACTCACTACAAACCACAGACTGTCATCCAGCGTCGTTAGAAGTGACGGATGATTGAAGAAAACTTCGCGTCACCAGGCTCTTCTTGGCCAAATTCACCAAAATAAAAGTGTTGACCAACATAAAACTTATAAAATAGACATTAACTTGTAATACAATAGAAGCAAAATGTTAACTTTTAATGGCTCTGGGACTTTCTTGTAAATTATATTCCTTAAATTAAAGAGTTTCACCTCATTTTATTAGCTTGGTGCTTTTATTTTGAAGGAAAGGCCTGTCTCTCCTGGCCCCAGACTAACAAACCACAGACTCTCATCCAGCGTCATGAGAAGTGACGGATTGATTCATGTCATAAACATAAGTGAAGTTTCTGTTTCCACATTTTTAAAAAAAAGTTTCATCGTCCAAACAAACAGAAACAGAAACACGTCGAACGCTGAGTCAGCGCCGGTTTGTTCCTCAGCTGAATAAATAAACAAGCAAACAAACTAACTAACAGGTGAGCCCCCGACTCCGCCCTCAATTCTCCAGGGTCTTTGCAGGAAGGGGCCCCACAGGGCCCCGCAGGGTCCAGGTGGGACCCCGATCCAAATCCCCTCAGCCAGCCTCCCACCGCCCACCGGAGAGAGCTCGCTCCCCCGAGGCTCAAATATCCGCCTGGCGCCCTCGGCTCCACATTCACCCAGCACCAGCAGCTCTTCCTCCCCCCTTCCTCCTCCTCCTCCTCCTCTTTCCTCCCTCCCTCACCCGCATATTAACACTGAACTGGTGTTTAACAAAAAAATTATCAACTATTTGCTTTTAAACTTCCTTTTTTTTTGTAAAATTTTAACAAAAATCTAACTTATAATTGGGAATAAAAACAATAAAGCGTCATCAGAGCCACATGTTCGACTCTTCCTCCTCCTCCCTCACCCACCTATTAACACTGAACTGGTGTTTAACAATAAAATCATCAACTATTTTGTAAAATCTTAACAAAAATCTAACTTATAATTGAGAATAAAAACGATAAAGCATTATCATGTTCACACACGACAACTCCTCAGCTCCCTGTGAGAACGTGTCTCCTCCAAACTCTCCATCCTCTCACACACAGAGGAAATAAAAACCTCGCTCCGTCCCAGAGAAGGAATCAAACGCCACCGAGTCGAGGCCGAGGCCGAGCCGTGTGCGACGTCTATCGCCCCTCTATCAATATTTAACCGTCTATTGATTCCACTATAAAAGCCATGTTGTAAAATGTCAGTCCCAAAATAAGTGTGGCTTTATTAAAAATAAATATTCCCCCTCCACCTCCTCCTCATTGAGTCAAATTGCGGCAGTCAGGCTGTGTGTGTGTGTGTGTGTGTGTGTGTGTGTGTGTGTGTGTGTGTGTGTGTGTGTGTGTGAGTGAGTGTGTGTGTGTCACGCTGGGCCCAGTGTGTTTGTCCTGAAAGGTCTGCGCTCTCTTCATTGGCCCCGCTCGTCCCTTTGAAGTCGACCACAGAGCGAAATGAACACAGTCCCAATATTTGGCTCTCTACGTTCCTCTCTTCCTCTCTGTCTGTCTTTCTCTCTTTCTCTCCCCCCCTCCCTCGTTCTGTCTCTTTCTTCCCCCCTCGGGAAAACAAATTTACTCTGCTCCGGCTTTGTAGAGGAAAATACTTAAAAACTGCCAAATATGTTCAAACCTGCGTCTGATGACGAGGAGTGCTTCTGTTTTTGTTTTTTTGTTTTTTTTAAAGAAGAGGAATTAGGTCGATCAGAGCAGAGCAGAGCGTCGAAAAAAGAAAAAGAAAAAGCAGTCGAGTCATCGTGTGAGTCATCATCTTTAGATAAATGTGAGACAGGAATGTGTCTCTGTGTCCGCCGCCATAACTGCACTTTCTCCCACAATCCTCTCTCTCCCTCTCTCTCTATAAGGCCGGCCCACGAGAGGAGGGTTCAGGAGGACGGAGAGAGAGAGAGAAAAAAAAAAACTTCCCACAAAAACACAGAGGTATGTTAAAAAAAAAAGAAAAAAGAAAAAAGAAAGTCCTCCTCCTCCTCAGCCAAAAAGCCAAAGTCCTAGTCGACAACTCAGAGGGGAGAGGGAGGAGAGTGGGGGTGAGGGAGGGAGGAGGGGGTCGGAGGATGGGATGGGGGGATGAAGGGGGAGATAGAGGGGGGGTCACAGAGCTGTCAATCACATGTCTCCGAGCCCCGCCCCCCTCATTAGGAAGGTAAACAATAAAGAGAGCCGATGAGAGACGTGACCAGGCAACAACCGGAGCAGCAAGGCAGGCTGGGTAACGAGACACCCGAGAACAAACAAAACACCCTGCAGCCACTCAGACCCCCCCACTCCCACCCCACTACACCCCCACGTTAGCCCCGCCTCCCCCATCACAGAGAGAGAGAGAGAGAGAGAGAGAGTGTAGAGAAGAAGTGTGTACAACTCACACGGTCGGTGGGTGCGTATTCAGATAAGCCTCGCCGCCGTGCACGCCGCTGGTAACCATGTGAGTCTGCACAAGGCACACAAGAATGCGCTGGTTCAAATCCCCATGAACCCCTCCCTCCCCTCCCTCTCTCCCTCCCTCTCTGCCTCCCTCGCTCTCTCCCTCCTCTCTCCCCCCTCCGACACCAAATTTATTCAAGAGAGCAAACTGGTCCAAAGCCTCGTCGTCGTTTCTCTCAAAGCGAGGAGAGACGGTCCGACATGCATCCGTCTGTCTGTCTGTCTGTCTGTCTCGCTTCCTGTCTCACACACGGACGGAGCGCCGACGTGACATCAGAGGAGTTTTTGATCCACAGCTTCATGAGTCGAGCTCACATCTCCAAACTTCTTCTCCTTCTTCCTCCTCGTCTTCCCTCTTTACGCCTCCTCCCTCCCTCCTAAAAAAAAAGCTGCTTTTGGCCGAAGTCCAAGTGGAGTCAAGAGACAAAAAGTGTCACCAAAAGGAGAAAAGAGCTGATAAATAAGAAGAGAAAAAACTCCTAAGGCTCATGTAAATGTTCATAAACGACATGTGAACGTTAAAAAGTGACGTGTTAAAATCAGCAGAAATAAGATCGATGGTTCATATTTTCTCTCTGATCCCACAGACACACATCATGTTGTGTTGTGTTGTTGTGTTGTGTTGTTGTGTCTGTGGCCGAGGCCTGAGCGCTCGCTGCAGCGTGCGACACAGACGCCCAGTGGGTGACGTGTAGCTTCATTGTGATGATGAACGTCGTGGCCTCGAACCCACAGAGGAAACCGTCCTGCTGCCAGAGACACTCACAGTGTATTCATCCACAGCTGGAAATAGATCCTCACTACAGCTTTGGCTACTGTGTGGGGGAGTTTAAGAAAAATATATTTAAATATGTTGTATCATCCTCGCGTGTTAGTTAAATACAAATATTGGTAACACTTTATAATAAATACACACTATTAAGCATTAGTTAAGCATTAATAAATACTGAATTCTTCATTTATAACGCATTAATACTCATTAGTATGTAGTTTATAAACACAGTGAGTGCTTATCAATGATGAGTATGAGTTTATAAACTACATACTAATGAGTATTAATGTGTTATAAATGATGAACACAGTATTTAATGCTTAACTAATGCTTAATAGTGTGTACTTATGATAAAGTGTTACTGTACCAATATTTGTATTTAACTCAATTGCCCCTGGTGGGATTAATAAAGTTGTTTGAAGTTGAAGTTCAAAATAAAACAGACTTTTTATGACTGTCGACCGAATGCTTTTCTTATACATAAACTAAACTATAAACAGAAGAAACAGAGCTTCAGGAACTGACTTGTTATTTTCACATCCTAGAGTAAAACACTGCTGACACATCAGCACAATTTCATAACATGAAGTTATTTTAAATCACTGTGGCTGCTGGTTAGTTTAACACAGATTGATTAGTGTGAACGGAAACCAGGCTACATTTGTCCGTGCTTTAAACGACTTGAAACGACATGAAAAACACTGGACAAATGCACCGTTTCTGTATTTACATCAATAAGAATAATATGTTAACAGTTTAATTCAATAATTTAAGTTGAGTGAAACACTTTAGCTGATGTAACTCTCCTCTTGTAACTCCATCCCCCTGAGCCACACACTGAAGAATCTCATCAAAAACTTTAAGAAACTCGACTAGAAACTGTGTCCGACAGCAGGAATTAACCAGCTCCAACTTGATTCAACAGAATCACGATGCAAACACGAATGCAAACTAAAAACTGCACAGGTTCAGCATCTGTTCTGCCAGATGTTACATTAACCAGCATGTGACATCACGTTAGCTACACAACAGCAGGTGTGAGGAGAAGATCCTGCACGTTTAAAACTAATCGAGGACACACTTTGGTGAAGAACACAAACAAAACATTGTTGCTCGTTACTGAAAACTAAAGTCGGGGAACAAAGTTAGTTTCTATCATCGGTTCCAGTCAACTAGCAATCCTGAAAGAGTTGGCGACATCATCAAATGTCGCCCATGTGATAGGATTGCACAGTGCACCTAATCAATCAGGGTCTGTAGCGCGCCGCCCCGATGTGTTACAAAGCCCAAATAGATTTACAAATGGGAAGTAAGTGTGTGTGTGTGTGTGTGAGAGAGAGAGAGTGTGTGTGTGTGTGTCAGGGGTGTGGAGAGGGATAAGCTCCTGCATAGGATTACATATTGATTTTAAACATATAAAAAAGCTTATCATATCAAACCGTAACAGGAAAAACTCTGGGACCCGGCTATGCATAAATCCCTTTTAGATGGCGAGAGGGCGTCCACTTTAAAAACACGCACGCACGCACACAAACGCACACACGCTCGCGCGCACAGGTTCCCTTTAAAGCAGCCAAGACACCGTTCTGTGTGTGCGCAGACATAGGTGTGAATCGGTAAGCAGATAAAGAGGGCATAGTGGATCAATTTTGTGGCAGGGAGATGAGAGTGTGGCATACAGATGGCATTTTCCTGCCTGGCATCACACCAAGGAGCTACAAGGAGGTGGTTATCGCCGAGCACGCTCTGAAAAAAACACAACAACATCGGCCCCCGACCCCCCCGGCCCCCGCCACCGCCGCCTCCACCTGGCCCCGGTCTGGACGACACCTTTCTGCTGCGGCTGCACATTTGATCGGACGATGAAAAACAGTTTTTAGAGCGTTGGTCGACGTGTCGGCTCGTCCTCTCACTGCACTCAGTACAACTCAGTACCAAGTTATATTAAACAACAAAATAGTATACAGTATATGCTTTTAAAAAATACATTATTTAAAGAGGAACTTTCACTAATTAATATTTTGTCCTTGATATAAACTCAACTCAACTTTATATAGCCCAAAGTGCTGCATAACATAAACACAGTCCAGTGCCAGCAATATAAATAAGATTAACATAACATAATAACTTATATTAACAATAAAAGTTAGGGCAATAAAGACAATCACTGAAATAAGGTAAAAACTAATAAAAGCTGTACTAATAACAAAAAAAAAAAGCCAAGGTGAGTCGAAGGCCAGTGAGGAGAGTTGGGTCTTTAAAATGCTCAAGGGTTTGAGCTGCTCTAATGTGGAGTGGTAAGTTGTTATATAACTCTTCAGTTTGGTTTTGGGGCAAGCCAGCAGTAGCTGGTTGCTTGACATATAAATATATGGGTTATATTCTAGTCCATTATTAATATATGGGTATCATTATATTATACAAGCTCAGTCGGAGCTGTTTTGTCTTGTTAGTTTTAACTGTAGTTATTGTTTTGTTTAAAATGTGTGCAATAGTGTATGTATCGTTTCATGTCTACGTCTATATTGTCCAGTGTGAATGTGTTTTCATTTATTGTCTCCATGTCATACGTTTTTGACCCCAGGAAGAATAATGGATGCTAAGCGGATGCTAATGGGTATCTGACTAAACATAAACTGTGGATCAGTGGGACAGGATTTCAGCAAATATTGTGTTTTCACTGGTTTTAATGATGTATGACGGAGGATATAGAGGTCAAACCGGGGTCATGACCTGCTCTGCTGTTAATGTGACATGTTGCCTGTTACTTCTTGTTCTCTCGTGTCCTCATTTCTCTGCCTATAAATTATAAATATGTACAAATAAAACACTCAGAAAAACTCTAACACACCATTTCTGTTCATTTTTCCTTGCTTTCCAAGAATATTATAAATGTTATCGTTGATCATCACTGTTATTATTCAACGTAGAGGTGAATTCATGCAAAACCGCTGATGCGTGTTCCTGTTGAGGGCAGTTTCTCAGCAAGCAGTCTCTGCATTTACCTCTAAAACAACTCTGTCTGGTAACGTTCTGTTATTATCTCTCGCGTGGTGAATGTGCAGGTCATAACTTGTCCACCAGAGCGTTTTGGAGTTGTTGGATTGTGTATTTGATGAGTTTGATGAGGGAAACCAAGAAATCCCATTAGCCTCTGTAGCGTAGCTCTGAGCAGCTCGCGGCTCTGCTCTGCCGTTCTAAAAATAGCTTGCACCGACAATTGAAGGTAACGAACCTACTGCTATGACTATAGGGATTATAGCAATGGGCCAATTTGCCAAATGTTGAACTATCCCTTTAAAAGTGATGATACTGAAGTTTGTTACAGTTGGGACTAAACTACACTGTTGTTAATGAGACGTGTTTAGTTCCACTGAACCTCTGCTCCGGTGTGTTTGTGTTTGTGTCGTGATTTTAATGAAGGAAATAAAACATTTCAACGACGACTAAGTCATAGAAACACGTAGACGAGTTTAGGAACATTTAAGTTTCAGGATTAATGTCAGAGTGATCCTTCCTGTCTCTCTTCCTCCTCCTCCTCCTCCTCTTCCTCCTCCTCTCCTCTCAGCAGCACAGATGTAGAATAAAACATGGAGTTGCTCTGTTTTCTCTCTCTGTTCATGTAACTATAGAGACGATACGACTGGTTTAATCTGATTTTACACACACACACACACACACACACACACACCTGACAAACAGTGTGATGACTGTTGAAGGAAGCTGTAACACACACACACACACACACACACACACACACTGACCTGGACCGAGTGTATGTGTGTGAGTCTGTACATTATGACGACTGTGGTTCAATATGTGACTGGGTGGAAGAGATAGTGTGTGTGTATCATTGCAGGTATATATTTTTCTCAGCAGGGTGTGTGTGTGTGTGTGTGTATGTGGGCAGGTGTATCTCAGCGATGTGTGTGTGTGTGTGTGTGTGTGTGTGTGTGTGTGTTTTCTCTTCTCTGCTCTGACTCTCTCTCTCTCTCTGTGTCATCGACTGGTCAAGCAAATCAGCAATTACTCGCACGCCCGGCCATCGCTCAATGGAGCTGCCCAAGCACCAAATAAGAGCTGGGGAGGTGGGCGCCAAACACACACACACACCTACCTACACACACAGAAAGAGACCAACGACACGACATTGAGGTGGACACTCAAACACACCTGTAAGATATGAACACATAGATGCAGACAGAGACCAGAGACCAGATGCTCTCTCTTTAACACACACACACACACACACACACACACACACACACACACACACACACACACACACACACACACACACTCACACACACACACACACACACACTCACACACACTCACATGCCAACACACACACACACACACATTTACACACTTACACACACACACGCCGGTCTCTTCTATCTGTGGCGGCGACAGAACGGCAGAAGCCTGTGAATGTTAAGTGTTTCCCTCCGGCCGGCTGATAAGTTAGTCAGCTGCAAATCCAACAAGTCCACACGACACGACACACACAATACACACACACACACACACACACACACACACACACACCACCTCTCCACCTCACCTCACACACGCTATCTCTGCTCTCTCACCTCTACACACACAGACACACACACTAACACACACACAAGGTAGCGGCACACGATACATGTCAGATACAGAGAGAAATATGCACTCACACACAGACACAGGTGTTAATGCAGACATGCTCACACACTTCAGCCCAACATGACACACACAACTACACACACACAGACACACACACAACATAACTACACACACACAGACAAACACACAACATAACACACAACATAAAGCAGACACACACACACACACACACACACTCTGACTCCTCGCTGCTGCAGCTCAATAAATATAAATAAATAAAATGGCCGAATGGCGGCGAAGAGCGAGCAAATCAACCCCCGGACGCAGGCGGTGCGGCGCCGCGGCAACAACGTCTGCTGCTGCAGCTCCTGCTCGGCTACGCATGTCTGCCCCCCCCCCCACTAACACGCACACCTCCTCCCCCCTCCCCCTCTCCTCTCCTCTCCTCCCCTGCTCGGCCCACCTCCTTTCTTGCTAATTACAATTGATTTATTATGGACCAGGTAGCTTATCAGGTGCCCGGTGAAATTACAATGGGTGTCTGAAGGCTGTAGGGAGGAAGAGGGGGAGGGAGGAGGGGTGAGGAGGGGGAGGGGGGGCAGTGGTGGTCAATGTCGAATGGTAAAATCAATTAGCATTGATTGGCAAAAGGTTCATTTTGCCAAAGAGGACACAGTCGAAGGGGATTAAACTTCCCTGGCCCCCTGACAACTTTGATACGACACAATGGCTGCTTCTCTGGCTGCGGTATAGTTAACAAGCTTTCAGTAATATAACTACATTTTTTTTTTTTTTGTTACCTCACACACACAAAAAAAAGTCTCTGAATGCTTCTGTGGCTAGATTTCAAATCAGGCATCGACTAGTCAGGTCTAGCTAGGAAACAGATAGCATTGATCAAGTATCAGGGAGTGAAATCCCTCGCATCTTAATCCTCATCAAGAAGCCGACGCAGAATTAAAATCCTCCTGCTTAAGGCTCGACATGAAGGTTTTTGTTCACAGCTCCACAAAAAAAAAACTGCTAGAAAACACTTGTGAAAACTGCACAGAGAGAAAGAGAGGTGATGTTAAACAACCTCGGCTGCAGCTTCACCCTCATGAAGAAGCAGGAAATAAATCTCAACTGTTGCTGTTTGTCGTCTTTAGTTTAGTTCGTCTCCATTCAAACCACTAAACATTAAAAGATTTATATTTAATGATATATATAATAAAACCAACAGATATAAACTCTAAGAGGAGGAGGTATAGCTTATTGCACAGCGCACTTTAATCTTATAGCACTTTGGCCATCTTGGTCTAGTAACAGCACAGTGTGTTTAATTTTATCAATCATTTATTGCCTTTGACCGTCAACATCTGTGATCTGTGCATTGGTTACGTGTAGTGCTTTGTGTTTGTATGTTGTTTTATGCCCCATTGGGGACAAATAAAGTTGTTGAAATCTTGAAATAAATCACTATTATTTGTCATGTTGCTTCATGAATGCGAATATTTTATCTCAAGTGGAGCTATTTTGTTTTTGAAATAACTTAAAAGCATCAGCAGCATCTGTGATTTGAAAAGCCAGTTATTTAAGAGTTTGTTTTGTTGCATCTTAAAATGATCAAATTGCAAACATAAAGATCCATCAAGAAAATTTCAGAAGCACAAAACCTTAAAGTATTGAACCCAAATTGATTCACATGTGCTTTGATGGAGAGACTATAAGAGGAAACGAGAAGAGTTTGTTGTTTTATGCTCCCAGTCCCCACACCTGCAAATGAATTACCACCAATGGGGACAAATAAAGTTGTTGAAATCTTGAAATAAATCACTGTTATTTGTCGTGTTGCTTCATAAATGCGAATATTTTATCTCAAGTGGAGCTATTTTGTTTTGCCAAAGTGGATCTAATGGCACGACTCTGTTGCATTGATATGAGTCACAGACTTTTAGCGCATACAGCTCAGCTTCTCTTCTTACCCTCGATGGCCAGCATGGCTCTCAGCTCTCTGTTCAGCAGTTCGAAGCGTCTCTCCAGATCGTGCTCTTTCTCCCTGTGGCAAGTTAAGAGTGAAAGAGAGAGAGAGTGAGAGTGACACAGAGAGAGAGAAGAGAGAGAAGAGAGAGAAAAAACACACACACAACAAAGTTCATCAATATGTTAATGACTAAATCATTAAGCACTTAAAGAAACCTGCAATAAACATCGATTCAGCCACTCGCCTGAACCTTCTCCGGCTTCGCATTAATCTACTGCACATAACTGATACACACACACACACACTGCGCCGCTCGCAACAAAACAGCCCTGGGTTGTGAGCTAATGTGTGTGTGAGAAAAGAAAAAAGGGGAATAGTATAAGCAAGAGGTGGTGAAGGACTGTGCATGAGATGAAAGAGAGAGAGAATGCAAAAAGGTGTAAATGCATTAATATATGGACATGCCACCACCATGAGTGTGTGTCGCCCTGTGTGTCCGTGTGTGTGTGTGTGTGTGTGTGTGGCACAAATTGAATTCTTTCCTCTTTCAGCCATATTAAAAAATGAGCTAATTCAGTCCCTAATAGAATTTGTCCTTCACAGGCGCCTTTTCTCTTGGCCTCCACAAAGAGAGAACAGAAAGGGCTAATAATCAGCCCTTCTGTCAATTGGCCACTTTAAAAGCCTCCCCTTTCCCACGATATAATGTGATTATGAATACTTCAATCTCTCCTGCTCGCACACTTTGAAATCCCAACAGCTGCAAATGAAGAAAAAAGGCAGCAGCCGCCGCCACCCGCTCGCTCGCCTCGCCTGTGTGCATGTGTGTGTGTGTGTGTGTGAAAGCGTGCGTCTCTCCACCTGTCGCAGCTGACCACATACAAAGAGACTGGCGATAGAGTGATGATCGCCACATTTCTATTGATTTCATATTCCGTCCACATGTAAATCAATGAGCAGGATAGACACATGGGGTGAATGGAGTGGCGAGTACACACACTAGTACACGCTACACAACAACCACCAACCACCGCCGCCCTGTGCAGCTTGTTTTTAATGATTTTTTTTTTGGTCTAGTTGGATGTTTTTACGGGGTTTTTGCTGCTTCTCGGCGCGTGAAAAAGTTATCGAAAAGGCAAAACAAACGGGCGCTAATGCAGCCGCCTCACAGGAAACAGCTCTCATCCATCTGAGCATGACAAAAAAAAAGGGTAAAGGGTTGTAACGTACAGCAGAGAGAGCTGGTTCTGTCGTCTGATGAGGGCGTTCTTCTTGTTGACCAACATGAACCACTCCTGCATCATGGCCTCCTCCTCCTCCTTGTTGTTTCCTGGAGAGCAAACACACAGAAAGAGAGAAAAAAAAAGAGAGAGATGAGCAGAGTTTAACACGTGTTAACAACAGTGAAGCGTTTCAGTAAAATCAACACCTCGCTGCTAAAAAAATCATCGACGCTGTCAGATGCACAGTTAAAGTCGGGGTGTGACATCAGTTATTACAGCGGATTTTAAGCCTCACGGATAAAATATCAGTTTTTTCCACCGTCGACTGTGTCTGTAAATAACAAAATTAGAGCATGGAGTGTAAAACAAGTGTCCGAAAACGTACACACACGACAGAGATGAGCCTCTGTTAAGTCTTTATGCCACTGCAGAGTCAGCGTCCATTTATATATATATATATATATAAATACGCTGCTGCTCGCTTATATTCCTTGTGTAAACATTCACATACTTCACACCACGTCTTCACAATGTCAATACGGCTTCAACCGGGGCGGGATTAACTCAGTGATTACCGTCGAGCGCCTTTACAGAGTGGAGCCTCTCACTGTAGGGCAACACATATCCCACCAATCACTCAGCGGGCCTTCACAACAACAACAAAAAAAAACTCTCCAATGCTTTAACGCAATACCTGCTACACACACAGACACACACAGAGGCAGAGAGAGCTAGCAATGCTCAGATGCATGGCTAATGTAAGCTTCGCCCACGCCTGGGGCTAAAGCTCTATGCTGTAACTTACTTACAAGGTACAATAGGATGCGCACAACTGATACGGACACAGCACATCGAATGTGGAAGCTTCAAACGCTGCGGCCGCGTAACGGCAACAGGATCAGCCTCCGTCGGTCATGTGTGACCTGGAATAAAAGGACTCCAGACACGGACCCCTCCTCGTTTCTCACATCCACTCAGATGTTTTTGAAATAACTTAACCATCTGCAGCATCTGTGCATTTGAAAAACCAGTTATTTAAGAGTTTGTTTTGTTGCAGTTTGGCATCTTAAAATGATCAGATTGGAAACATAATGATCCAT
The DNA here is from genome assembly GCF_045865225.1 of Trachurus japonicus. Lineage (NCBI taxonomy): Eukaryota > Metazoa > Chordata > Actinopteri > Carangiformes > Carangidae > Trachurus > Trachurus japonicus. The sequence continues at coordinate 8,939,567 of NC_140921.1, read as the reverse complement.
CAAGCCCATCAGAGGAAACAAGAAAAGTCACAGTTATTTAAGTCTTGTGGTGTGTAAATATAAGTATGGAGGAATAAAAAAGATCAAATGAGACATAAAAGATTCATTTTGTATATTAGGATAGAATAAAAATCGTAGTTACAATAATAGGATTGAGCCTTTAATGTATGATCATCTTACATTATTCCCCTAATTCCTATTAGTCTAAAATGAGACTTAATTATAATTACATGATCATCCTGTTTAATCTGTCCAGACGAGCAGATTGCTATAAAATATTCAACAATCCAACACTTAGAGAATATAAATATTATGTTTTCATTATTCTACACTTGTATATTTTGCTGTTTCCACTGTGGTCAGTTCACTTAGCCTCTGTTTATGTCTAGATTTTGGGATCTGAGCCTCGTGGCACCGGAGGCGAAGTTAAACAGCGGCGACGGCATTAATCTGACACTCAGTGCGTCTGTGAGGGGAAGAAATGGATGAAAACAGAGGAGGCGAGATGAAAGATCGTCTTAGGGCTTATGTTATTATCTCTCGCTGTTTTTTTTCTTTTTTTTTCTCCCCTCTCTTCCTCAAGAGGAAGGTTTAATAGTCGAGAAGCTACAACAGGCATCATAACAGAATTAACACTAAGACGCCATTTCATACCACTTATTAATTGGCGGTCCTCTGAATAACAACAAAGGCTCTGCTGTGTGTGTGTGTCAACATATATACGCTAAGTTTTTTTTTCTCTCTCTAATGTATAGAAAACAATCTGCAGAGGATTGAAACAAGTCACGTGTGTTTCATTCTCTCCGACGGATCAAATGTCACCGACGTGGCGTTTTAAGCTCATTACACTGATGCTTTTATTGAGAGACTTTCTGGATCTGTGCAAATGTGACTGACTGAGCTGCTCAGCACCAAAGAAAACCAAGAGAAGTGTGTCTCTCTCTCTCTCTTTCTCTGTGTCAAACACACACACACACACACACACACACACTCACACACAGCAGCGCTCATGGCAGAGGAGAGAGAGAGGGCGCATTGGGGCCGCTGCGTCATTGACGACAAAAGGCAGGCGCGTGGATGATGTGTGCGCGGACACCGGTGAGTGTGTGGACATTTGTGATACTCTGAGCCAGCAGATGTATGTAATTTCATTTAGAAGGGTGGAGCGGGAGGGAGGGAGGGAGGGGAGGGAGGGGGGGAGGAGAGAGAGAGAGAGAGAGACGAGGAAAAAAAAAAGAATGTGCGAATGAAAGAAAGCTTCAGGATTTAGTGGAATCGGGGGCTCGTGGATTACTGTAGTCAACTTTGAAACGGACGACACTCGGAGGGGGGATAAAGCCGGCGCTGACAGGTCATTGTGCTGCCTCGAAGTCAAATAAAACAAGCAAATAATAATGGCAAATATTAAGCTCCTGTGACATTGTGGCGAGGCGGGCTAGAAGACGAGGGGGGATTATAAAGCTATATCCCCCACCGCTAGCCAGCCAGCCAGCCAGCCAGCCAGCCAGCAGCCACCAGCCAACCACCAGCCGCATTTTATGAAAAGGAGAAAAAAAAAAGGGGGGGAAGAAGAAGAAGAAGGAGGAGGAGGAGGAGGAGGAGGAGGAGGAGGAGGAGAGGGAAGAGAGACAGAGAGAGAGAAAGGCAGGAAGGTCAGAGGAAAGGTAGGGAGGAGAAAAGACAAGAAGGGAAGGGAAGGAAGGATGGAGGAGAAAATGGTGAATGTGGGAGTGAAATGGGATAACTGGGAGGGAGGGAGGGAGAGAGGGAGAGAGGGCAAGCAGGTGAGCGATTTGAAGGCAGAGAGAGAAAGAGAGAAAGAGAGGAGGAGGAGGAGGAGATGGAGGGATGGAGGCAGGACGAGTGGCGCAGGACGCTTGACAGCTGCTCAGCATCCTCCTCCCTTCACTCAACCTCTTCAGGGTCGAACTCTGACCTCCAGATGCTGCCGGCTCTTAAAGAGACAGACGAGTCTCTGAGATTAATACAATTTTTTAAAAAACTAATAATTTATTTTCCGTCCGAGACAGTTCAGTAAGATTTTTTAACGCGAGTACCTTTTTAAAACTAATAATTATTCACTATCTGTCCTTACGGTATCTTACAAATTGCTTGTTTTGTGTTTTCGTCCAAGGAATAAACAAACATTTAAAATTGCAATAAATGGACTCATTTAGCTCCAGTGTTCACATCAGTTAATCAGCTCATTAGATTAAGTGTATTATTTTAATTAAAGTGACGGTAAATTTAGACAACAAAGAGTAAAAAAATGAGTTTAAAAGCAAAAGCAAAGAGCTTCGATTCCCACTGGGACGACCCCCTTTTTCTAAAAAATGTATCCACTTGCTGCTACTGTAATGAGTGCATCGTCCACCACATTGAGGGAGAAAAAAAACACAAAACAAACATACAACAACAACAACAACAACAACTGCTGCTGAACGTCGTGTTGTATGAAGACAAATGGTGTAAATATCCCTGGCAGGCGGCGCTGACACTGTGTCTGAATCCAGCCTTGGCTCCGAGACGCTGTGGATCCATGCTGGCTCTCAGGGGGCCATCTTGGATCAAAGCATCTGGCAGTTTGGCAGGTTGCATTCTGGGTCTTGCTGCTTTTGCCTTTTACACGCCATTTCTCGGTTGCTCGACACAGAGCGGGGCAGAGCGGAGAGGAGAGGAGAGGAGAGAGGAGAGAGGAGAGAGGAGGACGGGCCAGGATCTACTGAGACTGAAGCTGCAGCCGTAAAAAAAAAAAAAAAAAAAAAAAATTGGCACCGGTACAATGTTTGATCAGGACATCAAAGGATTAGTGAAATATGTCTGATGGAGATACCCCGGGTTTCCCTGCCGACCGGAAACTTTATCGTCATTAATATCATGTTTTAGTGTTATACCTCGGCTATCAACGCCGAGGCCGCGATGGTGAAAAAAAACACACACACACACAAGATACAATCAACTCACACACACATGCACACACACAGATACAACTGATACACACATCCTGACAACCCCTCTATCTGATTGCCTGTCTCCTTCTCTTGTTTCACTCACACACTCACATACAAGCAGGATTCAATGATGTACTGTGGTTATCCTTAAGGCATGACATGAAAAAGACTGGTTTGTATTGGGTCAATGCGTTTATATGCATCCGTATGAGAAACACCAAGAGGAGGAATATAAGGAACTAAAACAGAGTCGGCCTCATAAGATTAAGATAGTTATCTCCTCCGCTGTTTCATTCACAGCAGACTGGAATAATGAGACCCATCCTGATGCTGCTGCTGCACTGCTACTTGTTAATTATATGTGTACTGCTATAGACTGTATGTGCTAGCTCATTAAACACATGCACGAGAAGTTTTTTCTGGTTCTGGACTAGAAAGTGGACCCGGAATTCACCAAATTCACCAAAGTAAAAGTGTTCACCAACATAAAACGTATAAACTAGACAATAACTTGTGATAAAATTAAATACAATAAAAGAAAAAGGTTAACTTAATGGCTTATTTGGACTTTCTTGTATATTATATTCTTTCACCGCATTTTTATTAGCTTGGTGCTTTTATTTTGAAGGGAAGGCCTGTCTCTCTCGCCCTGGTTCTAGTTGCTGTTGCTTACCGAAACAGCCATCAGCAAATACCGATTGATTTGACTGGATTTCCAATCGACTAAAGTTCACAAAGCATCAATGAGAACATACAGTTCGATTTGTCAGATTTCATATAATCACAATGTTATCAAGATCACGACACGTCCAAATCTAAGGTGATGCTTTTGATAAATGTAAAAATGCAACGTTAAGACGTAAAAGGACGTGTTTGTTTGGTACAAAACCCAACATTAGTCACATCAATTTTATATTTTTGTAAAAAAAACAACACCTGTCCATATAATCACTATATGATGTGTTTTACATATCGTGCAGCTCCAGCATCAACCAAAGAGAGCATCACGACTATTTTCACAATCAATTATTTCCCTTATTGGGGCTTTTAGCAGTAGAGGATGCTCTTTGAAATTTCTCAGAGGCCTAGATAACATCTTCACATTCTGTGTTTAGTCTGTTTAGAAGCTACATGTAGTTATTTTACAACACAAAAAACCTACAGAAAAGCAGAAAATCTTCCCAACTGAGAAGCTGGAAGCTGCTGTTGATACTTTGACCTTTGATCAGTCGCCATCTGGACACTTAAAAACTACAGGTATTTGTTTTGTGGTTTAGAAATCTTGGGCGGGGGGGGGGGGGGAAATCGTCTTTAACGTTCGTCTTCCCTTGAGAAAAAACTTCCTTGTGTTTGTGCCTTGAAGGAGCTTGAGTTTGGATAACGGGGCAGAACGAGCAAAGACAGACAGACAGAGAAAAACATTAAAAAGCTGTGATCACAGCACGTTCATCTCATTTCTTATCCCACCATTTTGCCATTTAATCCAATAGCTGCTAATCCAATTTGTCTATCGGACATGTAAAAAGGCAAAGGAGGCGGGGAGGAGGAGAAAAGGAGAGGGGGGAGAGGAGGAGAGGAGAGGAGAGGGGAGGGGAGGAGATAGAGCCGAACTTCTCTTCTGTGTCCAAGTCACTTTCTGAATTGCAGTTTATTTAGGGACGAGCCGCACTTGTGTCTCTCCCATCGCTCTCTCTCTCTCTCCATCCGAGCGTCAAGCCCCGTCTGATATCAGCGGGGATCAGGGGGAAGATGAAAGCCGAAGACGCATGAAAGGAAATGAGAAAAAAGAAGGAATAAAAAAGAAACAGGATGAACATTGTTTCCTGTGATTAGGTAAGAGCTCGTTAAAAGGCTGTCACCGCTGCGGCGATGTGAATATGCATGACAGGGGCCGGCCTAATCACAGAGGTCTGTGGCGAGGAGGGGGTGGTGAGGGGTAGGTGGGGGGGGGTTGTGCCTAAGTAGCCGACTGAAGACTTGATTTAATTAATGTGAGTAGAGGAGTGTCTTGTTAGGAGGAGGAACAGAGAGTGTAAAGGTTTCTGGTGCTCGTGAATTCAGCTTCAGCCAGAAAACACATCATCGAAAAACCTGCAGCGGTGGAGATGGAGGAGGTTTTCATTCCTCCTTCTTCTTGTTCTTGTTTTTCTTCTTGTTCTTCATCTTTCTTAAAATGCTGCTACTAAAAATAAAAAAATAAAAAAAGGAGAATAATATAAACTCAATGCAACAGTTGTGACAATCCCCTCCCAACTCATATTTTCAACACTTCTTCTGTTATGTCGTCTTTCGTCTCGGCGCTGCACATGTGCTTCCTTCTCCTCCTCCTCCTCCTCCTCCTCCTCCTCCTCCCTCCTCTCCTTCGCTCTCTACTGGAGTGGTGCTTTTTTTTTTTTCCAGGGAGGCCTGGACGAGGCCTTTTTAGCTGCTGCGACCCCTCAATGGGCACAATGGCCCCAGCATATAGAACAGATTCCTGCTTTATTGAACCTGTGTATAATGTCTGGTGAATGGAGCACATTAACCGATTCACACTCACCTCTCTCCCCCCTCCCTCCCTTCCTCCTCCGGATAGCAAAAAAGGGAGAGAAAAGTAATAAATAAGAAAAAAAACCCTCCTCCACCTCCTCCTCCTCCTCTCACACTGAGGCATAATGACTGCCTTTTCCACCGGTGTCATTTGTCAACCACTGCTTGCTTTACAACTTTACAAAAGAGGCGGAGGTGGAGGAGAGAGCAGGAGACGCAGCAGCGGGGTGGGACTGAGTGGGGAGGGGGGGTTGAATTGGGTCATAAGTGGGGCTGCATAATTATTTGTTTCTAATTGCTGAGTGTGTTAACAGAGGGAGCTCAGTGGAGGATGATGGGAAATGAAACGCCGCCATGCAAGAACAACGTGCACAGTCGCTCAATTACTTATGATACGTATGATTAGATTCCTGTTTCCATAATCAATGATCAAAGAATAAGAATAACGTCCAAAAAAAGAGCCACTGAGAGCGATTAATACCTGCTGAGGAGGCGTCGCTGCTTAATTAAATAAAAAAAAACAACAATTATCTGCACGCTGCACGCTCAAACCAAACACAGCTGCACCTCAACATCTGGAAAATGTCCATTAACGTGACAGTTGACGATGAAACGACAGAAACAGCAATGATTCAAAACGCTACATCGACTGGATATGACACGCTGATTTGTGAACATAATAAAAAAAACATGAAAACAAAAACACTAGATCTATGATTCTGTTCAATAATTAACCACGGCTGATAAATTCACTGTGGTTCTTGGCGTTTCTCGTCTTTGCTATAGAAACAACATTAACAGACGAGTCATCTGATCTGCAGCCTGCTGCTTTATGTTTATATTTATGTCGTGGGGTTTAAAACCATAACCCGGAGCAGCCGAGCGCCGAGACAAAACCGTAAAAATGCTCCTCGTGTTTTTCGCCGTAGAGGAAAAAACCTCGCTGTTGTGTCGCCTCTGCTTGTTTTTTTTTTACACTGAAACAGAAACAAAAGCCGGCGTTGTGTATCTGCGCTCGGGAATCAGACGCGTGACGTGTACCGACAACACAACAGAACAAAACAAAACAGAACAGAACAGCGCCGGCGTCGTCTGGGTTTTTTTTTTACATGGGCGTCGATTTGTCTCTGTGACCACCTCCACTCCTGGAAGAAGAAGGTGGAAAAGCAACGACAAGAAGAAGCAGAGAAATAAAAGACACGAAGAGTTTCTCAGTTCAGGACCAACAGAGATCAATAATCACAGTGATGATGAAGATGATGGTTGGTGCTTGTTGTATCTTGTAGGAGTGAGAGCTGCATGTGTGTGTGTGTGTGTGTGTGTGTGTGTGTGTGTGTGTGTGTGTGAGCCAAAGCCTTTTTTAATGAGCAGGACGACAGACACATCTCATGTCGCTGTGTGAACATTTGTGTTCAGAGAGCGTTTTAAACACATGATAGGTTTGTCCTCCTCTCATCCTCCTCTCTCTTTAAACACACCCACCTCCTCCTCCTCTGGCTCCTGTGCTGATGTCTACACACACACACACACACACACACACACACACACACACACACACACACACACACACACACACACACACACACACACACACACACAGAGCCCTGGGCAAACACATCTGACCTCAGAGCTAACAGTAGACCAACCTCCAGACACTTCTCATTCCTCCACCTCAGAGGTTAAGACGGGGGCGGGGGCTCGGGCAAACAGAGTTCACATAATGGACTGACTCCTGAGATGAAATGTTCATATTACACACACACACTGAAACAGACACACACACACACACACATTTCCTGCTGCTCAAACAGAGAGATGAGAGCAGTTTAGCTCTTCTCCTCTTTTGAATTTCTCATTTGAATTAAATAAACTAATCGTGCATTTATGATCACACTTAACGATTTGATTCTTTAATTCTTGTGTTATTAAGGAGCTGAACAGTAAACTTAAAAGGATAGTTCAACATTTTGGCAAATTGACCCATTGCCATAATCCCTATAGTCATAGCAGTAGGTTTGTTACCTTTAATTGTCGGTGCAAGCTATTTTTAGAACGGTGGAGCAGAGCCGCAGAGCTGCTCAGAGCTACGCTACAGAGGCTCATGGGATTTCTTGGTTTCCCTCATCAAACTCATCAAATACACAATCCAACAACTCCAAAACGCTCTGGTGGACAAGTTGTGACCTGCACATTCACCACGCTATGAGATAATAACGGGATGTCAGCGGTTTTGCATGAATTTACCTAGAAAACAACTCCGTCTTCTTATGTTTTTATGACTATTTTCTGGGTTAGCAACGTAAATTTCGTTGAAAACCTTTCAATGACAATAAAGGCTATCTATCTATCTATCTATCTATCTATCTATCTATCTATCTATCTATCTATCTATCTATCTATCTATCTATCTATCTATCTATCTATAGGTTCAGATTAGAGAAAGAAAAACAAATGTCATTCCTGGAGTATTTCTCTGTCTGGCAGGAACCAGCCAAGCTGTGACAATCACACAAATTCACTCCTCCTCCTCTTCCTTCTTCTCCTCCTCCCCTCATCTCCTCCCCCCTCTCTCCCTCTCCCTCTCTCCCCCCTCCCCAACTCCATCAAATTGTGTTTTTGCTACAAATCAATAAACATTATCAGAGAGTGGCAGACTATGGGCTGGTGGAGGCAGCCTCTGTCTGTTAAAGCCCAGACCGCCCTGTCTCTATCACAGGCTGGGTGAGAAGGCCAGGAGGATTCACACACACACACACACACTAACACACAGCAGACAACACACACACACACACACACACATATATATATATATACACACAACCATACATGTAACAGGGACTTATAGTAAGCATAAGATGGAAGCAGACACGCTCGACGATCAGAGAGGAAGAGTTGTTGGACGCATGCACACTAGTCCTATGGGGGAGTGATTTCCTCGCATCCGCACATACGGAGACGGTGGAAAACAATCAGAGTGCGCCGACTGGAAAAGAAAAGAGCAGCAGCGAAGCATTGAGGTGTTTAACAATAATCCCAGTGCAGTACAGTACAAGCTGTTTTGACCACGCCACTCAACGTCAATAAGAAATTAAAAAGAGGAAGAAAGAGAAAGAGAGGAGAAAAAAATAAAACCCAACGACGGCTTTAAACACTCCCTAACCCATTAGGTCGCTGCTGTATCGCCGCTCCATGCTTGTCAGCTCGCTTTAGCTTTAGCGTCAGAAATCCCTGCTCTCTCTCTCTTTCTCTCTTTTTTCTCCGACGCTCAACAAGAACCATTTAACCGAGCTCTAAATAAGATGATTTTCAACCTGTCCCCACTTAGCTTGGGGGGCTGGAAAAGGGAAAAAATCAGAGGAGGAGGAGGCCCTGCCATACACCGTTTCTCAATTACCTTTCTCATTATTGTCGCCCGCGTTCATTACTACTATTATCATCATCCTTCCTCCCCCTTTTTTTTCTGTTGCACCCCCTCACTTTAGGCGAGCTTAGGCCGCCGCGGCTGTCGTGTTTGGATGAAGAGGAGGAGGAGAAGGAGAGCGGCAGAATCGAGAGCTTTTTTTTTTTTTTGCGAGGCCAGAGCACTTCAGGTAATTAATATAGCAAGAGGGGGCAGATGAGAGGAGACGGGAGAATATGTGAGTGTATGTACGCCTGTGTGTGTTTTTTTCCTTGAAACGCCTGATTGGGGAGCTCACCTGCCGATACCCCCTAAAAGGTATTTCATTAGCGGGGGCCCTTTTACCATACAAGCAAGAGGAACAAAGCCTCGGTTACGCCTGTCTCCACTCCAGCTCGACGAAGGCCCCTCCAGGACGCCTGTAGCCGTGTGTGGGGAAGAGTAAAAAAAGAAGAGAAGAGTGGAGAGGAGAGGAGAAGAGAAGAGAGGAGAGGCTATCCCCGTTCATAATCTCATGACAAAAGGCAAAAAGGCATCATCCTATTAACAGCGTGATCTTCACCAGCTCATGCTAGCTGCTTTCCACAGGGGGCTCTCCTTTATTATTAAGGTGAGTGGGTGATAGGGAGCAGGGAAGGCGCCCTATTAGCTCTGGGACAAGAGACGGTATGAAGGAGTGGGGGAGAAAGAGAAGAGGAGAGGAGAGACCCCATGCTAGGGTCTTGCTCCCAGTCTTTTTTTTTCTTTTCTCCAGAACGAGACCCTTTGCTTTGCTTGGACCTTTGGGGGCTGCGCTCTTCTATTAGGGCTGCAGCGATATATACACAACACACACAAAGTAGTGTAGTAGGGGAGAGTTTCTTCAATCAAACAACCTCGACACCTGCAGCGATGCACACTGGGAAAACATCCTCCGCTCCACCTGGTTGGTTATAAAGAAAAAAGAAAAAAGAAAAACTAATTTGAAGACGGCGGCTCACCTTGCTCATTCTTCTCCCAACGTTTAACCATTTAATAAAACGTGTCAGAGATCGGCGCCGTCGAGGGAACATGTGTGAACGCTGCTGCTCTATTTGGTGCATGTAGTTCAAGACATGGTGAAAGTTCAGAATCAGATCTCTTCTTCTCTGTATCGGCTTAAAATTTCGATTGAAGCTGCGGTCACACAGAATAAAACTAAAGCACGATGACGTCGCTAAAAACCCAGTGGAGCTGCTTCAATGTGAATCACGGTTCCCACTCGTTTCTTGAAATCCTATTTCCAAGACTTCTCCGGACATTTTCAGATTACGCCACACACGAATACGTACATCCCCCGTCCCATTCACGCTTTTCAACAGTTGTACCATATTTTGTACATTTTAACCAGTTTGTTTCTCTGTTTATTCCTCTCTCACCCCCAGAAGTCTGATTTAAAGATGTGCAGTATAGACTTATCTATGAAATAATCTCTTACATGCTTAAAAATTGTGACAAATTTATCATAGAACAGTGTTTTCTGCTCCTCTATCTGTCATTTAGCAGAGGAGACGGTCCAACACTGGAAACACTCATCAACTCAAAGTCTCTAGTTTTCTCACAAGGCGCTTCTTTCAGAAAACAAATCCTTGGTGGGGTCTGAAAGAGTCAAACAGAGCTCTGATAGCTGATGTCACAATGTGATAAATATTTTTTTCCAAGGCAACTCAAGCTTTTCCAGGACATTTGACTTCTTTTTCCTCATGTGTTTTCCATGACTAGAAAAGTAGTCAACCATTTTCCAGGTTTTCCAGGATGCGTGGGAACCCTGATGATACTCGATTACTTGTTTGCGAACAACATTAAAACTGAAGACAGAGAGACTTGAGGTGTTAAAGAGGGAGGTGAAGGGAAATTCTTCTACCGAGTGTCCAACAGTAGAAAAAAAACTCAACTAGAAACAGACTGTGTGTGTGTGTGTGAAAGAAAGAGAGAAAGAGAGGGAGAGAGAGATTAGAGAGAGCTCTGTTTTTCTATTTGAGTGTTTTGTTTTCTGCTCGGTAGGGGTGCTTGCCTCTAGCCTCAGGTTACACAGGGGAATTGTGGGAAAAAAAAGTATCTTGAGCAGTGTTTGTGAACGACAGCCATGGCAGCCTGAAGAGGTGAATTTCTCACTTCTCCTTCGAAAAGATCAAATTCTGCCTTTAAAAACCAACAACAAACTGTTCGTCGGTTTACGTCTAAATTTGGGATGTTGTTGGTAACACACACACAAAAACACACACTAACACACATACACAGAGAGACCGAAGCTTATGCTGCAGTTGAACATGTTCCAGGAGCTTTATCGGTACAAACATAAACATAGACGTCCTACTCAGCTGCAAGCGCCCGGCCAAAATTCTGTGTGCACAATGACCGGTGGAAAATTTTTTGGCTGTTTCGTACGCCCACACACACACACACACACACACAAACACTTACACACAAACACGCTTACGAGACGGTGAGATGAACTGTCAAGCAAACCACCAGGACTGGGACATCCCAGGAGGAAGGGAAGAATAAACGAGGATGCGCGGCAGCAACGAGCGATTCAGAGAGATTTTACCAACAGGTTCTGAAAATCAAGTCGGGGACGGTCGAGTGATTCGGCGCCAAACTGAGAGAGAGAAAAGAGAAAAGTCTTTAACCTGAGCACACACCTGAAAAATGACGACAAGCGCCTTTATTTAGCTTGTTCCATGTGTTTAAATGGACTTAATGTGTTTGAGCAGTTGGTGTTTATGTCAGTAACTGATGTGTGAGAGGTTCAGGGACAAGAAAACGAGACGGGCCACTACAAATAATTGTACATGTACCTTTTTTATTGAATTAAAATAACCTTTTTTTCTCTTCTTAAAGGGATAGTTCAACATTTTGGCAAATTAGCCCATTGCCATAATCGCTATAGTCATAGCAGTAGGTTCGTTAGCTTTAATTGTCGGTGCAAGCTGTTTTTAGAACGGCGGAGCAGAGCTGTGAGCTGCTCAGAGCTACGCTACGGAGGCTCATGGGATTTCTTGGTTTCCCTCATCAAATTCATCAAATACACAATCCAACAACTCCAAAACGCTGTCATGGACAAGTTGAGACCTGCACATTCACCACGCTATGAGATAATAACGGAACGTTACCAGACAGAGTTGTTTTAGAGGGAAATACAGAGACTGCTTGCTGAAAAACTGAAATTGCTGAAATTCATGCAAAACAGCTGATGCGCGTTCCTGTCAGCAAGCAGTCTCTGTATTTACCTCTAAAACAACTCTGTCTGGTAACGTTCTGTAATTATCTCATAGCGTGGTGAATGTGCAGGTCACAACTTGTCCACAAAAGCGTTTTGGAGTTGTTGGATTGTGTATTTGATGAGTTTGATGAGGGAAACCAAGAAATCCCATTAGCCTCTGTAGCGTTAATTAAAGGTAACAAACCTACTGCGAAAACTATAGCAATTATGGCAATGGGCCAATTTGCCAAAATGTCGAACTATCCCTTTAATTCTATTTGCTGAAATCAACTTAAATATGTGTGCGCAGGTTTATCCTGTGTGATCCTAATATTCTTTGTTCCAATACAAACGCACATTAATCAATGCTTTATACTAATGTTATGTGCTTCAGGGATTCAACCTGTATTTAAAGATACAATAATAGTTGTTGTGCTACTGTGTGACAATCTGCTGCTTCAACACACACACACACACACACACACAAACACAAACACACACACTCTCTCTACCTGCACAGACAGAGGTCAATCAGTGAGACAGAGGAACTTTGAGGGACCTTTTATAAAGGTTTGTCAAAAAGTACAGAAGACTAGCGCAGATAGCGGAGAGATGCACTTCCTCCAACTCGCTCCTTCGCCGCCTTACAACCCCACACACACACTCACACACACACACACACTTCTCATCATGGTTGTCCTCCATTCTCCTCTGTAGCCCAGTAAAAAAAAGCCTGTGATGACCTGGGTGTGTAGCTTATTAACCTCTCCATCAGTTCTTATCAGCCAATGAATAGCCCAGTCATCTGCCCCTCCTGCTCAATCTGAGGGCAAAAAAAAAAAAAAATTTCTCCTCACGTCAGGCCTATAATTCAATCCACACACAAATCATTTAAGAAGTGCGCACATACACTCTCTCACACACTCTCTTTCGCTCCCGTTCACACACACACAAACAGAGGGGAGTGGATCGGTGGAAACGTTTCGTCCACCTCGGTCCTGGTCGGCTTCAAAGGCTGATGTGGACCAGATGTTACAGAAAGCATCAACAAAAGGAGAAAACAACAGCGGTGGTGTAATATGCTGTGTGTGTGTGTGTGCATGTGTGTGTGTGTGTGTGAGGGCCAGAATAAATTAATGGCTGATTTCTCCCCTTGCTTTGATGGCATTAAGAGCCCTCTTCTTCTCAATGTGCCGCGTTAAATGCTTTTCTCTCTTTCCCTCCGTCTCTCCCTTCTTCTTTTTTTTTTTCTCTTTCTGACAAGCAGGGCCACCCAGCAGAAAGCAACTGATGCAAAACGCCGGAGTAATCCCTCCTCCATCCACCACCACCACCACCACCACCACCACCAGCCCCCCCTCCCTCCCTCCCTCCCTCCCTCCCTCCCTCTCCCTCCTTCTATCTTCAGTCTTTGACACAGTAGCCATTATCTGTGGGATTTAGTTAAACCAAACCTTCATGTATTTGTTAGGCCCTGGGTTCGTTTTCTCCTCCGACTGCTCTGCTTGAGTGTGGCCGGGCTGGAGGGGGAGTGGGAGGGGAGTTACATCATCAGCTGCAGCTACCTCGGAGGGGAGGAGGAGGAGGGGAAGGAGGTGGAGGAGGGGGGGTCCTACAATGCCGTCTTAACTGGATCTTAAAATGTGGTTAAATCCAAATCTGCAAATAAAATGTAACCTGGTTTGTTTTGATTGCAACGGTATTTTACTGGATTCAAAAGCAACAGCAACACAATGATTCATTTAAACCAAAAAACTCAACACAGTCGGATCATGTGATGCTTCGTTTATGCCTCAGTGACACAATAATGTGTGCACTGGCTCATGCAACAGGAGGGAAACACACAATACGACAGTTTTATCTAACACATGTCACATGAAATATATAAAAACTACTTCAAAAATTCGACTTTTAACCCATAATTAGGAATAAATATACTTCATTACCACCACAGCCATGTTGGAGAAACTGTGGAGATGTAAATGTGAACCTTTCACATGTGTCCTGGCTCTGTCCTAAGATCACAAAATTTTGGGAAGATGTTCATTCAGTTATAGGCAGAATTTTGGGTTATGGTGTCTCCAACATTATTATATCTTGGCGTCATTGCGGGAAATGTTGTGTTGAAAGATGATAGATACATATTGAGAATTATGTTAGTAGCCTGTAGAAAGGCAATTACAAGAAAATGGTACAAGACAGACCCACCATGACAGGAAGATTGGATGGACGAAAATACATATTACGGAACAACTGAATTATAAAATAAGGATTCAAGAGGATCAATGCTGCCGGAAGTGGGAGAAATGGACTGAATATATAAAAACGACAGGACAAGGACCATCACATTGACATTAAAACAGGACCAAACTGTAGAAGCATGGTGATCCAATATGTTCTTTTTCAGATATTTGCTTTTTATATGTTCCCCCTCCCACCCCTGCCCACTTGCATAATGTTTATACACTGCTAAAAATAAAGTATATAAAAAAAAAACGACTTAACCTCTCTGTCTGTGGCTCGTTAACCCAGACAAACATATAAAAACAAAGTTCTAACATTAGAGAAAATGTTCGTCCAGTTGAAACCAAACACAAAATGACAAAAGGAGTCTTTTCTGATCTCCATCTTGACGATTTCCAGATCATTGTTTCCCTGTCAGCTCGTACCTGTGAGGTCTCACCACCACCACCACATGCGGCCACGGAGCTAAAAGCGCTGTTATGGAATCACTGTTGAAACTCGCAGATAAGCCCGGGCTCGGTGGGGCTAAGCTAAGGTTAAGCCAGGTGGCTTAGTTCCCCGAGTATGTGTTTACACACACACTGAGGTGTGAACCATTTGGGGGGCTTAAGAGGGGCGGAGAAAACACAAGTTGATTTAGTGCTAGTGAAAACCTGAGTACCTGTTGATGGCGCTGGTGGCGGGACGGCTTAACACAAACATCAGCAGCAAACCTGTGGGGATCTGGGTCTGATCCACGCCAGGAGTCAGATTATTTAACACACCGGGAGAGTAGGGACGGGTGTTTAAAACATTTAAAACACAATGTTGTTACATGTGTTAATCTGCAATTTATAATTTCTTCATCATCGTCATTGTAGCATCACATTTTTTAGTGGTAGTCAGTCTGAACAGAGTCGGACAGGTGGAGACTGTGGTCGTAAAAAAAGTTTTTATACAGTATTAGTTACTCAATTCGTTAATTGGAATTTAGGTAACACTTTATAATAAGTACACACTAATAAGCATTAGTTAAGGGTTAAATACCGAATTCTTCATTAAAATAGCATGAATACTCATTAGTATGTAGTTTATAAACACGGTTAGTGCTTATCAATGATGAGTTAAACATTTTTAACTGTTTATAAACTACATACTAATGAGTATTCATGTGATATAAATGAAGAATTCTGCGTGTATTAATGCTTAACTAATGCTTAATAGTGTGTACCTATTATAAAGTGTTTATAATTAATTTATTATTAATATGGAACTAAGTTTGTCATCGTTTCTCGAAACCTTTTAAAAGAAGAACCTACACAGTGGCTTTTTTTTTGTCTTGCAGGTGCGTTCAAACACCACAGGGAAACTGGAATTTACTTTTCTTTTTACTATTATACCTGGTCGGATTTGTTTTAGTTCATGTAGATACACTGGGGTTCTTGTGCAGCTTCTTATCTCAGGATTTAATATTTAAAAAGTCTTACACACTTTATTTTAAACGCAGGTTTTGCGGTTTATGAGACAAATGTGTTTATTTGTAAAAGGAATAAAAAGAGAGGAGGGCAGAGAAATTTTTCTGAATGAAAAAAAAATGAGAGTGCAGTGATAGCCCCCAGTGGAGGAGGAGGAGGAGGACTCAACCTGCTGACAGACAGCTGCAATCTTTTTAGCATAAGTGGCTCCGCCTGCTCCATTAGCAAAGAGAAGGAGGAGGGTGGGTGTGTGTGTGTGTGTGTAGGGAGGTAGTGGGGAGGGGGAGGAGGAGGTCGACCCCCCCTGGGGTAGATGTTAGAACAAATTTGAGGGGTGTCATATTACACGCCTTGTGACAGGAGGCCGAGGGGAGGTGAACGATGAATTTGCTTAATGAATTAATCTGCGGACCAGTAATGGCTCTGCTAACAACATTAGTCATCCTTCTTACATCTCTGTGCTGCTATGCACTAGTTGTTTCCCCCTCGTCTCCCTCTTTCTCTCTCCCTCTTTTTTTCTGCACAATCATTTCATCCTGTCCTTCGTCATCTTTACTTTCCATCTGTCTCTTCTTTCTCTCAGAGGTGCAGCTCGGTCTCCTTTTTCTAAACTAATAAAAATATATTAAAGTAAAAACAACACCCTGCCCTGTTGAGGTCTTTAGATAAATAAATATATAAAGAATTAAAGTCTGTTTAATAACAAACTCCCTAATATACAGTAAATTCCCCTTAATGTGTTTGTAAATGTGACGAGCTGCCACACGCGGCGCTTTTCAATTTGGAGCAACACATTACATTACAAGTGACACCAAACGTGAGGCTGTTAATGCCACTGGGCTCTGGATTGAGCTTTGATTCAATACACAAATGCAAAATTGCTGTGTTTAAATAGATATTTAAATGGAAATGTATTGGGAAAGACAGCTGTTGGTATTTGTAGCCTGGAGTGCTCATTACAATGGGAAATAGGGAGGAGTGGGAGGGTGGCGGGGGGCGATGACAACGGCAGCACGGCGAGCAGCTGTGTTAGCAAGTGAATGGTGTAATTACTGGCCAAACCTCTGTCATTAACCTGCATTGTCGAGTGCTACCACATCCGTTAACATAAGAAAGCCTTGATTAATTGACTGCAAGGCTGAAATTCAATTATGTCATTGGGCTGCAGTTTGCAAACTAGATAATAATCAATTGCATAAATACAAACAGCGAAATAACCCAAAACATCCTGAGAGCGTTTGTGTGTTAGAGATGAGAGCGAAGATTACATTTACAGTCACAAATACATATAAATACATGTGATAGCTTCACTTGAAACCAAATAACACAAAACATACTTAACACTTAAGAGAAATGAAATCAAAAACTGTTAAAGCGACAGAAGCAAAACAAGAGAATCAAACTGCTGCTGATTAACAAAAGTGCGATTTGTAGTTGAATGTGCAGCTCGTCGCCTCAGTGGGTGTGTGAACATATTCAGTTTGTTTGTTAATGTGGAACTTGTATATTTAGTGTGTGTTTATGTGTGTGTGTGTGTGTGTGTATATGTGTGTGTGTGTGTGTGTGACGATGTGTTTGGCAGCTTGCAGCACGGTTTGTTGGACCGACCGGCTGCTGCTGCATGGGGTCTCAGGCAGAGAGGCGGCTGATGAAAGCATTGGCGGGATGCTCCAATAAAGAGCAGATTATCATAAGCGGCCATTGTCCACCTCCCAATTCTCTCCAACTAACCTCCCCCCCTCCTCACCTCTCCCCCTCCTCTCCCTCCTCCCCTCTCCTCCCTACTTACTCACCCCTCTGCTGAAAATGTTAATCGGCCCTATCGCTGGCAGGCTGCATGGCCCAGAGAGGGAAACTTTAACTGATTGAAGGGAAAAAATTATGACAATTACCCTAGAAATAATTTTAAAAAAAGTGCTATAATAAAATAATAAAGTAATATAGAGACAGAAATAAAATGGAAGTGATACAGGAAGTTCACGTCACAATTATTCCTGTTTAGTTTGCAAACAAATTTTCCTTTCCACGTCTCCGAGCAGCAGCAGCTACACCCCACGTTTCCCTCCGTCGCAACAAACCTCCCCTCCCTCCCTCTTTCCCTCCCTCCCTCCCTCCCGTTGACTCCATCCACCCAGCTCGTTTTATCTGAAGATTCTCAGACAATGCCTAGAGGATCCCGTTCCCTAATCTTCCTAAAAATCCCCCTTTCATCCCCACTGTTAAAGAATGTATGAAAGGCTGACACCGAGCTGGAAAAAAAGAAAGCAAGGAAAGGGGAAAAAAGAAAAAAAAGAAAGAAGCGGAGCACATCTGGGGAGTGAGGGTGGTGTCACTGTGCAAGGGCTGGAGGGTTGGAGGAGGAGGAGGAGGGGCGAGGGTGAGGGCAGAAAGCGCAAAAGGAGGTAGGAGCTCAGCTCAGCAATGGTCGCTTGTGCAGAGTCCTCGCATGATGACTAATTAAATTGTTTTGCTGCTCAAACATTAAAATGGCCGAGGAGATTAAAGGCATGAGCGGGAATGAGTCTGTGTGTCGGTGGGGAGAGAGGGAGAGAGGGAGAGAGGGAGAGGAGAAGAGAGGAGGGGAGGGAGGGTGGAGGGTTTAATCTGTGTTCTGACCCAGCTGAACCTAGGAGTCACACACTCTCACACACACACACACACACACACACACACACACACACACAATTTCACACAAAACAAAAAAGCTCAAATCCTTTGTTTTGTCCCCCTCCTCAAAGGCAAAAAAGAAAAAGGCGATGGGGTTTTAAAGGAGTGATCCCTAGATTTCTTTCGCTCCCTACAGGGAAGAAGAAGAGCGCTGCATTTGCTCCTGAAGTGAATTCAAGATGACCACAAACACATTCCACTGTGGTCTAATAACAAAAACCCAGTCGATTGAAAGTGAGTGCTCTTTTCGTAACCCTGACGACAAGAGACAAGAAGAAGAAAATGACCAAAGGCTTCAAAAAAAAAAAAAAAAGAAAGAGGGCAAACGCATCTTTTCTGCGTGGCCGCTGTGTCTTGGTATCTCGGTCGCCACGAGCTTAGCTTACGAATTGGGGTCTGTGATTGGGGATAAACAATAGTTGCAATCTTCCTCTTTCTCTTTTTTTTCTCTCTCTCTGTGCTCGACTATTTCAATCAACATTTGCGGCGCCTGAGCCCTCAGCGTAGCCCGTAGTTCCTTCTTTTCCAATCTACGACAGAGAGAGTGTGTGAAAGTTAAATGATGCAAGAAGAAGAGTGGAAAAATACGACAAAGAGGGGAAAAATTGGGTGAATTGTTCAGTTTAGCACCTGAAAAACTAAATCATCAACACTAATGAAAACAAACAGCGAAACCCTCTGTCCCTCCGTCGTTCAGGCTGTGAACTGGGGAGGGTATTATAGTCTAAACACTTTTTCTTCTCTCAGTGCTGAAAGATTAGACTGGTTATCCCATTAAAGTTGGTAAAATGCCATTCTTGTGTCTTTAAGCTCTCGTATAGGAGGTCAAGATGAGTCTGCCTGCGCTTACAAGGCGGGCACGGATGTAATCTGCCCAAAGTTACAATAATTAATGTTAAGCTTCTCCCAGCAATACGTTTGTAAAAGAACTGGTCCTGATAATATACTTAAAGCTGCACACGCTGTTTGTGTTGCTGCGACGAGACAAGGCAGGGCTTGATGTGCATGTGCATGTGCATATATGTGTGTGTGGGGTGTGTGTGTGTGTGTGTGTGAGAGAGTCCCTATGCCACTCACGTAGCCCAGCTTAAATCTTTAGTCAAACTATAAGCTGATGCTGCCACAATGCTGGATTAGGACGACAGGCATGGGAAAAAGAGTGAGAGGCTGGATGACGTGACGCTGAGGAAATATAAACATAACACACACACACAGAGACACACACACACAGACACACACACACTCAGTGACAATGACGCCTGAGCCGCGGCACTATTAGTGTTAGAAGTGCAAATAAAAGGATCAGTGAAAACATTAATACTCGCTTTAAAGGAAGGAAACGCTATTGTCTGTAGATGCCATCTTTAATATGAGATAATAGATGCATCAATATGCTTCCAGAAACTTAACGTTATTGTATCGGAAAGTGATTTAAAAAACCATTTAACGCCAGACAAAACCAACAAACGCTACAATTAAATACAAAAAAATAAAAAATAAAGATGTGCCTGCAGGCTTCGGTTGTTGTGAACGAGTGGAGGATTTAGAGCCACAGGTTGACATTTAAGCCGTTGACGTTCTGCACAGTCCTCCACATAATCACAGGCCCAGTCAAAGCAGCCGGTCGCTCTCTTCCCAGTGTGAAGGCATTGACAGTCCGTCCTGTCCCCCCCCCCTTTTTTTCTCAAGATACTGAGGAGGATAGGCTGCATGTGCAAAGTACATTAAGCTCTTGCTGGATCCCTCCTTGTGCCATTCTCCTCTCGTCGACTCGCAGACACAAAGGCAGATTAAAGGAGCGCGCGCCATAAAAACCCTGTGTCAATCTTATCGGCTTCGAGTGCAATTTTTAAACATATGTTAATCTGGGGAGAGCTAAAACTCATTCTCTCCTCTCCCTGCTTGTTTATCTCTTATCAAATGCGCAGTAGGTGAGGGGCAGCTTTGCGGTGCGGCTAAGTGCCATTATTTGGATAATTGCGTCCATTGTTGCAGGTTATATAGCTATTTGAAATGGGAGGTGTGTGTAAATAGGTGCAGAGGCCAGGTAGGGGGTGGCGGAGATATATTCAAACAGGGGGCAAGGGGATTTTCTGCGAAGGCTACATGATGCATTTGAATGCTTCTTCATACCTCAAGCTGAATTTTCAATAAGGAGAGTTTGATATGTTTTTTTTTCTGTGCAACAATACCTTTAGAAAAACAACAATGCCAAGGTCAGAGGCATTACACGCATCGGCAGAAACACGTCGATGATGAATGGTATCTTCATTCTACTGACAATCACAATAAATAAAAGTTCACATTCACACAGTTTACATTCTTTACATTTCCGTGTGAAAAGGCTGCATGATACTTGAACAAAACTTTCATACTGTAGCACTGCAAAGAGGGTAATACAGAACAAAAAATGAATAATATATATGTAATGAATACGCAGCCTCTGTTCAAATGCACCAATAATCTGCTCATGAAATCATTTAAACTCCTATAAATAATCTGTGTGTTGCAGGAGGTGAACGTTCTCCTAATGTTGCATGTGTGAAGGACAGTGCTCCCAGTGGTGCAAGAATAACAAGTTCATTAGTCGAGAGAGGGGGGGGAGGCGTCGTCGCAGGAATTCAAATTCCCCCCCGACCCGGACCTGGCCTCCGATTGGCTGGCTGCGTCAGCATGGCGAGACTCATTAGAGCCCAGCAGTAATTAAGAGTTGTTAGAAAGTGAATTCTCCAACCGCAGATTAGAAAATTAAACTATTTACTGATTACATATTAATAGAAGACAACAATGGCGCTTGCCATAAGCTTGGAAGGCAACCAAGGAATAAATCTGTGTACTTAATTACCATAAACAATGGGGGCATAGAAATGGAGTTTTATGCACACTCCCTCCTGTAATGTGTCTGATATCAGAAGACACTTGACAATTCTTGTTCAATTATCTCTATTATTTAATGTGCTGTGAACTGCCTCTGAGTAAATAAATTAACCACCCCAATTACTTTGGATTCATCTGGGGAGGGCTGTGGCGTAATAGAAAATGCCGCAGAAAGCTGCATTGTGCCCAAACCAGGGGAGAGAGAGAGGGAGAGAGAGAAAGAGGGGGGAGGAGGAGGAGGAAATGTGTGAAAAAAACAGAGGGAGACAAGGGTGAGAGAAGAGAAGGAGAAGTAGAGATTCACAGGGATAAAAAGGAACAAATATATAAAGTGATGCAGAGAGGAAGAGGAAGAGAATATTGATTTAGGAGAAAAACAAAGACGTGGCGGAGGGAGTTACTTAAAAAGGGAAGGTTTTTTTTTTTTAAATAAAAGATTAATAAAGACCTAGATCCATGTGGGAAACATTAAACATGCATGTGTAGGCAACATGACCAAGGAGAAGAAGAAGAAAGGAGCGAGGAGAGAGGTTTCAAGGAATGACAAAGCAAAAGCATGTGATATCAAAGAAAGGCGTATCGAGGACCAGCAGAGCACAGTGGATCTTCCCAGGCTTTCTGCTGCTGGAGCAGAGAGATGAACAATCAAGTCATGGGTCAGTCGGTCTGTCTGTTCACATCTGCCCATCAGTCCTGCAGTGCTGTGTGCTGCCACAGCACCGCTGCACACTGAGCTCACCCAAACTCACCTCCAGAGGTCCGAATCATATGATCATATGACTGCGCTGCACATCCACACTCTGTCTATGAACTAACTGCAGAAACCCCCGACACACTGACTCCAACATGGCTGGTTTCAGAAAGACAAACCAACAGTGAATGAGTGGGTTGATATAATTTATAATAATATATAGATATGTTACTGAGAGAATTACATTCAAACTAAGGAACCAAACTATAAGACTTGATTTCATATAGATGGGAAAGATAAGGTCAAACCCTTCAATAGATGTTTTTTCCCTATTTTCAAGCAGTATCTTAATATTTTTATGTATGATGTGCTTATGTTTAATCATTTTTATTTCTTCTTTTGATAAATTGATGTTGGTTTGTTTTGATGTTGGTCTGTATGTGACATGTCTTTATGCCTATTGCCTGTATGACATGTTGCCTGTGAAGCACTTTGGTGCAAATGCTCTTCACTTTTAAGGTGCTATATAAATAAATTAAACTTATGTTGACTGCTGTTTTACTTAATGCCCAAATCCTCCCCTCGTCATGTTATGTTATGTTGTATGTTTTGTGCCCAACTGGCACATGTGTATGTTACTAAAAGAAAACAAATAAAAAAACAAAAAAACAAAACAAAAACATGGCTGAATCTATAAGTGTCTTTGTTGACCCAATCTCCATTTAAATATCAGATTATGAATTAATTAATTAAATCTGAGTCAAATTACCGACTACTTGAGTCATATTCTCTTCCCATCCAACCTGTTTTTGTTTTTTAAAGTCAGCCGCTGTCTTTTGTTTTTTGTATTTGTTTTGTATTTCAGGAGCACATGCTTCGGTTTGAGTGAGGAGAGGAATTGAAGTTGACGGAGGTTCGGGTTGGAGTTTTTCTGTGTCCTTTTTCATTGAATTCAGAAAAAGAGAGGTCTGAAGGTTGATGACAGCCGGACTCAGAGACGCAGCTGCTGGGAGAGGCTGAGCTGAGGCTGGTCTCGTGTTTACAGATGAACAACAAACATGTGATCAAACAGGTAAAGTGGCGTCCTGTGTCTGTCTGTCTGTGAGCACAAGTAGAAGCAGCTCAAACAAATGTCCACATTAGCTTTTTTAGCTCGAAAAGAATACATTTTCATTATGTGAGAATAAATAAAATGTGAACTAGAAAAAGACCTCACAACCGGCTTTTATATGGTGATTGGTTCGGTTGAAGTTTAATCGAGCTGATTCATCACCAAATTCGTCTTGATGCGTGGGAGAACTTCCCCCCAGAACATTTATTGGCAGCCGAGGAAAGTGCTCAAGCTCAAGATTTGCAGAAAGTAACGTTCTGTGAAAACTGTGCGCGGACTTTGTAAAAGGTTCAACATTAAACCAGTCACTTGGACATCTGAGCAGATATTGTGGAAATGAAAATGAAAAGGACCTCTTGACATTGGCAGAGATTCAAAAGTGTGGCTGGCTGGCAGAGTTTATAAAAAAAAAAAAAAAAATCAACACTTTCTGGTAGCTGGTGGAAATTTTCTCAACGCACAGCCACCAGTCAGATGGTGCGGATCAATACCGGATGTTTTGCTAACAGCCAATCAGCCGCCACTTCAATCATGCATTCGGGGGGAATTCAGAGAGGGAAAAAAACGAAAAAAAAAACGAAAATATCTATCATCTATGACAGCCTATAGAAAGGTGACCTCAGTGTCCGAGGTGATAAAGGTTACTTTAGTGACCACCTGTCACTGGCGCATCTCGCTCCGATGCCTCCAGACCTCGGCCCCTAAAGGCACAATCCATAACCTATTGGACGAGTCTCTGGGATAAGTGCTGCAAAATGAGATATGGAAACGGGAAAAACACACTTTTCAGGAAGTGAAGCTCAAACATCATGTGGTCGACTCGACTCGGTTTCCCTTCCCTTCGCTGCGCCGCAATGCCAGTGTGAGACGGATGCCAATTTCTGCTGGTGCCCTAAATACAAACTGATGTCTGCACAGTCTTTCCTGCAAACAGATTGTTGTATGTTTAATTGCTGCTGATGATTACAGAGCAAATGTGGCACTTGAAAAATATATATACGTATGTACACTAGTGCTAGATCCCTCAGTGTTGACTTGAGGAAACCACATTTTCTCAATTTCATTCCCCACTGATGTTATAAGGGGCTGAAAAGCAACCAAGGTGAATTTCTCTCCGTGATATCCTTGTCTTTTTTTTATTTTTTCTATTTTTTTATTTTGTCCTCACCTTCCCTGTTGTCGCCCTCTCTCTTTTCTCTTTTTTCTCGGGCGAATCCTATTTTTCAGGACGGGACCACAGGTATATATTTATTTATACAACTATATAAAGAGAAATCTTTATGGCTGAAGGTGTTTGGAAGTAAATAACCTGGCGTCTTGCTGGCTAGCGGCTGCTTTATCAGTGGGCAAAGGAGGAAGAAGGGGGTGGAGAAGAGAGAGAGAGAGAGAGAAAAAACAGCCCTTCAGATTGACACAATGGCATGCGCTCCAACAGGGGAAGAGGGCACAGAGGCAGGGAGGGAGGCAAAAAAAAAAGAAAAAAGAGAGCGAACACAACAAACAGAGGAGAGATAGTCTCGATATCAGAACCCAAATAGGATGGAGAAGGTGAGCGCAAATCCCACCGCCCCAGTTTCCTTTTCTTAAAAAAAAAAAAAAACCTCCTGTGTTGCTTTTTTTAAAGGATTTTGGGGGATAAATCCACCAAGTTAGACGCTGATATATCAGAAGGAGCATGAGAGCTGCTGCTAAATTACTACAGCGAATACTTGCAGCTGCACTTTCAGAACATTTGCAAACATCAAAATTTAACACTTCCCGGGACCATGTTTTTTTTTCTTTCTTTCCTTCTTCTCCTTCTCCCTCCAACAGGAGTGAGTGAGTGAGTGAGGGATGGGACGGTTTCACAGTATCACAAACGGGATGCTGCTATTCTCCAATTTCAGTTAGGGACTTAACGGAGCCAAGGCCCCTCTTTTTGGCTCGGCACACTGTCTCATGTCTTAACAAGGCTTTACCCCCGGCCAAATCTTAAATAAAAACCTTCCGAATCCGGCTACGGCTCGGGCTCCTCCGTACGAACGCCAAACCAAAAAAAAAAGAAAAAAGATTGCACTTTGTATGCACGGGTGTGTGTAAGCATTTGTGTGTGTGTGTCTGCTGCTGTCGTGGATTTGTGAACTGTGTCAGTGCTCATGTTGTGTGTTGCCGTCTTTTTCTTTCTTTTTTTTAAACATTTCTTCGCCTCCTCTCTCCTCCCTTTAACTCACCCCCGTCTTTCCTTATACAGCATATCAATGAAGGCCAGATATGTACTAGGGGAAGGAGGGTGTACGCATATGTGTGTGTGTATATGTGTGTGTGTGTGTGTGTAGCTGTGCATGGCTGAGCGCACTGTTCAATAGTGTGGAGGCTGGCTGGCTGGCTGGCTGGGGCCGCAGCTGGCAAACGGCTGCAGCGGAGACTTCGGCTATCGCACCCAGTTATCGTTTCCCCCATGAAGGGCTCCCTTATCACCCCAGCCCAGAGAGGTCTCCCTTCTTCTTCTCCCATCCCCGAGACACACAACTACCCCGCTCTCCCTCTCCCTCTCCCTCTCCCTCTCTCCCTCCCCGCCCCACCCTTTCCCCTCCCTTCTCCTCCTCCCTCCCCTCCTTTCATATCCACCCAGCGCTCCGTCGCTCAACATTCAACCGAGAGCGAAGGAAGGAGGGAGAGAAAGTGAGTGAGGGAAGGAAGGAGGGGGCTTCAAAGATTCTCTCGCACACATAAACACACGCACAAACTCCCCCCCCCAAGTGTACATGTGCATGCATGTGTGTGTTTCTGTGTGTGTGTGTGTGTGCATGTACGCTCAATTTGCCAAAACAGTTTTTCCAGTGTAATTGGGCTTGGGGTACCTGTGTCCATGAGATAGCGCAGCCTCTTCTCCACGCGAGCTGCTCGGGCGTCTATGTGCCTCTGCTCGCTCTCCAGCGCAGACAGCTCCCCAACCACATACTGACTGGTGTCTTTGAACGCCTTCTGTCAACCAGAGAGAGAGTGAGTGTGAGAGAGAGAAAGAGAGGGAGAGAGAGAGAGAGAGAATGGTTGTGAGAGAAAAGGAGGAGTAGTGCGATACAGCATTAAACAGAGACGGCAAGCAAAAAAAAAGGATAGAGGGATGAGACAGAACGAGGGAGATGGTGATGAAGGTGTGAAAGAGAAATAGAAATGAAAACAGAGGGAGGAGGAAGTGTGTACAGATGTGCAGCGTCTACAAATAAAACAAAACAAAAAGAGAATTTCCCCGAGAAAAGAGTTTAATTTCACAACAGATTAAAACCTCCAGCTCCAGACGAACTGTTGCTGCCTCTTGTTTCATCTGAGCTTTGTTTGGCGTTGTTTCTCTCACACTCCTTCTCTCACATCTTCAAAACCACTTTTTATTTATTTTTTATTTCTTTAGCTGTGTTATATTTTTATTTATAAATTTGTTATTTTGAAAGGACTGCACAACTCTAAAATAAACCGGATTAATTTTAATGAAGACATATTCAAGTGAATCTTCATTCACACCAAACTATCAAGGTAACGCTTTGAAATGCTAATTTCCTTAAATGATCGTTGGTCACTTCACTTTGCAAAAACTTGATTTACATAAAAAAAACAAATGGTTGTTTATCAATGTTGCCTTTTTTTCCACAGC
This sequence comes from Trachurus japonicus, assembly GCF_045865225.1. NCBI lineage: Eukaryota > Metazoa > Chordata > Actinopteri > Carangiformes > Carangidae > Trachurus > Trachurus japonicus. Next base: position 8,912,792 of record NC_140921.1, on the reverse strand, counting down.
ATTCGGTATCGAAATTATTATCAATTAGTTATTAGAGAATAAAATAAACAGAATAAAGTGGCTCAAAGGAACAAACATAACAATTCAGCTGCACTTAATAAATACTTCAATGTATCAAGGAGAAAAACAGTTGACAACAGAAGTTTGTGTGTTTTAGGCGTCAGGTGTGTGTGTTGTGTGTGTGTGTGTGCGTGTGTGTGTATTCACTTTAAGTTCTTGTTGGTGAAATCTGGAGAACCAGTTTTGCAGGAATAAACAATAGCAGGACGGCTGAAACACCAGGAGGCACATCTGAACTTGTTACTCCGATGAATAGAGGCAGGCGACAGGCGTCTGCTCCGTGAACTCAAACATGTTACGTCACCAGGGAAACCGACACCCTCGCTGCATCACGGGCCGTCATCATCATCATCATCATCATCATCATCATAAACCGAGGCAGTTAAGCCCATGGATTCATTATTGATCAATGACTAATATCCCTAACGTCACTTTAATCTAACAGTATCCACATATAGAATGAAGAATCCAATATTTAATCCAGAATCAATACCACTGGTGAGTAACGATCATCACTGACTGATCTTTGATATTTCATGTTTAACGGTTGTATTTATCTGCCTGCTTAATTCATTAAAGGGATAGTTCAACATTTTGGCAAATTGGCCCATTGCCATAATCCCTATAGTCATAGCAGTAGGATTGTCACCTTTAATTGTCGGTGCAAGCTATTTTTAGAACAGCGGAGCAGAGCTGCAAGCTGCTCAGAGCTACAGTACGCTACAGAGGCTAATGGGATTTCTTGGTTTCCCTCATCAAACTCATCAAATACACAATCCAACAACTCCAAAACGCTCTGGTGGACAAGTTGTGACCTGCACATTCACCACGCTATGAGATGATAACGTAACGTTATGAGACAGAGTTGTTTTAGAGGTAAATTCATGCAAAACCACTGATGCGCATTCCCGTCGGGGGCAGTTTTTCGGCAAGCAGTCTCTGCATTTACCTCTAAAACAACTCTGTCTCGTAACGTTGTGTTATTATCTCATAGCGTGGTGAATGTGCAGGTCACAACTTGTCCACCAGAGCGTTTTGGAGTTGTTGGATTGTGTATTTGATGAGTTTGATGAGGGAAACCAAGAAATCCCATGAGCCTCCGTAGCGTAGCTCTGAGCAGCTCGCGGCTCTGCTCCACCGTTCTAAAAATAGCTGGCACCAACAATTAAAGGTAACAAACCTACTCCTAAAACTATAGGGATTATGGCAATGGGCCAATCAGCCAAAATGTTGAACTATCCCTTTAAACCAAACCTTATATTAAAATCTCTATACCAACACACATACGCACTCTTCCACACACACACCAGCCACTCCATATCTAAACACACACACTCATCATCACTCTCTAACCATAAGCACTTAATGCACCGTCCATTTCTGACCCCTCTTCACCTCTGTCTCCCGGCTACTTGCTATTCTCCAGAGAAACTCCCTCTGAGTGAGGAGGAAAAAAAAAATGTTTATTCAAATTCACCACTGAGGATGCATCCGAAAAAATATCTCCATTTTATTGCTGATGCACTTCGTTTTTCTTAATGGGAAGGAGAACTAGTGAGCAGGAGAGAGAGGGAGAGAAAGTTTTTATTTCATTCCACCCAGGCCAGCACTTTTTCCCCCCCTGCACTCCCTTTCCCTTTTCCAGTGTGCGAGTGTGTGTGTGTGTGTGTGTGTGTGTGTGTGTGCATCTGTGTGACTCTGTGCACATGTGATTTGTGCAAATGTGTGCGTGCGTCGATTCCCAGCAGCCCCCCCCTTGCGCGCTCTCGCTCTATCACCATATTTTTCCTTGGCAAATCAATTTTACACATGATCAGCCCACTCCCCTTGCCGCGCTCAGCCCAGCCGTAATTAAGAGGAGGGAAATTACCATATATATTATATTAATGCAAACATCATTCAGCAGGTAATTCTTGGCTGATCGGGATAATGGAAAGGTTGAACACCCATTAACCCTGGGGCCCAGGCACTACGAGGAGGAGGAGGAGGAGGAGGAGGGTGTGTGTGTGTGTGTGTGTGTGTGTGTGTGCATAGGACTGGGGTCGAGGGTAAGAAGAGGGGCTGCCTGGGAAGAGAGATTCACCCCCATGGTCTCCAGTGGCTGGCACACACACACACACTTGCACACACACTCGCACATGCTCGTTGAAATAATAGCATTCTTATAGACACACTCTTTGTACGCACAAGTTCAAACGAACGCACGTCGCCGAGGAGAGAGCACGAGCTTGTGTGTGTGTGTGTGTGTTTATACACTTGAAGGACACGGTTCCTTCCTTCCTTCTTCTTCTTCTCACACATGCACCTCTGAACGGACGGCTGATATCTACCATTGTTATAATTAAAATGGCAGTCTGTTAGATCAATACTTAGATGTCTGTGCGGAGAAGAGAAGAGAAGAGAGGAGAGGAGAGGAGAGGACAGCGGAGAGAGAGAGAGAGAGAATGAGGTTGACAAGGTGAAGAGAGAGAGAGCTCACTGACAGATTTATCTAAGACAAGACAGGAGAGACAGAAAGAGAGCTGACTAATAGGAAATATATAAAAAAAAGAGGGGAGCAATTAAGAGACACAACCTCACTCCTGACCTTTTACTCCCCCACTTTTACTTTTCCCTTTTTTTTCCCTCTCAGACTCGATCATCTGTCCATTACACAGACTTCACCAGGCAGAGCAGAGCAGAGGAAAACCAGGATGTTGCTGTGTTTTAAAACTTTCCTCTGCTTCCTTCACCTGTCTGCTGCTGCTGTGAAGTTTCAGGTTTGTATTATAGTGAGAAGAAAGAAAGAAAGAAAGAAAGAAAGAAAGAAAGAAAGAAACAAACAAACCTCTTCTTCAAATGGTCTGCGAATGTCGATCTCTGTCGGCGAACCTCTGTCCTCCTCGGCCTTCCTCAGATCCTCAGGGATAGACTTCTGTCTCTTCACCTCTGTTGGTGGAGGAGAGTGAGTAGATGGACAGATGTCAGCGATTAAAAGCAAAATGTATTTATTTATTACTCATATTTCGTCTTGTGAGATTTTGTTAAGATTTAAAATCTTTTGATTTATGAAAATTTGTATCCTTTTCCCACTCATTTCTCTTGAAATGCTTAGTTGTTGCATCACTGTCAAATGTAATGGACTGAGCGCTCCTGTGTGCATTATCTACTCACAATACACCTATATAACTGTATGCAATTATTCCCAGGGAGGTTGTGGGCTATGAATATCAGGAATTTCTACAACTTGTGTGATTTCTGTGGCCACTATTTGTTTGTAATGTGTTCAGTTTGTATGTTTATGGAAAAACCATAATAAAAAATGTAAAATTGCTGCAAACTACTGCAAAATGAAGCAGTAGTTTAGCAGTAGTAGCTTATTTTCGGTCGTATGCACATATGGTAAAAATCAACAACAACAACAGTCAAATAATCATCATCAATCTTCCTTCCAGATTATATTCAATCAAACTTATGAGTCCATAATTATGGCATTATGCCGAAAAGGAGTGGGCTGAAGCTATGGAGCTACACTTTAATCCTACTCATGTATTAAGCCTTAACTATTTATATTTCAATGGTGCCAAAAAAACTAAAAAAAGATGCCAAACTGCTTATCAAAGTCAAAACATAGTTATCATAATAACCCCATAATCCATCAACCTCAAATTGAGGAAACCTGCAATGCTTCTGTTTATTAATAAATGACCATTACAGTGTTTGTTTCTTAGTCTGAACCGATGAGTTACTGCACTTTTTCACTGTTTATGGATGCGTCCTGTTCTTTCATGTGTTCACAGGTGCCACTTGAGAGTTTAACTGTGACAGAAAAGTAAAGAAAACGTTTCTCCACATGGCAGCAGACGATGAACAGGTGAATAATTACAACCTCTGCACTGTTTGCTGCTCTCAGGTGTGAACTGGATATATGTGAGCCGAGTGTTAAGCGTGTGCAAACGTACCTCCCTGGGTAAATACTGCATGCACTCTTATGTGTGTCTGTGTGTATTATATATATATGTGTGTGTCTGTTTGTGTTGTGTTGTTCCCCACCTGGTCTGCTCTCCACGTACTGACTGAACGACTTCAGCTGTGTTTTCCGGACAGCCGAGTCCTTGTTGAAGACGACGGGGCTGCGCAACTTTTCTGTCGCCCTGCGCAGCCGCTCCGCTCGCAGCTCCTCTGCGTTATTCTGTCAGACACAGAAAAAAAAAATATATACATTCAGTCTCAGCAAGTACTAATCTGCAGACGCTAGACGTACAGTAGTGCATCCAATAATGGCTATTTGTAAACATGTTGATGAGGAAATCTGAACTATTTTTAAGCTGCATTCTCCACCTCTTGTGATTTGTTTTTGATTTTTGCACGATGATGTCGAGAAATGTGTAAAAATGCACAAATGGGTGAATAAAATCTAAACAAAGACAGGTCACACTGAGCAGAAAACACATAAACACACACGGATGGAGTCGTTGGTTTAACTTCAAATTACTGACTTTCAAAAAAAAAAATACAATGTCAGCAATTAGTCTGCTCCCTCTTCTCCACGTCCCGTCTATTATTCTGTCAGCCTCCACCAGCCACTTAGATCTGCTCTCCGCCTTTTATTAAGCAGCCGTTTAAGGATTTCACTGCTGCTCCATGATTATTGTGACCAAAATCACACACATGTAAAACGACACACCTACTGACAGGCCGCCAGATAAGTCTGGAAGAGGTCGATATGTTAGCTACATTGTTGTGTTTGCATGAATATCACACACACACAGACACAGACACACACACAGAGTCACACACTCCCCCTCACTCATGAGAGAGACAAAAAGGAGGCAATTAACTTGACTTTCAACAAAACCCCGAGCCAGAAAATATATTCAGATTATGCAAAATGCAAAAAAACGCTATTGTTTTCAAAGTGAACATGTGTTAAAAAGCTACACGCTCGCTTCTCCCACTATCAAGAAACGGCATGCAGAAATGTTTTATTACCAGGCCTCCAAATATGCCAAGCCGAGTGGAAAAAGAAACCGACTCGGGGCTAAGATTGACGTTGTGGCAACGTTAATAAGACGGCGAAACATGTAATAAAGTCGACAATTAGGGCAAACATGTTCCACTGCTTGAGACGGAGCGAGATAGTCAAGCAGAGCAAGGACGGCTAATAGAGAGACGGCGGCGCGGGCGGAGAGCGAGCTGCAGACTGGGAGTTGTTAGTTTAGCTTCAGATTATTGACTTTCAAAAACAATGTCAGCAATTAGTCTGTTCTCACTTTGTTTTGTCTATTAGTCTGTCAGCTTGTACCAGCCACTTAAAACCTCACGTCAAGTCAAATCGAGGCAAATTTATTTATGAGGAGGCGCTATGAACAAAATGCCCAATTAAACATTTTAAAACATAAGGACAGAGCTGGGATGTGTGAAAGTGCCTCTGTTTGTGTGTGTGTGTGTGTGTATATTTATACATATCTATCCAAGTCCACGACAGCACCAGCTCCAAAAAGAGCAGAGTACATTTAAAATCCTGACAAGTAAAGGGTAAAACTGAAACTTCCTGAGTCATGAAGCTCTTCCTGGAGAACCACAGTCGGTGAAAGTTTATTATAAAGAAGAAGGATGGGCAAAACATGTCAACTAACTAGTAGTTACTTTAATGAACACATGCAGGTGACAGGTCCTTTAAAAACATCTGCATGAGATTATGGTCTTAAACTGATGCTGTTATTCCAAACTGGATTAATCAATAATACCTCTAACGTCGCCTTCAGTGCCTCCTGTAAATAATAAGTCACTCACCTTTGACATTTTATGTTCAGCTGCACCTTTTTACATGTTTTTAATCTTAGACTTTCTTCACGTTACTCTTAATTAGGGATGCACGATATCGATAACTATCAATACTGATAATAATCGGCCATGATATTGACTGACAGATAAGTATGATAATGACATCACTAGAACCAATTATAATTAGCAGACATTGCTTTGATTTCACAAATTTTCAGTCCGTTTGCCCACTGAGTTGATCTGAAACAATCATAAATGTATTATATATATATATGTATATTATGTATTATTGTGTTAAGTCAGAGGCAGAGCTATAATGTTAAATTCATCTTTACTTTCTTAACATCTAGGTGTCTATATTAACTATTGAAAATGTTATTGGTTATAGGTATTGGTTACGAGAAGCAGGAAGCTGGCAGTTATTGGTATCGGTGCGTTCCTACTTCTAATGTCTTAATTCAACAGAAGGAAAGGAAAGATTATGTCAGATTTTTCTCATCAAATACATTTACTTTTAGTTTAAATTCATATTTGAACTAGGGCCGGGACTTTAACGCATTAATTACGATTAATTAACTACACAAAAATTAACGTATTTTAATCGCACTTATAAATTTTTTTTTTTTTTTTTTTTTCTCACTTGTGTCTACGTGCGGTGCGCCCGCACGCGAGAGAGGCGGCAGTTTGAGAGGCTGACTGGCAGAGATGAGAGCTGGTGAAACACTAGCATGGTTATTTAAAACACCATCTCTGATCTCTGCCTGCACATACTGTAGATACACAGACACGGCGCACGCTAAATGCGCTATATAGCGCTAATTGCTCAGCTGCAGCGCTATATCTATGACCTGTCACTGTCACAGGTGCAGCTCATCTCATTATGATAGGACTTCACCCTCAGAGCTGTCTGTCTTCAGACTGTCCTGACCTGTCCCTGAACATCACACAGAGACAACATGGAGCTGCCTGTGTGATTGGTTACTGAGTTTTATTAATGTTTACATCAAGCTGAGTTCAACAAATCAGTTTATGCTACTGTGATTGAAGTAGCCTAGTTAAATACTACAGTAATCATCATAGTGTATTGGAAGGAAAGACCATTTAATCTGTATGTATCAAATATTGATTAATGAATTAATCGATAATTTGCATCCCTAGTCTGTTGGTCTTGGTTAAGTACCACCTGAATGCTTAAGCTTATGTATTCAGTCATTCAATGGTATACTAAAATCCATGTGGTCAAATATTTATATGCGATTAAAATGTGATTAATTGCGATTAATTAATTACAAAGCCTCTGATTAATTCGATTAATTTTTTTAATCGAGTCCCGGCCCTAATTTGAACTGATTTCATTAATCAAAGATTTGTTAAGTTAATGTCTCCATAAACTAAACCTCATATTCTGCACTTCCTTAACCATGTGAATCCAAAAAAAATCACGTTATTGCCTCAGGAGGTTTATATTCTCACATAAGATGTTTTTGCTCTGGAGAAATGCCACTGTAAACTGTCATTTATTTTTGCAAACTCACACTAGGTGAACTAAGAGTTTTGTTAAAGTCAACATAACCACATATAATCTACAATAACAGCCCTCAAACAGCATCAAAGAACCACCAGAGGTGAGTTGACCTGTACTGACTCGACATCCAGCTCCGTTAACTTCAGAGTTTGAGTTTTTCCACAGAACAAATAATGACGTCGTGTGTCTATAAGTTCCTGTGGACATGAATCCATCAAGTGGCTGATTTCATGAACATCTAATCTGCTTGTTTATAGGAAAAAGTGTAACAATCACTGATAATTGGATGTCAAAGGATTTATTGGATTAATGTTGTGGTCCTTGTCATATTTTCACACGGAGGATTTATTGTTGCGTGTGTGTGTTTTTTTTTCTTTCTTTTTTTTTTTATACGTTGAGTTTCTTGACTGGTGGAAACTGCAAGCCTCTGCAGTATCGTATAGGGAGCTGTTTATTTAACAAAAGGATAAATCCCCGAGGAGCCTGATTAGGACACTGGCGGCCGTCGGCCCAATTATCACTTTATTGTTTAACTGTTGTGAATCCGTCTTGTTCACTGGGCTACGACCACGACGACGACCGGAGGTGAAACGGCCCAAACCCGCGTCAAGGTTAAAACCGCCGGCTACTGTTACAGCTACAACTGTACAACTTTGATGAGCACGTCGTCGTCATCGGCGCATGAACACACCACAATGATGACGACGACGACGATGATGATGATGATCAAAGATGGCGGCCTTCAACACCTTCTTAAACAGGGTTCCCACTCTTTTCTTGAAATCATTTTCCAGGACATTTTCAGCTGCTACAGTCTGATGGACATTAGTTTTTACGCCACACACTGATTCATCCTCTGTCCCACTCATGCTTTGGAGAAGTGTTCTTTTCTTTTCGACAATTCGACCTTATTTTGTAAATTTAATCAGTTTGTTTCTATGTTTATTCCTCTCTCTCATTCTCTCTCCCAGAAATCTGATTTAAAAATGTGCAGTCTATGGCTCTAACTTATGAAATAATCTCTTAAATGCTTAGAAATTATGACAAATGTATCATAGAACAGCACAAACATGTTTTTTTTTTTGGAAATGAAAACCTTAGAAGGGTCTGGAAAAAGTCAAATAGAGCTCTGGTAGCTGTGATAAATCTTTTTCCAGGACAATCCAAGCTTTACCAGGACATTTGACTTTTTTTTCTCATTTTCCAGGTTTTCCAGAACTTAAAAACTAACTGTACCAATGTTTTCCTCTCCCTCCCATACCGAACACCTGCCCACTTGGCTTCCTCCCCTTCGTCTCTCTTCTTGGCTCTGGGACAAGCAGATACTGGGTCGTCCCCTCCCTCCTCCTCCTCCCATCTTACCCCCCCACGTCCCCCACCCCTCCTCTCTCCCTCTTTCTCTTATCGCTGCTATCATCGCTGTGGTAAGCTGTGGCAGTGGTGATTCAGTGCTTTCGGTGTGTGTGCGAGTCTGTGAATGTGCATGCAGGGGGCTGCGTGACTAATGTTGCAGTCTGCTGAGCGTCGCATGCCCTTATCGTGCGCCACCGAGGCTGCGCATACACACAATCGCTAATGAGAGGGTGAGCGTGTGTGTGTGTGTGTGTGTGTGTGCGTGTGTTTGTGATGTTCCTGCAGGTCGTTCCACCCGCCTGAAGGACTTTTGGGATGCCCGATCCCCTTGGGACAAGACAGTTTATATATATTTTTTTTAAAGGACAGAAGAAAATAAAGTGACAGACGTCTGCATATAGAGACACGTTTACGTTCATGTGCACGCAGCAACTGTAACTCATCTGGTTTAGTTGTGTCAAGTCTATTTTCATTTGATGCAGCTTCATGTTTATGTCACAATGTGAACGATTAACGGCACTAGAAACTTAGCTGAGTGCAAATCATGGCTAAATGCATTTAACAGCCTAAAATGAAACGATTTCAGCAGCTGATGAAAAACTTATCGATTTAGTTTAACAACAGGTAAATGAATGCAGAAAAAATATTCTAAACATAAGGTATAGTATAAACCAGTGGTTTGGTCCAGAGACCCCCAAGGGTCCTGGAGAGGGTTGAAGGGAGTCCCCAACTTTCTCTTGAAATTTTACTAATTTTTAAACTTTTTTTTTTTTTGAGAGAGAGAGAAATTTTACCACTTTTTGTAGAATTTCTTTTAAACTTTTTGAGAAATTTTTACCAGTTTCTTCTAAAGTTTTTTTAAAAGCTTTTTTTGAGAAATATTACCACTTTATTGAGAATTTTTTTTACCACTTTTTTCTTGAAAATGTTTAACTTTATTTATTTTTTATTTTTTTGAGGATTTGTTACCACTTTTTTCTAGAATTTTTATTTTAAACTCTTTTTTTTTGGGGGGGGGGTTACCACTTTTTTCTAAATGTTTAAATGTTTTTGGAGAAATCTTACCACTTTTTTCCAGAAATTTCTCTACAATATTTCAACAAGTTCACGCCAATGGCCCTAATTTGAACGTACAGTGACTTTAAAAAAGTAACATTAATCAGTCTATTAGTATTTGTGTATTTTTTGGTGTTTGTTTCAAAATTTTGTCCAATGGGGGGGTCCGTGGTCTAATTTGTGTCAGTTTAGGGGTCCTTGATCTAAAAAAGTTTGAGAACCACTGGTATAAACTATACTAATTAAACTATATCGTCATTGGCTGTTGCATTTTAGGACTGAAGCCACAACAGGTAGAGCTCTTATGTCATGTATTAAGGAATAATTAAGTAAAGTTCACAAGTGGGTGATTATTATCTGCTTATCGACATATATCAACAGGAGTCTGAAAAGAAAGTTAAATCTGCAGCATCATCTCTGGATTTGAATAGAAAACACATTCAGTTCTGTATTATGTCATGGTAACCAACCTAATCAGCTGTTAAACTGAAGCCCCGCCCACTTTAATCAACCAATGACGACACTGAAGTTCACTGAGCAGGAGGCAAAACTCAGATAAACTGAATGTGCAGAGTGAAGAGTTTCACATTTGGTTTTTGAAGTCAATAAAATTGTGATTCTACTTTTACGACTGTGGGGGTCAAGTGGGAACACACACACACACACACACACACACGCTCACATGCACAAACACACAGACACCGACACACTCTCTCTCGTGGCCATAAAGGACTAAGCCTTTTAGGCTTTGAACACAAGAGGGTGTTTATGTGAATTGATGATCAAAGACACCCTGTGTCGCCATAAGCACAGAGGGTTTTGCTTGTACTGACAGCTACACACACACACACACACACACACACACACGGACATGCACACTCACTCTCACTTTATACCACTTGACATTCAAAATCAATTAAACAGATGTTAAGACTGGTCGACTGCGTTGACTCAATATTCACATCAGAAGATATAGACACATGCCGCAGCAACATCTCCCCCCTCCTCCTCCTCCTCCTCCTCCTCCAACCATCCAGACACACAGCGACCGTCTGAAAAGGTCATAGTCAATAGAGGGGACGGCTACATGTTATGTAGAGCATTATGATGCCCCTGTGTGTGTGTGTGTGTGTGTGTCAGGGGTTTAGTTTAGACAGACTCATATGGACGCGAGGGGATAAACCGCAGTCTAACATGAAGTGGTCCGACTGACTGATGTGTACGCAGGGTCGGTCAGCTGACAACCGGGGTCAATCGGACCTGATTGATTGGACTGACCCTTTGATGGTGCAGAGAGAGAGAGAGAGAGAGAGGGAGAGAGGCGGATAAAAGGAAAGAGAGGTGTGTATAAAAAGAAAAAGAAAGAAAGAGATGTAAAGAAGGAGAAGAAGGAAACCCAGTGTGTGTGTGTGTGCTGTACTGTACATACCTCCAGTCCGTCTGCGGGGCTGAGCGGGGAGGTGGAGGAGGCGGTGGGGGAGGACGAGGAGGAGGTGGAGGACGGGGACGAGGGGGAGGCGACTCCTCGTGGGCCGACCTCCGCCAGCTTCTTCAGCTTCAGGTCCACGTGTTTACTATTGGTCCCTGGACACAGAGAGAGAGAGAGAGAGAGAAGGATGATGAGTACAAATTACAATAAAAGGGGCATTTCCAGTCGTAGTCAATGTTTACCTCAGATATCAGATCTCCTATGATCAGTTCATTTCATACCGTCCATTCTCCCAACTGCAGCGTGTGGACGTTGATATTCGTTTTTTGTTCATGAATCTATCGTTTTGTCAATGTTTGTCAAAATGAATTAAATTAAATCAAAATTCGGATGTACCCCGGCTTCCGCATTGTTGCTTTCCGGCTCAGACAATACGTCCCTCATAGATATCTAAGAGAGTCCCTCTACTGTTGTGTTCTCTGACCCGGATTTTGCTTTAATTTAATTGTAAAGCGATTTTTAAAATTTAAATGATGGCCAAAAAGACGTTACTTGTGACCACAGAACAATTTTAAAATGAGTCCGGAGCCGGTCTGGATTAATGAACATTAACAAAACGATTCTTGAACAAAACGAATACACTGCAGTTGGAGGAGTATGGACGGTATGAAATGAACTGATCACAGGTGACCTGATATCTGAGGTAAACACTGATTACGACTGGAAATGCCCCTTTAAATAAGTATAACAAAATGTAAAATGTAAAATTCAGGTATTAAACCGTACAGACAGTGCATACACACAAACACACACATGTAGACACACACTGACACAGCTGAAGAGACGAGAAAGAGGAGACAAGTTTGCATTCATGTACACGCACACTCGGGTAAAGCTATTGATAAGCAGCACACACACACACACACACACACACACACACACACACACACACACACACACACACACGTACGTGAGAGCAGGTATAAAGCATATACACTGTGTATATATATGTGATGTGTGAGAGAGATAGAGATCTGGACAGACGAGGCGGCTTTAAGTCCTGTTTGTACTGCAGAGAGCTACCCAGGTATCGAGTGTAGTAGCCTACATTGCTTGGACTATCGCCATGGTAACCACAGGGAAAGGATGGAAGGAAAGAGGAACTCATATTTTGAGTGTTTGCTCTCTCTTCTTCTCACACTCTTTTTTTCTCAAGAGTTTATTCAACAGAACGACAACCTAAAGCCTCCGCAGCGATTTTCAAGTTGAATCAACTCTGTCTGAAATTTAAAAAAAAGAAAAACGAAGCCTGAAGAAGGTTAAACAACCGAAACGTTGGCCCTAGAGCTTAGAGCTGCAGCACTTAATCGAACAATAATCGATTATTAAATTTAGCGTCAACTATTTTGATAATCGAATAATCGGTGTTCGGAGTTGTTTTTTCAGAAAAAAAGTCCAAATTCTCTGATTTCAGCTTCTTAAATGTGAATATTTCTGGTTTCTTTGTTCCTTTATGACAATAAACTGAGTCTGTCTTTGGTTTGTGGACAAAACAAGACATTTGAGGACGTCATCTTGTGGTTTGGGAAACACTGATTGACATTTTTCAACTATTTAATTGAGCAAACAACTAATCGATTAATCGTTTAAATATACGACAGATTAATCGATAATGAAAATAATCGTTAGTTGCAGCCCTACTTTTAACAATAAAGAAGAGAAGAGAGAAAATATTATGAAAACCTACATGAGAGTGTAAGGCTGCGTTAGTTTGAGTTAAGTGTGCCTAATAAACTGGCAACTGAGTGTACTTTATCTTTTTCATTTACACCATAAAAACCTAATTTCCGGTGCTAAACGTCTATATTTTCAATGTATAAATTATTTGTGAAATTATTATATAATACACATAATCTATAATTGCCACTTTCTTTCCTTTTTTTTCTTTTCCAACCAATGTTTCTTACTCCATCTGTCAAAGTTAAATCTCTGCTTTTCTTTAACTCAAATACATTATGGATCATTTGTGTTCTCCTTTCCTTCTCCTCCCTCCCTCCCTCTCTCTCTTTCTCCCTCCATCTCTCTCCGTCTCTCTGCCTTCCAGTAGTTGTGTACAGCTTTTATTTTCCAGGGACTGGTAACCACAGCTCCCCTGCCAGGCCAGACCACTGCACTGAAGAAGATGAAAGAACAGGAGGGCAACCGTTTCATGTGTCATCTCTCCCCGTGACACACACACAAACAAACACACACATACCCCATGATGCATGCGTACAGATGCCAAACAGACACACACATATACACATACACGCTCTCTTGAACTTGGAGGATATGAAGGAATTCACATACAGACTCATGTAACATGCTAAAACACCACAGAAGTGAATGACCTGGGAAATTAACGACATTAGAGGGTGAATATTTACAGAATGAAGAAGTGTGTGTGTGTGTCTGTGTGTGTGTGTATCAGCAGCTAATTTAGTGGCACAATCACCTCCATCCATTTCTTTCAAGACTACAGAAAAAAATTACCACCAACAAAGAACAAAAACATAAACACGGTGAGAGAGAGAGAGAGAGAGAGGGAGAAAAAGAAGAAAAAAAACAGTAAAAACAAATGGCGCGGAGATATTGCACTTCAAAGCTGGAGGAAGCATTTGTCTGTTTTCATGTTTGTTTCTTCTGCTCCCTCACTGTACTCTCACCTATCTCACATCGGCAGGAAATTGAGGAAGCAAATAAAATAAATTAAATACAAAAACAAAGTAATTAGTTTACCTCTGAAGATTTGAGCAAATGCTTTCCTGCAGATATGATTTTATTTTTTGTCTGGGGAGCACTTTTCAGAGTTTATTAATTACTACTTAAATACGTTTCTTAAAAAGGGAAGAAAATAAAGAGGAGGGAGAGTAAAAAAAACACAACAACAACAACTGTATGTCTGCAACAAACTAATGTACACTGTGTGAAGCAGCAGCACCAGTGGGTTTTGGAGCCAACAGGATGCAAAGGTCAGAGCGAGGCAGAAGTGAGCCGATGATTATTCATGAAAGACGGACGGACGGGGTGAGTGACGGGAGAGTGTGTAAGTGAGTCAGGAGGAGAGGAGGAGGTGGGTGAGTAAAGCTCAGATCAGACGTGATGTGTTCAAATTTTGATGAGGGCAGTTCAGACTACAGGACCCGACCCGCCGGTCTTAGTTGAGTAAATGTTTGCGCTGCACTGAGGAGATATGATTACCTACTGGGTTAATGTGGAGTATCACAATGACACACAGAAGAAATCTCACACCGGTGTCTGAGTGCGATACATTATGTCCTTGGTAAACTAACTGTGTGTAACTGTAACTGTGTGTGTGTGAGGGCATGCGATACAGGACATTGAGGCCAAATCCCATTTTGCATGTTTTCAGATGATTTATACGTATATCATATCAGGATTTTTCAGGACCTACGAATAAAGGGTTGTGACAAATCTCCCATAATATCCCGGATACACCAGGTCCAGGTTACACAAGCAAACAAAAAGTCTGTATGTTACATTCAATAACATTGTTCATCATCTGATTTGCATGAAAGCCCCAACATTTAATTCAAGTTAAAGGGATAGTTCAACATTTTGGCAAATTGGCCCATTGCCATAATCCCTATAGTCTTAGCAGTAGGTTTGTTACCATTATTTGTCGGTGCAAGCTATTTTTAGAACGGCGGAGCAGAGCCGCGAGCTGCTCAGAGCTAGGCTACGGAGGCTAAAAATTCATGCAAAACCGCTGATCGGGGGGCCGTCGGGGGCAGTTTTTCATCAAGCAGTCTCTGCATTTGCCTCGAAAACAACTCCATCTCATAACGTTGTGTTATTATCTCATAGCGTGGTGAATGTGCAGGTCACAACTTGTCCACCAGAGCGTTTTGGAGTTGTTGGATTGTGTATTTGATGAGTATGATGAGGGAAACCAAGAAATCCCATTAGCCTCCGTAGCGTAGCTCTGAGCAGCTCGCGGCTCTGCTCCGCCGTTCTAAAAATAGCTTGCACCGACAATTAAAGGTCACGAACCTAATGCTATGACTATAGGGACTATGGCAATGGGCCAATTTGCCAAAATGTTGAACTATCCCTTTAACTATTTTACCACTTGTCCAATATATAAAGGCTTTATGATACAAATGTCGATGTATTACAGCGTAGTAGTGGTGTCTCACTTCAAGGAAAATATTTCTATCTAAGGCGTTAGGACGTAGTTGAAAAGATATGAATGAGAAATGGGATGTTGCCTCACATACAAGTATAAGAACGAGCAAGTGAGGAATGAGTGAGTGATGAGACAGAGAGAGAGGTGGATGAAAAAGGGAGTATGTGTGGAATAATACTGTAAAACTAAGCAGGCAGTTTAGTTAGACAGAGACAAACATGCAGCACCACCACCACACAGCTTCAGCCGCGGCTTTTACCCAGAGATGTTAGCTCAGAGCCGGGGTTAGTAAGCTCCAGGGGGCCCCGGGTGCTGGAGGAGGTGGAGGTGGTTGGACGTGGAAGTGGCGCCTCCAGTGGCAGTGGGTTAGTAACCAGTGCAGACGCAGATGCAGAAGCAGATGCAGATGTGGCCGCAGCAGCAACAGTGTCAGTGTCATCATCATCACCACCATCATCATCATCATCAACACCATCACCACCACCACCAGCACCAAAGTGGAGCTTCGCCTCCTCTGCCCTCCCCTCTTCCTCATCCTCACCCCTTCCACCATGATGCTCATAATGACCTCTCACTCCGTCCAAAACATCTGTAGGGACGTAGGGAGAGGAAACATGGAAGGGAGGGAGGGATGAAGGAAAAAAGAAAAGAAGATAAAAGAATGAGACAGTCAAGGCGGAGATGTGAGGAAGGAGGGATGAAGTGAGGAGAAGTAAAAACGATGGGTGTTAGAGGAAGGAGAAGCAGAAAAAAAGTTTGGTTAGTTCGTGTTAACAGTTGACTGAATACAAGTTAATTGACATGATTCAATAATTCCTTTATTAAACATCCCGGTAACACTTAAATAAGGGAACACATATTCACCATTAACTAGGTGCTTATTAATATGCATATAAGTAGCTTACTAGCTCCTTATTAGTAATTATTAAGCACGTATTAACACCTTATTCTACACAGCCTTATTCTACCTCTATTACACCATGAATTAAGGAGTAAATTAATGCATTGTTGTTTCTGAATAATGATGTGAATAACCAGTGGGTTATTTGGGCCTTGTACAGGGGCAGTAGCACAAGAACAGTAATTCTTCCTTTATCACTCTGAATTAGTAGCATTAATGCATTAATTTACAATGAATAAGCGATAATAAGGAGTTAATATCAGGAAAAGTCTTAATTCATGGTGTAATAGAGGTAGAATAAGGCTATGTAGAATAAGGTGTTAATACATGCTTAATAATTACTAATAAGGAGCTAGTAAACTACTTATATTCATATTAATAAGCACCTAGTTAATGGTGAATATGTGTTCCCCAATCTAAAGTGTTACCCACATCCCATAAACCACCACGATTTGTCCATTTGTGCATTCATTGCAACTTGCAGAACTTAGGTGTGTCTGTGTGTGAAACAACAAAATGAACAAATCTTCCCATCAGCTCCGTGAAAAAGAAAAATATCTGACACACAAAGTGAAACTGAGACTTTGGTTTAATTTTCTGTTGCCTGTGTTTTTCTATTTCCACATAAAAGAGAGAAAGGCAAACAAAACAAAACAAAAAGAAACACACAAAAACATGAAAGCACATGTTCCATTAAGTCTCCTGAGGGGCTCAGTACAACAGTGTCTCCACATTAGGAACAACCATGTTAGGAGAAACTCAAATGGAGACCTGAGCAGCTCTAGCTGCATGGATAACCCACCATGGATTAAAACAAAACAATCAGTAAACAGCGTCTGACATCGCAGGCTCCCCTCTCTGCTATTTACGACTCGGTGTGGAGAGGGACCGAGAACAAAGAGGGAAGGAGAGAGAATCAAACTAACAGCATTTCCTGTTTTTTTATTTTATGTGTATGTGTGTGTGTGTGTTTTTTTTTCTTTTCCTAATTTGCTAGCTGCGATGCGGAGCGTGCTAGCAAGCGCCGTTCCTGCGTGGCTGGCTCAGGCCTAATTAATGGGAGGCCATGGTGATGGAGTTTGGAAAGTTTCTTTGCGGGCAGACACTTGGAGGGGGCAGCCCGAGCCCGAGCTGCATTAAAGGACCGTGAATGGTGTTGAGGGGAGAGAGGGAGAGAGAGTGTGTGTGTGTGTGTGTTGGGGGGGCTAGGATTAGCCGTTCTGCTCGGGAGGCCTTGTGTATCACAGCCCACAGCATTTCTCTTCTCTTCTCCTCCTCCTCCTCCTCCTCCCTCGTTCCCGTTCTTTCCTCCAACTCCATTTTTAATGAGATCAACAATTAGTCCAATTCAGAAAAGCTGAAAGAGCAAATAAATCAAGTGCTGCCTCGCTCCCTCTGCCTCACTGTCTCTCTTCTGTCACTTCACCAAACAACTCGCCGCTGATCTCACTTCATGTTGTTTATAGAGTTTGTCTTGTTTTACATGCGTTCGTTCGTCCTCAATCGATCATTTCTGATTAATCGTTGAGTCTTGTTGTTCTTAACTTCCTCTCCTTTCACTGTCTTGTGACTATTTTCCTCATTTTCTGTTTTATATGATGTGAAACTCAGTATTTTTAGGCCATCGTGTGCTTTATGAAGCTGTAACAGGTATTTTTCTTTTCTTTTTCTTTTTTTTTTTTAAACTGAGGTCACATGTCGATGTCGGGTCATCTCTCCATCTCTCCATCCATCTCTTCCCTGGACTCACAGTCTATCGCTCATCCTCCTCATCATCTCCACTCGTCTATCTCTCCTCGTTCACATTTACTGTCCATTTTATCGCTGCCTTCCTTCTCTTCGTCCTCACCTGTCTACGCTCTCACCTTCCATTTCACGAACACTGCATCCTAAAACTACCTGAGCAGTGCGACCGAGAGAGAGAGAGAGGAGTGTAATGTGGAGGAATCTGAAACAAATGACAAGAGAGGCCTAATAATAGCCATTATCGTAATAACCCCAATTTCAAGGAAATGGAAAGCAGTGGGAAATGCGCGCGGCAGCATTTGCTACCCCTGCAAGCCGTTATTAGAAGTGTTTGGTATTTTGGAGCATAATTTGGCCGCACAATGTGTTGTGTTGATTAACAATTACTGGGCGAACAAGACAAGGGAGAAGTCGCAGGGTAAATTGCTGCTCTGAATATGAGGGTGGTGCTTTTTTAGACCCGCGGCCGTTGTCAAATGACATTTTGTTTTTCTCTGAGGATTAGGCAGAACCCCTTTAGAGAGCATAATGGAAATGTGCGAGTCGTAGCGGAGTGTGCGTATGAAGAAAGTGAGTGTATGTCAGAAGCATGCTAGTGTGACTTTTCTTTTGTATTACGGTTAATGAGTATTAGTAAGCGTTATAGCGAGTGTATGTGCTAATTGCGAGGCCTTGTGATAAAACTCTGAAACTCTGCTGATGAAAAGCAGCGCGGCCAAAGAGGCTACATGTTCATGTTTGCAGTTGTTGACTTTTGACTCTGTGTGTGTGTGTGTGTGTACTGACCTGCAGCAGGACTGGCCTTGCTGCCCTTCCCTCTCTCAGTGCTGGTGGCGTCCAGCAGGCTCATGTCAGACATCTTGACTCCGGATCGAGCCTCAGCTATCAGCTGCCGGGCTCGCTCTCTCAGCTGTCTCCGCCGCTCTGCATCCCGCTCCTGCACAAACACACACACACAGACACACAAACGTGAACAAAAGAACAGGTAGATGCAGAGGAAAGAAATCACAAAGAAGGGAACCTCTAATGTTACATAATTCAAAATGCTTGTTTACAGTAGCAACACACATTGGCTTGTATCAAACACTATTAAAAATGAAAGGGATAGTTCAACATTTTGACAAATTGGCCCATTGCCATAATCCCTATAGTTTTAGGAGTAGGTTCGTTACCTTTAATTGTCGGTGTAAGCTATTTTTAGAACGGCGGAGCAGAGCCGCGAGCTGCTCAGAGCTACGCTACGGAGGCTAATGGCATTGCTTGGTTTCCCTCATCAAACTCATCAAATACACAATCCAACAACTCCAAAACGCTCTGGTGGACAAGTTGTGACCTGCACATTCACCACGCTATGAGATAATAATGTAACGTTACGGGACAGAGTTGTTTTAGAGGTAAATGCAGAGACTGCTTGCCGAAAAACTGCCCCAGACGGGAACGCGCATCAGTTGTTTTGCATGAATTTACCTCTAAAACAACTACTAGACAACTTCTAAAAATAGCTTGCACCGACAATTAAAGGTAACAAACCTACTGCTAAAACTATAGGGATTATGGCAATGGGCCAATTTGTCAAAATGTTGAAATATCCCTTTAATTAATGTTGCTATGAACATTTTAACAATGTGCGCTACAGGCTGAGACATTACGAACCCTAATCTCTCTCTCTCACACACACACACACACACACAAAACCTACACAAACAAACCTGCTGCAGCAAAAACAAAACAAAAAGTTTTGTTATCAAAATAGAGGTGCACACATCTAACTGCATTGTGGAGTTGGGAATGACACACACACACAAACACACACACACACACACACACCATCTCGCCACTAGACAGATACAGTATTGAGCCGTCACCATCAGAGTAATGGCAGAAATGCCATTTTCAGGGCAATCCAATCTGATCCCACTGATAGCACCGGCCACCACACACACACACGCACACACTCACAGAGCAAACGGGAAAACCTTGATGATGTCAATTGACAAACACTTAACTGATAAAGACCCCACCGAACACACACAAACACACACACACACACACACACACACACAAGCATAGTAGGGGGGAGACGGCGACGCACAAATGTCCAAGAACAGGTTTAATTCAGAGTAAAGTTTTCAAACTCTGACGCAGAAAATGAGCCGAGACACAACAGCAGAGAGAAACATAATGAATTCAAAGCTGCTCTGAAAAGCAGATGGGGGCAAAGTAATGAGGAAGCACACTGATTCACAAAGTGTTCAGGCTGTGTGGAGTTGTGTGATATTTTCTGCGGCCGGTCGTGCTCGTTGCAGTGCATCAGTCGATTCTGGATGAGACTAAGGTAAAAAAAAACAACAAAAAAAACAAAAAAAAACATATTGGATGCTGTAGTTGCTGCTGCTGCTGCATGATTTAAGCCTCTGTGACAAAAACAACAAGTTACAGACACTACAAACACAAACTTGTCTTAATGTAAATGCAAACACTTACACACTCTCTACCACAGAACTCCACCTTACATCACCACCCCCTCCCTCCCAAACACACACACACACACACACACACACACACAACCACCTACGACCCAGGGGAGAGCGAAGCTGCATTTCTCTGTCACTGTTCTCCCTCCCTGTGGTTTTCTGTTAATCAGGCTTCTCCATATTGAGGCAGGGGTTTTAGGGCTGGCCCTGCTGAAGCCGCCCATTTATCCATTAACAAAACAAGCAGCGCCCGCTAATGAGCTACATCTCTCCATTTCCATGTCAATTGTTTGCTTGTAGCCATTGTTAGGCCGGGACAATGGGGCTGTTTTGTAAATGACAGCAACCCTAATGCACTCTGTGTATGTGTGTGTGTGTGTGTGTGTGTGAGAGAGAGAGAGAGCCCATGGGGATGCCCACAGGGGGAAGGGAACACACCTTAGAGAGAAACTGGTAAAGACAGAGAGAGAGAGGGAGAGAAAGAGTGAGTGAATACTTCTTCTTCTTCCACGAAACAAAGCAGGGAATTAGGATCTAAGGTGAAAGAAGAGGGGAGGTGGTATCTATCTACACTTCACTTTTGCAAGAAAAAAAATCACAATACAAAAGTCTTTACAAGACAAAAGTGAAGAAGACACAAGGTAAAAGCACAAAACTTAATCTTTTAGCTACTTAAGTCAATGGTTGGAAACAAGACTCAAAGAGGTGACTGACTGCTCGAGTTTTGTTTTTTGTTTTTTTTCATTGAGCAAAAGTTGTGAATACGACATCGTTCTGGTACTTTTTTCTTTTTCTTTTTGCATCATTGTATGTTATGTTCAGAGTTACGCGTTGTTGCAGAGACAAGAGCTGGGACACCGGGTCGGAAGCTCTGATCTTACAAGGTTGGTTTTCGGCCAAGAGAAGTTAGGTGGAAGGCAGAGAGCCTCAATTCTCCCTGGTAAGTCATTTATTAAACCATCGCAATTACTCCAAAGCTGTTTAAGTGAAAATCTTGCATAGTTCCTCTTTAGTGCATAATCTATAGTTACAGGAAAATGTATAGTTTTTGTGTTTGTCTATAGGTATGCAGGCTGATGACCCCCTCACACAAACAGCTTCAGTGCATATTTAACATTTGTTATGCACTGCTCACACTGCAGCCTGTTACATTATCCATGAGTTAACAACACTATACTTTAAGTTTGGAAACCTAGAAATGGTCACAACAGCTTTGTGCATCCTCTCTATATACACACACGACGCCAAGCTGGGGGGAGGTAACACTTATGGAAGAAGAAGTACCTGTTAGCAAAAGCCAGTAGAGGTGAGTGGAGTTGGCACCGAGTGGAGGAAAAATACTATTTGGCATAAGAAGAAACCTTTTTTTTTTTTTTACCTTTAACAGCTTTTATACAGAACGAGGAGGAGGAGGAGGGTAAAGACAGACTGTGTAAAAACAGCGACTGAGTCAAAGGCCTGGAATAGAATCAGCATAAAATTAATTGTCTCTGTTTATACCAGGTTTATTTTCTTCCAATCTTTCAATCCTCACTTCGTCTGTCTGTTTTTTTTTTTTCTATGCAGACCTCTCGTTTGCTTTTATGAATGTATAATATGATAAACAATAATGTCATTGGCGGCCTCGCGGCTGTGCACTGGTTCTGATATCCAATCTGGCCTTTACAGATATGGATACAACTACCAGTTTAAGTGTGCCAGTGTGTGTGTGTGTGTGTGTGTGTGTGTGTGTGTGTGTGTACATACTATATATATATGCAGCCGAGGCTACAACACACTCCAAAACATCCCAGTGCATTATTGTTGTCAGCCATTTTGGGGACAGGAAATAGGAAACTGACTTTGCTTGTCCAGAGGCAAGGATTAACAACAGTATGGAAAAATGCATCTGACTAGACTCTAGCTCCTAGGTCAGTCAGCTCCAAAAGCACTGATTAGAAAATAGAGGAGAGGAGGAGAGGAGGAGGAGGAGGAGGAGAGGAGAGGAGAGGAGAGGAGAGGAGAGGAGAGGAGAGGAGAGGAGAGGAGAGGAGAGGAGAGGAGAGGAAGAGAAGATAGGAGAGGAGAGGAGGAAAGGAAGAGGAGGTGGATGAGGAAAAGGAGGAGGAGAGGAAGAGAAGAGGAGGAGAGGAGGAGGGAAAGGAGGAGGAGAGGAGAGGAGGAGGGAGAGGAGGAGAGGAAGAAGAGGAGGAAGTGGGGGAGGAAAGGGAGGAGAGGAGAGGAGGAGGAGAAGAGAGGAAGAGGGGAGGAGAGGATAAGGAGGAGAGGAGAGGGGGAGGAGGAGGAGGGAGAGGAGAGGAAAGGAGGAGGAGGAGAGGAAGAGAAGAGGAGGAGAGGAGAGGAGGAGGAAAAGGAGGAGAAGGAGAATGAGGAGGAGAGGAAGAAGAGGAGTAGGTGGAGGAGGAAAAGGAGGAGGAGAGGAAGAGGAGGAGAGAAGAGAAGAGAAGAGAAGAGAAGAGTCGTAGGTTCAACTTGAGGAGCTGAAACGACGGCATTAGGTGAAACAAATGTTTTGGTTTCCATTATCAAACAAAAACACATTTATTTATGAAGCAGGTGAACAACTAAAGCTCATAATTCACCTCACAGGTGTTTTACGCTGCGGAGCAAAAAAGTTTGACGGTGCAGAGACGACGGCACCCGCAGAGAAAACGAGCAATAATACAAACCTGCAGGATGTAAAAACTGACTTAAACACACAAGATAAAAATAAAAAAAGAAGAAGTCTCAGACGTTCAAAGCTGTAAATAATTCAGATGTGGGGGAGGGGCTATTACGTTTATTTCCACTTTATTTTGGGAGCTTTAAAAATTCAAGGTCTTTGTCGAACCCATTGAGAGCGACGACCTGTCACCCGACTGTTACCGTCACTGACATCCCAATTACAACTCATTGTCCTGCAGCAACACGATACACCACAACTTTTCTTTTCTTTCTTTTTTTTTTTTTGAAGTCACAGGGTTGGACTTGTTGTTGTGACCACAGTGGTCCCGAAACGCCACCTAGTGGACATTACGCTAAAAAAAACGACTGCGTGCGATGTTTCCTATTCGGAAAAAAGTGGTGAAAGATCAAAATCAAACCAAACAAGAAAAAATAAACACCGACAATCCATCATCAGGATGCAACTTTGAAAAAAAAAAAACCCTCCAAGAACTCACAGACGCAACCAGCCACGTCGTTACATGATCAAAGCCCGGAGGAAAAAAGAAGAAGGAAAAAAGAGGAGTGAAAGCGTGTCAGCTGGTGGTCAGTGGGCAGAATGGAGACTCAGGAGGAGAAGAGACTTTTCCTTTTTTAAATGGCGACAGCGAGAACAATTGTGCACTGTGTCTCCTATTGACTGCTGGGAACCTCCAGGGGAAGAGAGGCTAAACGGTTGAGTGCGAGGCTGGGACAGAGGGCTCCTCTGTGGGCTTGGCGTCGGGGTGAGGACCCCTCTCCGCTCTGGAAGCTCTTCTTTAAGCAGAAGGGGAGCAGGTTGTCGCCTTGGTTGCTCTTTTCTGGGCAAGGAGAAAGAGAGAGGGAGGGCACGCACCACTGGTCATGTACAGAGACCTGGCGTGGGCATCGAGTGATGCCACACACACACACTAACACACACACACACACACACACAGAGGGATGAACACACAATCACTATCTAAAAGCGTTTGCCAACCTCCCAGATAGCCAGCCAGTCTGGCAGCCAGTCATGCAGCTCCAGACATTTGTCATGACAGGCTAATTCACAGTCAAGAGGTGCTTTAGGTCTCTATCTTGTCCAGGCACACACACGCACTAAAGAGCTGCAGAACACACACACACACACACACACACACACACACACACCCAATCACATAGCTGTGTATTCACACACTCATACGCATTCTTTCAAACACCAGCATCATGATTCAGAGGTGATGCAGACAGACACACACAGGTTCTGCACCTGCTTTATGTCATTATACTCATATACTTTTGTATTGCTCCAATGTCGTTATGTTAACTGTGGTTTGTCCTTTTTTTTGTTTTTCCTTTTGTTTATTTTTTGTTGTGGACAGTTTTTTTGTTTTATTTGGTGGTTTTTTTTTGTATTGTTGAGAACATGTTTGTACGATGAGTTCATGTTTGTCTATATGAAAACGAGATGATTCATCTCAAGGGGTTTATCCAAATAAACTAGTAACAATATTCACAATATGAGGTCATACAGGAACATATCTCACTTACTATTCTGGTTTCATTTCTTCTTTTTTGTATTTGTCTTACGTTTTATTTATTTGCACCATAAAAAATTTAACTAAACCTAAACTATCTACCTATTGCCATATGTGTACTTCCTGAATATTCACCAGATAAGAGTGCTAATTTAGGAGACAAGGATCACACACTGACTTCCTGGTCTCCAAAACAAAAAGAGCCTAATCATGACTAAATGACTAAATGGCAAACAAAGCCGGAGATTCCTGTTAAAGCTCCGTGCAGCTCCATTTCCATTAAACTGCACTATACAGGTGACTACAGTCAAGAGGTGGGGACAAAGAACTGATGGGTGGAGTCTGATGATATCAATCATTTTCATTCTAAATGAGTTAAATCACAACATACAACATTTTGATGTGAACAATATTATCAATTTTGCAAGATTTCTTTAGAAAATGATCACTGTAGTTATAATTAAGTCCTACTACTGTATGTACCATCAAGTGATCAGGTTTATGGGGGGAAAAAAAACTCCACAGATGTCAATATGGATCAATTCTGTGTGTGCATTGTGATGAACTCAACAACAATATAATTGTATATAAAAAACAAAAAAAAACACACATGTATCAAATTTAGAAATGCATTATGTTCAACTCTCCTTATTGCTCAAATTTTGGTTGAGAGAGTGAGAGAGGTGGAGTGAGATGGAGAGAGAGGGAGAGAGGGAGAGTGAGGGAGCGATAGAGAAAGAGGGGGGAGCTTATCGGCCGGCTCCAGACGGAGTGCGCGGATCAATGGGCGTGCGAGGCCCACAGTGATCAATGCATTTGATAAAGAATTAAAGAAGAGCCACTGTACATGGCTATCAAAGAACCAGGACACGGCCTAATTATGATTCGACGGGTGCGTGCCCATGATAGGGGTCTGTGTGTACATGTGTGTGTGTGAGTGTGTGTGTGTGTTACATGTACATAAGAAATATAAATCTGGGAGATGTCAGTATGTGACTGTGGGCTGTATACCTGTGTGTCAGTGTGTGTGTGTGTGTGTGTGTGTGTGTGTGTGTGTGTGATGGACTGTGTGAGTTTATTGAACATGTTATGTGTCATGTTATGGTTTAATGGTAAAACACATTTTAGTCGCCATGTGTTGTGTTCATAGCAACGGGTGTTTATGTTTATGGTGTTTGCGTGTGTGAAATGACTTCCTGAAGTTGCTCTTTTGTTGTTATTATTGCTCATAGCTGTGTCTCAATTCAAATGCTTCCATGAGTAGTATACTATCTACACTATGTACTTACTTTTCTAGTGTGCAAATTTCGACAGTTAGTGTTGTCTCCAATCGAATACGTAATTTTAATTAGCAATAATAAACGCCCTTTCTCATCCTTTTTTTCCCCAGAATTGGGCATTTCCTTTTATATTTGCTGCAGAGACAGCTCTGAACTGGTTGAACACTGGGTCTTTTTTCTTCTTTGTAATTAGAATATCTGCATTATGATTACTTGAATGTTATATTAGATGCATTTATTCTAAGAGCAAAGGGAAATAAAAGTGTCCTGGTGCAGATGAAGTAATGTCATTGCTGTGTTGTGAGCTTCTGCATAATTAAAACTCATGAAAACATGCAACTCATAGCATTTATGACGTGTTTCCTCATTGTGATAACAGGTTACAGCTGCCGACGCGTCATGGACATCGACAGTTAGCGTTGTCTCCAATCGAATACTGTCGTTGTTCACTAACGATCGCAACGCTTGTTTCGTTTGTAATTTCAATTAGCAATAATAAACGCCTTACCCATACTTTTTTGTTGTTGTTGTTGCTTATATGTCAGCTGGCTTTTCTTACTGGCTGAAAACATTAGCCTACCAGTATGTTGATTAACATATATTATCTTCTGCTACGTAGCCAAGACGGCGATCATTGAGGGTGTCCATCGTTCCACACTCAACTTTTTGGCCGTTATGACGGTTACAGACAGTACACTGCATTTTCACATACTCGTCAGTGTGAAGGCACTTACATACTCAAAATAGTTAGTGTACAGTAAGTATGGAAGTATTCGAACTGAGACAGAACACATATAATCATCATGTGTGTTGTACTGCTTGACATGTATTCTCCTGTTTAGGGTTAATTGGCCTCTAATAAGTGCTACTATTTTCAGCCGTATGTACTGTACTGGTATCATCATGTACGGTATGTTGTAATGCTTGACGTGTATTCTCCTAGTTAAGGTTACTATTTTTAGCCGTAGCATTGTTTGGCCCATGCTACAGTTCGTACTGTACTGGTCCCTATGGAAATAAATGACAGTATCCTTTTGTGAGAGAGCTGCAGCAACGCATGGGTGCACCTGTTAAAACTCAAAACACTGTGCATTGTGGGAAGAATATTGTTTGCATTTGTATGAATGAATGAAGCGTAATATTGATGTGGAGATGAATGTGTGTTACAGATTCAAAGAACAAAGGGTGTGTGTGTGTGTGTGTGTGTGTGTGTTTGTGCACGTGTGAGGAATCAAGCTGATATTCTTTAGCAAACAAATGTGCGTGTCTGACCTCTGAAGTTGTATCAACAGTTTGAGCAGTGTGTGTGTGTGTGTGTGTGTGTGTAACAAAGGGCACTTGTAGACTAGGACAGGTTGAACAGGTAGAGTGGGGACTACTCAACACACACACACTTACACACACATGTACACGTACACGCACACAAATGTCAGAGGAGCTCGTCACTGACAGGCGAGTAAGATGGGAAGGTTTTGCCCTTTAAATAGACAGGATAATTACTGGTGGGGGGTGGGGGGGAAAGAGAGACAGAGAGGAAAAAAGTAGTAGAAAGAAAGAAAGACAGAGAACATGATCTGAACTCTGTGGTGGTGGGCGACAGAAAAACACAGGTAACCTGTCAATGCATGAGATCCTTTGTGTGTCTGTGCGCATGTGTGTGTGTGTGTGTGTGTGTGTGTGTATGACGGGCTTCACTCTAAAAACAGGAAATCAGCAGTTTAACAGCAACTGGACGTAAACTGATCAATGATCCTGGATGATAAACCGGCTGCTATTATTGTCTGGCGGGGTGGGGGGGGGGGGGGGCTCACCATTAACAATATCACAGAAAAGTCAATTTCCAGTAGTTCAACCCCAACCAAGTATTGAGTGCATATAGATGGACAGTTTTCAGAAGGCCAACATTTCTATATTAAAAATGCTTTAAAAAAATAAAATCCTTTGCAATATTTCAATTTTGGAGATACTGATTTTTAGGTCTTCACTGAATGTTAGTCATAATTATTACTATTAAAATAAACTGAAGAAATAAAGACATGGGATTTAACATCCCATTCAGTGTGTAATGGACATATAGGCCTATATAATGTGTTAGTTTCACTTTAATTGAACACATTCTACATCGCGGAGGCGACGTCTCTCCACTCAGGGCTTCCTTCACCTCTGAAACGGGGCAGATCTCCGTGGAAACACCTGCCTGACACAGCAACGTAGGGAACCGTGCATGTCCGCGGCCACAGCTCCACGGACATGCACGGGGGGAAAAACGGCGTCGCCGCTTTGGGTAACGTGCGTGCATGTCCCGCGTCTACATTGGAGGTCGGCTGTTATCAGTATAATCAGAGACCATGAATGAGTTCGCCTCACGTGATTGTCACTGTCAGCCTGTTAGAAAAACATTTTACTGACCCGAGCTGAGACGCTGAGACCCCCCCCCCCAAAACAAAAACTCTTCGGATCTGAACGATTCACACAAGTCACCTAATTGGTCATGAAAAAAGCGAGTTTCGCTTTTCGGCGCGCTGTTTGCATCCCTGTGTGATGTTCAGGGACAGTCAGGACAGTCTGAGGACTGACAGCTCTGAGGTTGAAGTTTATATTAATGCACCATGACACTGTGGCAGGTCTCTGTACTAGGGATGTGAATCTTTGGGTGGCTCACGATTCGATTCGATTCCGACTTTTAGGGTCACGATTCGATTCAAAATCGATTTTCGATTCAACCGATTCTTGATTTTCTTTTTGCGATTTTTAGTTTGCTTTATTAACACCAGACCATGTGAAAACGTTGAATGATGATGATGTCTACAGACTATTATATCAGAAGCCATATTTCCCCCCAAAAAATGCACATCACATGTTTCAGATTTATTCAGCAGCAATATATTTGAACCATTTTAAAGTAAACTGCTACATGAAGCTGATTTTATAGGCTACTCTCTTTTCAAAAGCCTGGACTGAAGGATGTGAATATTTGGGTGTCTCTTCGATTCAAAATCAGTTCTCATGCACATGCACGTGGACATGTAGCCTATCACCTGTAACAAAGGCTGCTAAAAAAAAAAAAAAAAAGACGGCACTCTGCTCTCACGCCAGCTCACCTGCAGCCTGTCTGCAGCGCCACAGAGGAGCTGTCAGAGCTGCTGCTGCTGCTGCTGGTCCTCTCTCTTCAGCCTGCTGTTTGGCTGCACTTTGTATGAGTTTAAAAAAGTGAAGATCTAACGTCACCTGAGCACCGATCAGCTGATCCACAGCGCAGCAATCCAGGGCGCAGCAAGTTGTCTCTATAGTGTAGGAACACGAGTTGTAAAAAAAAACATAATGCAGGGTTTTCTGTAAGACGGCGCACCGCCCCCCGCCCAAGATGAATGAAGAGGCTATTAAAAAAAAAAAAAAGTCCGCTAGTCTCCTTGAAGCGGCCTTTATGTGTCGCACACACTGGGGTGAGCAGCAGAGCGGCCGCACCGTGACCACGGTCCGCTCCAACTGCCTGGTGTCCCCATTGCGCACCACGCGTCTTTTCAGTCACGTGTCCAAGTTCTCCTTTACTGTTTCTTTTCGAGACAACACTCATTATCTCTCGCTCTCTCTCTCTTTTACCGGCGGTGTCAGCTGATGTGCCCATCTGCAGCAACCCAAACAAATGCACATGTTACTGTTGACTGGCTCTATTCCAGCCACATGATTGGTTCGGCGCGGTGGAAATCTCATTATCATTGGTTATTTGTATTGTCTGCCAAAACATGGATGAATGAAACCTATCGACCACGTCTCATATTTCTATCGAGGAAAAGTTATTACATAGTTATTCCTGCCATCCAGACATAAACACTTACTGATACTGAGCCAAAGTGTGTTTTGTGTGCTTCTACATATTTTGTTTGTTTACATTGCAAAGTTCATATGAGCATAAATAAATAATTGATTTGATTGGATAAACAGTTGATTAAAATAGGCAAAAGATTAGGTAAATTCATTTGATTTAATTCATGATTAGTTAAAAAGGATTTTTGTAACCTTTTGTTACTGTCGCTTTAAGAACACAGAGGTAGTTGAGGCTTGGTTAGGACTGAGCCACACAGTTACACTTACACTTACCGTAGTGCTTCTCTGATGAGAAAACTTTGATTTTGGATTTTACTCCTAGATACTTTGGAAAACAAGGAATAAATACATTCTGTCTAATCTTTTTACACAGGAGTCCTGTGGACGCTTTTTTCCATTCAGTGAAGGTGCACGAGTCAAGTTAACCTGGTCGAAAGCTTCAACTCTCACACTTAACTGTATAAGATAAAACACTTCTACATTTTACTTTCAGTCTCCATCACAACCTGTGTGTCTCCTTTTCAACATCCATCCAAGAACATGACAATGCAGTAATTTCCTGAAACAAACTTTCTAATTACCCTGTTGTCCAATTTTTCAGTAAAATTCACAAATGCATCACAGGAGCATAAAGTTTCTGACTCCCTGTGTGAAGTTTCTCGGGCTATTAGGGCAAAACGCTCAGCAGTAAAAAAAAAAAAAAAAAAAAAAATCAGTCACACGTGACGTGACTGTCGCACATTCACAAAAGCACAATCCACATAAAGACGGGCGAAATATCATGGATTATTAGATACGTGTGAACACATTCACACATCAAATGGACGCTCAAGTCTATCACACAAAAGCACACGCATGGAGAGAGAGTAATTAAACTTTCCATTCAAGCTAAAACAGATTCTTTAGGCACTTAGTGAAGTAGTGGGATTAGTGTATTTACATATGGAATAAACATTAAATATTCTCTCGTCGGAGGACTTCAGCCTTCATATTTTATTCATGCAAAGTGGCTCTAAGACAGAGAGAGAGAGAGAGAGAGAGAGAGGGAGAGAGAGGGAAGGAAAGGCTGGGCAGGGTGGACATGAAAAACATCTGACACTTCCACTTGGTCAAACGTGAACACAAGGCATGTGATAACTTGACGAAGAGGAGAGAAAGAAAGAGAGGTACATGTGTTCAGACAAGGTATGTGTGTGTATGTGTGTGTGTGTTACAGCTTTCCTCTGTGATGGCTTGATCAGCTCTTGTGATGCAATTGAGAGAGCTGTCTTTCTCCTGCTCGTAACACACACACACACACACTCACATACACACACATGCGCGCACACTCAATTTAGAGACTGCCTTTGATCTCCACTCCAGCCAATTCAGCCACGACACATACCCACACACTCCAAGACAAGCGCGCACACACACCAAAGAAACTCCCCACCAAACTATTTAGTTTCATTAGGGGCACATTCTTCAAAAAGAAAAGAGAGAGCAAGAGAAAAGGAGGAGGATGGGGGGGGGCAGGGGGAGGAGGAGGAGGAGAGGGGGGGTCGCTGAAGGAAGAGGAAGAAGAGAGAAAAAGGGAGAGCTGGAAGAAGAAAGGGGACAGCAGCCACATTAAAATGAGACCTGGAGAAAAACTATTACTGCCGAGAGAAAGTTGAAAAGGAGAGAGGACAGGAGGAGGAGCGGAGTAAAAAGGACTAAAAGGACGGAGCACAAGGCCGTATTTGCATTTCCAAAATAGGGCATTTCTTTTTATATTTGCTGCAGAGACAGCTCTGAACTGGCTGAACACTGGCTCTGCAGTATGACTACTTGAATATGTTATATTAGATGCATTTATTCTAGGAGTTAAAGGGGAATAAAAAGTGTTCTGGTGCAGATGAAGTGATGTCATTGCAGCGTTGTGAGCTTCTGAATGATTAAAACTCATGCAAACATGCCACTCTGAGCATGTATGACGTGTCTCCTCGTTGTGATTGGGTTACAGCTGCCGACGTGTCATGGAAACAGCACCTTTTCAGAGAAGTTCAGAGAGTTTGCCTCTCCACATGTCAAGTGTTTGGCTGTCAGGGCCCAACAGCCTGGTGGTGACAAGGAGTCTGTTATAACACCAGCCTCTGACGAGCAAACAGAGTTTTTATTATTATCACTTGGATGAGACACAGTGTGATCTGGAAATACGTAAAAGAAAGAAAGAAAGAGAGAAAAAGAGACAAAAGGAAAAAGAAAGGGAACCCGGGGAGAAAATGAGGACATGAATGCGGTTTAAGTCGGGATCAGAGGACAGACAGCAGATGGGAGTGGATGACAACACCCACAGGTCACAACAGCAGAGACACAGGAGACCCCTCCACTCCTGAGGGGAGGAGGAGGAGAGGGAGCGATGGAGGAGAAGAGGAGGGAGGAGGGAGGAGGAGGAGGAGGAGGAGGAGGTCGGGGTGCTGGTCGGCAAAAATCAAACAGGACCCAATTATAGGAATCACAACGAGTCAGTGAGCAGGGGAACTCTCTTACCTGGAAAACACCAAGGCATGTGCGTGCACTCTCCAATGCATACCACACACACACACACACACACACACACACACACACACACACACTGAGTCACACATACACACACACACACACACACACACTGAGTTACACACACAAACACAAATGTTCAAAAGAATGTAAAAAGTGCACAGGTGCAACATAACTTGCACGCACACATTTCTTGCGGTACAGTTTTTTGCAAAAGAAATACCGTACACACACAAATACACACACATGCAGATACACACACATGTGGGAGTTTGTGTGTGTCTGTCCACATGCACACACACACACATACACACACACAAACACACAAAAGAGACACTTCTCCCAAACCTAGTGTGGATCCTGATAATTAGCCTGGCCAGGCCGGTGTGAAATTACTGTTCTCATCTGCTAATGGATGAAAAGACCTGAAGCGAATAGACACAGAAACACACACACACAGAAACACACACACAGACACACACACACTGGCTTCTCTATTAAAATAACACCAGTGGGAAAAAAGACTGGGAAGAGAGAGAAAGACTGAAAACAAAAAATTTGGGATGTCTGCAATGAGGATAAAGTAAAAGTCCCGGCCGTGGATATTTTAGGAACGCTCATTAATTACCCATCTGGCTGCTGTGTGGGTAGGGGGCGGTGGCATTACAACATTACAAGACATCAGCACGGAGACCACTGATATGTTTTGAAGGCCACCTATGAGGAGGAGGAGGAGGAGGAGGAGGAGGAGGAGGAGGAGGAGGAGGAGGGTTCAAAACAATTAGTAGCACTGCTCATCCATCAGAGATCACAGAGAGTTGGACAGACAAGAGGGAAGAGGAGGAAAAAGAAGAGATGCAGCGAGATGAGAGAAAAAACAGGGAGAAGAAGGAGAATAAACTGTAAAAAACAAAGAAGAAAACTGGTGCAAAAATGAAAAAAAAGACAGATGGACATAAAAAGGCAGATGGAGTGAGAGAGAGAGAGAAAGAGACTGAGAAGAGAAGACAGGGATGGAGAGAAAGAGAGGAGAGTGAACCTGTGACCTTAGATGAAAGAACCAGTCACTGTGGGCTACAATTAGGGATGGCAGGAGGGAGAGCATAGGTCAAGAGAACAGGGCTAAAGACAGACACACACACACACACACACACACACACACACACACACACACACACACACACTGAACGAGTACCCAACATATTGTTCGGCTACATTCACATTCACTCAGTCAAATGCTTTTGATTTGGTGCGTTTACTGTCAGCAGTTAGCGTTGGAATTCAGAAAGAGAGACTTTCTACATCTACAGTGTTACAACAAATCTAAAACTAAAAAACACAGATGTGACTTTACTCCTGTAAAAAAAGAAAAAAGAAGAAAGGTATAATGCTCTCTGTATTTGTTTTTTTACATTTTGATCTTATTGTTTTTTATTTTTAAGATTGAACACATCCAGAGATGCTGAGTGTACGTTTAGGTAAAAGCTGTGAAGGAGCGAGTGCAGGTGCATTAACGACAGAGGAGGAGTCACATGTGACATAAAGAACTTCTTATGCAGCTGAAATGTCATTTAGATTTAATTATTTCTAATTTTATATATTCTATTCTATTTTATTTCTAA
The DNA here is from genome assembly GCF_045865225.1 of Trachurus japonicus. Lineage (NCBI taxonomy): Eukaryota > Metazoa > Chordata > Actinopteri > Carangiformes > Carangidae > Trachurus > Trachurus japonicus. The sequence goes on along the minus strand of NC_140921.1, from coordinate 8,878,847 downwards.
TGATCCAGGCTGCAATGGGACATGATCTCTGAATTTTATTTACAGCATATAAAAACTATAAAGAGACTTTGTTATCAAAAACATCCGCTGGAAAGTTTCTTCTTATTTATAGCCTAATCTCATCTTCAGGAGGTGTTACACTGAAAAGTTATCAATTAGTTTAGATTGATGATGGGCAGAGAAGATCATACAGGTCCCAGAGAGACTCACTCACCCCCAAATTAAAAAAGGTCCCTCTTTCTGTATGTGGATATTTGATTAGTGCAACAAATAACTATTATTTTGATTGTCAATCAATCTTTAAATATTCCTCTGACTGATCTATGACATCATCACTACAGAAAATTACACTGTCACATTAAAATCTCGACTTGTGCAGCTTTGGATAAAACATGATGTCATTTTGATCAACAAATATCAGACCAGTTTGATTTGTTACTTTATTTAAATCCCCACAACAGCAAACGTACCGTACCCCCCCTTCCTCCTCCTCCTCTTGTCCCTCGGCCCCCCCACCCCAACCCACATTAGCCACTTCCCTGGAAGAATGAAGCCTGCTTTAATTGAATTAAATTATACCTTATGCATGCTAAACCGCAAAGCACCTACTTAGATGGATGGAGAGTTAAATGGGAAAAGGCTTGGGCCTCTCCAGCTGATAACGCGGACACACACACATAGACACACACACACACACACACACACACACACACACACACAAACACACACACTCAACGCTAATCAAAACAAGACATCAAGTAATCTAATCTGAATCACTAACAATTATCAGCACATTGGCCTCGAGGCCAGTCGTATTCCTTTGATCAATGTTTTCTATTAAAAAAAGTGTAAACAATTCAATATCTCCCTCTCTCTCCCTCTCGCCCCTCCTCCTCCTTCCCCTCCTTCGCTTATGCATGGGAGCAGTGTGTGTGTGTGTGTGTGTGTGTGTGTGTGAAGGGGTTATTAACCAATTGTCCTTGGAAATGAGTAAGAAAATCAGGAGGAGAGGGAGCGAGAAGGAGTGGAGGGGCGGCTGCTTTAAGGAGCTAATCTAAGTGAAGTCAGCCATCTTGCCACACAACAAGGGGACGGAAGAGGAGGACCTTTTTTTTTTTTTTGTCGCTAAGGAAATATATATCGGCTCTGCAACAGCTTTGAAGAACTCTTTTAATTTGCTTTCTGCCTCTGAAGACTTTTAACGCCACCAGTCCTTGGAAGGTCCTCATTTATTTCCTAAGATTATGCTGAAATGGTTATTCCTGTGCTGTGTGAACACATACACACACACATATACACATTTGCATGCCTGCACACGAACGACAGACACCGACAACACACTTTAAAAAAACATCTAATTCAAGGGCGTATTTCTTTTTAAGGATTCAGGCGGCGAATGCAGGGGCATGCGGCTGCTGCCTTTTAGATATTTCATTACCAAAAGGTATTTATTTCATTTTACCCTCAAATCCCTTGTCGTCACAATTCTCACAAGACCGTTTTTTTTTTTTTGCCCTCCTCTTTCTCCTTTTCTCTGAAACATTTGGAAACGTCACTGAGGATTTGACCGCAGCTCTTTCCCAGGGTAACTCCCGGTCCATCGCTGTGCCCCCTCCCACTGCCAGTATATTATGTTCAGTGGAGCGTGCTCAGTTCAGAGCTGGCAATTTCACTCGCGTCTTCTTCTCTAGTCTAGTTTGCTTCGGTACAGCGATTCTCAACCCCCCCCACCCCCCCCACCCCAACCCCTCCTCCCCTTCCTTCCTTTACCGTAAATGTACTTTTGCTGACAGGTGTTTGTGTACAACATTTACTTAGCGTTCGGGGGTGGAAAGTGAAGGCCGAAGCAAATTTGGTCGGGATGTCTCAGAGAGAGAGAGAAAGAGAGTCCACATCATCCACATTTTTGGTTTTTTCCCTCACTGACGCGTTCAGGTTGCGACGTTCAGCCGTCCATTACAAGTGTCTCAGCAGAAGTTAATCAGGGAAGGGAAGTCTTCTCTCTCCTTCTCTAAAGCTTTCTCACGAAAAGGATTTAGCAAAGTGGACTGCCAGAGGATGAGACAGTTTGGACAGGATTTTCCAGCATGTTGCAAGTGTAGTGAGCAGCAAAGTACAGAGCTGTGGCGAAGTCACAGTGACATGAGGGTGTTGAAAAAGGCCGCTGGTCACTCTAGTAGCTGTTTCTGCACGCCGAGGCGATGCTGCAGCACGGCACTCCAGAGCATGAAGAGGAGAGGAGACAGGGACACAGAGCTCAAACTCCCCACTCGGCTTTAACACAGTACACGACGAAGAAGAAGAAGAAGAAGAGGTCAAACACACCTGCCCCCGCTCTTCAGAGACCTCAAGACCCGGGACGAGTTTTTATGTCTCCCTGACATGAGTCATGTTGGATCGTATCTCCACTCAGTCAGTTCTGGTGTCGTTTTGAGAGGCGACACTTCTGGTTGTGTTGTTTTAGGCCCAGTATAGAACGTCTCTGGCCCGGAAACAATTTCTTTATGTGCAATACCAGTGACAAACATTAAGAAAAACATAAAGACAAGACACAGCACAAGACAGGAAAGAACTACAGTAACACTGCAAAAAAGTAAAAGTTTTTTTGATAAACGCAGCTGTTTTCATCTGGTTTGGGGTCTGTACACATACAAACGTATTGAAAACGGAGATTTTTAAAAACTCTGGCCATTTATTTTTACGTGTGGATAAGCTAAACGCATATTAACCAATTTCCTCATTCCTCTCTCTCACCACTCTCGCCACTTTGTTGACTATACAAACAGTTGTGGTAGAAAATGGATGTGTACAAGATGGTAGTGCTTCTATCACTGTTAACAGGACTTCTCACCTGTTTGCAAATGAGTGCGCAGGTTCTTTTACACAACATCGAGAGACAGAGGCGATGGAAAGCGCAACGACAGGCACTTAATACATAATCCAGTCATCAGACGATCCTGCAGACCTGGTGTGTGGACTTAGATATTCTAATACCCGAACTTGTGTGGACGGGAATATTTAACAGTAACAACTCGTTTTCGTGTGGATCGGGCCTTCGATGAACACACCCAACAGGTTCAGCTACAAACAAAAGTTCATCCACACACACACAGACACACACACACCACTGTGACTTACATCTGCAGCGTTCGTGGCCCTGGCTGGCGCACTCACGGCCGAGTTGGGGACGTTCTTGTTGCCGGCCTTCATGGCGGCGTCTCTGCGGGCCTGCTCCAAGAGCAGCCGCGCTCGCTCCTTCAGCTCCTCCTGACGAGAGAGAACCTTCTGTGTGCCGGAGAAACACAGGGACGGTGATCAGATAAAACAACAACAGAGAGAAAGACCACATCACCTATAACGGAAGGACTCTGATACACTTTAGTATTTGCCTCTGGTGTTAAAAATCAGAGTTTTACCCATAGAAATGTGCTAATGTTGGTTTATTTTGTGGTATCATACAGTGGCTGCCAAAATTTTCACAACACTTGGCATATTTAAGAGGTTTTGGTTGTTTTTTTGTTGAATTGGCCATTCATTCAGTTCAGTTTTAGAGTGTAAAATCATCATGGTAGCTACATGTCTCAATACACTTTACTGTAACTGTTTATTAGTTATAATAATAATTAATAATAATTTCAACTCACCTTCTCAGCTGGAGGACTTGATAGAGGAGCGGGCGTTGTCTCCTTTGGAAAGAAAAAACTCAACATTAACTAGGAACCAAATACAAAAACACCTCTGGACTTGGAGGTAAAAATTAAGTGCATTATTAAAAACTGGGAGGATCATCTTCAAGGAAGAAATGTGGTCGGAAAAAATCTTGAATTCAAGATTCAAGATTTTTATTGTCACACAGGTACAAGTACATGCATTGTGAAAAACTTATGGGGGGTGCTCCACAATACTTATAAATAAAAACAGTAAATAACAATACTAAAACCTATCTGAAAGTTTTAAAAAATGAAAAGTTTAAAGAATCCAGATCAGCTTACAAGGCTGCAACGAAATCTTCATTGTTCAGAATGACTGTGATCATACTTTATTGTAAGACTGTTGCTCAGTGACTGACAGATGATTTCAGAATAATTATGTACTGAGTGAGGGGCGGGCAATATAAGTTGTATCTTCTCCCTGCTCCTTTCCAACCAGGGAATAAGAAAGTGTTGTGTTTTGCTATGTTTATTGTTAAAAGTCGTGAAATTACCTTAAAAAAGATCAAATCCTAAAAAACCAAGATTGTTGTGACATTGCAGAAGCTAATTGAAACGATGCTACAGTGAACGTGCGTTGTAATCAAAGCTAAAGGCGGTCCAACTACATATCAGAGTGTATTTCCCAGCAGTAGAGAAGCTTTTTCACGTGTGTTTCTTGAACAGTGAGCAGGTCGGTGGCGGCGGCGGCGGTTGGAAAAGGATTTAGACGAGCAGGTTAAAAGGTAGGAGAAGGTATATCCCTTGTGATATACAGGACCTGCTCTCTGGTATTATGGTCTGGTGTACCAGCGCGGCTCACACAGCCCTGTCTGGGCCCAGTGGTGTAGAGAGCATGACGGCTTTGACAAGGAAGCAAAACACACAGACACACACATACACACCTATACACCTAGCTTTCGAGTTTTATCAGCAGGGTAATCCTGGCTGTGTTATATTATTACGGGGGGTTGCAAACAGAGCAAACAGAGCTTTTTTACATTTGGCTTAGACACAGAAATATTACAGCCCGGGATGTTAATAACAACAGAAACATGTTTATCCTTCCAGTCGAGTCAGATCTGTTCCTGGGTGGAGCAGCCGGCGAGGACGCAGCATCCACCGCTAACTAGATAACAGCAGATCAAAACGGGGTGTCATAGCTGTCATCATAACCCTCCCGCTGGGTCCCGTGACCTTTTGACTTGTAAACAGGAAGCTGGTAATCTGGGGTTAACCGATGCAGGCAGCAATGTATTCAATGTGTGTGTGTATATGTGTGTGTGTGTGTGTCTCTCTCAGGGCCCGTGTTGGTGCGTTTTTTTTTGAGAGACGAGATGAGGTGTGTGCTCCCGCGCAAAGCGTCGCCACGCCTGAGCAGTCACGGCGCCAACTGCCATCAACTGAAGGGATGAGAAATATAATGAAAAATATAATGAAATGTCAAAGCAAAAGGGGGGGTGGAGGGGGGGTTTCTCCTAGGTGCCTTCTATAGTCGCCACAGGTTAACGGCCCCCGCTCTTTGATGCGTCTGGGTCTCGACAACGAAGACAGGTGACGACGACAACATCTAATGCAGAACGGGGGGAAGGAAGAATTTCGTCGACGGTCGGTCATCTCTCTCTGCAGCGAGGTCGGGATTTGAAGCTTAGCGAGCGAGCGAGCGCCAGGAGGGAATGAATGTTCGCTGCATCCTCTGTCTTATGACTGATGTTAGCCGTGGAAGTTTCAATCAAAGCCGGGGTGCACGGATAAAAAAAAAAAACCTGAACAATCCATTTAGCTGCAAAGCAAACGCCGTCAGAATCTTAATACCCGACTTTAAGTAGCACGATGAGAATTAGTCTTACATTGTACAGACTGATCCAGAGGTTGTTTAAGGTACAGGATTTATAATTAGATCTGAGATAGTTTAATTAATCTCTTACAAAAACCCTTAAAGGACTTGTTTGTGAAGATTCAAAGCTCTGTCCTCTGTTTCTACATCTCTGAGTTTAGTGGGTTTTACATGTGCACTCTGACACAAGAGGAGCTATTCAGGATTATCCAGATGAAGATGGTGAAAATAAATAAATATATGGGAACTGGACTCTTCTGGCCTTTTTCCACGAGCGCTACTCAGATTTTTTTTGCTTTTCCACTAAGGATAGTGCCTGGTACCTGCTCCTTTTTTTTGGTAACGCATCAACCAACGCCTACCAGCCGCTGATTGCTGTTTTGTATTCCTAAATGTCTTTTAGAGAAACACCACGTGGACGTCAACATGTTTAAGTTTCACCTTAAAGGTACATTGTGTAAGTTCTCCTGTTGTCTATTCACGAAAATCGATTATTTCGTTCAAAAGTAGGTTTTTCAATGTGAAAAGTCACAGCGGTGCAGTGAGGACTGTGAGGACTGCACGTGAATGCTGCATTCAGGTGCAGTCGGAAAAACGGCGGATTTTAGTCACAGAAGTCGAGAGAAAGCCGGTAAAACGTGGGTCAGGTCAACAATACGACATCGCCATGACAACATATTGTCACGTGTATTGTTTTGCCTCGTGCTGACGGGCCACTTGTTTACATAGAGGCTTGTTTAAGCTGTTACCTACAGCGGCTGTCGTCCGTCTGCCATCTAACCGATTTCACGTGAATGCAGCATGAAAAATACGACCGAGTTGCTTGCGATCTACAACCGCACCGCTAGATGGGAGTAATTCTTACACAATGTACCTTTAAGTTGGAGAAAGACGATCAAATTCACTCTGAGAGGGACTAAGGACAAATTTAACAAGGTTTGGATCCATTTTCTGGATTGAAAAAAGAGAGCAAGACAATGCGATCGTGGACGCTGTGATATGACGACCCCGCCCACTTTGCGGAGGAGCGAGCAGAGCTGTACCTGTGTAGTGGGGAAAGGCCTGTTGACGGTTGACGGTTGTGGTCGTTTACCTGTTTGGGAGCGTCGGTGTGGTTGACCGGAGCGGAGCCGCTGTCTGAGACGGGCTCCGAGTCCGAGTGGCGCAGACTGGCCCTTTTCTTCTTGATGAGGTCGGCGTCCCTGTTATAGGAGAAGCCCAGTTTCTGGTGCGGTGGCGAGGACGGGGAGGGGGAGGGGGAGAGGGAGGAGCCTCCTCTCCTGGTGGGAGACCCCGGTTCTATACTTCCTCCCTCCTTCCTCCCGTCTCGCACCTCCTCCTTCTGCTGTCTCTCCGTCTCCCTCTCCCTCTCCGCTCGCCGTGGCAACTCGCTGAGGTCTAACGTGTTGGCTTTGAGCAGGTTCGGCGGCGTCAGGTGGGTCGAGTCTGTCGCCGTGGCGGCGGCTAATACTGTGCGTGGTGACGGGACAGGAGGCGAGGACTGCAAAGACGCCGTCGTCTGCAAACTGGCTGAAACGGCGACTTCAGCTTTCCAACTTGGCTCCATCGCTGCTCCCACCGCCTCCTCCTCCTCCTCCTCCTCCTCCTCGGCGGCTTTGGTGCCGTTGGACTCGGCGCCGGCGGCCGCGTCGTCGGGCGGAGCGGCGCCCTGGCGTTGCTGCACGTCGTTGAGCTCGGCGTAGAACTTGTCCTGGCCGATGGAGGCGTTGGTGTCGGTCTCGAAGTCGCCCACCTTGTACGTGCTGCGGCTGCTGTTGGCCTCGATCTGCACCACGTTCAGCTCCTCGCCGGAGAAGTGGGCGCGGATCTGGTACAGGTAGGTCATCACCGTCAGCTTGTCGGGAATCGCCAGCAGCACCATGTCGGACGGCTCCAGCAGGCGGGAGATGCCCAGGCTCGCAAAGCCGTCATACGCCTGGGAAAGACACAAAAAAGGACAAAAGACTCACAGTTATAGTTTACAACCTCAGAGGAACATTATTGTTTGACAAACCAAATGTAAAAAAAATCACTGTGTTTCTGTCAAAGAAGTTAAAGGGATAGTTCAACATTTTGGCAAATTGGCCCATTGCCATAATCCCTATAGTCATAGCAGTAGCTTCGTTACCTTTAGTTGTCGATGCAAGCTATTTTTTAGAACGGCGGAGCAGAGCCACGAGCTGCTCAGAGCTACACTACGGAGGCTAATGGGATTTCTTGGTTTCCCTCATCAAACTCATCAAAAACACAATCCAACAACTCCAAAACGCTCTGGTGGACAAGTTGTGACCTGCACATTCACCACGCTATAAGATAATAATGGAACGTTACCAGACGAAGTGGAAAATTTAGGGGCGTACAATGTAAATCTACTATCAAAGCAAATATTCACATCTCCTTTACATTTATAATCTTCACACACATTGTAATGACAGATACCAGATTCTTCTATGTTTCACCAGTGTTACAAAACAAAACGTAAAACTGCAACGTTACTGGTTGCACAGAATAGAATAGAAAATACTTTATTAAATACCAATATAAATACTTCATTTATTCATTACATGCGCACGTAGATGAAAAAATTACTTTACTTTACTTAAAGCAGATATCAGTGGAATGTTTTTGTTAATATAAGTCCTAAATAGTCCTATTTTCCGTCAGCAATCACTTACATGAAGTATTTCAGCCTAAACACGAGTCTCTCCGTCACTCTGCTCTGCTGTAACCCGAGGAGAAAATTTTCCTTGTGGGATACAAGTGTTATCCAATGAGGGGAGAGAACGGCATGAAGGGCTGTGTGTGCAGCCAAGGGATGCGCGTGAATGTGGTGACGTAGCACGAGGACCAATTGATGCCTGACAAGGGCGGGGGCTGCTAACTCATGGTGCGTTCAAGGAAACTCGTACTTTGTGTTTTTCCTTCCTGTGAAGTCATACCAGTTCGATCTGGTACGAGTTCACGAGTCGGAAGTTACGAGTGGCCGTTATAGGGAACTTTCACAGACAACAGGACGGTAAAAACACGAGCTACGGGTTACCTGGAACGCTACCAAGTCGTAGTTGTGACTTGAAGCTGTAACTTACGGTTTCAAAAGCCTGCCTTGAACACAGCATTAGCCGAAACGGCCGTGCCACTGATATCTGCTTTAACTTTCTCATATTTGCAAAATGCCCTGATACTAGCAAGTTTTAAAAGACTATTATATGGAAAATTAAGTTTACCTATCTTAAACTGTTAATTTTGGATTTGTGCGCAGTGCAGCTATTTTTAGATTAGTAAAGTTTATAGATACGATTAACTTTTTGTAATTTGTCCTGTGATGAGTTTCATTTTGTTAAGTAAAAGGAGAAGGTGTACATGACCTTAGCTTCCGGTCACATGGCCTAACTGAGAAATCGGTCTTTTTATGCACCGAAATAAAACTCATTCATTCATTCAAATAAGTTTTACAGTTTGAAAAAAAATGCTGAATAAAGAAAATATCCAACATTAGAAGAAAAAGGAGTGAGGTTGTGAAAGAGAAGAAGTCTGGTCTGCATGCATGAACCATGTGTGAATGTGCTCATGTGTGTTTGTGCGTGAGCGACACCTTTGACGTGGCTGCTGACAGGTCATGTCAGGGATGGTTGTCCCCGATAAGAGACGCAGATACCCCAAGACAGAGCGCTTAATCCCAAAGTGTGTGTGCACGTGTGTGTGTGTGTGTGTGTGTGTGTGTTTGTGTGTGTGTGTCCCTTATCGCTCCCCTACATCAACCTGCCCACGCTCTCCGTCACGCGTGTAATTGGTCTGATTAGAGTCTGATGAGAAAATACAGGTTTGATTATCAAGCGACACAAGAAACCCAATCCCCCATCACCAGATAGACTGAGAGAGAAAGAGAGACAGAGGGAGAGAAGGGATGAAAACCATTATCGCAGCCAATGACAGGTAAATAAATAGATTAACAGCACACACACGCACACACACACACACATCCTCCCTTTCTGCACACATACACACGTTCGCCATCCATCTCTTCCAGGTATCACAGCTTGTATCTGGCCTGCTTGATAGTGTTGATCAAATTCCAACCTGTTGCGGCGCTCGTTTGTTTCACTGCCTTCGTAGATCGCTCCCAGTCCGTCAATCTCTCTCTCTTTCCCTCTCTTTCCCTCCGTCTCTCTCCCTCTCTGACTTACAAACACTCCTTCATGTATTTTAACCTCTATTTATCCCCAGGATTTGTTGTGAAGAGCCTGCTCGCTCTCTTTCAGCCCTATCCTGCTTCAAAATAAGTCCTTCTCCCTCTTCCTCCTACATATTTTTTCTTATTTTTATTTATCCAGTAAAACGACGTATTGAGCAGCTACATTTCATGCACATAAATGATCTCAGAAACATCAACTTTGGCTTTAGTGTTTCGCTCAGAGGAAACTCAGCTGTCACTGGCTGTAAGGACTCTCCATTTGACACCTCGTATACCACATTTCCTATCTGTAATTTTAAGTCACTGTCTGAACTACGGAGGCCAGGTTATGCCAGAGAGGGCCGAGCTTATACAATGTATTGCCTGATGATCACAGCGGCGGCATCGAGCACAAACCTCCAAGACTGTAAAATAAAGTCAACCTGGAAGAACCAAAAATTACTGTTTTTTAATTAATTACTGCATGGATGATTATGTTTCAGCTGGCAACTTATCTAACCCTAAACTGATGCAGTCTCATTTCTTAAACAACCATGTCGGAAGACACATCCTGTGGTCGTGGAGAAGATGTTAATCTGTTCCAGAAGGCTCAAATTATTGGCATCAAGCAAATAAAACATCTAAGGAAATTGCTTAGACTAGTAAAATTGGGTTAAGAACTGTCTAACGCATTATTAAAAACTGGAAGGAGAGTGGGGAACCATCATCAATGACCACAGAGTCCAGACCTGAACCCCACTGAGGATCTTTGAAACATTAATGCAGCTCTGGATGGAAATAAATATTGTGACTTTGCAGCAGCTTATCGAAATGATGCCACATAAAATGCATGTGATAATCAAAGCTCAAAGCGGTGCAACTAAATACTAGAGTGTGTGACTTTTTTTTGGACGGGCAGTGTATATTTAACATAGAAGAATACATAATATTGTCGATTGGCCCCATCATTAAACTTACAGTATGTATCGTGTCATGGGTAGGCTGTACAGTGTGGGAATAAAGGTTGAATTTAACTTATACAAACTGTCACAGCATTACTATTTAGCATACTGACACTATACTGTACATGCTCACACAAACATCTGGTCAAAACCTGGATATTGTTGGATTTACAATATCAAAAAGTGACATAAATTGTTTACCAATCACAATACGTCCGTCTAGTTTGACACCCAACACTGATCTATTAGTCAAAATGTTGTTATAGGTGTAAACAGTGGGATGCCTGGTGACTGCTTGTGTAAACAAGTGTCAGTAACGCCATACAGTAAGTGTTTAAAATAACAATGTATCACTCACTACATTAACTCGCTGCGTGTCCATTATGTAGCAGAGTGAAGGGAACAAGGAAGTGATTTTCGATATAGCCTCCAGTCATAAACCCTGGTGAATGTCGTTAATCTCATTTCTGTGACTGTACTTGTCTCCATAACCAAGAGAGTGAAGTGGAGACACGAGAACGGAGAGAGAGAGGGAGAGAGAGAAATGGAGAATGAGGAGGTGGGGCTTTTAACTGAGAGATATTTCTCAATTTACAATCAATTATGACGTCTTTTGTTGGGAGAAATCTTTTTCGCTCTCACCTCTTTTGTCCCTTTCTATTGATGGAAAGGGTAACAATGGGTGGAACATCTATACTCACACAGGGAAATGAGGTGCATGCGAGTGTGTGTAACTCTGTGTGTGTGTGTGTGTGTGTGTGTGTGTGTGTGTGTGTGTGTGTGTGTGTGTGTGTGTGTGTGTGCGTTTATGTGTTTGTGCGTGCAGAGGAGACAAGGCAGGAAGAAAGGAGTGACGGCGGGAAAAAAGCAAAAGGGAGAACAGAGAGCAGTTTGCCTTTACAGCGAGCCTGTTTAAGTTCCCCCCCTCCTCTCCTCCTCCTCCTCCTCCTCCTCCTCCTTCGCCCGAGTGTGAAAGAGAAAAGAAAGACGGAAAAGAAAGAAAAAGAATATGGGGAATAAGAGGGCCTGATTGGGTTTCTAACACGTATTCAGGGGAGCAAAGTGTGCTTGCATTGTTCCCCTCTCGCCCAGGGTAGGCTGTGAAAGAGAGCGACAACTTCGCTGCTCAATGGGGACAGAGTGAAAGAATGAGAGGGAGAAAAGAGTGAGAGAAAGTGAGAGCTGTGTGAGGAGGAAGGAAGGAGGGGAGGGAGGGAGGAGAGCTGGATTTTGTTTCAGGGTCAATGTTAGTCTTGACGTGTACTACAGTCTTTTTGACCCCGAGTGTCACGCTTTATTCTTCCCTACATCTCCTCTCGTAGCACGACGAGCTCCGGTCATGTCACACTGAGACACTGATGACTGCCGAGGAAGACCTGTTGTTTTCAGGGGAATTGTTTTCTGTGCTGGTGAAGTAGTGAAACCGACGCTGTGTGTTCAACTCGAGGACTGTACGTACGTCCGCTGCAGGTAAACAGGTGAGATCTCATGAAAAATACGAGAACCAGTAAAGCTTTAGTTTGTTTGTCCTTCACCCAACGACTGAAAACACTTTCATTACAAAAAGATGGAAAATTTTCCTAAAAGGGAAGTTGCTGTGCTTGTTTGCAAAACTTTCTCAAACACGAGTCAGACGCTGGGGAGATATTTTAAGCTGCAGATTTGGTTTCCTAATGAGTATTTACATGGCAGCAGGATGACGTCTGTGTCTGTGTGTTACAGTAGATCCATTCAAAATAATCTACATACTGTATATGACAGGTGGTGCAACTGTGTGATTCATGTTGTGTTTTTGACCTGGAGAGCAATGGATAAAAGAAATCATGCAGACTATACTGTGAAGTAAGTAGTTGGACTGTTCACTGGACTTGTTGACTTTAAGAAAAATAAAGAATATCAACTTATTTATCCTTTAAAAGTGCAGTTTGACCATAACTAAATTAAAATGACTACTTTGACTACTGGTCTTGTGACAGGTGTGTGAAAAGAGCAGAGGATGCATTGCTCGACAATAAATCAACATCATGTTTGACTGAGTTTTAATGTTAATGTCATTTTATCATTATCAAACTTTACACAAATTTATGAATGAATACTTTCAAGGGGCTCAAAAAGTGCATCAAAAATATTTACAACTTAAAGGTCTAGTTCAACATTTTGGCAAATTGGCCATAGCCATAATCCCTATAGTTTTAGCAGTAGGTTCATTACCTTTAATTGTCGGTGCAAGCTATTTTTAGAACGGCGGAGCAGAGCTCAGAGCTACGCTACGGAGGCTCATGGGATTTCTTGGTTTCCCTCATCAAACTCATCAAATACACAATCCAACAACTCCACAACGCTCTGGTGGACAAGTTGTGACCTGCGCATTCACCACGCTATGAGATAATAACAGAACGTAACCACACAGAGTTGTTTTAGAGAATTCATGCAAAACAGCTGATGCGCGTTCCCGTCTGGGACAGTTTTTCGACGAGCAGTCTCTGCATTTACCCCTAAAACAACTCTGTCTCATATCGTTCTGTTATTATCTCATAGCGTGGTGAATGTGCAGGTCACAACTTGTCCACCAGAGCGTTTTGGAGTTGTTGGATTGTGTATTTGATGAGTTTGATGAGGGAAACCAAGAAATTCTGACACTTCTGAAACCGACTGGAGCAACATTTTTTGTTCAACATGAAGATCATGTATTTTGGAAAAATACCTACTTTTCCTCACTTCCCATCATCCACCTGACAAAGCTTTGGGTCTGGACTAAATGTCACTGTCGCCTGCCCCAGGCCGCTGCTCCCTGCTCCCCCTCTTCCTCCTCCTCCTCCTCCTCCCCCCTCTTCCACTCCCTCTTCTCCCTCTCAGTGACTGACAGCTATCTATCGTTGTCAATCATCTGCACCCCCCTCCCCCTCGGCCCAGCCCCTCACGGCTGTGCTCAGGGTGCTTTAGCCTGGTGCTTGGTGCTACACTATCAGATGGCATGACAAATGACTTCTCCTTGGCCTCATTACACACACACACGCACACACACAGACACACACATACATACATAGCAGCACACTGACTAAACAGCAAAGACAGCGGAGTGTGAGCCGTCCATACACAGACTCCTCCTGATGTGTGAATCCGTCTATAATCACCCACAAACCAGCAAAACATACAAATATCCATTGATAAAAAGATCATTTCAAAGGCCGTACATGTTCTAAATATTCACCATGCTCTCTTTTTTTTTCTCTCTCTCTCTCTCGCGCCATCCAGCCTGATATTGATTGTCCTTATCTGTCATAATTCAGCACAGTCCCGAGCTCATTGCAATCACTCCGCACAGACTGTGAGAGGAGGAGGAGGAGGAGGGGTCATGTCTATCAACTGGCCATGAAAAGCAGGAGAGATGGTTGTCGTTTCTATACATTTCCATTCCTGCCCGTCCATTCAATAAATTCTATACATTCTAATAACTCTTCATGAAGCCGCTCTTATACAACACCGTGGATGGATGTATGGATGGATGGGGGGAGAGTTTATCCGTTTATCGACCTCTTAGAACATTTAATTTCCTCGTTTACTCGTCGTTCTCTCATTTTCTTTCTTCCATTGTTTTTCCAGTGTTTACTCTTTGGTATGGTATGTCCGTGCATCGCCTCGCCACCAGTGTGCTACATTGACACCACACCATGCATTTTTACAGTTACAAGGCGCCACGGAAACATCAATCACTTCTATTATAAAGCACAAATCAGGTTATGTGTAGATATTATTGTCACTTCACATGGAGATTAAACCAAGAACCAAAATAAAGTGGCACAAACCGCCAGTTTGACTCACTGCAACTAAGAAAAAACAGCAAAATCTCACTAGTTTATGAACCAATAATAGCTCAGAGCTTTACTTATCTGAGGAATCCTTGTTCTCTACCTGTCTGATCTTCTTATTGACTTAACCTGCTTTACAATAAACTGTATTTTTACACAGAGGATGTGTTATAAATGAAGTGTGTGTATGATTATACTCCTCTATTCATGAAATGTTCAGAGGTGAAAGGGTCAAATGTTAAGCAACGATTCAGTTTGTTTACCAGCTTCACTTGTTAAAGGGATAGTTCAACATTTTTGGCAAATTGGCCCATTGTGATAATCCCTATAGTCATAGCAGTAGTTTCGTTACCTTTAATTGTCGGTGCAAGCTATTTTTAGAACGGCGGAGCAGAGCCGCAAGCTGCTCAGAGCTACGCTACGGAGGCTCATGGGATTTCTTGATTTTCCTCATGAAACTCATCAACAAATACACAATCCAACAACTCCAAAACGCTCTCATGGACAAGTTGTGACCTGCTCTGCCGTTCTAAAAATAGCTTGCACCGACAATTAAAGATAA
Source organism: Trachurus japonicus (assembly GCF_045865225.1). NCBI lineage: Eukaryota > Metazoa > Chordata > Actinopteri > Carangiformes > Carangidae > Trachurus > Trachurus japonicus. The sequence goes on along the minus strand of NC_140921.1, from coordinate 8,863,817 downwards.
CAAACCTAACCTACTGCTATGACTATAGGCCGGGGATTATGGCAATTTGCCAAAATGTTGAACTATCCCTTTAAAGATACTGTACTGTATGATTGTGTATTATCATCATTGTGTACTGCACTAAAACTACATTAAGTGCGTTAACGTAAAGGTTTCAATTTACAGACTCTAGAAGCTGCTGATTCCTCAGGACAAGGTGGGAGGAGAAAAAACTCTGTCCCTGCACAACGCAGCTTGTCCAGATGTAATGAGACGTAGACATACATTTACTGAGCTAATACCTTGTTTGGCAAATCGCCCATATTGCTTATGTACACACACACACAGACAGTATATATCCAGGTTCTTGCAGGCTGGCAGGAGGCAGCAGGTGATGTCTACTAGCGTCTCCTCTAATCACAGCTTGTTTTATTACGTGCTGAGATTTAACTCTGCGCTCTTTATGTGGCTCTGTAAAACATTTAATGATTAGCCTAATAGAGAGCCTAAGCAGAAGCAGGAAGTAACGTCGCCATGGGACCTCAATTCGGAAAAAGTCTCCATGTAAGTGAACGGGAGTCAAAATTTTATTCCATGATCCGATTGAATTGTGCCATGAGAAAAAAATATGACCTCTACCTGTTTAAAACATCACGTTTCATGCCGAGAAATCAGGAGTTTGTTGTAAAACTATTGTAAAATAGGTGACATCACACACCAAATGCTGCCCTTTCCCGTGTGAGTTGGTGACATATTTTTTGTGGGACACCAGATCTGTAGTCCGTAGATCATCTTCACACAAAATACATTCTTCCGTTGCCGTTTTACCATAAAATGATGATTTTTTGGCATGAAACATGATGTTTTAAACAAGTAGATGTCATATTTTTTCCTCATGACACAATTCAATCAGATCACAAAATAAAATTTTGACTCCCATTCATGGCGACGTTACTTCCTGCTTCCGCTTAGGCTCTCTATATCTGAGAAAACATCCTATAGAAATACATTTTTTCCTCAATAACAAACATCTCAGCTGTGGTGCGGATCTGGACGGAGGAGCAGCTCGGTTGCAGCACATTGCTACAGCAGCTATTCACCGGCTATCACCTTCTACGGCATATTCCCGTATTACTTATATCTAACCAATTCCTTCAGGGCTACTTGAGCACCTGGAGGGGGGGTGAGGGGGGCAGTTAGCAGATATGGGATTGGGTCTCTCTCTCTCCCCTTTTCCCTCCACTGTGGTTATTGTCAACAGGGTAGCATTCATGCCTAACAGGGCCACCAGAGGTTATCGCCGAGCCAGAGTGTGTATGAGAAGAGGAAATCAAGCTGCAGGAACCCGACGCATATCGTTCTGTGTAGCGCTCGGGGCCAGAGAGGGGACAGGGCCTCGGTGTGTGTGTGTGTGTGTATATATGTGTGTGTGTGTGTGTGTGTGTGTGTGTGTGTGTGTGTGTGAGTGTGTAGTGATGGTGGGAAACAGCGGTGTGTGTGTGTGTGTGTGTGTTGTGTATGTGGAAAAAGGAAAAAGGAGAAGGAGCCAGAGGGACAAAGAATAAAAATGGTGATGTGTGCACCTCCGACTGCGAATGTGCAGATATGACGACACAGGGTGAGGACGTATGTGTGTGTGTGTGTGTGTGTGTGTTTGCTTTATGAAGAGAGTGTGTGTCTCATATACTGTATATGTGTGTGTGTGTTACTTAGAATAGGAAGAGCAGCCGATGTGGACGACAGTTAATACCACACATGCACACACACACCCTCCGCCTGCACACTCTCTTAACCCTCCTGTTGTCCTCCTGGGTCAAGGAAGGAAGGAAGGAAGGACGAAAGGATAGATGAACGGAAGGAAGGAAGGACAAAGGGAAGGAAGGGAGGAAGGAAGGAAGGAAGGCAGGAAGGACAAAAGGAAAGAAAGAAGGAAGGACAAAGGGAACGATGGGAGGAAAGAAGGAAGGGGAAAGGTAAGGAAAGAAAGATGGAGGGAGAGAAGAGAACAGATTCGTTCAAAGAAGGAAGAAGGGAAGGAAGGACAAAGGGAAAGAAAGAAGGAAGGGAAAAAGGAAGGAAAGATAGACAGAGGGAGGGAACAGATTGGGTCAAAAAAGAAGGAAGAAGTAAGGACGAACGGAAGGAAGGGAGGGAGGCAAAAATGATTGTGGAAAGAAGGAAGGGAAAAGGGAAGGAAGGAAGGATGGAGGGAGGGAACAGATTGAGTCAAAAAAGAAGGAAGAAGTAAGGACGAAGGAAGGGAAAAGGAAGGAAAGAAAGATGGAGGGAGAGAACAGACCAGGTCAACTGAATCAAAGAGGAAGGAAGAAGAAATAAGGACAAATGGAAGGAAGGAAGGAAGGAAGGGAAAATGGATTGTGGAAAAAACAAATTATGGAGGAAGGGAACAGGAGGGTTAAATACACACACAAATAAAGCACTCTAATCAACACAAGGTAAATATGTTCTTATTATACACACAGACCAACACACACACACACACAGCAGAAGCGGTGCAGTAAGCTCCCAGCAGGCCGCTGAGTTAAGATACCATCTCACCTCTGCCAGGTGACTCAGTCATACTTTGGACACACACACATCATAGCAGGAGGTGTGTGTGTTTGTCTGTATGTGTGTGTGTGTCTTATGAAAACTGTCATACATGTGTGTGATTTTGAGTATACACACATTTTGCCCGTTCCTCCTCCTCCTCCTCCTCCTCCTCCTCTCGCTCGACAAACCACATGAACACACACGTACACTTCTATATCCAGGGATTAATGGCAGATCTCTAAATAAGGCCAAATGGAGACGTGGACGGGAGGGAGCTAAGTGGTGTGAAGGGCCCAGCAGTGGCTGCCTCTTACCTTTTTGTTGTTTTCTTTAATATCCTGAGGATTGAGCGACTTGTAGTCTCTGGAAGAACAGTGGGGAGGATCGGAGAGAGAGAGAGAAGGGCAGGTGAAGAGAGAGAGAGAAAATGGGAGAGAGAGAGACAGTGGAGAAAAGAGAGGTGTGTTTAAATATGCGTCACATGTAATGGCATTAGAACTGTAACATGCAATTTCATAGCAGTGCAATCAACAGAACCAATAGAGTGGAAAATATGTAAAAATAACACACCAGAGTGGCAAAGGCACACAAGCATAAACACACACACACACACACACACACACACGGGAGGGTTTTTGATAAATTATCATCATGTCTGCCCTCTTGATGGAGGCTGCAGGTCTTCCTCTATATGCTGTACTTTTAGTGTGTTACATATGTACACACATTTAATACTAAACATTAAAAGGGATAGTTCAACATTTTTGGGCAAATTGGCCCATTGCCATAATCCCTATAGTCTTCTAGTTTGTTACCTTTATTTGTCAGTGCAAGCTATTTTTAGAACGGCGGAGCAGAGCCGTGAGCTGCTCGGAGCTACGCTACAGAGGCTAATGGGATTTCTTGGTTTCCCTCATCAAACTCATCAAATACACAATCCAACAACTCCAAAACGCTCTGGTGGACAAGTTGTGACCTGCACATTCACCACGCTATGAGATAATAACAACGTTATGAGACAGAGTTGTTTTAGAGGTAAATGCAGACACTGCTGATGAAAAACTGTCCCTGAAGGCAACGTGCATCAGCGGTTTTGCATGAATTTACCTCTAAAACAACTCTGTCTGGTAACGTTCTGTTATTATCTCATAGCGTGGTGAATGTGCAGGACACAACTTGTCCACCAGAGCGTTTTGGAGTTGTTGGATTGTGTATTTGACGAGTTTAATGAGGGAAACCAAGAAATCCCATGAGCCTCCGTAGCGTAGCTCTGAGCAGCTCGCTACTCTACTCCGCCGTTCTAAAAATAGCTTGCACCGACAATTAAAGGTGACAATCCTACTGCTATGACTATAGGGATTATGGCAATGGGCCAGTTTGCCAATATGTTGAACTATCCCTTTAAACACACACACATGCTGGATGCTTACAATTTTCACAGAGCATTACAATCACACATACACACACACAGATACACACACACACATGCACAAGAATGAGATTAGTGTTGGCAGCAAACATGCCAACTCTGTATTCAAATATGAGTATGACAGATTAAGTCTGCGTGCACAAGTGCGGACACATCTGTCATCTTAATCAAACACGCCGACGGGGAATGATGGATACACAGACACAGCGTGACGACAGGTTAACTGTGCAAATACGACACCAAGTTACCACAAGAGTGTTAATCTAATGTGAGTAGACTTTCAGCTGTGACCTTCTGCAGATCTAAGAATCTCTTTCATGATTTAGCTTTTTTTTTTTTTCTTTCCTCGAGGGATGAACAGTTTGGTTTCCACCCAAATATGACTTGCTGTTCTCGGTTCTCGCCCTTTACGCTGCGAGAGAAATATTTCAGTGTGTGTGTGTGTTTCGTACATTGTGTCAGGTCTGAAGTGGTGCAGCAGGGCACAGAAGGCCAGCCCGTTCCTCCAGGAGGTGGTGAAGTTAGTGATCTTCACCCCGCGGTAGTTCTTGGTGACCTCGCGACACCAGGCCAGCAGAGACTGGCTGGCGTTCGGCTTCCCTCCCAGAACCGGACTCGGGACGGGGCTGGGCTGCAGGGCGGAGGAGGAGGAGGAGGAGGAGGAGGAGGAGGAGGAGGAGGAGGAGGAAGAAGAGGAGGAGGGAGAGGAGAAAGAGAAGGATGTTTTTATTTAATTATTACTGCCACAACTTTGAGTGTACTGATGCAACATGTCGATATCCATATATATATTCTATGACTAGTTTTTAAAAATCTACTTTTCATTAATTTTCATTTAGTAACACACACAACTGGGCACAAGACACATAACATTACATAAGATAACATAACATAATGTAACATAACGTAACGTAATGTAAGATGAGAAGGGGAGGATTTGGACATTAAGCAAGACAGCAGAGTCAACATTAAAGCAGATATCAGTGGAATGTTTTTGTTAATATAAGTCCTAAATAGTCCTATTTTCCGTCAGCAATCACTTACATGAAGTATTTCAGCCTAAACACGAGTCTCTCCGTCACTCTGCTCTGCTGTAACCCGAGGAGAAAATTTTCCTTGTGGGATACAAGTGTTATCCAATGAGGGGAGAGAACGGCATGAAGGGCTGTGTGTGCAGCCAAGGGATGCGCGTGAATGTGGTGACGTAGCACGAGGACCAATTGATGCCTGACAAGGGCGGGGGCTGCTAACTCATGGTGCGTTCAAAGAAACTCGTACTTTGTGTTTTTCCTTCCCGTGAACTCGTACCAGATCGAACTGGTACGAGTTCACGGGTCGGAAGTTACGAGTGGCCGTTATAGGGAACTTTCACAGACAACAGGACGGTAAAAACACGAGCTACGGGTTACCTGGAACGCTACCAAGTCGTAGTTGTGACTTGAAGCTGTAACTTACGGTTTCAAAAGCCTGCCTTGAACACAGCATTAGCCGAAACGGCCGTGAAGCTGATATCTGCTTTAAGTACATCATATATGATGGAAGCATAAAAATCCTGCTTGGAAATAGGAAAAAAAAACATTTTATATTAAAGGGTTTGATCTTATCTTTGCCATTTATATGAAATCGGGTCTTAAAGTTGACACACAGATGAATCATTTTGACCATTTTTCTTCAAAAATATCAACTTGGTTACTTAGTTTGAATGTATTTATCTCCATTATGTATATATTATAAACTATACCAATCCTCTATGACTGCAGATTTATAAAGTATTAAGAACAAAAAAACACTAATAAATAAGAGTTATTTCATTTATAATAAATATTTCATAAGATAAAAGTCAGAGCTTCCTTCGCTATTTGTTTCTTTACTCAGCAACCTCCATCCATCCATCCATCCATCCATCCATCCAATTACACACGCACACACACACAGCATAATGAAGGGTCATTCACAAAGCAGCGTATGACCGTGGATAATGTAAACATCTTATTAATTAGCTCCGCCTTTGAAGTCTTATCTGGGTCGAAAGCTTTCACCATTAGGAGCCTCCTTCTCCTCCTCCTCCTCCTCCTCCTCTCCCAGACTCCAAATCCCACAAATCCTTGGTGGCACGGAGACACTGGTCCTTCCTTCCTCTCGACGGCCAGCAGAACCAATGCTATTCTGATTATTCGGCCGGCTATTCACTAATCTGGTTGTGGAGCGACAGATACGGATTAATTCTCTCAGATCATTTTAGGGGAGAAATGGCAAAAAAATGTCACTGAGATTTGATTGAATTCATTAGAGGCTGGAGATCAAAAACGTGGCTGTGAAATGTGTCCAAAACCCAAAGTGCGCTCGCAACACAATGACATTAACACATGACTAATAAGACGAGATTTCCTTAATTACATGACACTATAGGTTTAACGAAGCTTTATTTGACTTTCAAAGGCTTTAATACGGTTTAATAAGATGAACTTTTAAACACTTATTAATGTGAATATGTAAGATAATATAATATATAATATAACAATCTGTTTTTTTGAAGACCAGACTCCAGACTAACGAATGCCGTTGAGTTCATCCTTCATGTCTACTTAGTTTTGATTGTTTACTTTCCTGGTTTATTCTCCCTGTATGCAAATGTCATGCTGATGCTCCTCTTGCAGACAGACAGACAGACTGATGTTTGATCTACGTTACATAAGTAGGTCGAACTCGAACCTTTACTTAACCTTTTAGAAGGTGCAAAGTGAATGAGAGAGATGTTGGTTGGACAACGACAGACAGTGACCACCAGAGCCAGTTAACCCAGTTTTTTTCTTTTTTTTTTTAAAGGCCTTGAAAGAAAACACAGCTCTGTCTGAGCGAGGCTTGTGGTGGCCGACCAACCCCCTCTGTTGGCGGCTTTGTGCTACTGCAAGAGCAGGAAACACACAGGGACGTGATGGGAGCTGCTTAGACTTTAGGACAAATTTGTCTTTTGAGTTTGAGTTTGGGGGGGAAACAGAATTGCTGAGTGATGGCTAACCTAACCCTGGTTTGCCGACTTGAGCACGATTAAGTCTTTGGCAGAGCAGCAGGTTTTTTTTAAGGGTGTAAGAAAAAAAAAGAAAAAAAAGACTTAACATCCTAACTTTGTCTACTTTTCATCCTCTGTCTCATCACTTCGACCCTTTAGATCAGGGCCCGTGGGCCAAAGGTGGCCGACTAGAGGGTCCAAATCCGGCCTGGGGTGAATTTGCCAAGTGTGGAAATTACATATTAGACAGAAGAGGCATAATATTGTTGAAACTGCATGTTTTTTTTTCTCAGGAAATTTCAGGTTGTTCATATTTAGTTTTTGGAAAAGGATCAAGTCATTAACTGTAAACACTTCTTTTCACTAAAACAAAGGTCCTCGTCAATTATAGGTTAATTGCACTGTATGTGGCCCCTGAACTAAAATGACTTCGACACAAACTGGCTTTAGATATTCAGATGTCATTGCTGCTGACAGATTTTACCAAACTAAAGTATGACATTTTTGGTAACACTTTACAATAAGTACACACTACATTAATATACTATACAGAATTCTTCATTTATAACGCATGAATACTCATTAGTATGTAGTTTATAAATACAGTTAGTGCTTATCAATGATGAGTATGAGTTTATAAACTACATACTAATGAGTATTCATGTGTTATAAATGATGAATTCAGTATTTAAAGCTTAACCAATGCTTAATAGTGTGTACTAATTATAAAGTATTACCACATTTTTTATTATCAACAGGTTAAAAACAAAAGAGAGAGACTCTCCGACCTGTGTGAGTGGAGTTAGCTGCTGCAGTCTGTAAAGCACCTGGATGTTTCTTGACTCCGTGCTCCTCCTATTGTTGTGGTTTAACCTGTGACCGCCAGCCTGAAGCTCGCCGAGATGCCACAAGGGCCAAAACAGATGAAAGAGACTGGAGGCCATCTCTAATAGCAACTCCTAACCTTTGTACCAGTGTGTGTATATGTGTGTGTGTGTGTGTGTGTGTGTGTGTGTCATGCGGGCCCCTATGGCAGTCTCAGTACAAGGAGACGGTAGCAGGAGCCTGAGGGGCGGACACTTGACATTTCCGGCTCATCTTTAAAAGAGGGCCTTAACCTTTCCCCACAGCTTCTCCAGACACGTTTTAGGCAGCCTCCACAATGCCTGTGTGCCGCTCAAACAAATGGAGGAAAGAAAAAATGATATAAAAAGTCAAGATAGTCAATAACGATTGTAAGTTGCTCACAATTATATGAGAACAAGGGGCAGTTTTTGGGACCTCATTTTAATCTAAGATAACGTGGGTAAATAAATGTCTCCATATCTTTCTTTCACAGTGAACTAAACTTGTTCCTCCGGTTGTTTTTCTGCATTTGCCACAGTTTTTGTTTTCTTTGTGTGTATGTGTCACTTGGAAGAAACTAAAAAAAAAAAAAGTGTGTGTGGCTTTGCAAGAGTTTCAGTGTGGAGTGGTCTTCCTCCAGGCCTTCCCCTTTCTGCTTTTTCAAGTGACGTTTGAAAGTAGCTGTCTAATTTGAGCGCCCTAATTACCTGGGATTAGAGACCAGGTGCTATTAAAGCAATTAGACACACAGCACACTCCAGCGCCGCAGACCCTACACCCTAGCCGGCAGAAAACACACACACACACACAGAGACACACACGCACACACACACATAGCTAGTGGGAAAAAAGACACATGCATTAGCCAGTGGGACAGTGACTTTGAGCTTCTCTCTTACACCTTTCCACAAACAGGTGTCTGAGCCAACGTGTAAACATGCACAATAACAAAATGCACATTTTTAATAAGGCGAAATAAGAAGTTAAGGAGTGTGCACTTTAGAGAAAATGCAAATCGACTCGGGTGCTTTAAGAAAACAAAACAAATGAATGTTTAAATCTTTTCTTCATTCCTGACAAACCAGTTTTTCTGAGTGACCCCGCCGCCACCGCCACGTTCATCATCACCACCACAACCCGCACTGATGTAATTTTTTCCCCCTCCGACACAATCTGCGGCCCAGACTGTTCCATTATTGCTCCGTCTCTGATAAAGGTTTTTACAAATGCATCTACACACTCGCAAAAGCTTTCATTTCATATCCATCAAATATTGAACACACACACACACACACACACAAAAAAAAAAGAAATACCATCATATCTTCGTCTACACGGGAACCGGCTGCATTTCCTTAAGACACAAACACGGGGAGGAGTGAAATTTTCATGAGGAGCAGAAATGCACCCGGACTTATCAAGCAGTTTGGTTTTGCTGTCTCGCCTGGAGGAAGGTGTGTGCACATGTATGTATTGTGTGCGTGTGTTTGTCTTTTATCTGTCTGTGTGAATGTCACTAGTTGTGTATGTGTGTGTGTGTGTGTATATGTGTGTAACACTGACACAGCCATGTAGCTAGCTTCGGCTCGAGGGTAGGATTAGCGGAGAGCATCGCCTCGGCCCACAAACATTCCATATTAAAAAATGAAAAGGCAACCTTCATTACTATCAGTGGCACATAACCTCCCCACTTCCTCCTCCTCTGCTACTATTATACACAGCCCTAACAGCCTGGGCGGAAAATACAAGCCACTGACAAGAGATTCCATTATTCCTGATGCCTCAGTGTCAACAACATACATCCGACGGGGCAAAGAAAGAAGGAAAAAAAAAATGGAAGAAGGGAAAAGGATGTGAGAGAGAAAGAAGGGGAGGAGGGGAGGGAGGGGAAGAAGGGGGGGGGGTTAAGCTTACTACAATGCCTGAATGACAAGATAGGAGGAAGAAACCTGGAAATGGAAGCGTTCAGGTTCCTGTTGGTGTCTGGTGTCAGCAATGTAATGTAATTTTTTTTTTCTTTTTGGAAAAAGGGTTGGGATTTGATTCGAGATCTGGAAATCATGGGGGTGAAGCGGCTGAAACATGATATGGAAAATAATTATTAAATTGTCACAGGTCGATTATAAGTTATCAGCAAAAAAACAAAAGTACCAAACTGAAGCCAGATTAGAAATTGTTGACCTGGCTATAATAATAATAATCCAATATTTACTGTAGTGTCTAAGGTCAGAGGTCATTATAAATACTTTTTTAGAGTACAGCAGGTGCAGTATATCAGAGTATATGGAGAACATTTTCCATAATATTTATTTATTTTGATTATTTTGTGGCCAACATATAAAATTTTATATGACAGATTTTTTATAGGGTTAAAACAAACCTTTAAAATACTTTTAGATATGTTGGACACTTGAGCTATGTTTACAACAGATTTAAAGATGGTCAACTAACCCTGTTGTCCCACATGGAGATGAACGCAAGTAAACAAAGTCACGTAAACGCAGTTCGACAACTATAAGAGTATGGAGGCCATTAAAAACCGGCCTTTCAGAGTCATAAAAAAGACACAAGTCAAAAGCTTTAAGTGGCAGCTTTGTCTCTCAGGCCGGGGCATAACGCTTCAATGGGAACTTAACTGGCCTAAACCCAATGACATAAACCCACGACTCTGTGGAGAGAAAAGAGCTTCCATGTCTTTTCCAATCTCACTTTCATGGCTTCAAAGCAGTGTCACAGAGTGTCAGATTTGAGGAGGTGTTGAATCTCATACTCTTTAAAACTTGTAATCCGCTCAAGGAGCCTACGGCTAAAAAAAAAAAAAAGGACACACACACACACACACACACACACACACACACACACACACTGCAAAGCACACATAAACACCGACTCACTTCCTTCCACATGACAACAGTGTCTACGGTGTAATTGCACACAGATACTGTATATGCATCACTCAGTCAGGCTCTAATGTGCTGATAGTGAACTGAGAGCAAACACTACGCGCACAAACTTCACACACACACATGCTGTAAGTATGGATCAACATGATTTAGAAAAAGGTTCACAAACGCACACTAACACACTCCGCTCTTATCCAACACACACACACACACACACACACACACACACACACACACACACACACACTTGAAACGTATTTAATACCTGTTCACATTTAAGAGGATAAAGGTTAGTGCACTTAAGTGGCCTGTCCATCCTGCTACTGGAAACCTCTCATCTGATTGGCTGAGCTCCAGCTGACTACCAACATGCTCAATTATTTAATTGTAACCTTCAATCAAAACAAGCAATTTGTTTAATCTGGGGGGGGGGGAGGAGGGGCTTTCTGCGTCCCGACGTCTTCACATTAGGAGAAGACAGGGGCGGAGGAGGATAGAAAGAAGGAAGGGAGGAAGGGAGAAGAGGAAGAAGAAACACGGATGATCACCTCACGTCATCTTGCCCATGAAATTATGCTTCGGATTTTCAAACGTTGCTGCATGAGAGCGGAGGGGAGGGAGCAAAGTCCAATCAAAAGTTCAATTATGTAAATGGAGATGTGGAGTGGATGGAACAATAGGGAAAAAGGGAGGGAAGGGGTGGAGGTGGAGGAGGTGGGGGTACAAAAGGCTGGAACAGGAGAGGAGAGCGAATGTAGCGTGAAAAATAATACACATTAACATACAAAGGAAATATCACATTACTGCTGTAATCACAGCGAGGAGGAGGGGGGAGGTGGGGTGGGGGGGGGGGCTTCTTCCACAGAGAGCCGTGAGAGAAAAAGTGTGTGTGCATGTACGTGTGACTGCGCATGAAGACGCCGCTTAGTTAAGTCAGGCTTCGTTCTGTGTGTGTGTGTGTGTGTGTGTGTGCACAGGTGGAGAGACAGCGATAACACTGCAACTTTGAGCGAGGCAACATTTGCTCCATTTTTTAACAAATCTTGCAAAAACTCACATATCTCACCAAGAATATTTGTCCTATTTCTAGTCAAAATGTCATTTCTAGTCAAAACAAATCTCATTATACTTAAAATAAGACTCATCACATTAAAAAGTAGCTTGTTTTTAGACACTTTTTACTTCTTTCAAGCATACTTTCACTTGAAATAAGTAGAAAAATCTGATAGTGGAGCAAGTTTTTCTTCCTTATTACACAAAAAGCACAATTTGCTTTCACTGGCAGATTTTTCTACCTATTTCAAGTGAAAATTAGTTTGAAACAAGTGAAAATGATCTAAAAAGAAGTTAATGTTTAGGTGATGAGTCTTATTTTAAGTGGAGAGAGAGATTAGTTTTGACTAGAAATGAGACATTTTGACAAGAAATAAGTGTTTTCGCAGTGTATGACTTTGTGTAATATCACAAAGTGGGAATATATGTAAATACATTCATCATGATGGCGATGATGATGATGATGATGGGAGGTGGAGGGGGGGCAGGGGGGGCAGGGGGGCGTGTTTCGCTCAGAAGCAGATATGCTTTTCCCATCTCAGCTCTGAACCTGCAGGCCAAGACAGAGGGGCCTTTCGGCAGTTGGCTACTGAGATGTAAAATGCAAAAATCGTGGAAAAAGCGGTTTCCTTTTCCAGGACCGTTTTGCTTCCAAGGCCTATTCTGCTCCAAAGGCATAACCATGCAAAGCAGCGGGGGGAGAGAGAGAAAAAGCAGAACGGAAAAGGACAGACAAGGCTTGAAATTGAAATAAAAACGATTCACTGAAAGGAAAAAAAAAAAAAAAACATCATGAAATAACACAGTTTGGAGGAGGCAGCAGACAAAGGAGTGACTGTGCCAGCTTGCAGTGTGCCCATCCGCCCGCTTGCTCATCTAACGTGTAACACAGGGGCATAATGCGGTGTAAGCGCTGGCTTTAGCTTGTCATGGAAACGGCAGTAGCATTACCCACACTCACGCCTCTGCAAATTAGCTTTGGCTGAGGGGGGGAAAGAAAAAATAGAAGAAGAGAAATAGAAAAAAAAAAAAAAAACGGCGTGCAGGGTGGGTAGGTTTGGGATGGAGGGTGTGTGTGTGTGTGTGTGTATCCGTGTGTGCGGTGAGGGTTGATGATGGTATGTATGGAGGCTGGGATTCAAAACAACATCACTTTATGGTTAAAAATGTTCAAACAGCTCTTCATCTTGAATCCATCTCCATCGTTCTCTCTGCTCCCTGTGGGTTACACTGATCCAACAGGAGATTACAAATCCCTCCTCATCATCCCTTCCTCTCAACACGAGGACCTTTTTTAAAAGCCCGTTGGTCCACTTCCCTCTTCCTGAGCCCCCCCACCCTCACCCCATCCCACCCCTCTGTTGTTGTGTCACCAAAGTTTTTATGCATCCACCTCTTTTCTTTGGCTTGTGCACAGATATTTTATCTGGGGTTGACAGTCTATCTATTTATTTATTTATTCATTATGTTTTATGGTTTTTATTTTACTGTACAGCACTTTGGAAACCTTTGTTTTCATTTAAAATTGTGCTTTATAAATAAAAGGGATTGGATTGGATGTATTTGTGACAACGACTCTCAGGTTAACTGTTGTGGTGCTGTTATGAGATAAAGTTACATTACATCTGATGAGACTTGAATGCAGCACATTCAAGTGACTGTCCTTAAAGCTAATAGGTCCATGAATGAGCTGATGAGGGCTTTTTATTAGCATAAACTGAGAAATAACAAGAGATTATTACTAAGTACGTCTCTATACGACATAATATCCTAGAGCAGGGGTGTCAAACTCATTTTAGTTCAGGGGCCACATTCAGTGCAATTTGATCTCAAGTGAGCTGGACTAGTAAAATAACAACCTATGAATAATGATAACTCTAAATTCTGCTTTGTTTGTTGCATCGAGTGCAAAGAAGTACATTATAAAGTATAGTTCATGGGCTTTTTGCCTTTAATTGATAGTGTCGTAGAGAGAGAGAGGAAATGAGGAGACAGAGAGAGGGGGAATGACATGCGGCAAAGGGCCGCTCGAGTCGGGACTGTAGCCTCTGCATACGCTACGAACTGAGCTTAACAACGCTGTTTTACTAAGATGTTTAAAGTTATTAATCTCCCCTCTTACAAAACCTTATGAACATCCTGAAATTTCATGAGAAAAATGTGTGCAGTTCAAGAATATCATGCATCTCCTGTCTTCTATGTAGTTTTTACACTTGGAAAATTCATCCCAGGGGCCTGATTGGACCCTCTGTTGGGCCGGTTTTGGGCCGCGGGCCGCACGTTTGACGCCCCCTGTCCTAGAGAGTATGAGAGAAAAGACTAATCTGATGTTTAAAACTTTTAAACGTCAGTGTCTGTGGCCTTAAATGTCAGAGAGCGGCCGTATTTGTTATAACAACGGCGTCCTGGTCATTTTTTAGAGTGACCACCAGAGTGACAGATGTTTGCTGTGATGTCACACACCACTGGCCTGGCAAATTAACTTCTTTTCCTTTTGAAATCATGAATATGCATCTTTAACATGTGTACAGATTTTAAAAGCCTCCAGTGCCCACTCACCCACCTCTTCGATCTTCCTCCTCCTCCTCAGATAAATAAATAAGCTTTGGGAGAAGGAAGCATAGGAGGAAGACAGAGGGGGCGGTGGTGGTGGTGGTTGGCTCTTATAAATCTGTACGGTATTAATCTCCTTTAACTGCCATCTTCAACAAACAAATTAGTGGTGCGATGGATTCAGAGATCAGCGGCTCCGATAACGCCACTATTTATCAATTAATCTAAGCCTGGGCAGGGAAAACTCATTAAGGAGGTCACTTTAGGAATTATGCTCGGCAGGTAAAGAGGCTGACTGTGTGTGTGTGTGGGTTAGGTGTGTGTGTGTGTGTGTGAGAGTGTGTGTGTGGTGGGGGGAGGAGGATCTTGACACAGCAGTTGCTCAACCACCACGTAACCCCCTCCTCCCTCCTCTTCCTCCTCTCCCTCCCTCCTCCACCTCCACTACAGGCTGCCATTGTCCGGTGCAGTATGTGGGGGGGCTCCAAAGTGATGAGAGGGGTGATAGCACAGCCAATTAAAATGAACATAATTACAAAGTCACCCCTTTGACTCCTGATCAGAATACACATGCATCAACACACACATAGCGATGGAGGACGGCTGTGGCAGCGGCGGGGGGAAAATCCCGCAGAGAGGAAGACGAAGAAGGAGGAGGAAGAGGAGGATGAAGAGGGAGGATGACAGGAGCATCCAGAAAGAGTAAAGAGAAGGAAAAGAAGGAGGAGGACAGGTGGACACTTTACTCTAGAAGTACTAACAAGCTGAATGGGTCAACTACTTTTAATCTACAACAACTTTGCAAACATCCATTAATACGCCACTGCTGAACCATTTGCCAGTTTATAGACATGTAAATGTTAGCAGGAATTCAGTCAGATATTTTGTATATTGCACTAATTAAATACACAAACAGGGATTTTTCGACTGATAGTGTTGGATGAAAGACGACAGGACTAATTCCTCGAACCTGTGCCGGTCGCTCCAACAGTTTTATGAGGATCCAACCAAACAGGAACATTTCAGCGTAGTGTAACATCTCTGGATGTACAGTGGCATCATGCAAAAGTTCGGCCACCTCTGGTCACATGTTCATGTAAACAGTTAAGCAACTGGAAGAAATTATCTCCGAAAGGCATCAAGTTAAACATGAAACACTCTATTGCAATATTTTAAGCAAAATCAGTGTATAATTTTTTTGTTTTCTACAGTTTTAGAGTGAAAAAGGGGAAACAAAGCAGCAGCCTGCAACAGAATGGGAAACGCAGGAGACTTGAGCTCTCAGATGACTTTGACCAAGGTATCAGTCAAGATATTTACTATTTACACACTGTGATAGTTTCCGATGGGGGGGGCTACTAGGTACTAACTATGGAGGGTGGACAAACCTTTCTTGCAGGCCCTTTTCCTCTTCTGTCATTTTGAAAATCAAAAAGATGAAAATTTATATATAGTTTCAAATATAAAGGGAATGTGTCATCTGTAACTTCATGCCTTTTGGAGATCATTTCATCTTCCACCTGCTGAACTGTTCACATTAACAGAAACTTTGACCAGGGGTGCCCAAACTTTTACACAACACTATATGTGTGTAATAATGGCTTGGATTTATATAGCGCTTTACAGAAACCATTATTCATTCATACCACATTCTCACCGCTGGTGTTGAGCTACGTGTGTAGCCACAGCTGCTACTAGTGTGGTCTGGTCTGACTGCTTCATGATTCATGATCAAATCTGTTTGAGAACGACTGAGCTGCTACAGCACAAGAGTGCGGTTAAAAAAAAAAAAGCAGAAGGAATGATCCCACTCAGCGATCCAAGAGTTAAGCAGTGGAAATGGCACTTAGTATTTCCTATGGCACATACGAGCACACACCTGCATACCATAACAGTCCAAAAGAGTGGGGGGTGGGGGGGTTGCTGGAGGGCTTTATAAAGAGGCAATTAAAGCCTTATCATTTCTTCACTCGCTATCCTTTCCTCAAACACAGACACAAGCGTGCGCGCACACACACAGGCGCCTTAACGCGCGCACGCGACGTGAAAGACAAATCACTCAGACTAATTCATAAGGTACTTCTAAGGTCCTTTTTAAATTATGGAGAACGGTTGGTTTAATTCAATTAAAATGTAGCGGGGGCCACTTAAGGATGACGGGGGAGGAAGGTATGGCATGACTAAGTGAGCGTGGTTTTTTAAGAATGTGTGGGGGGTCTCTTCTCTTCTTCTTCTTCTTAGACCCTCTGGGGGTCCAAGGAGTTTTCAAGTGCAAGGACTTCTATCTCCTCACCCGAAGCCCCCTTAAACCTCACCCCAAAACCCTGGATCCTTCTGGGTTTAAGCCCACACACACCTGGAGGACTGGGGCCGATTAAGCCCAGATTAAGATAAAGTTACCCCTTCTCCGGCCGCTATGTCATTCAAACCCCTGGATAGACGGACACACAAGACAAAAAAAGGTTTGGTTCATTCACATATACACACACACACACGCACACACAGGCACGCACACACAAAGGACTTTCTGGTCATCCTCATAAGCCCTATTAGTCTGCTATAGAGCCTCTCATAGCAGACATCAATCATGGAGGGATTAGTCAATTCCCTCTCTAAATGAGTGGCAAGGGAAACTTCCCTTCAACTCCAAAGCAGGTCTCTCTCTCTCTCTTTCAGAGATTACACAGCGATTTGTTTTCATTTTGTTCCATCTTCATCGTTTTCTGTTTGACTTGCTTTTCATTTCTCTCTCTCTTGCTCTGCGTCTTTTCCTTCGTTCTCTCTCCTGCTTGCAGCTTGTGAGGTAATCCTTGGCAGATAAAACTAAGGAGGACTTACCAAAGGCAGATTACAAGCGGCGCTTTGCGGAAGGCCCTTTTACACCAGTCGGAGCGGGTATTGAGGAGAGTGAGCTCTTCGCAGTGCTTAACTTGTGAACTCGACATGCACCCAACAGAGGAAGAGGTGGAAAAATGATAGCCGCATTACAGTAACTGGATCAAAATATATCCCTCGCAACACGCACGAGATTGCGCATTAGTACACACAACACAAGCGCTTGTCCTTTCATGGCAACTGTGTATAAAATTGAATTTGGAATAGCCACTGAATACATATTAACACTGACTTCTTTCTTTTTAAAATATTTATTCACTTTAAAAAAGTCACTCAACATATCAATGGCTGCACCTCAGCTCTGCGTATTAACTCTGAATTCCTAGTGGGTCATCTCGACGTGCAAAAAAAGTATTTTATATGTGACTTAACTTTTTAATCTTCACTGAATCCCAGAGTTTTTATCCACAAAACTAAAACTAAACCTCACACAAAGCGATCCAGACCATCACCTCATCAACGCATTCCTTAAACTTTTTTGACCCCAAGCAGCTGAGACCGCTCGCTAGTTCAGAAATGTCCTCTATACCTGTCTAACCTAACCTGATGACAGCGATGCCCTGCAGCATGAAGCGACAACAGGAAGCCCAATGATCGGACTCTGAGACTTGCATGAGAGAAGAAACTGGGTCTCCGCTCTCCCACAAGATCCAATGACAGCCAGGCCTCGCTCGGGGAGACCGGCAAAATAAGAGTTGGGGAGGGGTCCACGCTGGGAAAAGGCAGACATTGAGAGGTAGTGACTTAGTCGTGCTCCTCTCAAGGATTATTCTCCTAATATTACACAGCTTATGGAAAGGCCAGTGTGGCCAAGGAGAGCCGCTGAGGCTTCAATGCCTCCGTCTCAGAAACGGACCAAGTGCCTGTTAATATGGACTCTGGGCTCTGGCGTTTAAGATAAACAACAAGTCTTCAGTCTTCTCATCCTTTTATTTCAAGTTAATAATGTACAGAAGCTACGGAGATTGTATTGGAGTTAATGGGTTTAGCCATTTCTGCTCATTCATTTGTTATCTACAATTACCTTTGGTTAAACTTATTCATTATTTTCTAATTTCCACTGAACTACAGAGGAAAAGGTGTATTTAATTACTTGTATCTGACTACTTGAATACTTATTTTCTATAAGCGTCGTCACAAATATAGAAGCTCCATTTGTTTCCTGACAACAGTGTTTGAAATATAAGAACGTACAGTATAAGAGTAATTAATTCTTCAGTATTTAATAGTAGAAAGTGTTCTGCTACCGGTTTAACGTCATCGACGTGAGCCTGAGTTTCTCCGAGTCCTGCGTCTGAAAGTCTTTGTGCAAAGGTATGTCAAACTTATCAGAGAAGATGGAATAACTTTGGACTGGATGTGACGATAACAAGGCGAGAGACCTTGGAAAGGGGAGAGATCAGAGGAGGAGATGACTGTCCTTGTCTCTTGGGCTCCCCTCTGTCCTCCGAAAACATCCCTCAGTCGTCACGGCAACCTCGGTAACACTCGACAGCGCGGATGCGGTCCTCTCCTGCCGCGTACCCCGGTGAAAGCTAATTAAGAAATATCGCAGCCTTCTGCGAACTCAATTAAATAATGTTAATTTATTCTAATTTCAATTTGGAGGTAGTCTGAACTGAAGGGGGGCGGGGGCGGAGGGGGGCTGTGAAAACAAAGTCTGGGAGAGGAAGCAGAGCGGTGGCCTCTGCCTCCCCCGGCACGGGAGCTCTCACAACCTGCAAAACTCTATTTAATTTCAACCCTTTGATTAACATAAGTAATCACACAAGCCCTTCAACTGAAGGGGAGAAAGAAAACATACCTCTGGTGTTGGTTTACTTTCTCACCTCTGGAAAGAACGAGTGTGTGGTGCACATGTGTGTGTGTGTGTAAGAGAGAGAGAGAGAAAGAGAGAGAGAGAGAGAGAGAGCGAGAAGGAGAGAAAAAGACTGTAATTTATACCTTTTTTGTACAGAAAGCAGCACGTGGAGTTAGGTGATTAGGTGATATTGACTTATTGATAAGACTTCAGTGAAGCAATAGTAGTATTGTGTATTGTGGTTTTTGTATTGACATTGTATTGCGATGCACTTTAACTGTACATGTACTAATGTCCTGTCCATGCACCATTGTATGTATATACAGTATGTAGCAGCCTGCATGTATGTCCAAGACTAATTTCCTACCACACTAATAAATTGTACTTAAAGGTACCATTCCAGGCGGCACATTTTTGGCAAAATTATAAAAATCTGGTAAGTTTTAGACAGTAATCGATGACATAAGAGATTTGACATATCAATGAAGAAATTTGGTCGTCTGTGTGAGGAGCAGGTGCCAAGATTTGTCTCCTACCAATCAAATTAGTCTCACACAACTTTGGTTGGATGTCAGCCAAACTGCCAAATCATGCGACCGCCATTTACGTTTACGGGACACGTTTGTGTCGCAGACTCGTGGTGCCACAGAGACGAGAGCTGTGACACCGGGTCGGAGGCTCTGATCGCAGGTTTGGTTTTCAGCATCGGTGTGTAGAGGCAGGCAGAGAGCCTCCACTCTCCCTGTAACAAGTTTGTTTAATGACGGTAAAAATGAAACATAAGGTAAATATCCTGCATAGTTCTTCTGCTCTGTGCTACAGAGCGGCGTCCCTAGCAGCGGCCTGTTTTACTTAACAATGGTGTATTTAACAGTATTCCTGATTGGACGGAGGTGGTGGGTGCTTATCAGATGTGCAATTTGAAAATAAATCGTAAGACCAGCCGCCTGGGATGGAAACTTCAACTTAGATTTCCAAAAACCTATAGACCAGAGGTGTCAAATTTGCCAAATGTGAAATTTTTTGTAAATGGACAGTTCATTAACTGTAAACATCATAATAATGTACTTGTTCTTCTTTACACTAAAACAAAGGGAAACATTTTGAGTTCTCGTGTTATTATGCTGTTATTCTACTGGTTCGGCCCAGTTGAGATCAAAGTGCGCTGTATGTGGCCCCCTGCTATAGACTATTGTACATAAAATCAAACAACAGTCACAGGATGTACATGAGTTTCAAAGTGGCACCACCAAAGCCGAAGACGAAGCCTTGCTCTTTTTTTGAGATTCTCTGTGTAGATATTAAGATGATACAGAACTTCACTTCTTTGCTCAAACTTTTTGCCCACAGACGAACGCCAGCTTCCAACTTTTCTTATATGAAAATAAGGCTAATAATTCATGAAGCGGAAACTTGATGAAAATCCAAAGATCAGAGCATCTAAGTGTAGAGCGGTCTGACTATGAAATAGAGATGGAGATGAAACAAAAAAAAAAAAGGAGGAGCAGGGGATCACTGAATTACTGGGAGGGGTGAAATCAGCCCCAGGGAAAAGAGATGGACTGAATCAGACCCAGACAGAGCTCGCAGCCCGCCCAACAGGAACTCTCTCTGTTCATTTAAATTAATCCCACAGACGTTTCCATCCTTCCAGCTCCTTCACAGATGCTAAACTTAAACTTTGACGTCTTGGAGGATCTATATCTCTCCCCAGACAGACAGACAGACAGACAAGGACGGTGGACAAACACAACCGGGGCGGCCGCCACGGACACATGAGGCATCACACGAGACTAATCTAAGACACTAACAAACACAACCAGACGTAGGCAACACAACATATGATAAAAAAAATAGATAGATATTGTACATGCGTTGCCCCTGAACGATCACAACCACAGTTATGAATCGTCTCTGCTACAGCCACACCTGAGACTTTCAGAAGCAGCTGACCACACTTCAGTTTGAAAACTCCAGCTGTGACTTTTGGATTATATAAGAGCATAATGCAATAGTGGATGTGTCTTTAATGTATTTCAACTGTGTATATAATAATGTGTATATAATGTGTTCCTTTTTTATGTCTGTAATGTTGTATTTTATTCTTGCGATTCTGATTTATTTCAGGATGCTCCTTCAACATCTGGCAGAGAGACTACCGGTGAAAATTCGCCTCTCAGCCAACTCGGGTACATTTACATTTCGCTACAGTGTTTTATTAATGCACACTGTCCCTTTTCGACTAAACAAATCAAAAACAACATCTCCAGGGCTCCAGACTAACTTGTGTTTACTTGGAGCACAGTGGCCCCCTAACTTCAAATTTTAGGAGTGCAAGCAGAAAACGTAGTAAATTGACACTGTAAATTGACTTCCAAATCAAATATTAACGTTTCCTTTTCATTTCAGATTCCAGATTCTTTGAGTCTTTTGAAACTTTCCATGTTTCCTTACAACAACAAACAGCAAAATGCCCCCATTTAGGGGCCGTATGCATGTAGCCCTGGTCTCCTTCCCTGATTCTTCATGTCTCTGTTTGTCTTTTATTGTATTTTTATATTTCTTAGTGTTTTATCTGATCTTATGTTTTCTTAGTGCTTTTATAAGCTTTTAATTAACTTTCTTTATTTTACTGTTTTGTATCTGTTGTGCAGCACTTTGGTAACCTTGTTGTTTTTAAAATGTGCTATATAAATGAAGTGGATTGGATTGGATGTGACAGGAAAACAAACAACATAAAACAAAATGATACAGAGATTATTTCTGGAGTTGAAACTTTCTGAGATCCATTTTTTGTTGTTGTTTGTTTTAAGGTGAGGATGTATTGAGTTTGGACGTCATCTGAGTCAAACTGTGAAATGCCACCGCTCGAACTGGAGAAGCCTGAGTGTTGTAATGGAAGTTTTTATGTTTACGACCCTTGATTGAACTTGTATGAAGATGTATGCTCATGAACTTTAGGTGAACTTCGAAGAAAAGTGCAAGTTGCACTTTTCTGCTGTGCATAATAGGGCAATATGCAGGTGTTTGTCTTGGTTCCTGTTATTTTGTGATGATTACGCTTAAGCAAACAGCTATCTCGATATCCAAAACCACAAGTGAGATGTCAACGAGATGTCAACACGCTGAGGTGTGAAAAAAACACGACAAACCTGCAGTTACAGACAACAACTAGCTTCCTGCCTTTACATATGAGTTCATCTTATAATAGCCCAATGACATGTCAAAAGCACTAAGTGCAAACTTGTACTCTGCAAACGTATTCTGCAAGAATGCTATAATGTTACAAGGTATGATGCTGGCTCCTTCCTGCTCTTGTGCCTACAGTATGTAACCTGATGTAACCAAATCTTAGTGTGCACTCTCTCACAAGTTAAAGGAAATTTCCACAACAGTGAACTGTTTTGAGTGTGTAATATGGCAGCAAAAGAAGGGTAAAGATGCTCAGCCTGAGGTAAACTCTGGTACAGATAGTAATATTTTGCAACATACATTTGTGTCCTTGTCCTGTCCATGAATTGCTACTACTGAACGTGTCCTCTGTTTGGCAAGAAGCCAGAGCTCGGCGCTCTTGTTAGAGCTTAATGTAAATCCGATCCATATGTGTAATACCTGTATACAGAGTAAGTGGGCGCGCGCCATATGTCCAATACATGTCCTGATTTTCCACAAGCTGCCAGTGAAGTGGGCGTTTTTAATGCAATGAGGAGGAGGATAAAAAAAATTACATCCAAGATGAAGTTTAATGCTTAAATCTGCCAGAGTGAATACACGCATGACGAGGACAAGAGTGTCTGACAACAAAGGAAATGACAATCTGCATTTATAAAATATAATAAATATGTATTTTTGTGGTTTAAATCCTAATTTCACTATGATTCAACACATAACCTTCCTCACATCCTTCCTTTATACCTTATACCTGAAATGCTCCTTCTTTATTTTATTATTTATTCTATCTCTGTTTTAAATGTCACTCCCTGATCACAGAAATATTATTTCTGCACTGAAGCTCTGACCCTCACACTCTTTAACATTTGTCCAGCCGCTGCACCTCACCGTTACCTTTGCACTGACTGGATATGTCTGAATAAAATGTAAATAGGATAAAAGACATGCTAATCTCTATTGGTTAGCAAAGCTTTCATTTAACAAACTGCATATGAGACATTTCATAACCCTTCGGGGCAAGTTGTACATACTTTCAAATATATCAATTTCTATTCACATTCTGAGATTAGACCTAGTTTCCCCATGTGTGTGTGTGTCTATCTGTGTGTGTGTGTGTGTTTATCTTGGTCCTACACACCACCTGCCCACATGAATAGTTAGTAGAATTAAAAAACAGAGAATAGTACACACACTTTTATATGAGAGAAGTAGAGGTTAGTTATGTTTTAGGGGAAGGTTAAAACTGCCCCAGCTTGTATTCACTAAACTGAGCCTAAGGCGGACGAGAAACTATAAGAACAGACACACACACACAGAGTTGCTGCTGCTGCTGCTGCATGGGAACACGCGCTCCCACCATCTACACTCCGCACACGTTCATAGCGTGATGATGTGTTGGTTTCGTCTTGGCCTCTCATAGTGGGAATGTCTCCTCTTAATCCTCTCTGACTTCATACATTCAAAGGTCATCTCGCAGCCTACACATGGCTGAGGCGAGCGAGTGTGTGCATGTGTGTGTGCGTCTGTGTATGTGTGTGTGTGTGTCATAGTGTCTTGTGTGAATAAGAAAGAGAAACCTATTCACACTAGCAGTATATGTCAACAAACCCTGTAGGCCTATCCTTGTTTACTGTGAACATCCTATCTCTCTCTCTTCAATTCCCTGGCCATCTTCCCTCCATTTCTCTTCTTTCTCTTCTACCCTTCACTATCTTCCACCTATTCTCCTTCACAGCACCCCCTCCCCTCCCCCTCCTCACTCAAACACCCTCCCATCCTCACCCACTATTCATTCTTCGCATCCCATCCCTTCCCTCCCTCCCTCCCTCCCTCCAAGCTCCAGAGGCAGGGGCATCTCTTGGCGAAGTGTGGCCCACCACAGGCCACTGGCTCTGGGTAATTAAAGTGGTTTAGGCCCCCTCACCCACGGTCACAGGCAACTGCAGCTGGGTGATAAAGGCACTGTGCCATAATTACATGGACGGCCAGCATCACCGCCCAGCTACACTAAAACAGTCAGCTATAGCCAGCTGCATGAGGAGGAGGGACCCGTGTGTGTGTGTGTGTGTGTGTGTACAAGTAACTGTACAGAGTGTGTTTGCATGTGTGTGTGTGCACAGGGGGTCAACACCCCCTTCTGATCGCTCTGCTGTAGTTAAGCCCCCTGTGTTTAAGCCCCACATAGGCTCATTGAGCCCCTACACACACACACACACACACACACACACACATACGTTTTCAACCCCCACCCACCCTGCCCCCCCAGCCAATCATTCCCCACCAGTGGTCTGACTCCTGCAGTGAGTGTGTGTGACCATCAGCCATTTAATTAGACCCAGCCATGATTTACCTAATTTAAATAAATAAATAAACATACGAAAACACCCCAATAAACAAATACCTATATTCAAATGAGGAGCCGGGGAGTTTCATGAGCATAAAGAATGGGGCAGAAGATGGGATTGTGCAGGCGGAAAAAAAGCTAATGTAAGGACCACTGACTGGACGTGGACGCACAAGCGCACACACGCGCACACACACAGACACACAAAAGTCACTCACTTATAATAACACATGAGCCAAAATGAAGAGCAGTAAAAAAAGTAGCTCTTGAATTCTGGGAGTTGTTTAAAGACTCACTTCACTACTGTCAGTGCTACTTTCTAATTAAAACGTCTTCACTTTTACTGTTTTTGGCAAATTAACTGAAACTTTGGTCATTTCCATTAAAGCCACTGAGCCCCCCCTGGATCCACACATCATTTAAATACAATTCAAGACACAAGATAATATTATGACGTTATTGTTTCTGATGAGTCCATCCCATACATTTTACATTTAAGTCATCTAAACTCTGACCAATGTCCAAGTATCACTACCAGATGAAGAATAGAGTCGACACACCAGAAGCTGCTCCTTGAAAATGTCATAAACGTGACGTTTCGGGCGCCTGCCCTTCATCAGACATGAAGTAATATTCTTACACCTGCACAGATTCTCTTAAATATTTCCTAATCAATTGTCTATATTGGTATTCTGTTGTTTTCACATTGTATTGCATCTCTGCATGCATTTTCCTATGCTTATACGTTCTCCTATGCGACCATCACTACTGTATAGTAGCCATGACTGACAGTTTGTTGTGACGTTATGAACTCATACAGGGTCGTGATCGGTCGTGAACGATGATTGGTCGTTTGTGTGATCGTTTGATCTGACATCATGGTGACTATTGTGAAAGACAAAAATAACTGTGTGGTCTGAACCCGAACCTGTTTAACTTGCCTCCCGGCCCCAAAAAATGTGAAAATTGACAAAATAATCTGTAATTTTCAGGCTCCTGAGGTTGAAATCCATGTGGTTTTATGAGCTGTTCCCTCAGTTGTCTAACAATGATGTCATTAGTTTTCGAATTTGCATAATACCACCCGCCTACCTGTGAGTACTGGTGCAGGTAGAAGGGGCGGGGCAAATAGTGGCTCATTTGCATTTAAAGGGACAGGCACTGAAACCAGCCGTTCTGCACAGGGCTGTTTTGAGCAGAGCTGTGATGTTTGATCCTTGGGGTATTTTGACCGAAGCATGTCACAGACATGTCTTTAAGACACCTGGGAACTATTTTAATTTGTGGAAAAGGGGCAGAATATGTCTCCTTTAAGATGAGACTGCATTTGCCGTTTTGCCGCTGCATGTGCCTGCGAGGCCTGTCGTGGGGATAAATCAAAGTTTATTAAATGCAAGTGGAGCCTGTTTACCTTGGGGGAAGCGGAGGCCAGCTCTCTCCCCATCAACGCTGCCACTGGGCTGGGCCCGACTGGCTGCGCTCGCTCCCTGTCTGGGCCAGCGCTGGGCTTGGGAGCTGGCGGACTGGGGCCGAGGCCAGGGCCGGATCCCGGGGGCGGGGGAGCCCTCCTCTTCTGGCCGCCGCCCACATCGAGGGAGGGGCCGCCAGCGGGGGGCCGCGTGGGGCTCGATGTCCTTGGCTCGTAGAACGGGTTGGATCTGAGAGCGGAGGGGAGGAGGGAGACGACAGAGGAGAGCGAGACCAGACAAAAAGACGTCACGTTAGCAAGTGGGTGAATGTGGCACATCTATACAGTCATGTGCACAGATGGAAGAGCGGGATCTGATCAATATTTATACCAACAGTGTTTGTTTACAGGTCAACAACCCATAATTGAATAGCTCTGGATATTATATACAATACAATTCAGTGACAAAAAAAACACAAGAAATATTACATACTGAATATTAAAACATCTGAAAATGAAGAATCAAGATCAATTGCAGGATTTTCATTTAAAGCAGAAGTAAGTGATATATTTGTGTTAATATAAGTCTTAAATAGTTATATCTTCCGACAGCAATCACTTACATAGAGTGTTTGGTCAGAAACACGGGTCTGTCAGTCCCTCTGCTCTGCTCTGAGCCGAGGAGAAAACATTTATCGTATCCTACAGTTTTTATCCAATGAGGAGAGAGAACGGCATGCAGGGCTGTGTGTGCAGCCAAGGGACGCCGTGAATGTGGCGACGTAGGGACGAGGACTGTTATGGTGTGTTCAAGGAAACTCGGATTTTTCCGACCGTGAAGTCATACCAGTTCGATCTGGTACGAGTTCACCGGTCGGAAGTTACGAGTGGCCGTTATAGTGACTTTCACAGGTAAAACAAGTCGGAGAAACACGAGTGGGTTGCCTGGAACGCTACAAAGTCGTAAGTTGTGACTTGAAGCTGTAATTTACGATTTCAAAAGCCTGCCTGGAACGCAGCATTAGCGAAAACGACCGGACCACTTACTTCTGCTTTAATTAAACATAAGGAAATCGCGGTAACACTTTATTTGAATGGGTTTTCATAAGACTGTCATAAACGGACATTCAGTAAATTACGTCACTTTTGACACAAAGTTGACATTGTTTTAATGTCTTTGTTATGACAACTTGACATAAATCAAGACATGATAACGTGTCATAAACATGTTATACATAGCAGACGTAATCACACTTTAAAAAAAACAAACATTTAGCAGAGGGAAATTCAGTGCGATGTGGTTGTTTTTTCGTGCACGTCCACGGCGCACAGCTTGGTAGGAAAAAAGGAAAAACAATGTTGGCACATGCGCATAAGTTGTCTGGAGTGGTTTTGATGGTTTTGATATTCAACCTGCACTTCAACACATGTAGGCCTGTACTGGGTTTTGTTGTTATTTCTGTTGGAGGATATAAGCAAGGTGCCTTTTTCGTGCCAAATTTTTACTTTACAGGAGAGAAACTGTGTTCAAAGTTTAAAGAAAGCCATTAAAATAGTCTTTGAATTTAAATATACTTTCTTTGTGTTTATTCTAGACTAATTTGATGATTATCCGTAAATAAATATTCGTCATAAGTGGACAAATGCAGTTTATTCTTTGATTAATTGCAGAAAATTGTGCGATTACTTAGTTGTTTTTTTAAAATAGATTGACAGCCCTAATCTTAACATGACATTAAACTGTCATAGTTCATCAGTTAATTAAAAATTAGGGAAATTGCTACATGGAAACGAGAGTTTGGTGAAACACAATGAACAACACACACACAAGTGGTAAGGTAATAGAAGATGCAGGTGCACTGAGGTCAGGTCTGGGTGACCTCATATCCTCACGGCCCAGGGTGGACTACTGACAGACACACACACACACACAGCCACTCGTACGCACATACCAGAGTGTTATCAATATACAGGCATGCGCTTGTGACACTGAAAGCAGGGGCAGGGTCTTGAGACATTCACTCAACATGCAACAAGCAATCCTAAACAAACAAGAGAATTGGATGGAGAGGGGTGAGGGAGGGTGAGAGCGACTGTGAGAAAGAGAAAAAAAAAACTGATTGACTAGGTATCTGTCTGAAAGAAAAGGTTATAGCTACTCAGTGTCTATCTGACCGAGAGGGAGCAAGAAAAGAAAAGAAGAGGGGGGAGAAGCGAAGAAAAGAAAATCAGGCAGGTCTATAGAAGCTCTAACAGACCAGCACCGGCTAAAAGACATGTGAAAGGGCTCCAGTCAAAACACCGCGCTGCCCTCTTGAACTTTCTATTCTGCGGTGAGCTGCTCCCGATGTACGAGACGGAGCAAAAGAAACACAGCCAGTCTGTCTGTCTGTCTTTAGACTGAAACACACGTCCCGACTGTCGGCGTGACGGCTTCGCTCAACGGTCGGCCACAAACCTACAAGTCTACAAATTTTAAAAGGCAGAGGCGCTCTTCTGCAGAGGTCACACACACACACAATGAAATCAGCGACTTAGCGAAACAAAAAAGGATCCTCACAGTCTGAGGTTTTGCTGCTACAACTCTTAAATCGCTGATTAAATGTTATCATTAAAAAACCTGCTGAGGCAGTTAACAAGACGTCCTCCTGGTTGGCTGCGTAGTTTCTTTAATCATAATAAACCAACAACAACTTTTGAGGTGAGCAGAGCCTGAGGAAGTTAAGGAGGATGGCGAGGAGGGAAAGTATGGAGCAACAAATTGATAGGAGAGAGGGAGGGAGGGAGGGAGGGAGGGAGGCAACGACGAGGAGGGAAAGGAGGGAGACAAGGTTAAAGAATGCAGTGAAACAACAGGGCCCTTGTTCCTGTTGAAAGAGCTGCCTCGTCACTCTGACTTGATGGAGAAGAAGAAGGAGGCGCGGGGGGGAGAAGAAGGAGAAGGGGTCTTAGAGGACTTGGCCTGCCAACAGTAACTGAACTAGACAGTCTGGATCCTTCGAGTACAGGCCACTAGTAGAAACCACGTCAGGGAGCTGCTCTGTGTTTATCTGACTCCCTCTATAGCAAACAGTTTAACATCCCACACACACACAGAGAGAAGTGTTTAATGCTCTGGACACGTGTAGGAAGTTGCTTCAGGAGTCTTTATATGGCACCAGCGACAGGTGAAAGTTGAGAAAGTTAAAGTTGTAAAAATACAACAGGATGAAACCTGAGATTTATGAAAGTCTGGAAATATTGTAGCTCTGCACTGAGTCACTGTATTGTTTGTTTTTGATGTTTTTTTAAGTATATTTTTGAGGCTTTTTGCCTTTAAAAGGTATACTTCACCCAAAATCGATAATTCACCAATTTTCTACTCACCATCATGCCAAGGAAGGGTTCAGAGCCATCAAAACGCTTTTGGAGTTCCAGGGGGGGTCCGGCTGGCAACGGATTTTCATATAATGGTGGTGGATTGTGTGTTTTGAATCGTCCAAAACACACACTATGAAACATCCAGATACCTCTATACTGCTCGTGTCCGTACTGACCCAAGTGTCCTGAAGCCGCCACATGAAAAAGTTGTTTGTAAAAAAATAATGTGAGCTCTGTTTTTATCCTTGTTGTAGCAGTAGCTCCCAGTGGCTGTCACTACGACGAACGAACATCTCACAGCAAATCTCGCGCATGCGCACAAACATCAACAGAGCCACTGGGAGCTACTGCTACAACAAGGATAAAAACAGAGATCTAATTCATTTTTTCCGAACAATTTTTTCATGTGGCGGCTTCAGGACACTTGGGTCAGTACGGACGAGCAGTATGGAGGTATCTGGATGTTTCATAGTGTGTGTTTTGGACGATTCAAAAGTGAACTCTATCCGTCGCCATTATATGAAAATCTGTTGCCAGCCGGACCCTGGAAGTCAAAAAGCGTTTTGACGACTCTGAAAGTTCTCCAAACCCTTCCTTGGCATGATTGTGAGTAGAAAATTGGTGAATTATCAATTTTGGGTGAAGTATCCCTTTAATTGATAGCATAGTCGAGAGAGACAGGAAATGGGGAGGCAGAGAAAAGGGGCAACGACATGCAGCAAAGTGCCGCCGAGTCGGGATTTGATACAGCGTAATTAAGAAATAAAAGTCTGGGCCGTCGTGTGGTGCAGTGGGTAGAGAAGGCGCCCCATGGCAGTCGGCCCCGGTTCGAATCCTGCATTGGGCGGCCCTTTACTGCATGTCATTCCCCCTCAACTATACTATCCAATAAAGGGAAAACATATTTAAAAAAAGAACTAAAAGTCTTACTCATCAAGCTCCTCCTCCTCGTTGCGAGCCATGTCGGCGTACAGGTACTTGCTCATGTCAACGGGCCGTACGCCCTTCCTCTGCCGGGGCTTCGGGGGCTCTGGGTCCGGCTGGGGGTCCAGTTCCAAGTCCTGGTCCTGGTCCAGGTCCTGGTCTGGCTCCTCGAAGGGGTTCCCCGGTGTAAGAGCCTCCTCGGGGTCATCCGGCTCGTTGAACGGATTCGAGTTGTCGTGGTCGTAGAAGGGATCGTCGTCTACTCGCTTCCGTAAGACCGGCTGAGCAGGAAGACGCTCTGTGTGAACGGGAGGAGAGAGAGAGAAGTGTCTGGATGTAAAACACACACAATACTGATCTAAAACAGCCACAATGAGTCAAATACATCCTATAACCGCTGGATCGAGAGCTGGGCATCAAAATAAATGTGACTGTCTTGGCTGATTTGACTTTTCCTACTGTGTTTCTTCATAAAAACATGATCCACAAGTGAACATGTGGACTGTTTATGTCAACAGTTGTTGTATCAAACTTCACACCTATCAATAGCAGACACACATGCATGCCTACACACAGCTACGGCAGCAAGCATATCATCCCTAAAACAAATACAAACCAATAAAACTATGTAAAATTTCAATTCTGGTTTAAAAAGATTATTGTTGTGGCTGAACATAAAGTAAAAAAAACCCTGAACTTCAGATTAAAGACAACTTAAACAAGCTGCAGTGTGGGAGAGCGTGTCATTCAAAAACAAACAATCCACATTAATACACCTGGCTACTCAGGTGGCCAGACAAAAATATTGGTTTTAGCTATCGGACTGAAGCGCTGGAGCCCGGCTGCTGTAGTTACACATGACTACACACATTCACAACATGCGTGTGGGTCCAAACTTCAAATTCCAATGACACTCTGAAAATAAACCTTAACTTTTTTAGTGGCGGGTTACAACAATGACAATATCCACCCTCCAAAAAGCAACATGAGGCCGAACACACACATGCACACATACAAAGGTTATTATAGTTTTAAATGTTTCATTCGTTTTTATTTTTATTCAGTTCGCTTTTTTATTTCAGTTAAGTTTTAGTTAAACAAGTGATGAAGCAGTTTTAGTTTAGTTTTTATTTTTGAGAAAATGACTACTGGTAGTTTTTATTTAGTCTTAGTTTTTCAGGTTTTAGGAGAAAGCCTCTGTGAGACCTCTGAAGATGAACTTCCAAATTTGTAGGATTTTTCTCTTTTGCATCCCATAAATGTTCCCATCAGACCTCATCACGTTACATTCACTCTTATCTACCCATATTGAGCTGTGGTGTTTTCTTCCTGCAGCTTTAGACATGTATCTAAGAAAACTAAAACTAATCTCATGTTATCTGCAGTTCAGTTTAGTTTTAGTTAGTTTTGCGTTGTTCATTGTAGTTTTTTTAGTTCTCGTTTTTGGAAAAATTGTCATTTTTATTTTTATTTCAGTTTACAAAATTATTTTTTCACTGCTAGTCTTAGTTTTAGTTAACTATTAAACCTGTCCCGGATACATACCGTCGTCGTCGGGATCACCGAAGGGGTTGAGGTGGTTGGGATGGAGGTCGTCCTCGGGGTCGTCGAAGGGGTTGCTGCTCATGGCGGGAAGCGCGTCCTGATCCTCGTCCTCCAGGAAGTTCAGCTTGTTGATCAGCTCTGTCGCCACAGATTCAAACGTCAAGTCACAAAGACGTGCGACAATAACAAAGAGTCAAAAACAAACACCAAAAACATCAACAACAAAAACAACACATTTCCCCACAAAGAAAAAGAATGAAAACAATACAAACCCCAAAATATACCACAAAAAAATCACACTGCACTTTGGAGTGAACCACAAACATGAAGACCACTCAGTCTTTGCTGGGGAGCGCTGCCTAAACTTTTCTGTGGTGCTTCCCTCTTCCACCTCAGCCAACTGCAATGCATATACGCAACAGTGGCATTCTGGGAAAAAAAAACCCTGTGTGTTGGTATGGAGGGTTACTGTGGGAGACAGCGAAGGCAGCACGGAGTTGCTATGGAGATGCTGTCTGCGAGAGGAGAGCTAAGCCTTGTCCACTTTATCTTCATCATCCTCACTGTAGCTCAATCGCACGCTGCCAGTGTGTGGGGGTCAGTTCTGAAAAGAGTGTAAATGTGTGTGAGGTAGATGCCAAGAAGTGCTGCTGAGCGCGACGACAGAGTCTCTGTGTGCATGCCGGTCCTTTGGTCTATATGTAGTGTGGCTATGTGAAGTGGCGGCGCCTGATAAGCGCTACAGCACTTTCTCCTCGCCTCTTACCGACAACATTCAAGACCCGTTTTAGGCCATGACAAGTGCATGTGTGTGTGTGTTGTGTAGTGAGTGTGTTGTGCAAGCAGAAAACTTGGGAGGCACAAGTAGAGAAACCTCAGAACCCCAGAAACCCAAATAGTCAAGTCTGATATTTCACATTTTAATTTAAGGGATAGTTCAACATTTTTGCAAATAGGCCCATTGCCATAATCCCTATAGTTTTAGGAGTAGGTTTGTTACCTTTAATTGTCGGTGCAAGCTTGTTTTAGAACGGCGGAGCAGAGCCGTGAGCTGCTCAGAGCTACGCTACGGAGGCTCATGGGATTTCTTGGTTTCCCTCATCAAACTCATCAAATACACAATCCAACAACTCCAAAACGCTCTGGTGGACAAGTTGTGACCTGCACATTCACCACGCTATGAGATAATAACAGAACGATACGAGATAAAGCTGTTTTAGAGGTAAATACAGAGACTGCTTGCTGAAAAACTGTCCCTGAAGGCAACACGCATCAGCTGTTTTACATGAATTTACCTCTAAAACAACTCTGTCGTATGTTATAATCTCATAGCGTGGTGAATGTGCAAGTCACAACTTGTCCACCAGAGCGTTTTGGAGTTGTTGGATTGTGTATTTGATGAGTTTGATGAGGGAAACCAAGAAATCCCATGAGCCTCCGTAGCGTAGCTCTGAGCAGCTCGTGGTTCTCCTCCACCGTTCTAAAAATAGCTTGCACCGACAATTAAAGGTAACGAACCTACTGCTAAAACTATAGGGATTATGGCAATGGGCCGATTTGCCAAAATGTTGAACTATCCCTTGAAGTCTGAGGTTTGTTGTGAATTACAAAGAGTAACAATGAGTATGCAGATTTTATTATAAGATTAGAATTAATTGACGAGTGCTTATCTCATATTCTCCTCAATGTAGTTTTGAGTGAAAACTTTGCACTGTCCCAACCTGACTCTATATAACTTCCCAGCGTCTCTCCAGCTCGAGGCCACATCATAAAACCCCCCAAAAAACAACACTGATCGAAACGCACTCATCTATTAAAAAAAAACAAACAAATACATTTAATCCCAATTTGAAAACAAAGCAACACAACTTTTTTCCTCCTTTTTATTTGGATCCCCTTTTGGTCTGGTTTGGTTCACCTCCAATTGCAGTAAAAATGAAGGAGAAGATCATCACACCATCAAAAAAAAAAGAAAAAAAGAATAGGAACCAAAAGGATGAACACCGACTGATGTGTTCACGACACCTTTGTACGGCACATCACAACATGAACCAAAATAAACTGTAACACCAAACCACATGACCACAACACGATCACAATACCAGTGTCAATGAGGCTCGGGAAAGGAGGGAAGGAGAGGTGGGGAGGGGTAGAGGAGGTGGGGGTGGGGGTGGATTTGAGCCAAGGAGAAACAAAAAGAGGAGAGCTGGAGAAGAAAGGGATTAAGAAAAATAAATATATGGATAGAAATGGTGGTAATGAAAAGGCAGGAGGGGGAGGAGGAGGAAGAGGAGGAAGAGGAGAGGTGACACAATGTTCACGAGACGATGAGAGTCAGAAAAAAAAAGTAAAAAAAAAAAACAGGAGGTGAAAGAAAGGTGAAAAAAGACCTTGGGAGGAAGCGGCAGGCTTAGCGGTTGCTTTGCGTGCTCGCTTAAGGACACCACCTTCATCATCATCATCATCATCATCATCATCCCCATGTAAGCAGCTGAGGGCATTCAACTGGTTTACTATCTCTGTAAACGACAGGGCCATACAGGAAGGGAGGAAGGAAGAATAGCAGTGAACAAGGCAAAATAACACACCCCATCGAGAATATCAACACACACACGCACACACACACACACACACATACACAATCTCCTATCTGTACATAGATATACAGTATAACAACTGCATTTTCTCAGTGTGGATCTTGGTTTGTGTTAAACTTGGTCGCTCACTAACACAACATTGATATTAGTGGACAGACATTTCTAACACAGCTAACTTGTTATCTGTATCAGTTTATACAAACAGATGAAGGTTGAAAAACACATAACTTATCTTTAAAAATCATAATTTTCTAGTATTGTGTTACTCTGTTTTTTCTAAGGATGCACGATAACCCCCCCCCCCCCCCACCGATACCGATAACCGATAACTATCTGCTTCTTATAATAACCAATGCTGATAACATTTTTAACCCTTCTCTTGTGTGAGGGTCGCCACTGACCCGTTTAAATTTGTTTATTGCATCAAGTCTTTTTGACTTTGTCAGAAACCTCTATTTAAACAAAATAAAACAACAAAAAAAATTTTTAAAATTATGACATTTTTGGTGTTAGGGTCAATTTTGACCCGGTTATAACGATAAGAACAATAATGAGAGTTAAAACTGAAATCATAAGTGCAAAACCAACCTTTTCATGGATAAAGAAGCCTAACAACGTAACCAAGAGATGAGAAACAAATGGGATGATAAATAATTGTTTATAGTGTGTTTTACAGCTGATTTAAGACTCGGAACTGACCCTAACACAAGAGATGGAAGCAGAAAGCTAAAAAAAGACGAAGGTTAATAGTTTATATACACACCTAGAGGTTAAGAAAGGCTAAGATGTAGTGAGTAAAGATGAATTTAACACTATATCTCTGCCTCTGACTTAACACAATAATATAAACGACATCACTACTGTTGTGCTCACAACAAAAACAGTTATGACTCTTCCTAAATCAACATTTATTATCGCGGCAAACTGACTGAAAATGAGCAAAATCAAATTATTATATTGGCTAATTATAACTGGCTCTAGTAATCGACAAAAATCATCTGTAGCGATAGTTATCGTACATCCCCAGATATTTTGTATGTAGCACTGAAGAACATCCAACACTCATTCACACACATACTGTTCATTATTGAAATACACACACACAAATATATTTCCATGGGAGGTGTACAACACATCTTTTTAAAGGCGTAAAACATTCTCTTTTTATTCTTTACATATTTCATATGAAAGATAAAAAGGAAAACAACATGTTTTGCAGCGTTGTACAGTATGTGTTGGTTAGATCAGTGTTAGTGCTGGCGCCTCGGCGGCCAGGTAGCATCCAGAGGGGAGAGAGGGAGGGAGGGAGGGAGGGAGGGGAGGCGATAGGAGGAAGTTTTTGGCAGCTCGGCCAGGTCCTTTGATTCAGAGACGCACGCAAGTGGAATCGCTGTAGGCGCTCGATGCATATACATATACATGAGACAAAGAAGCAGGGGAAGGGAACAGAGAGGAGAGAAAGCATGAAGCTTAACATGAAGAGATGGCGCTAAAGTTGGATTAAGCAAAGTAGGAAGCGGCGCGGCCCATACATTAAGCCACAGAATGAATCCTCAACATGTATGTATATGTATGTAATATGTATATATGTATGTATGTAGGGAGCGAGCTGAGCCACCGTCAGTCCACCAGTCCACCGGCACGGGGAGGAGGAGAAGAAAGCAAAGAAAATGGGGTTGATGGTGGAGGAGTAGAGCGTAGGCAGCAGAAGACAACCTGAAGCGGACTCAACGTTGTGAAATGAAGCTCATGAATTTACAAATGTTCACTCCTTCGCACGTTTGCAAGCACACACACACACACACACACACAGACACACACACACACACACACACGGGTCCACTCACAGCAGCAGAAAGTTAGAGGGGAAAAATATCAACAAGGAAGCAAAGTTGATGCCCCACGTGAAGCCTGGGTCCTGGTTATTCTGGTATGGGAGGGTTGGACACGCTGGTCCCCGAGGTAAAGTTATTCAGTTTGGGAAAATTATACAGGATGTGATTTTTACATACAATTTAAAGGAGAATTCCGGACATTTTTGACCCCTAAAACATTTTCCTGATGGTCACCCAGTGTTGGAAGGAGCAAAAAACGCGACTAAAATTGATGCAGGCACACACTTTTTCCTTGTTGTAATGATTTCTTTACAAAAAACGGTCGGAGATATTTTTGGACATTACCACTGCACTGCTCCACCGTTTTTTTTTGTTTTTGTATTTTTGCCTGCCTCAATATTAGTCATGTTCTTTGCTCCCCCCAACACTGGGTGACCATCAGGAAAACGATTTAGGGGTCAAAAATGGCCGGAATTCTCCTTTAACTGACAACACCTAATAATGAACACACAACTGTCATGATGCTGATTGGCTGATGCCAGCAAAGCAGCAGCGTGTGTGACCTGTGATCCTACAAAACCATACGTTTAAAGAAATAAGAAGAAAAAGTGCTTTGTGCTGCGTTTTTACCTGTGATCTTTGCAGCCTTCTCCTCCTGGTTGACCCTGTTCTCCTCGTCCTCCTCGTTCTCCTCCTCAAAGTCGTCCAGATTGCCGATATCGGCCTGTTTCATGCTCATCAGGCTGGCCAGGCTCTGCATGTCCTCGTCACTGGATCAGAAGACACAGGCAGGGACAGCACTTAAAACACATAGACACACAAGATAGAGATATGATGATTTAAAAGAACAAACCCAGGCATGTTAAATAGATGAACAACCATCAGAAATAAAGATGCAGCGATGCACCATGTTAACTGTTATGTGGCGTATTGTGCTGAATCAGGGCAAACACCAGTTTTTTTTTTCTCTTTTTGGGGGGACGAGACATGAGAGGGCATGTGCATGTTCAATTTGTTAAAGTCAAGTGAGCAAAAAAGTTTTCTTTTCTTGTTTTTTTCTCTTTTATTTTCTTGTCACTTTCCATTTTGATACATGCTGCACCGGAGGTACTTCTGTTTTCTTTGTTTTGTTTTATTGTACTTGTGTGTGTATGTTCATGGTTAAGTCAGTATTCTGTCCCTCTTAGTGTAAATCATTGTATTGGTCTTCTATGGTTCTTCTATGTATTTCTCATGTGTGTTTTTTACTATTACAACAACCTACCTTCATGCCTTCATCCCCTCACTACCGACCGCCTTCAGTTAATTCAAAACGCTGCCGCCCAACTTCTGTCCAGATCCCACAAATTCTCTAACTTCACTCCCGTCTTAGCAACCCTGCACTGCCTGCCGGTAAATTTCAGGATCTAATACAAAATCCTCTATACAGAGCAGCGTTTAGCAGATCTCCTCTCTTTTTACCATCCTGTGAGGTCACTGCGATCTGCGTTTTCCACACAGCAGACTAAAAACCAGAGGTGACAGAGCCTTTCAGTCCGTTGCCTCTCTCCCTTTTGAGTTAAGAGTCGCTTCTTCTGCCGACACTTTAAAAAAAGAGTTTAAAACGTATCTGTTTAGGCAGCCATTTGAATAAGCCTGGGGGTGTTTGTATTGTGTTGCTGTACTTCTTCAAATGTGCTGCTACTTTTGTATACTAATGGTGTGATGGTTGTATTTTCTATGTATCTTGTGAAGCACTTTGTGGGTCTTCCCTGTGAAAAGTGCTATATAAATAAAATGTTACTTACTCACTTACCTGGGGACTACAGACCATGGCTATAATCTGGCATATTTATATTTGTACAATGTCTATTAATATGCGTTGTCCCCTAATCTAAAATTAAAAAAACAAAAAACAAAAGAGGGATAAAGAGCAATGAATCAGGACTGTATTTTCAATGCAGCTGTGAATCTCTCAAGTTAAACAGGTGACGACAGCTAGAAGTCATTCTCCATCTCTGAAACTGAACCTCCATAAACACCCGAGACCTCGACTCTCCTCCCTCGCCCTTTGTGTCTGTCTCTTCTCCGCCATCACTTTGTTCACAGATGCATCAATTTCCACATTATTTCTTGTATTTTATGTAGGCTTGTGTACACCCCCACCCCCACCCCACCCCCACCCCCACTCCCAACGCAGTCCCTCGATACCGCGGCTCCATCATAATCGCTGTATTCTCCTCTCTGTTCTTTGTGTTTGGTGTTTCCCAGGCCCACAGGCTCATTTGAACTGGTGTGATGGAGTTTGTTTGTGTGTGGTCGACATCATTCCCCGAAGGGTTAACAAGGGTTACGCGCCATCGACCCGCCGTCCGCGCCACAACAAAGGCCTTGTTGCTCCACTCTCTTAGTGTGTGTCTGGTCTTTGAGTGTGTGTTTGTGTGTGTGTGTGTGTGTGTGTGTGTGTCTCTGTCTCTAAATGAAAGTTGCTGCTATCAAATGAGAATGAATAACAAATGGCAACCACCGTGATTGAGACTGTGGGTTTGAGATATCAAAGAGGAATGTGTGAGAAAGAGCTACTGACAAAAAGAGTGAGCGTCGATATAGAAACAGTCTGTGTGAATGAAGCAGCGTCTTTCATGGCAATTATTATTATTACAGCAGCACGCGTCAACACGAGTGCCTTTCAATATGTCTGGACGACAACTATCTGACCTCAGAGCTGTTGAGGAATCAGAAAAAGAATCTGTCTCTTACGTGGCTTTTCCCTCACGGAGGAAGATGCAGGAGAGCGAGAACTGCAGCGTGGCCGACACCACCTTCTTGGACAGCGGCTTGAATTTGAGCTTGACGTCCGTCTGCGTGGGCATGGGACTGGCGTACTGTTTCATGTTGATGCTGCTGGTGGCCAAGGCCTTCCTCCGCCCCGATGGAGACTCCTATAGAGAGACAGAGAGAGAGAGAAGGGAGACGAAGCACATTTAGATTTAGATTTCTACTCAACTGATTGATCATAATATTGACACTTTGAGTGAATCAAACAAAAAACAATGGGAAAAGATGCAGTTTTAATTTAATGTCAGGATATTCTGCAAGACTTACAGGTGTAGTTTACAATGAACAATGCCCCAATCCCCCCCCAAGATGACCCCCAACCTACGGACAGTCACTCTGCACAAATATAACAATCTGCACAGGGTTCCTACACATTGGAAATTCCAAAATTTCCATACTTTTTCCAGACTTCTCGGTAAAAAAAATTCAAATAATTTGTGACATTTGAGTAATTAGATGTGTATCATGTAAATAAATGATGCAATGAATCGTTTTGTTTTCATTAATCTGAATTTGTATGCCATTATGTCACCAAATAATTTCCAGGAGATTGTAGCTAATACAAAATAATGAACCCAAATAACTTCAAGTAAGACCAAACCCAGATAAGTATTAAGATAAATATATTTTCATACAATAGTTTCCATTTTCCATACTTTTCCAGACCTGGAAAGGTATAAAATCAAATTCCATACTTGCGTAGGAACCCTGTCTACTAGTGATGCGCGGGCCGGGTTTTTTTCCAACCCGCGGGTCCCGCATCTATGAAGTATTTTGACCCGCCCCAGCCCGCCCCGCACCACCGCATCTATTTTCACAACCCGCCCCGACCCGCCCCGCTGCTATTAAACATCAGACAGCGGCCTTTTTTACTTTGAAAGGGCAGACAGAGGCGCTGTGTTGCCGGTAGCTTGTCAGTGTGGACTGTGGAGCTCATGAGGAGTGAGAGAGTCACAGTGCAGCGTGTAGCAGCCGCGGTGGCCGCCGCCTCTCGTCCTCCCCAGTCCCTGCTCTCAGTGAAACCAACCCCGCTCTGCTGATGCTCCCAGCCGCCGTCTCATCCGGTTCCCTCACACCTCCGCCGGCTTTCCCGTCAACATCAGCGCGGCCCTGATAACACACTCTGGACTTCATCGTCAGTTTTTTTAATGACCCGCCCCGACCCGCACCGCAAATAAAGTAAAGATTTCTTGACCCGCACCGCCCCGCCCCGCGGGCTACGGGTCAGCCCGCGCATCACTACTGTCTACACAGTAACTTTTCTGTATTCTGTATATATCTATCTTTATTCCATTTTATTTAAATCCATAATTGTATATAGTACAGTATATGCACATTTTTTGCACCAGAATATTTTTATTCATGTTATTTTATCGCTACTTTTCACTATTTTTTGTACTTTTCGTGCCTGCACCTGACACCACATTATGTTCTTTGTGCTGTTAAATGACCTTTACTGCTCTTGGCAATAAAAAACATTTCTGATTCTGACTCCTGTCCACTATTTTCCACCCTCCTTTAAGGTACATGGACTCCAGGGTTCAGCAAATAACACAACAACCAACAAGCCTGGAGTCAAACTTTTCATCTCTACTACTGTGACTGTGATTGCAACATCCAGATAAATACAGTAAATGGCATGTTTTGGTCACTGCTGGTTAGTAAATTCTGAACCAGCATCCTTGTGCACTCTTTATTGTGAATTTTTTGCTTGTAAAAAAAGAAAAAAAGAAGAAAAAAAAACATCCCTCCTGATATTTCCTATCAAAAAGGTCCATGCTGAAGCTATTTCTGCTGCTCTTCCCTCTCAGAGATGTGGCCCTGGGTCGGGGGCTAGCAGTCAAATTGGAAATTGGGAATATGCCACAGACTGGATGATAAGAGTCGGTGACAGCGGCCCTACAAGAGCGAGCGTGTGTATGTGTGTGTGTACGAATGCATGCAAACTGCTTACCAGAGGACAGTGTGTGGAGAAAAAAAAAAAGAGCTGCCCAGAAAGCCTAAGCCTTGTCACTGACTGCTAGATATGGAAACTAAACAGTTGGGGGACGCTTTTGTCTACCTCCAACACAAACTGATGGGTTTTGTCTGCTGTTAGTGCGACTATTGGAAGCACCACGCTGTCAGTGGATAGCAGACTGGTTCACCTCCTTGCTGTGTTGATACCACTGCCATCCCATGTTCCTCTCTCATTCTCTCTCTCTCTCGCTCCGTCTCTCTCCTCTGTTCTGCCTCCTCTGTTTGCTACCGATTCTGTGTCTGTGATGGGAAAACACACACACACGTTTGTTTCCCCCCCTGGTTTATAAGTGATCTGTGTTTTTCATTTGCATGTGAGGAGGAAGAGAAGAGAAGAGAGAAGAGAGAAGATGTCAGAACCAAATCCAGCGCGAGGATCAGACAGACACCGGTTCACACGTGTCTCTTCACACGAGGCCATGTGGAATGAAAGCAGCAGGCAGCGGAAACGCACACATGCACACACACACAGGCTCTCTTCCTTTTGAATCTGTGTCCGATTCCTCTTGGTCTCTCTCTGCTTTTGTCTCTGTTTCATTGTATGGATGTCTAAAAACAGCACATATGACTGTACACACACACAGACACACAGTTGTGTTATTATTATAGCTCAGAAAAATACCTTCTTGTCTCAGCTGTGAATCGAGCCCCGAGGTTTCATCCTCTCGTGCGCACAATGCCGAACAAAGCGAAGCAGCTAGCTCTCTTTCACACAACACCAGTTTGAGAGCACATATACATATACATATACACTCTTGGTGTGTGTGTGTGTGTGTGTGTGTGTGTGTGTGTGTGTGTGTGTATGGTAGATAAAGCGATACAAGCTCTTTACGTTGCCTGTTTCCTGATGTCTTCACACACACATCTCAGAGGCTTTGGCTCTGTGGGGAAAACTCAATCTCAGCCTTATCGCTGAGGACCGCAGGGTATTCATCCACACACACACACACACACACACACACACACACACACACACACACACACACACACACACACACACACACACACACACACACACACACACACACACACACACACACACACACACACACACACACACACACACACACACACACACACACACACACACACACACACACACACACACGGATGGAGACACACACACACACACACACACAGAGTTATTATCAGTACAGAGTGGTAAAGCTATTGGTAATATTGTGAGAAACTATGTAAGCTCCAAATAGGAAATAGAACTGAATGGGTCGGCCATCGGAGTGTGAACGTGTGTGTTGTGTTGTGTTGTGTGGTGACTTCAATTCACATTGTTTGCAACTATTATAAAAAAACTGTATTGGCATTGATTGTTATTAAAGTAAAGTGTCCACTTACACTTTCCCATGATGCACTGTGTCTTCATAATCAGAAGGTGCAGTAAAAACACAAACACAATCTAGTCAATAGTCACGTTTACACAAATTGACACAAATAATAGGAATTAATGCCGATCTGAATAAAATTGTGTCATGTAAACACGTCGATTGGACAAATTTTAATCCGAATGAACGGGCTCATTTGAAGAAATTCCTCTCCGATCAAGATGTGTGGTTTATGCCGGTCGATTTTCGGATCAAGATCCATGTAAACGGTTAATCTGATCGAAGTCGTCTCTGCTTCTGACCTCCGTCCACCGTCTCCTGGTGTTTGGTGGCGGTTGAAGCAAGAGGCACAAAATTAAAGCAGAAGTAAACGGAATATTTGTGTTAATATAAGTCTTAAATAGTTATATCTTCCGACAACAATCACTTATATAGAGTGTTTGGTCCGAAACACGGGTCTGTCAGTCACTCTGCTCTGCTGTAAGCCGAGGAGAAAACTTTCCTTGTATCCTACAACCTTTATCCAATGAGGAGAGAGAACGGCATAAAGGGGCAGTCCTCTCTGTGTGTGCAGCCAAGGGATGCGCGTGCATGTGGTGACGTAGGGACGAGGACCAATAGATCCATGACGAGGGCGGGGACTGCTAACTCCATCGGCTGACAAGAAGTTAGCCAAAACGACCGGATCGCTTACTTCTGCTTTAACCGTTGCTGTTATGTGACAATGTCCTGGTGTAGCCGACCCCCTCGCATACTGTAGATCGCAGTAGAAGATAAACTGCTGTGATTGCAGCTTTAATTAAAGAGAAAACCAGAAACAAAAGTAACGTTTGCAGCACACGATATATAGATGCATTTTGATCAGAGGATACA
Source organism: Trachurus japonicus (assembly GCF_045865225.1). Lineage (NCBI taxonomy): Eukaryota > Metazoa > Chordata > Actinopteri > Carangiformes > Carangidae > Trachurus > Trachurus japonicus. Next base: position 8,820,562 of record NC_140921.1, on the reverse strand, counting down.
CGAAGGAAAAGCTACTTCTTCTACTGTATTCAACAGGTTTCACAGACACGATTTAATCGGTTCACTTTATTTTGCATCCATGAAAACAGTGAAGTTGAAATTTCCAATCAGAGTTTAGAAAAAATGCACATGTAAACGTGGCTAATGGTTAATGATCGGTTGATGTTTTGGATCCCAGACAGACTCACCTCCTCTTCCACAGGAGCTGATGTGCAGGTGCATTTGGCACCAAGTAATAAAACTTAAACCTGCTCTTAAAGATGATGATCAGAATCTGTTCTTCCTTCTAACCTTTATCCGTTTCGTTTCTGCCACATCCCACTGTACAGCTCATCAAACCCCTGTATCCTTCCATCTCGGCCTCCTCTTTCCCACCTCGCTCCTTGCTCGGACCAATAATTAAATAAAAAACTACAGAGGGGGGAAAAAAGAAAAAAAAAAAAACACGGCCGACCGAGCATCTATAGCGAGGCCACTTGACATTTCGTGCTGACATTTGAGACTTGTCGCTTTGGCTGTGGAACATAATGACGTATCATCGCCCCGCCGCTAACCTCTTCTTCTCAGCCCATCACAAGAAGAAGAGGAAGAAGAAGAAGAAGCACAAAAAAAAAAAAAAAACTCTCCCTCTCCACCTCTTATCTCTCTGCAGATTACACCCTGGCTATTATACTAAGCTAATAACGCATGTAGATACTTTATGAATGAATTTGCCAAATGCACCAAACACTTAAGAAGAGGGGATTTAGCAAAAAAGGGAGGACGGGGAGGAAAGAGGGGGGGAGAGGGATGGAGGGAGAGGGGGTCTTGAAAAATAGGAAATACTTAAGGATATGCAAATACCCTGGCGAAAGAATGGAATAACCGTTTCAACAGATTTGAGTAGGGCCAGCAAACAATGGAAATCTGCTCTATTTCCCCGGATGCTACTTGTCAATCAATGTGTGTGTGCATGTGTGTGTGTGTGTGTGTGTGTGTGAGAGAGAGAGAGAGAGAAGGTGAGGAGGAGGAGGAGGAGGAGGGGGAGGGGGGGCAGTCAGGATTAGGGTGACTGGGAGGTTGTGACAATGTGTAAAATGAAAAGAAAGGACAATACAGAAGTTTAATTTATTACAGAGAGAATAGGACTATCAATATGCTCTCTCTTTCTGAGCCCAGAGAATGGCTAAATACCTGTGTGTGTGTGCGTGTGTGTGTGTGTGTGTGTCTGTGTGTGTGTTGAGGGGACACACTGGGAGAAAAAAAAAGAAAGAAAAGAGATAGAAATAGAAACAGAAATAGAAAGGAGGAGGGAGGGGTAACGGCTACATGCTGCCTCCTAGCTGCATGTCAGTACAACTGCAGCGTTTCATTACACACCAACTGGAACTTCCAGCTTTGTGCCACACACACACACACACACACACACGTCACAAGAGCATCAACGGATACAAGGAATCAAACCTGCGACCTGCTACCTGCCTTCAGTTACCCTGTTTATAGTTTATTATAAATATACAAGCACGATTAATGACTTTCATTTACAGTAAGTCAGGTATGAAGAAGAGTAAAACAGACTTTTGTAAGATGAAAAGCTGAATGTTTGTCTGTTCTGAAGACCAATGATGTAACTCAGACCATGTAGTTTAAGAATTTGCCTCGTTGAAGATGTTTTTACTTCTTTTCTTTTGTAAAAAAAGGGGTCTGCAAAATAAGCACGAGCTTCATCCCGCATTGTATATATTGTTTGTATGTATTGTTTATATTGGAAGTAAATCTCATTTGTTGAGGGGAAGGGAGGGGGTTAAATGCTAATCGAATAACCTGAACTAAACTTGTAAACTTGTATATACTGTAAGATGGGAGTGTTTCTATTAGGGACTGGCCCGACCGATATGTTTATTTTCAGGGCCGATACCATTTATTAGTAATCAAGGAAAGCGATATCTGATATTTATAACTGATATTCATTTGCAGTAAAAATGAAAATGTTGGTGTCACAATTTGGGATTAGACTGAATACTGTTTGTTTCTTTTTTGTACGCTGTGAAAATCTGTGATTAAAAAGACGTTAAATCTTTGTAGAATAAAACTTAAACTCCAATACAGATCTTGGTTCAGTGGGCGGGACATTGCTACACAGCTACAGTAGACAGCTACATTACAGCCAAAGGAGTGCATTTAAAAAATATATTTATTTATATTTTGGTTTAAATTTATTTTAATGGTTATCGGTGAAAAAACACCCGATACCGATTATCGATATTATCCGCCATGCTGATCATCGGTCTATCCCTAGTTTGTATTGAAGCATATAGAGTGTGTGTGTGTTAGTGTATGTGTGTGTGTGTGTGTGTGTTAGGGTACCAGTCCTGCCCCTCTCTCCCCCGGTGCCAGCTGGCCCCCGAATCGATCCACAGATGCTCCCCTGGTGGGGGGGCAGGGGTCAGGGCAGGAGGGGTGCCCGGGGGTCCTGCTGAATCCCTCTGCCCCCAAAATGCCAACGGGACGGGCCGGAGGGGAAGGAGGGAAGGAGGGAGGGAGGGAGGGGTCGGATCCTTTTGTCACCCAGAGATGGATTAATTAGACTGAGTGCTAAAAGGAGACCTGGCTTCTTTGTATAGACCTGGTCTGACACACACACACACACACAGACACACACACACACACACACACACACACACACTGACAGTTGGGCAGTGATAGCACATGATGAACAAAAAGAATTAAGTGCCCACTCCACACACACACACTCACATCAATCAGCTAATGGCTTTTTAACACAGGTCACCACCAGTCAATTGGTTTCTAATTTTAACAAACGGGGTCGATTGTTCTGTATTGATCCAGATCACTACTACTACTACTACTACCACTACCACTTTCAATAGTCACAAGTCACACATCTAAATTATCATCTATTCCTAAACTGACAATGTTTAGATATGAGGGAGTAAAACTATATAGTACACAGGTGCATCTCAAACAAACTTTTCCATGATTTTCTGATTTATCATGTCACTAATTCAATTCAAAAAAGTGAAACTAATACATTATATAGATCCATTACTCACAGAATGAAACATTTCAGGTCCTTATTTATCCAATTTCTCTTAATTGTAATGATTATATCTTACATTTAATGAAGACCTAAACTTCAGTATCTCAAAAAATGAATATTACAAAAGACCAACAAAAAAAAGGCTTTTTTTAATATGGAAATGTCCTTTTGGAAAGGCAAGGCAATTTTATTTGTATAGCCCATTTTTACATACAGTTTGTCTCAAAGGGCTTTACATGGCATCGTAACAACATCCTCTGCCCTTAGTCCCTCACATCGACTGAGGGAAAACTCCATGGAAAACTCTTTTAACAGGGAAAAATTGAAGAAAGTATGTCCGTCTATACGCACTCAATACTTGGTCGGGGCTCTTTGACTTGAATTACTGTAAATTGACTTTTCCATGATATTCTAATTGAGATGCACCTATATTTATATATATTTCAATTTTGCCTCTTGTGTTCAGTTTGTGCTGGTAGTGTGAAGGATACAGCCTGGTTGTCAGTGGCCGCCCTAAGTGAGTGAGTGTAGTGATGTTTAGTACGTAGTTGGGGGAAGATAAAAGATAAAAACGTGGTTCTGGTATCACAACGCTGACGACGATGACGATGATAAGTGATGAATCACTGGTTCCACATCAAGCAGATGGTTATCTGACTTAAGCCTGCTGCCACAAAACAAAACAATCCCAAACCGGAGGGGGAGAAGGGGACAAGCCGAGGTCAGTTTCACTCCGAGTGCTGCTACTTCATGTATTTTTTAACAGTGTAACATTGGGGAAGTTAACGATGGCGACTATTGATCAGGTACATACCAGGTTTTTCTGTGTTGGTATGAAACGTGTGAATTATAAAGCTATCAGCGCGTTTACATGGACTTATGAGCAATATCCTGGTTATGATCATATTCGGGATACTTGCGTTTACTGTACATGAACATGATAGAGAACCTGGTTATTCATATCCCTGTTTACATAATAAATACCAGTATCCCCCAATCTGACAATTGCGTCTTACTTGCACAGGTGCTTGTGGGGTTTATTGCTTTGACTGCGGCTGATCAAATGAGATGTAATTGTCAGAAACTGGGATACTGGCCGATCCTGGTTTCTGAAATCGCTATAGTCCTCGCTTTATCCAATCCCGACTCAGGTGGCCCTTTGCTGCGTGTCATTCCCCCTCTCTCTCTGCCTCCCACTTCCTGTCTCTCTCTCTTGACTGTGCTTTCAATTAAAGGTGAAAAAGCCCAAAAGATATACTTTATAAAGGAAAAAGAAAAAAGGGGAATACTCAAAAATCCGATCATATCCGAGATACTCAAGTCTGTGTAAACTCACTGAAACAAAACCTCAACCTTAAAGAGGAACTACCGGTAAGCAGGATTTCTCCCGTGGCTACGCTACATATTTACCTTAATTAAAAAGCTTTGGATTAATTGTGATAGTTGTGATAGATAATTTAAACTACATGACTTGTGACTTGTTACGAGTGAGAACTGAGGCTCTCTGCCTTCTACCTGGCGTCTCTTGGCTGAAAACCAACCTTGCAACATCGGTGTAGTTACTCGGTCGGTCGTCCCCCCGGTGTCCCAGCTCTTGTCTCTGCAGCACCACGACACAAACTGGCAATCTTTTGTTTAAGACGGTTAAGACTACACAATTACACACGTCGTAGCATCGCATATGTTATATAACGTCATCCACCGCTCCATGTTTTGATTTTTCGCCGGGTTCGTTGTAAACAAACGCACATGGAGGAGAGGAGGGTTAGCAACACAGCGGAAAAGCGACCACACTTGCATGGTGGATAATATACGGAAACACAGCAGGGCTATAAATATTACACACACACCCTCTAAACTGTACACAGGTCATTGTAATTTCTATTCACACGGTTTGAGAAAAAAAAAAAAAAAATCAAAGCTAAACTCAATTTACCCTATAGAATAACCCTGAGGTAGCACCGATTAGCCCTGCGCCCCGACGCCCAAAATCAGCTGGCTCTGGTTGAATTCAGCAGTCAGCAGATTGGAGGGTGTGTGTGAGGTGGTGTGTGTGTGTGTGGTGGGGGGGCACGGTGCTATTCCTCTCGCCTCAAGGTCACAGTTATTGGAAATGGAGACATCCAATGTGCTCACATCTCTCTTTGAAACCCACACACAATGGAGTGATTCCTCTGTGTCAATTTGGCCTCCCCTGATAACTGATAAGACGAGCCTTTTTACATACCACCTATGAATACCGCACTATAGACACACACACACACACACAGATTAAGACCAATTTATTCATCTGCTATTATATGTGAGGATTTATTTTTTTTCCCCAAGCAGTGTGTGTGTGTATGTGTGTGTATTTTAAAAAGGCAACAATGGACATAAAAAGGCATGCAATACTATCACTGCAGTTATGTGAATTACAATAACAATGGTGATAATAATGGAATGAACTGTGCAAATGGCTTTAGTGTGTATTATTATGACATATTGTGCACACTCACAAAGTCTCCAACACACACACACACACGTGGAGAAAAAAAAGAAGACCACCACAGCATTTCTCTTCACTAGAAGCACCGAGTGCAGGCATGTCCAAAGTCCGGCCCGGGGGCCAGTTGCGGCCCGTGTTCAAATTCCCACCGGCCCGCAGCCTCTGTCATAAAATCAATAATATGCGGCCCACTAGTACGTACCAAAAAAACAAAACACGTACAAACAAAAGCTATTTTATATTTCACCAGATGATGGCAGCACCTGTGGTCGCACTCTAGTCGTGCGACCCTTGACCGTTTCTAAAATATAATGTAATATAAAATATAATATGCAATGTTTCAAATGAACCTAGATATGTTTAAGCTTCATGAAAGTTTTTTTTTTTTTCCCAGACAGACTTTTTCTTCATTTTATGTGGTCTTTAAATGAAAAGTAGAGTGATTTTGGTAAAAACTTGTTTAGATTTATTTATATTTTATGTAAAGAAATGAAAAGAATGCCATTTGCAATAAAAAAAAATGTATTAAATCATTTGTTTGCATTTAATGTTAATGGTTCAAAGGATGTCAGGCTGAATGGTCGGCCCCCACACATTTTCACTTCACCAAATCTGGCCCTCTTTGCAAAAAGTTTGGACACCCCTGACCTAGTGGATCATACTGAACTTAAACCTTTTGCAAAATGGGAGAAAAAAAGGACAAACAGTGGAGGAGAGCAGTGACAGTAAATTACAGCACAGTGTGTGTGTGTGTGTGTTAAAGTTAAATGAATATAGTTCAGGATGACTCAACTCCAGACACGTAGTCATTTTTCTGTAACAATGAGGAGGGACAGACTGAGTGACGTGCAGCCAGGAGCCACGTTAACTACAGTTACAAACAATAACAACAACAAATGATGTGCCAGAAGGAAACTAAACTCACTTTAGGTTTCACATCTTGTCAAGAGTAAATACAGAGTCTAAAGACAGGACTTGATGTGGTTATGTGTCCTTATGTATTAAGTCTTCGTCTTGGGTTTTGTTCTTTAGTTGTGGTTTTTGTCGTCTCTTGGTTCGTTTTTTTTTTTTTTTTGGTCTTCTCCTGTCAGCCACTTGTTACTGTTGCATTTATTTGTCCTATTGTAAACAACCAATAAACAGATTGTGTGCTAAAAAAAGGATGGAAGATGGAGCTGTTGCCATTTTTGTGGCTAAAATTTGACCTTTGACCTGAGACTAAAACATGAAAACGACCGCATCTGGTTTTCAGCGTCACCTCCGACTCACAAGTTATTTTCTAAAACAAACTGATTTATACCCTTAAAAAAAACATCAAATGCACAGTGTGTGTGTGTAAAATGGAGAAGAGAGGGATGGGGGTCAATCTAGAGAGCAAGAAAAAGAGAGAGAGAGAGAGTGAGAGAGAGAAAGAGAAAGAGAGAGAGAGAGAGAGAGAGAGGAATGCCTTTAATGCAGAGTTGCCTCTGATGGCAGCAGATGAAAGGAGCAGAGTCACAAACCAACCAGCCCTTAAAAAGGCCTAATCCTAACTAAGAGGAGAGGCGTTTAACTGGGGAGAGTAACCTACTGCTAGCCTGCAACACAGAGCCCACACACACACACACACACACACACACACACACACACATTAACTGGATGGCTGCAATATTTCTGAGGATCAGCAACATTAAAGAAACCTCGGCTCTGAGATATAAAAGCCATCACCTCTACACCAACCAACCAACCAGGAGCAGCTGCCCTCCCCCTCACCCCCCTCACCTCCCCACTGAGGTCACCGCTGATGTAAAGTGAAAGTCTGTGTTTAACTCATTATTTAATATGTTTATATATCAGACAGAGAGGAATCTGATAGAGCATTGCTGTAGCTGCACGGGATGTTGAACACCGACAGCTTTACGAAGCTTTTACTGATGCTGCTCAGTAGCAAAAGAGTTTACCTCCACAACTAGTGAAGACAGCACTAGCAGCTGTTGTGGAGGTAAACTCTTTTGCAATGAGTAGACAATCTCCTTACTGTTTACATCGGGCTATGGCTATTCCTTTGTTCCATGTGCAATCTACGCAATCAACTTGAACAATCCTTAAATGCACTGCTCTTGTCGCATGACTGATAAATGTCTTTCTTTTTAAAATTCAAATGTTGGCCTTTTAAATTGAAGACAGGTTTCACTTCTTTTATACTCTTTGGATACTTCTATTTTTACTCCGTTTAGGATTGTTCTTATCAAGTTGGTTGGTGCTGTACACTGCAACGTTGTTATTATTGTGTTAGTTGTACTGTCACTGCAAATCACACGGGGCTCAATGTCCAAAGTATCTTGAAATATAAACCTCTTTAGGGTGGGAAATAAGATATAACAGGAACAGTAACCTGTGTATCCACTGGGCCTGCAACTTTATAGTTAAACTAATTAATCAAAGTCAAAAATGGTGAAAATAGTGAAAGAACAGTTTGTTTTGTCGAACCAACAGTTCAAAAACACCAAAAAGTAGCCAATTCTCAATGTTAGGAAGCAGGAAACAGCAACATTTGGGCTTTTCTTATTGGATTAAAAGACAATTGATTCCAATTTTTTGTCAATGTCCCAGTGGAAGGATTAATCAATTAATCGTTTTAACACTTTCCATCAAGCTTTTTTCTAATCAGTCTCCATCATCATTCCTCATAACCAGTTTTAAAAAAAACTGCTTAGATGGACACCAAGCCGGTATCACATGTCCTTTCTTTCTCCCTTCATTTCTGCCCTGCCTCCCCCCTCCCTCCCCTCTCTCTCTCTCGTCTTATCAGTGTGTCCAGGGTGCCCTCCTCTCTTCAACTCTCCGGGTCTTTCTTTTGGGTGGCCCTCAGTGCCCCACACACACACACACACACTCAGACCCAGAGCATGCACTTCAGACAGGGGGCTAATGGGAAAATAAATTACCAGCAGGCAAAAGCCCTGGCTCTGCACTTCTTCTGCCGGAGAAAGAGAAAGGGACAGAAAGGGGGTGGTCAAGAGAGAGGGAGAGGAAGGGAGAGGGAGAAATGAAAGACAGAGAGGTGGACAGCAAAGAGAGAGAGAATAAGAGGAGTCATGAGGGAAGAGGGGGAGAAAGATGGAGAAAATGAGGAAGGGGGAGGAGAGAGAGAGAGAGAGAGAGAGATAGGTCCACGGGATTATAGCTGGAGTTCATTCCTGCTCTATGAAGTGCCTGCTCATCACTTTTCCTGCCATTTCACCATCTCTGACCATCGTTAAGGCCTAAAAATGGCCAATAACACCAACACACACACTCACACACACACACACACCCCTGCTGCTGCTCTATCTGGGATTGATTACTCCCTCTGTGTGAAGCAGGAGTTCAGATATCAGGGTGGTGGATTCACCTCGGTGGAGGTGCGTGTGTGCGTGTGTGTCTGTGTGTCCAATAAAATCTATGTTGTGTACACGTATGAATTTTGACGGGCATGAAAAACGGAGGTGAGGGTCTGTGTAAAAGTCAAAACCCACTCTCTCTGTATCTCCGATTATTGCATAATGTATTTTGTATGTATGTACATGTATTTTATTTGTTCATTTTTGTTATTAAAGGGACAACGAGGAGTTTGTATTTGGTTATAAAAGTCTCATGTTAATGTGGATGAATCTACGTTACCCACACTTGTTAATGGATTTCCTATACTTTTGGTTTCACTGCCGCCGAATCAACGTTTATGATCGGAACTACGACGGTATGTGATCGTCTTCGAATCTCCGACTTTCATTCTTGATCAATGAAAACATTCTTGGCAAATGTTTTCGCTTTCGTCCGTCTTGCACTGGCTCATGGGAAATGTAGTGTGAAAACACTTTCCAAAACTCCTCGTTGTCCCTTTAATATATATTTTATTTCTTTTCTTTCTCCACTTTCTATTGTCCTGTCATTGTGTCATAATGTTCCTTTCATTTTTACTTTGCCACCTTGTGGATATTGACTTTGATTTTGTCTTGTCAGTTGATAACTGTGACTTTGTATATTATATACAAAAAAAATCAAGCAAGAGAAGAAACAAGGCCAGTACAATACACACATGTAGGAATACAGGTTATAAAGTGTTATAAAGTATCATGGTGTTGTCATTATGACTGTATGATGATAGAACAGGATGCTCAGAGTTTCTGTCACCACTGGACACTCCGTTGTGTATCAAAAGGTGATTTCCAGGTAAAGACAACATGAGAACTTTTAAATAAATTTAAAAAAATCTGAATCTCCATATCCACTCAATTCTCACTTTAAGGATCTGTTTGTTTTAGCCGTTTAAGGCAGGCTGCTGAGATCTGACAGAGCTATGATAGGGCTCTAATCCAGAGCAAAGCTGATTTGCTTAAGGGGGTTGGTGGTGGTGGGGAGGGGGGGTTAAGATGGCCTGTGACAAGAAACAATTGCCCCAAGTGAGAGTCTGCCTCTCTCCCACCCTGCTCCATGACAAAGGTGTACTCTCCATGCTAAGTGACAAATCTGGGGAGACAAAGAGCATTAGCAGGGTGATGCTCTGCTCCAGTGCCTCTGATTGTGGCCAACTCAAAGAGAATCTAATATGGATTTTAAAAAAAGGAGAGGGAGAGATTAGAATGAAAGAGAAACAATGAACACCTTCTACCAAGGGGGAATTAGTGGAGGGATTGGATAAGGAGCCGGTGTGCCTTAGTGTGTGTGCATGTGAGTGTGTTATATATATGTGTGTGTGTGTGTGCATGGATGGGTGAGTGCTTGTTCTTTGAAATTCCTTTTTCCACGAAAGAACAATAGGGTTCCCCCCAGTTCTTCTGTTGATGTGCTTTCTATTTATGTGCATTTTTTATGTGAGACAGACACACAAACAGAAACACAAACAGCTCCCTCTCTCATCTAAAAACATGTGCATCATGCATGAGCCGTTTATGGTCTGTGATCTTTTTCCAAGTGACTAAGGAAGGAATAACCTTTAATTGTCGGGGTTCGTTCATGACTAATTATCAATAAACTGAGGGCGGACACCACACTGCGGCCTGAAACTCACAGTCTGCTACACTGGTAGCTCGAGGGCTGCATTAAAGGACATTTTAATGCAGTACTCTGCAGTGACATTGTCAGATTTTATTCAAAATGCAAAACCTTTATTGAGATGTTTCACAGATTATTAATAATGTTTCTTTGTCTGTAACAACATTCTTTTATTGATTATTTTTCTATTCTTGTATATAACTGTATATACCTATATTCCTGAAACATTTTAGTACATAACTATGTTCATCTTACATCATTTTTATCTCTCTATATTTGCATATTCTTCTACTTATTTACCTTGTCAGGGCTCCACACTAACTTTTTCTACCGAAAATTTTAGGAGCGCAACGAGAAAATTTAGGGGCGCTCACCACTTACTGACAGATTCAAGATTCATTAAGTCGCTCCTTCACGTTTCACCAGTGTAACAAAAAAAATGGCAATTTTACTGGTTGCACATGCGCAAGTAGATAAAAAATGTAATTTACTACTATCAAAATTTAGGGGCAGAATGCCCCCAATAAGGCAGGGCAGTCTGGAGCCCTGCTTGTATGTTACAAATGCTACTGTAACAACCACATTTCCCATGTGTGGGGATTAATAAACAGTCTTATGTCTTAAATTAACAGGCACATTTTGACAAGTGACGCATCCGATACCAGCAGCGCCGCTCTCGTGTCCTTCCCTACATCTCCTCAACACCCGTGGGTTGATCCAAGTGCAGATTTATATCCCAAACAGAGACAGAGACGTGTTTGGGGATCAGTCTAACTGTCAGTGGCTGGCTTAGCACTGGCATCAGAGCACATCACAAGACCCTATTCATTGCCACTTAGCAGAACAGTCGCCTCAGTTTGCCAGAAACTCTGTGTGTGTGTGTCTGTGTGTGCGTGTTTGCTGCCTAAAATGCTCACACACACACAAACACACCCATGCACGTACTCACTGTGAGCGGATCTTGAGGAGATAATGTCAGACGGGTGTCGACCTACGCGCAAGTTTAACCTGAGTTCATCACATATGCCTCTGTGCATGCACACACATCCACCCACACACACACCCACACACACACACACACACACACACACACACACATATCTACGGAGCGAACGACCAAGCCCACGCAGGCCCAGCGGGTCAAGCTTGTGGATAAACAGGGGGATTTGCTGGGCCAGTGTTTTGCGGGCCACACAGGCCTGTCTCCATCGCGAGCAGCCATCTTAAGTCGCACAGAGAAAAAATAAATAACCGAGAGATGGAGATAATAACTGTTCCACTGACTTTGTCCCATCGCGCCTCACGTCGCACCAGAACTGTCTGACCACCCATCACCGCCATGTAACACATGACACCAAAAAAACACACAAGGTGAGATGAGGACAGGGGAGGAAAAAGTCGGATTAGAGCCAACCGAGGAGGAAAAGGAGGAGGAGGAGGAGGCGGAGGAGGGCAGGTGACAGGATGTGTAGCCATGAAGTGATAGAGGATGACCTCGGAGATGACTGATAACTGAGGGCGTGGCAGCCAATAACGTCCGACTGAGAGTCTATACGATGAGATAGCAGGCCTGTAGCGCTCAGAAAAAATGGGAAAAAGCAAAAAAATATGGCAACAACACGGCTGAGGGAAAGTGAGGTTCAATAAATCGTTCAAGAAAACTGGAGTCAACAGTTGTCGTCGATGAATGCATTTGACAAGTTCAACAAAGAACTTAAAGCTGAATCAGTTCCTTCAGGTCGGTGTTGAACGTGAAGCTGCACAACAATTTTAAAGGAGACTTTATGATGCTGATCCATATTTTAGAACAACCTTACAATGTTATAATGTCATATGTCTATGCTGAACCTCTGAACCTTAATCCACCAACGAGATTTCACATGGTTTCCAGTCTCTCTGAACGCTCAGATAGAGAATTATGCGAGATTTGCGCAAAACCTGACGGGTTGAATGCCCAAACTGTGAGGGGATCTACCCAAAACACGCCCACAACGCCACCCCCAACCAGTATCTGTATGGAGGGGAGGAAAACCATAGGTTAGACACGGGGTCCAACACGTACGGACGCACCCCGTAGCTGGCCATGTTTGTAAAGCTGGCCGGTATGTATGTTAAGAGGAACTATGTAAGTCCGGTCCCTTTTCCTCTGTTTTGCTAACCCTCCTCTCAGCCATGTGCATTTGTTTATGACAAAGCCCGCAAGAAATCAATCAATAGAGAGGTACATAATGTTATATATCATATGTGATTATACAAAGTGTATATTTGTGTAGTCTTATCCGTCATAAACAAGAGATTACGGGTTATGGGGTGCGTTTGTGTCGCGGTGCCAAAGAGACGAGAGCTGGGACACCGGGGCGGCGGCTCTGATCTTACAAGGTTGGTTTTCAGCCCAGAGACGCTAGGTGGAAGACAGAGAGCCTCCATTCTCCCTGGAACAAGTTACAAGTCATTTATTTAACCATCACAGTTACTTCAAAGCTGTTCAGGTAAAAATGTAGCAGAGTTAAGCTACAAATCCTGCATAGTTCCTCTTTAACAATGCAAGGTAAACAAGCACACGTGGGCCTCCGCTAACTTGTTGGAGCTGAAAACCATGCAGAACTACTATGTAGCTGTTCAAAACTGACACAATGGGAAGCAATGGCAGTGAAATATGCATAATATGTCCCCTTTAAGAGAGACTCAGAGCGTTGGATGCCATTTACAACAAATGACCCTCCTTGAACAAACAGCATCTCAGTCTGAAACCCTCCTCTTCTCCTCCTCCTCCACTTCCCAGTTCACATCACTGTTACTGGTTCAAGGCTCCTCAGTTTACACCTGCCTGACACAGTAGACACCTCTGATGAACCCTGCCAGCATTTGTGTTTGTAGGTGAATGTGTGTGCGTTTAAGAGGAGGTGGGGGGGGGGGTTTGGTTCAGGTGTGTGCGAGTGTGTGTCTTCTGGGTCAGCTTGGGGACAGGAGGCAGTAACAGGAGGAGCTGGTACAGACTGTTTTCTAGACTGGCACAAGCCCGTACACAGCGAGCTGGCAGCTGCTGCAGCGCCCAGACAGGCCCGGCCGCCCTCATATACTGTAACAGGAATAAGCTTCTTTTCAGGTATTTCTCTCAAATAAATGTCTTGTTTTGCTACACGCTATTGCTATTTCATTACACAACGGCATATTTATGCAATAAAGGTCGCCTCCCACTTGCATATACAACTATAGACGCTGAGATTACATGGTGTGAATTATAAACCTCTGGGTTTTTACCAGTGTGCCAAATATTTGCTGTAGGTCTTAGAAAATGCCATGCAGATGGCCGTTTGTTTGATATACATGAAAGCATTGATCAGTTAGCATGTAAACAACAGCTAAATAAAACAATTAAAAGACATTAAACGCTACAAACTTTAACTGTTCATTGTTCATATGTTTATTTTCTGTATTGTGGAAAGGGACTGAGTAGAAAAACAGTACTACTGCTTCTCATGTACTCTTCTTTGTGTTTAATTGTGAGTTTATATCTTATGTCTTTAATCTGATGTGTGGAGTATGGGTATATATTTATAAAAATTGTATACAAGATATAAAATGTTGATCATGATAATTAAAAAACAACAAAAAAGACATTAAACGCACTGTAATAAGTGTAGTATGACAGGAGACCAGTCACTTCCACGTTACTTCACTTGCTTCAGTATCAGATCGCAGCGAGTTGGACGACAAACTTTATTAAATTTTGTTGGGGGTCAAATGTCAGACTGAAGCTCGTGCCACCTGGACCTGATGTGTCCTGAACCAATCACAACCTCTCACCTTGTTCAGGCGTGTTACTGAGGCACCACGCCTTCATGTGTGTCATGTGTTGAGATGCATCTTTAGATTTAGCTAAATAATAATGTGAATGTGAACAGGCTGATGCACAGTTTATAATGTTGATATCTCTCACTGCACACACACACACAGACACACACACACAGTAAGTGGGTCGTCGTGTGAAGGCCACACAGGTGGAAAGACGGATGTTTCCCAGGTGACACAAGTGTTTTGATGTTTATTTTGAGGGTCAAACGTCACACTGTATGAAGCAAAACAAAAACCTGCCTGGGCTGTTTTAGACTCTGCATGTGTGTGTGTGTGTGTGTGTGTGTGTGTGTGCAAAATGTATCTATAATGTTTGTGTGTGTGTGTGTGTGTGTGCATGACAGGATGTGAGTGTGTCTGTGTCTGGTGACATCTGCTGTGTTGTTGGCCGGGAGCGGAGCCCAGCGGGCTGCAGGAGTCTCAGACTAAGGAGATGAAAGCCGAGGTCACAACCTGGACCAGTGGGACAAGACACACTAACACACAAAATACAAAGTCACACATGCAAACGCACACACACACACACACATACACACACACAAGACTTGCAAACAACATACACAGACACACAGCAAACATATGTCTCTCTCACTCGCAGCATGCAACACAAGAACATAAGGACGAGAGACAAGAGTAAACCGGGCGAGGATAAAACGGCGAAGCAGACAAAACAATACCAAGACAGACTAAACATAAAGCTGCACACAAACACAGAGAGAGAGAGAGAGAGAGAGAATGAAAAAGATGATGTAAGCACAGAAGCAAAGCCCCACATCGTCAGGGGCAATAGTTTAATCAGTTTAATTAAAAAACACATGCATGTATGCATGTAAGCAAAAAACACTCACACACAAAGATAGGAGATATGGTGTGTTTATGTGTGTGCCGAGCGATAGTGTGCCAAAACTGTACAGAGCAGAGCACGCCTGTGTGTACTAAGGTGTGTGAGTGTGAGAAAAGATGCATTTAAATATCGCCAATATGAAAATAATTAAAATACAAATCATAGTATCCGTTGATACTTTCAGAAAACAACTCAAAACTCATCAGTTTAGACGAGCGTTTGGCAAATCTCCATCATGGTCAAATGTATTTTGCTGCTGTTGTGGAATTTCATCTTTATGTCCTACGATTGTGTCCTCGTATAAAACATTACTGTTTTCATTCAGAACTGCTTTTACTTGACTCTTTTCTCGCGTATACGCACTAATTACAGGGTTCCTACACATTTGAAATTTCAAAACTTTTTCCAGACCCTAATATCCAGACTTCTCAGAAAAGAAAAATTCAAATAACTGTGACATTTGAGTAATTAGATGTGTATCATGTAAATAAATTATGCAATAAATTGTTTGTTTTCATTATTCTGAATTTGTATGCCATTATGTCACCAAATAATTTCCAGGATTTCCCAAATGACTTTGCATAAGACCAAACCCTGTATAAGTATTAAGATAAATATATTTCCATACAATAGCTTCCATTTTCCATACTTTTCCAGACCTGGAAATGTATAAACTCAAATTCCATACTTTTCCATACTTGCGTAGGAACCCTGTAAATAGAGAACACAATTGTAGATTCCCTCCAATGGACAAAACGCACCCACCCACACAGACATTCACACACAAATGTGACACCTGCACCAAAGACTCACAGTGACACACACACACCTCATGGTGGTGGTAGCAGTTAGTCAGCAGACCGGCCATGTGACGGTGGTGTGGTGTGGATTAGAGGCCAGTAAGCCTATTAGGGCGACAGGAGGGACCACCCGGCCTCCGCTGCCACCTACAACCCACCACCGCACACAAAGACACACACACACACATACACAGACACACACACAGACAGAGCACCCTGACACATAACTGACTGGACACACATCAGAAAACCGGTTCCCCTCCAGACACAGGTGCAGTTTCACACAAAAGACACACACACACACACACACACACAACTCACATGCAATAATGGAGTCATTTATTCTGTGGTGTCATTTTCTCATTCATCCCAACACACAAAAAAAAATACTAATCAATGCTTCGATTTGCAAAAAAAATGGCAGCATTTAGAGGTGTGATAGCTCTGTGTGTGTGTGTGTCTGTGTGTAGTTTGTGCCCGCAGTGGGGAGGGGTCCATGCAGGCATGGTGGGTAATCACCAGCATCTGTTGCCTCTCCTCAGGGCGATTAATTAGATTCAATTAATTTGGAAAGCGTGTGTGAATGTGTGATCCCATACTAAGAGCCCCCCCACCTATACTGACACACACAAACACACACACATACAAACACACACACAATAATTTACATCTTTCCACCTTTTAACTATAAGGCACATATCATTTAAAAAATTAGCATTGTGGGCACACATACACACACATACACACACTTCGTTCCGACACAATAAACGAAGCCCTTTGAGTTCTGAAAACTATTTAAGAAATGGGAAATGAGCAAAGGTGAAAACTTTGGAGACACACGCGTGCACACGAGCGCAAATTAATCCCAATTTGTCGGCCTCGGCACGGGAGAAACTTTTGGGATTTCATACTTCATACCAGCTTTTGTCACCTTTGCGTGAATAGCCGAGGGGTTGAAATAATTGTGTTTTTCTTCCCCGAGGCCCAGTCAGCGCTCACAAGCCACTGGCCTACGTAATGTGTTCCAGACAGAGACAGAGGGGCGGCGGAGGGGTGTGTGTGTGTCTGTGTGTGTGTGTGTGTGTGGAGTGGGGGGCTATACACACCATGGCTATGGGTACAATACAGTGTGTGTGTGTCTGTGTGTAAAGGTGATAGAGGCAGGTCGGTCTATGTATGTGTGTGTGTGAGTGGAGGGAGGAGGGTGTCATTGGTTTTCCACTCTCCGTGTGTGTGTGTGTGTGTGTGTGTCTGTGTCGGTATGTGACATTGTGTGTGACTGTACGAGTGTGTGTAAGAAGTGGGAGCTTTGTGGTGTGGAAATGGTCTTAATGGAGTTGGATGTGGTCCACAATAGACAGGAGGACATCACCTCCGAGAGAGAGAGAGAGAGAGAGAGAGAGAGAGGGAGAAAAGAGACGAGAAGAGAGAAGTCGCTGGTGAAACATCATCGTAATAATAAAAACACTGCTATAAATATATATACTCTTCTGACCAAAAATAAAAGTCACACTCTAATATTTCGTCGGATCGCTTTTAGCTTTAATTACGGCATTTGCTTTGGCATCATTTCGATAAGCTTCTGCAAAGTCACAACATTTTATTTCCATCAATAGTTGCATTAATTCTTCAAAGATCCTCAATGGGGTTCAGGTCTGGACTCTGTGGTCACATTGGTTCCCCACTGTCCTGGCTAACACCAGACCTCATCTCAATGTAGATTGATATTTGGTCTGGGAACCACCCGTTCATTTTTTCGTATTCGAGGTGTGGTTTACGAAAGCCCAGAGCTGTTTATTGGGCGCTACAAATGTCTACCAAATGCGTCTGTACGTAGCTTATAGCCAATTGTATTATTATCATACCGGATAACGTGTAGAGCGACAGAAATCTGCTCAAAGTAAACGTGCGGTCTAAACTACTGAAAACACTTCCTAACGCTGCATCGAAAGGTAAAGCGGCTGCCGCCATGTTGGATCAACAAGCTTTGAACAAAGTCGCTTCGATGTGTCGTCATCGTCTTGCTGCCCCCTCCCCCATTCTGTGATTGGCTGAGAGAGCCAATAGAGCGAATAAAATTACACGCAAGGCAGCATGGGTATACCCAGGCTAGTTCCTCACTACTCGCCCAGTTTTTATTAACTGGATAATGATGCATTGAACAGTTCTTAACCCAATTTTTCTAGTCTCAGCCGTCTCCTTAGGTGTTTTATTTGCTTGATGCCAATAATTTGACCCTTCTGAAACAGATTAACATCTGGATGTGTCTTCCAACATGGTTGTTAGGGTTAGATAACTTGTTGCCAGCTGAAACATCATCATCCATGCAGTAATTATCCAATGGGAGGCTCTGACCCATTAGCTTAGTTTAATCCAAGTGGTTACTTTTTTATTTTTTGGACGGGCAGTGTATACGTATATATAAATATACGCAGCATGACTGGCCTTCGGAGGACAAAATGTTCCCCGAACAAACAAACAAACAGATCAGTATTCAGCAGCTTTCTAACCTTCTTGTGTGACAGATCTTTTTTTTCCTTTCATGCAGCAGAAGAAAAAAAAACACAGTCACACTCCGACTGCACCGACTGTCCAGGTTCTTAAGTATGAGATGTAGGAACGTAGGACGTGGCAGTCAAATGCCGCCATTACTATTTCAAAAAATATATATATCGATATTTAAAATGTGAAAACGTGCGGCAGACAGGCTGTCAAGACAGGGCTGAGAGCGGTGATGTGGCAGAGCGGACGTAGATTTGGAAATTCCTTCTTCTCTGAGTGACATTGATGTAATGTGAGTGAGGAGGGGGAGAAAAAAAAGGTGAAGTACGAGTCGAGATGAGGAGGGGAAGGAAGGAAGGGAGGGAGAGAGGGAGCGAGTGGTGGGCCTTGGAGTGTGTATCACTGTATATTCAGTGTATTCAGATATAATAGCTTCTCTCTTTAAATACAACACTCCTGTCTGTGTGTGTGTGTGTTCAAATCCTCCCACAAAGCTTTGAAGATGAGGGAAGTTGGTCTCTACCATCTCCAGCTTTTGGTTGATATGCAAACACATGGAGAATACACACACACACACACATACATACATATATACACACATTAACCCCTCCTCCCCTCCCCTCTTTCTCCTCCTTCTCCTCCTTCTCCTCCTTCATACACACAAAGAACAGCCTGTAAGCACAATGCCTTCAAATATAGCCGTCCAATCTTTTGACTCTCAATTTGCCCACCTTTTTGATAATACGCGCCTATTTGAAAAGAGGGTGAAAGGCAAGGGTAGCATGCAATTTAGAGATACTACTGTGTAGCCATTTTCAGCCTGCCACCTCTCTCTCTCTCTCTCTCTCTCTCTCTCCATCTTTTGATTATGCGATTCGCCTTGGCAGACGAACAAATAGAGGAGAGAAAAAGGTAGTGTTTGACACTGCCATTTTTCAATGACAAAATACAATCTAGCCGGGGCCAGTAATTCGACGGGGAGGGATTAGCCTACAGCGCGAGGTTGGGCCCCCAGATTAAGACGAAGCCACAGCGCTGGGGATCTTGAATTTCATCATCTCCGGCGCTCGGGCACAATGGCGTATTCTTCCCCTTTTCTCCTCCGCTGTCTGATGAGGGGTCAGGAGAACTCACCTCTCCTTCTTCGTCATCCTCCTCTTCATCAGAGCAGCACTCACCTCTGCATTCATTCATCTCTCCTCCTGACTTTACATTAGCTTAGATACCTAAGGGGTGTGTGTGTGTGTGTGTTTTGTGTCAGCACAAAATATGATCAGATGTACACACCAACAATTAATTTGAATAGATAATATGACACACCAACAGAAAGACACGCTGCTTCAATAACACACAAACACACACACGCATGGGTGACATAAGGAGGTGATCCAGAGAGTTAAGTAGGCTGGTAAATATCTGTACCAGGGCTTTCCACAGCTCTTAGGGCAGACTGCCCTCTTGTGGTCAATTTATTTTATATAATAAATCTGTTCTTTCTCCTCATCTGCTCTGTTAATGGTGAGAAATCCCAAAATTAAAAAAGAAAAAGTGTGTAAACTCTTTCAAAATAAAAGTCTTTCTGCAAACTTCAGGCACGTGTTACGGAAGACAATGATACTAAGATAGATAGATAGATAGATAGATAGATAGATAGATAGATAGATAGATAGATAGATAGATAGATAGATAGATAGATAGATAGATAGATAGATAGATAGATAGATAGATAGATAGATAGAAAGAAAGAACGATAGATAGACAGAATGATAAAATTATAGAAACGATAGATAGATAGATCGATAGATACTTCATTAATCCCCACAGGACATTCAGTTTCCCAGTTGCACAATCAATCATCAGCAAATAAATCAATAAAAATAGCAGCATAGAAACAGAGTAAAAGAATAATTATCAATAGAGAATTCAGGTAAAAGGTAATAAATAGTAGTAAACAATAGAGAGTGACAACAAATAGCCGATGATACTCAAGTAAAAGTTAAATGCAGAGTGGAAAGTGCAAAGTGCATACATGTCCAAAACATCCCACTCGCTATTCATCACCCTATTAATATAATATAATAGAAAAAATGACTCAAGGCTATAAAACATTAAAATATTCCTTAATAAACAGATACACCAAATCATAAAATAATATTTTGTGATTTTACCATCCCTCCATCATTGCCCTCTGACTAAGGTATAAGATCTCCTCCTCCTCCTCCCTCTCCTCTGTTCACGTCTCCCCTCCCTCCTCTGTGCTCTCTCCATTCCTGCTCTGGGCTTTGATCTTTCTGTCATTAGTCAGGTATGCAGAGACACAGTCAAACCCACAAAAACTTGTCTTTTTCTCTCCCTTTCTTGCTCTCTTTTCACTCTCTCCCACGCTCTGGCCAGTGAACACCGGCTGACCTGCTTGTCTTCTCAGCTTTCTATCAAAGACTCCGCAGAGGTAGAGGAGTTTCTGCTGTCGCTCCTTTTGAGCTTGACATGTACAGAAAGTGACAATGTCAAAGCACTCAGCCTCTTTTTTTTTTCTATCAACGTTCTTTAAAAAAAAAAGAGAGAGAGAGAGAGGGCAGGGGAGTCTCAGAGGTCTGTCCTCGATGATTACTAATGATACTCCCTCGCTCAGCAGTCACAAAGATTTATTTGCTCGTCTTGCTCCGTCTCTCCTGAGTTTTAAAGATTGATTCCTGCAAATAGCTGTTCCCCCGACAGCAGAGAAAAAGCCACCGAAAGTGCAAGGGAGCTATAATTTCATTTAATCTCCACAAAAAGCTTTTATATATATAAAAAAAACACAACAAAATAAGAGCAGCAGGAGGAGGAATCTATTTTTTTCCCTCCAAATTGTGGCAGCAGTTTTAGCAACACGTGTAAAGATAGAAGCTTTTACGTCTCACAAAGTCAAAAAGTGTAACAGGTTCTTTAAAACTAAAGACCTCAAGGACATTGTGAGCAGCAGAAAGTGATTTGGATAGATGTGATATTTGAATATGTGTTCATCCTTCAATTATAGGACCCATCTGACAACAACGAGCATGAAACAGACTTGAAAAGGCTCGTGTCCTCGTCTATAAAGCAGCGATAATCGATCCAACAGAGCAACAGCAATTAGCTCAACGATCACATGTCCTGTTGGGTTTTACCCTCTACATTCACAGTGAATAAACTGATTGTAGATCAGGCAGTATATTTACAGGAAAAAAGACATGACATCACAGCTCTGCCAAGGAAAGCACAGACCTATGATGACTAATAGGTTTCAGAGGAACTTTAAATCTTCTAGGAGCAACAACCAGAGTGAGAACAAAAGCCTCATGTGTTCAACGTGTCTGTGTCATTTAGGCAAAACATGTCACAGGCTCCAGCAGCAGATGTATGCAGCAGCACAAAAATAAATGAAAAAATCACTCTGAGCACAGAGTTTCCAGGCAGACTGCTCAACGATGTTTAGTCTCCACCTCTCTCTCTTTCTCTTTTTCAATCCCCCTCTCTCTTCTCTCAATCCATCTCCCCATCCCTTCTTATAATACTTCATCAATTCCTTTCGTCCCTTGACCTTCCCTGGTGTAGTAGTAGTTAGTATTTGTACAATTTCTGCCCTTTTTAAAAAAAAATATGACTTTTTGTTACATAATTTGTTTGTAATATCTATTTTAATCGATTGATTGGTTGATTGAAACCTGTAATGATAACCGTAGGCAGATTCAGGTGTCCGAAACAGCAACAGTTAAAAAAGGAGAGACAGAAGGCAGTCGTTTAAAAAAAAGAAAATTGGTTTAAGAAAGTTAATTGGCTAATAAGGTTAATAAATAAATAAATAAATAAAAGGACAACACGAGAGAAGCAAAACCAGCTTCTGAAAAAAGTATTAAAGTGCGAAGTCAAAGTTTAAAAGAGAGCCAAGTCTGTTCAAAAAGTGGCATGTCCATGGGTCAAAGTGCCTTTTGTTATCTATTTGAGTTTTCATGTAATATTTCACTGCTGATTTCGATGCCTTGCACAGGAAAGAGTTAAAAAATCTCTGCTCCATTGTGGAAATGCAGCTGATTTATGTAACAAGTAAACTAATCACTAAATAAATTGAAAGACAAATGCTGCCACTCCTCCCTTGTACAAATGCAACAGGATATTTTATAAGTCCACCGCCTACAAAACACACACACACACCAAGCCTGTGTGAATCAGTCATTGTGGTCATGGATGAGAGCCAACATGATCCAAGTTAACACCTTTGGTTTATCCTGAGTGTTGGCGTTCCCACACAGAGAGAAACATGTAATAGCATGAAACGACCACATGGTGGCAGAAGCTGCATGTGTCATGGATTCACCAGGAAAACCAGCAGAGAGGGAGGAATTCATCTCTTCACCTTGTTTTACCCCCAAACTATAATCCCCATTCATTAACAATGACAGTACAGGTGCCTTTGAACAAGGTACAGTCATATGGTTTCATTACGCATCCTGCTAACTGTTCCCATGGGGTTTAAAAAAAGAAAAAGGGAAAACAAACTGTAGTGTATTCATTTATCCAGTAAGAAAGAGCAAACAGAAAGAACAAGGACTCACGTTTTCAATGACAAACGTCCACTCTTTGTCTTCAAACTCCTCTGCATGTGGATCCTGCAACGACAACACAACAAGAAGACATGTTTAAGAGCTGAATATACAACGTATCAGAGTCAAAACTTCACTTTAGACATAATTATGAAGAAACCTGAGGACGCAACACTTCTGTTAATAATTTTCGAACTGTTATTTCCATTGGCTGAACCCTCACCCTAACCTACGACACAGAAAACACTGGCTGCACATTTGCTGTCTCTCTTTCTCTTTCTATTCTCACTCTTTTCACCCACTGACCTGGTTTGACCGTCTTGTTTCTCTTTTCATACAAGTGTCAAGTGTTTTTGCATCAACAAGCCTACTGCAAATCACACAATAAAGACTACATTGTGTGTAAGTGTAATGTACACTAGGGCTGCAACTAACGATCGATTCATCTGTCGAGTATGTTGACGATTAATCGATTAGTTGTTTGGTCAATAAAATGCTAAAAAATGTTGAAAAATTTCAATCAGTGTTTCCCAAACCACAAGATGACGTCCTCAGATCTCTTGTTTTGTCCACAAACCAAAGAGATGCTCAGTTTATTGTCATAAAGGAACAAAGAACCTAGAAATATTCACATTTAAGCTTAAATCTGTGAATTTGGACTTTTTTTCTCAAAAAAATTGATTATTGTTTGATTAATCGATTAATTGTTGCAGCTCTAATGTACACATCCATTTAATACGCAATCTTAACCTGAAAGGAAATGAATGCAACACTGACAGAGAAAATACATCAGATTTGCTTCTCTCTCTCTTTCTGTGTCTCTTTCTGTCAGGCTGGCTGCCAGGCTGCTTCTGTGTCGATAATACTGTATTTGTGTTTTTGTGTTTGTCTGACTTCCTGTCTCGCTCCCTGCAGAGCTGTGAGGTGATGAGAAGAGACAGTAATGGAGGCAGCAAGACGTCAGGGAGCAGCGTGTTAGCATGGTGGCACGAATGACCTTCACTGCCCTCAAGGAGCACACACGCATACACACACACGCACACACACAGGAGCACACGGGAGCGCATTAACGCACAACCACAAATCACTGCTGGAGGATTAAGACATGAACATTTAGCCTGATCGACTCTGATCCTGATCAAATATCAAATGACTGATTTGTCGGTGGCTTTATAAAGTGATTATCTTCCAGCTTTTCACATTTATTGCTGTTCTTTCGCAACAGAAACTAAAAAAAACTGAGCGTTGAAGCATCACCAATACATTTTGTGATATGTAATAAGCATCACCTAATTGTTTCTAATATTTCCATTAATAGTCAATAGAATCAACAGTAATTGTTCTTAAAGCCCCGGCATGTTGAACACAGGCACTGATGGTCTTTTCTGTCTGACTGCACTTGTGACACACCCCAGGAAATCAATATCGCTGCAGTCTGGCACAACAATCAAACAACGCCCACATGGGTAGGAACACACACACATATACACACACACACACACATATACACACACACACACACACACACATAGAAAGCAAGTTGAACAGCTGCTTCATCCAAACAAATTTTAAATGCTCCATTATTTCTCAGCCACATAGCGGCTCCTAAAAGGCAACAGAGCGCAGCATCACCAGCCATCTCACTTTATTCTCACTTTATTCTCACTTTACGGCGACGTCTGCAGCTTTAGTGCCACAACTCCTTCCGTGTTACACCTATAATTTGTCTGAAATATTGCCGCCATTAACACGTTTTAACTTTAACAAGATTTGCATTGATTTAATACTCTAAACTGTTTGCGTTTTTTTTTTTTGTGCAAGCAAACATTTATCTCTTCTTCTTGTTCTTCTACAAGTTTGGAAAACGCAGATGTGCTATAAAATTTCACGAGCCAACTCCCAAAGTGCTTCACGGAGGATCTGTTAGCGCTAAGTGTCCACTCGGCTTCCTGTACATCGTCTCTGTTTGGATCGATTCTGTCTGCACGACGAGCGAGCGAGCGGTGGGAGGAGAGCACGGCCCATTGAAGTTACTTCTTAATTTAACCGTTTTGTTGCTGCCGACAGAGTTCATCTGAGGCTGCTGCTGCTGCTGCTGCTGCTGCTGCTGCTGCTGCTGGTTGTGTTCACCTCCCCGAGCTGCAGGTTGTAATATTGCTGAGCTCATCTGATTTCACCGCAGAGCTTCAGGCCACACGAGTCCTTACAGTATCTTTAAATCACTCAACACTGGTTTGCTTTGAGCTACGGTCGACACACGACACAAACACAAGTCATTAGATGTTAGAGGTTAAGAAATCCACAACTGCATTAAGCAATATAATAATAACATGCAAAATTTACACTATACAATGCACGATAACTCTTTTTTTCCACCAATACCGATAACTTCCTGCTTCTCATCACCGGTGCAAATACTGATGACCAATAACATTTTGAATACTTTATATAAAAACACGTGAAGTTAGGAAATGTTAAGATGTCGTGACTAAAGATGAATTTAAAAAGAAGATCAGTTATGACTCTTCAAAAATCAACATTTGTGATTGTTTGAAATCAACTCAAATGGACTGAAAATGAGAGAAATCAAGGAAATGTTGGCTGTTATAATGTCATTATCTGACTTATCTGACTCATCTGTGTATCTGCCAATAATTACAAGACAATATCGGGGCCGATGATTATCTGTACCTGTAGCCCTAATTTATGGTATTAAAGAGGCATTCAAGATTCAAGATTCAAGAGACAGATTTTAAAAACTGTTGCAGTGTAGTTGAGATGAGACATCCAGACTATTTATCCCTGATATGGGTGAAGCTTTAAAAAGTAGCAGCATCAGCAGCATCTTTCTGTTACCCACCCTGTCCTATTGGCTCACTGCTTTGGTCTACTGCTTTTAAACATCTTTAAACTGCAGACAGCCCTATTGAGTAAAGCTCAAACTCACCATATATAATAAAACATGTCAGAAAATCAAACAACTATAGCAAACTGCTGATGCTCAAGAGTCGCATGATGCATGATTAACCTCCCAGGTAATTCCTAATTCTCACTCTAAGAGGCACAGCGGAGAGAAAAAAAACTATGTATACAAAGATAACAATCTTATAGCTGGTGGAAGAAATGCTCTTTGATTTGTGGCTTCACCCTAGAGCGGTGAGGGAGAGCTGTGCAGCCAGTGGCTTTGTGCCTCATCAGAAAAACAGCTTTATTGCTTCCTCTGGGACAGGAAGTGGAAGTGGGCTCAGAATAAAGTGACACTGACATGTACTGTACAGTGGTGCTACACTACACTACACTACACAAACCTTGGCCTGGAAAACAGAAAGAAAAAAAAAAAAGAAAGCCAGTTGCACATGAAACGTCAGACTTTTTCCCAGCATCCTCCTTTTAAATAGCACGAATCAAATTTATTTATAAAGCACATTTAAAAACCAGAGTGCTGCACAACATCAGACATAAGTGTATCTAAAAAAATCTGGAGATAAAACTTGTACTTTTTTTTTTTATCGCGCTGTATCGAGTGCCTGCTTGGAATTCACTTCTCTGTTTTTATAGGAGTTTTAAAAAATCTATATAAAAATCTACCAACACCTCCACTAAGCCACGGCGGGTAATGGATGGAGGCATGTGCAGCAGTGGGAGCTCTGGTTAAGAAACACTGAACACTGAGGTAACAGGACACTGAGCTCTGAGCCGGTCTGTCAGCACAAAGACCCAGCATGTTTAAGTAAGCGGGGCGCAGTGACAGATACTGTCTGTACATGTATGTCATTTACAGACACAACTGTATCGCCTTACTGTGCACCTTCCATTCATAAAATACTTGTTTTTTTTTTAATTATCAACCCTCACTTTACCACATAAATACATCCCAATATGGAGCAGTGTTGAAATAGTTTTAAACAGCGGCAGCTTTACCTTGAAAAGAGTGACCGTGATCTCAATGTTTTCTGGTACAGGCCACACCACCACTCCTCTGTAAGGGTTTTTGATACCAGGCTGCCAGCTGTGGGCCTGCAAGAGAAAGAAGAATTTAATAAAAATCACATTTGTTTTATTATTTCTTTAATTTACTCCAGAATGATCCTCCTCAAGAAACAAACCTTGGAAGATTTCCGTCGACTCCTGCGTGTCCAAACCACCACCAGTTTGTCTGGTTGCCTGATAGAAAAAGATAAAAAAAAGACAAAAACAAATGTGAGTGAAAGGAGACTTGTTTATCAATTCAGCTGTCTCCGTGTCTACCCGACATATGAACATGATGTTCAACTGTCAGTCCGACTGATCAAAGCTTTCATCTTAAATGCATGAAGTTTGAATTGTTTGGTATGCCTACCACTTACTGCGCACACACACACACACATACAGTACACACACCTGCACACAGTACACACACCTGCACAGTCATTCATGGTATGAATAAATCATGAGACACAGCTAAACCCTGGCTTTGTCTCTGCCGACTGCAGCACAAAAACACACACACACATACACACGAACACATTAAAGGAGAATTCCGGTAATTTTCTAAGTAACGCTTTACAGCTCTAGGTCCCCGGGTGCGACCAGAGGAAAAAATCTGAGAAAAATAATGCGCAGGCCGAACCTAGCTCTCCTCCTGCTAGCTGCGCTACACTGCAGTTAAGCAGTGAAGTAATGGGGGCAGTTCTTCTAACTGCGACTCTGGCCTCTATATAACGCTCAAAATATCATTACACATGCTCCGTTAATATGAGGGAGCAGTGTTAATGTAGGAAAACATGGATTTAGGAAGACAAAAAAAGATTTTGAATGGGGAAAAAGTGCCAATTAGAATATAACTGCTTTTTTCCCATCCAAAATTAAAAAAATTTCGTGCTAAATCCATGTTTTCCTCACATTTTTGTCTTTGTTGATGGAAACAGTCCCGAGCTCGATAGTTGACTAGTAAGGTCTACCCAGGAAGCTAGAATAGACAGAGGTACGTGATAAAAACACGTTAACACTGCTCTCTCATATTAAAAGAGTTATGCACACTCAGTGTTGTGTGTTAAGGAACTGGTGGATGTTGCAAAGCATGTGTAGTTATATTTTGAGCATTATATAGAGGCCAGAGTCGCGGTTAGAAGAACTGCCCCCATTACTTCGCTGTAGCGCAGCTAGCAGGAGGAGAGCTAGGTCCGGTCTGCACATATTTTTCTCTGATTTGTTCCTATGGTCGCACTCGGGGACCTAGAGCTGTAGAGTGTTATTTAGAAAATGAGTGGAATTCTCCTTTAAGAGTTTATTGTGACAGGAACAAGGCTGAAAGAGGCTGAGAGTTACAACGACCTAACCTCAAACAGGTCAGAGTGACACTGAACTGACAGCTGACAGTGAAACAGTGACACATGAATTAAATTAGAACAGCAAATGAGGAGAGAGAGAACAGACAGAAAGCAGGTAAAACCCCAAAATCCCCCCCAAAAAAACTCAATTTACACAAATGGGCTTAAGACAACACAGGTGATATAAAGGACTGGTTGGATTTAGCATGAAAGAGAAGTGAGGTGCTGAGAGAAGTGACACACAAAGCAGACTGGGTGTTGAGACAGATTAGCCGCTGTAAGACGCTCAGCGAGGCTCAAGGTGGACGTCTTTGTCATGCGTGTGTCAAACTGAATTGAAGAGTGTGTAATGTGAATACAACAAGAGGCGCAGGTGTGTTAAAAAGCTGCTTAAATACCTAAACCACAGTGCGTTGCTTTAGCATAAGATATGTAGCAAGAGGAGCAGTGATCAAATGTTGTATTAAAAGCTGAAAGAGAAAACTTCTCTCCATAAAACACAATCTACATAATCATAAAGATAAACCTCGATGCAGCAGCGGCTTCATAAATCATAACTGTCTCACTACTTGATGTGAGAAGAACAGAAAAACAAATTGAGTGCTGTTAAATGTTAAATGTTCTCCCTTATGCATCTGTCAGTACAAGAAATCATCCAAAAAAACCCTGTTAGCTGGCAAGTTGACAAGTCTGGACCTGCTTTGCTTATCACTCCTGGCGCATACTGTAGTAGACAAGTGTGTGTGTGTAAGTGGTGACTGTAGAGAAGTGTGTGTGTGTGTGTGTGTGTGTGTGAGTAGTGGAGGGTGACAGATCTGTTCCCCTGTGGATGTTGTGGAAATGTAAAACGATGCAAAGAAAATGTACTGCAATCCACACGTCAGTGCAATACTCTCATATTTCACTATCAATTCTACACCTTGCATAAGTGCTGGGGCTTTATATTAGGCTATATTAGTGAGTTTAAATAAACCGATCACGATCCGATCACATGAAATATGTCTATTTAAATAACTTGTTTCTTTACTGTATATATATTTACTTATGTACTGTTTACTTGGATCTTGGAGTATCAACAATGAGACGTGTCTCTTTTGCTTTGTTTGTTTAAAGCAAAACAAACATGTCTCATTGGTTAAAATGTGTGTTTTATGTCTGTGTGGCGTTTATGTTTTGAGCCCTGTCACTATGTTTTTTGAATCTTGAATCATTAGCTAGCGACAAACAAACATGTCGGTGCCGTGGAACTTCTTCAGAGTAAATGAGATGGATAAAACACAAACCATCTGCGATCTATACAACCGGAGCATCTGCAAAAAGCTTCAACAAGACAATGACGTCATTGATCAAATCTGTGAATTAAGACATTACGGCCGATCTAACAAATTGCATAAAATGCAAAATATCAGCCAATCCAATTGGTGGAAAGTCTACTTTATATATCTTGTGATATTTGTGCTGGACTGTATGAGGTATCAAATGTTGGATACCACCCAAAATCAGTGCTCCATATCAGCAGATATCATAATAAGAAGTTGCATCTCTACATTTCAAACCAGAACCAAACTGTTTGAGTCCAAGTTTGAGCCCCTGTGAGTCCGAGGCCCTGCAGCTGACCTCTGACCGCACTACTAAAAAAAAAGGGAGACAATTGCCCAGCAGGGACCAATTAAAATCACTTAATTCTACTTTGTTAGGCTTTGATGAGGCCTGGCAAAACTCATTTACAACGGCTGCGTCACTATTGGCATCCAAGTTGAAGAAACTGGTTTGAATTATTCACACACTGCGCCTCCTTCATGAATGACATGTTTATTTTGCAACAGTATCTTGGTCTCGGTCTTTCAGAGACAGAATTGAAGTGATCATCACCCGCCCCCCCCCCCCTTAATTAGAGTGGCATGTGGTAATATCCCTCCATCAGTGTGTGTGTGGACAAGACATATACCCATTTATAGTTAGTGTGCATTTACTATTCTTGTAGAAGAATGACTGGCTGTCAGAGATAGAGGAGAACAGAGAAAGGAAAGAGAAGTGAGAGGGAAGAGAGAGAAAGAACGACAGGCAACAACTTCCAGCCTCGAGGACAGGCCTTGCATAGAGAAGCTATTGTCCAACAACACAGGCCATATCAGAGCGCACGCACATGCACATGCACACAAAATATCACCCTGTTTTTC
Source organism: Trachurus japonicus (assembly GCF_045865225.1). Taxonomy (NCBI): domain Eukaryota; kingdom Metazoa; phylum Chordata; class Actinopteri; order Carangiformes; family Carangidae; genus Trachurus; species Trachurus japonicus. Next base: position 8,789,969 of record NC_140921.1, on the reverse strand, counting down.
TTTTTTTTCTCCTTTTTTCTTCCTCTCTTTGTACAGTTCTCGCTGTGCTATGAGAAAAATTTAAACCATTTGTCTGCAGGCTAACCGACTTCTGCACACTTCTCTCTCTCTCTCTCTCTGGTGGTGTGTCTCTTCTGCTTGTGATCGGCTTCGGCCTCACTGCTGCTGCGTGTGTTAACGGGAATCAATGAGCCATCAGAGAGGAATGCCACAACAAAAGAGACCAGAAAAATGTGATAAAGATGGAAACCAAGACCCTGAAGAAAAGACATTTACAGTGTGAGTGCGTTCATCATCAGCCCACGCACAGAAAAAAGTTATTTTTAACATTAAGGCCTTTGGTTTACAGTGGATTTGAGGTTTGGATAAAAGTTGGCTATTCCAATATTAGGAATAGAGATAAAGGAGGCTGAGCATACATCTGGCAGTACACCCTGAAAGGCTACGGCTGAAATGAATTGACCTTTTGGGATTAATAAAGTATCCTGACTCTGACTCTGTTTTATTTCACTGAGTGTTGCTTAAACTAAATCAAGAGTAAAGGTTGAATACTTTAGTCAATGTGAGTTAAAGGGGAAGTATGCAAGTCTGGTCGCTTTTTCGCTGTTTTGCTAACCCTCCTCCCGGCCATGTCACTTTGTTTTCAACGAGCCAACGAGAAGGAAATCCATGAAGCAGCAACATTATACATGTTATAATATCTGTTATAAACAAGAGATTACGGGTTACGGGGCGATGATGATGATGATTTTACAAGCTTGGTTTTATGGAGGAGGAATTATGCAAGTCCGGTCGCGTTTTCGCTGGCTATGTGCATTTGTTTTCAACAAAGCCGGCGAGAAAACAATCAATAGTGCGTTAGATAACATTATATATCGTATACGATGTTACAATGTGTATATTTGTGTAGTTTAATCTGTCATAAACAAGAGATTACGGGTTACGGGTTACGGTGCCGCGGTGACGAGAGCTGGGACACCGGGTCGGAGGCTCTGATCTTACAAGGTTGGTTTTCGGCCAAGAGACGCTATGTGGAAGGCAGAGAAATTTAACCATCACAATTACTCCGAAGCTGTTTAACTAAGGTGCAAATCTAGCATAGTTCCCCTTTAAAATCTGCAGTAAACTTTCTAAATAATGTTTTCACTGTGAGGACGGAGGAACTTTGGCGTCACATCACCTGTCAATCAGACGTTATAGGGAAGGTAAAAGTAGATTTCTCTGTGCTGTATAATACAGCAGCTGCAAGAGATGAAACACAACAGACAAGTGCTTGGTGGTGCATACTAAAAACAGACACTATGCTGCAACACACACTGATATATAATCTCTCTGACTAACACCTACTGCAATGCATGAAAGGTCGTTTCCTTCAAGTGTATAAGGCGAGTGTAGATTCACTGAGATACTGTAGACTGCTGGGCTAGAAGAGGTGAAGTAAGCAGTCAATTCAGCGTCTGTGATTTATATAATCTAGCAATACTGCATTCCTTCTATGTCTATACATATACATACCGACCAATACCATGAACATCTATCTTAATACTGTCATTATGCAACAGTGCAACAGGGGTTTAATACTCCATGCATGTTTGTGTACAGAAAGGCTTGTTTTGCTTCTCTCACACATTTGACTGACACAACACAACAGTGTGACTAAGCTTGAATCCGGGGAGTATGAAAGCTTTTACATCTAAAACACTAAACAGCGCATGTATTATGCATTGCAATACACTAAAGAGTGGATTTTATGTTTCCGAAACTAGCCTTAGCTGTTTGCTTGGATTAAACAGCAGGGATACGGAGCGTGCACATGCTGCTGCACACTCAGCTGTGCTCTTCAGGGGGAACTCTTCTTCGCTTCCCCCCAGTGTGAACTGTTAAGAGATATTTTCCCTTTATGCATGAACAGATGGTTTAAGTTTGATGCTGTCAGATAAGCCTCAGTCTGGTTACTTTATATAAAGGGTTGTCATTATTCTCTGCATGTTTCCCAGTCAAAAATCCTCACTACTACTTCTCTCTCTTGTGATACAGACGACTATATAAACCAGAGGTCAGCAACCTTTGGCACATCACGGCATAATCATTGGCATGCTGGCACTGCTCTCTGTTATTTAAATTCATCCATTAACGGCGACCCCAGCCTTATGTGTCATCAGATGCATAGATATAGATAAGAAGACTAGATGTTTTTGACCAGTTTTCAAACGGTTTGGGTTTGTTATGAACGTCAGAAATGCAGTTTTCAGTTAAACATGTAGCTGTATGCTGTGACTGTTTCATTCTGATATAATATAGCCTCTATATATTTTTTGGGGGATGCACTGTAGTCTCTGTTTAAGCATTTTCCTTCCCAGTGCAATATGTTTTACAAAAGTGTCTGAAAAGCAGTGTTTTGAAATGGGATTCAGGCCCCTGTTGTGAATCCCAGGAAAATATCTTCAAAATATGATTGAATGTGGCCTACGTGGAATATAATAAAATCCCAGGTATGTTGGAACTGTTTTTGTATTTTGTGTCATATTTTAACATGATGTTATTGTTGATAATGGCACACTCATTGACAAGAAAATTTCAAACTGGCACGCCACGTCACAAAGGTTGCTGACCCCTGATATAACCAGACTGCTGATGTCACTGGACTTCCCACACTTTGATTTTAAGTGTTACGCTGTATGAAAAGTGTGTGCATGTGTTTATCTGCAGCACTATAAGACCCCCCAACGCCTACTTCTGCTTCTGCTCCTGCAGTCAAAATGGAAAAAAAAAGAAATGACACAGTAACAATTAAAATGCTTTTAGAGGAGCGTTTGCTCACAGCCTCGTCATGAAAGGCTTAGCTAAAAAGATTTTTTTTTTTATACCTGACCTACTTGGCAATTTCTGATTCAGCAAAGACAGCAACAACAAGATGGTAGAGAGTGAAAGAGACGGATGAAAAGGGAGAGAGAGGAAAGAAGAGAGGAAGACGAGGAGGAGGAGAAACAGAGAGGGGAAGGATTGCTCTTGCTACGCTATCAGTCAGACCGAGGACTCTGCTGCTGCTATCAAGACAGATGTAGCAGCGCAAACACAATCTGTGTGACTGTCACACTACTGACTGCTTGATAAACTAAACACACTCAACAACACCACCACACACACTGGGCATGATGACGTGACAAGGGAAGGTGGCATTTTACATTGACATCAAATCTGCAGGACGCAGTGTTCACAGTGTGTGATCAGCAGAGGAAGGAGCATTTGATTAAAATAAAAATAAAAAGTCCAATCTGTTTTTTCATTTTCTGCATCAGATGTTTCGCTTGATATTTGTAGGTTTCTGGGTTTATTTTTAGGACTCTCCAAAGTTCAAGCTCATCTATTGTTTTATCCCAGTTTCGACACTTATTATTCAATATATCTAACATTAATATTCCACGTCATACTCATACTGACCTCGCTGAATGTACAAAACCGTAGAGGAAGCGGCGTTTTTTGCTGGATTTGTGAAAACACTGCGTCTATTCAGCATAAAGAAGAAGAAGAAGTTGATTTTGCTGTGAAAGTGTTTTATGATATTTCTGTTGTGCATGTTTGACACTTTCGGTCAGACTCTGCGTGTGTGTAACTACAGTGTGTATCAAGAGAGTGACCATGAAATCGACAGTGTATTTATTTGTGTGTAAACTGACAGTCCCTTGACCTCCATTTCTACAACAGTTTGGGTGTGTGTCAACCAAAAGCTGGGTCAGTGACACAGAGTTAGCGTTGGCAGCGGCGCTAAAGCCAGACTCAAGTGTCTGGAGTAAAAGCTAAAGCATCTCACTAATCCGCTATGTGTGTGTGTGTGTGTATGTGGGTGCACATAAATGTTTGTTTGTCACTGCAGCAAGTTTAAATCAAGTTTAAATCTAATTAAATTTCCAGGATTAAACAGGGTTTGCGTGACGTGTTTGAGCTGGCACCTTATTCTACTTGGGCTACTCCATATTTACAGTGAATATTCTTATTTGATGCTTTAAATATGTGAATATTCTGTAAATAACATTTTAATTTCCTGGATATAAACATTTGAAGACTGGCGAAAAGCATGACAAAGACCTCACACTGCTGAGTGACCCTGTGACACATTTTTTCTATGCAGGATTTGTAGCTTAACTATGCTACATTTTTACCTTAATTAAACAGCTTTGGAGTAATTGTGATGGTTTAATAAATGGCTTAACTTGTTTATGACCGATTAAACTACATAAATATACACGTCGTAACATCGTATATGATATATAACGTTATGTACCGCTCTATTGATTGATTTCTCGCCGGCTTGGTTGTAAACAAATGCACATGGCCTAGAGGAGGGTTAGAAAAACAGCGGAAAAGTGACCAGATTTTCATAGTACCTGTTTAAGATTTTAACAGTTGGAAAAAAACAAAACATTTCATTAGCGTCATCACGTAGCTGGATTCATCTGTGTCACATCAGACTATTGTTAACTTCAATACAGTAACTGATCTGAAAGCTGAACATTTGCATGCTCCATTATTCCCAGTGAGAGCCTAATGACATCAAGTGTGAAGGCTCCTTTTGAAACAGACAGAGTTTTTGTACAGTCGGTGGTTTGTTTCAAGTCGGAAATAAAAATAGAAAAATAGCTGCATGGAGACACTCGAGGCTGAAAGAGAGCTTAACTGCAGAGGTAAGACCAAACTGTACCAAGGTGTGTGTGCCCAATTATAGCTCCGCCACGGATGGATGTGGAGGGAGATTAGGTGGGAGCTGGTTACAAGCAATAAAGCAGGAAGGTTGGACGGATGAAAAGTCAAGATCAGAGGCTCGGCGTGCCCCGAGGAATGGAGGTCAGCTAAGAGTTATTTAAAATTACCCCCCGAAGAAAGCATACAGGGAGCAGAGGAGTCCAAAGACTAACAACCAGGAGAAGAGAATTAATTGTTTCCGTGCTGACAGGACAGTCAGAGCTCACCTGGTGGCTGAGGGGGTTAAAACCATCCCAGAGGCATTTTGAGAGAAACTGGTAAATAAAGCAGGGAAAAAGTGTGTGTGTGTGTGTGCTGAGACGGTGACACTGACTGATACCCAATACCTAAACCGACCCTGTTTACAGTTTGTGCTGAAAATAGTCAGTATGTTTACATGCACAGCTAAGTCGAGCTGTGCTCATCCTGTAGCTCCATTTGAGCGCCTCGTCGGGAGTTCTGTCCTTGTCCCAGTTTACATGCAATCGGGAAAATCAAATAATTGACAATGGTGTCCGCCTCCTCAACACGAGGAGGAGATATGCGTCGTTTCAGTGGGTTAATACGGAGCAGACCCCTGTCCAGTTGACTTCTCTGTCACCTAGTAAATAACTGGAAATAAATAACTCTCAACTTTGAGTTCCCAAACGGACGCGCCAGCCCAAAAATAATTAGCCTACAGATGACTTCCTTTTTAAAAAAAAAAAAAAAACACATCTTCTCGTTGGTTGCACTGTGTGAAATGCCCTGAATCAGCGCTGATCAGCCAAAGTGCTTCTTTTTTTGGGGGGCCGTGTTTGGGCCAGCTTCTATGCTTCACTTTGTGTCGTCTCTACTGTTGTGAAGAATGTGCACATGGATTGTCCAGTTTCAGTCCGATTAAGGCGAATACATACATACAGAAAACCGGTTTCCTATGGTATTATCTGGGTGTTTTAGTCGGATTTGGAGAAGTCCGGTATACAGTAAGTCGGACTGACGTGTTTACATGCACTTGAGTTGTCGGATTAAGGCAATAATTTGGTTTCTTCAACTGTCATGTAAACATACTGAGTGTTTGATACCGAATAAAACCAACAGACAGTCTACAGTTTGTGTTGAAAATAGTGTCAGAGGCTACAAGATGTGAAAAGATTGGAAATTGTATGCATTTTATTTTACTGGCTCATCTCCAGTGCTCTTACATTCCTCCCTTATCACATCCTCTAGACGTCTGCAACGGGCGAGGGAGGCCACTCACGGCGAGTAGCAAGACAACGATGAGGGGGTCTTAGGTCTGCGCTTAAGAAGGAGCAGAAGCAAAGATGAATACAGAAAGCAATGAGATAGGGGACGGAAAAATAAGTGCAAACAGTAGCTCAGACAGAAGGCACAGTGAAAGCCTGAGGGTGAGGTCAGGCTTAGCAGGAGTCACTCTGATCATGTGTTAGAGAGCATCCCCGACGTAAAAGAGGGGGATGATAGGAAGCTGTCTTTCAGGAGAGTAAATGAAGTCATAAAAATCTCCCTTCGTTTAACGACTACACCCCCTTTTACCAGCTTGCTAACTAACAGCCTGGAGGAGACACTGCCACAGCGGGGAGGGACCACAACCATCATGTGTCTCAGACTGCAGAAACACAAGGAGCCCCGGTGAAGACGACAGCAACAACAACAGCAACAACATCTATTTCTTAAGGCAGTGACACACAAGCAGTCAGGCGGCCGGAGCTTCAGCAGTGATGTTAATCATCAATCATCAAAGTTATTTTGCCTCACCAACAAACAAATTGAATTTACAAAGTCAAATGTTTATAACAGAGGAGGAGCTCTGAGCGCCGCCGGTCATGCACTCTCATGGACTTTCTGCATCATTTTCATTTTCGCTGCCAGTGGCCGAGAGCATCGACAGTGGGAAGTGTAATGTGACTATTAGCTCAGAGAAAATACGGACACTGAGGTCAAGAGTCTAATTCAACATTTGGGACTGTGCTTGTCTTTTATCGGGCAGTGTGGTGATGAATTAACAAAAACAATGCGATCAACCAGGAGCTTGTTAAAGGGATAGTTCAACATTTTGGCAAATTAGCCCATTACCATAATCCCTATAGTTTCAGCAGTTGTTTTCAAGGTAAAGTCATGCAAAACCGCTGATGCGCGTTCCCGTCGTGGGCAAGCAGTCTCTGTATTTGCCTCAAAAACAACTCTGTCTCATAACGTTACATTATTATCTCATAGCGCGGTGAATGTGCAGGTCACAACTTGTCCACCAGAGCGTTTTGGAGTTGTTGGATGGTGTATTTGATGAGGGAAACCAAGAAATCCCATGAGCCTCAGTAGCGTAGCTCTGAGCAGCTTGCGGCTCTTCTCCGCCGTTCTGAAAATAGCTTGCACCAACAATTACAGGTAACAAACCTACTCCTAAAACTATAGGGATTATTGCCAAAATGTTGAACGAAAGGGATAGTTCCCTTTAAAGGGATAGTTCCGTTACGCAAACTAACAGTGTATTTTTGCCGGTTTAAGTGCACTTTATTCAAATTATTTCCAGTGCATCATCTAGTTGGAAAAGAAGCTGTTTAACCAACTCACTCAGTATTCCTCCACACAGGCAGGCTTCATGACGTGCTGTATCACTCCGCCTATCAGCTGTTTGAGTCAGACTCTTAGCGGTGTGTGTGTGTGAAAGAGGAGCCTGGTCTTTATTCACTATGACATGTGCTGCCTCCTTTCTTGGCCATGTCACCCTTGTGAAAGAGGTCTTGATCTCAATGGGTCTTTTATCTGGTTAAATAAAGGTTAAATAAAATAAAATAATACGCTGTCAGTTTGCGTCAGTTCACTGCCTGTGTCTCCGTCCCGGCTGGTATGGCGAACTGGGAGAGAACAGAGAGCCGTCGACTGCAGATATTATACTTAGAGGCCATTTGTACCTCATACAACCCCACTTTTAAAAAGAACTAAAGGTACAATGAGGACAGGGAAGTAACTAGTGCACAGAGAGCACGATTTTTACTGACTGTGAACTTACGGTGCCCTTGAGAGCTGCAAATTCGGAAAACATCTTCATCAATTTGACAACCTGACTTTAAACCTGATCAAAAATAAACTTTCTTCTTTTACTATGTGTTTTCATCCAGCAGCGGCAGCAAGATGTGCATCCTAAATTCAACCTGCACCATCTACCATACATCTTTCAAAAACAGGGTTTACGAAATGTAACAGCATTACACTTATCGCCCAACGGCTTGTGGTGTTTTGCTTTTGCTTTCCCAACAAACATATAAAGTGTGTATTTATCAGCCTGCGGATGCTGCAGCAGCGCTCTGCAGGCTGATAAATGATGAGCGCTCTCCAGGGCCATACATGTTTCCCTGCCTCTGACAGCAGTGAGACAGACACACCAGCACGACTTTTCATCACATTTAACACCCCATTGACTGCTTCACAACCCTGCAATGTTTCATTTCTCTTGGCGCGCGTGTGTGTGTGGGAGGGAGGGGAGTGTAAACGCCTGTTTGTGTCCATAATTGCAGCACAGGAACATCCACACTCGGGTGGATTCAACTAAAAAGCATTTAAAGTGACATTATCAGAAAGAGTAAGGAGAGGGAAGATGTGAGGGGAGGTGGCGAGAGAAGAGATTGAGTAATCTGGAAATTAAGAGACAAAAGGGAAAAGGAGGACAAGGAGAGGAGATAAGAGGGGGTACAGCGAAAAAGAAAACGAGAAGCGAGTGGAAAGAGGAGCCTTAATGATAGTGTGAGTGTGTGTATGTGTGTGTGCGCTGCCCCAGATGACAGCAGTGGGCTTGGTGCAAGGAAAACAATTACAGACTCGCAGGAGAAGAGGATGAACAGATGCACGCTGCTCTGGGAGGATCAGCAAAGTTAAATCAACAGCAAATGTTATAATTAAAAAAAATGATAAGCAAGCACGCAAATTGGAACAACTCGAGTATAAACTATGGAGACATGTGTTCGCCATGCTTTGGGAATCAGTTAAAAAAGAAAAGAAACTCTCGACTATTTAAGCGATGAGTTTATTAAACCCAGAGGAACAGTGTAATTTCCTAACGAGCTAACGAACCCCCCCCCCCCCCAAAAAAAGAAAATTGTGTGTCCTCATCCAGAATCTCTGCACAACAGATCCCGACTGCTCCGTACTATCACCTGGCAGCGAAACGGCCTCCCGGTGCCAAACTTGTGCTCAGGAATGTGTCATGGCCCTGAAATTTGAATAGAATAAAAGGGGGGGGGGGGGGGGTCAGCCACGTCAGACGACTCAAGAGTTGGCAGGAAGATGCTTCTCTGGCAGCGACGTGATGGACGCTTGCCCTAATGCACACATGCTCGGCAGAAGACAACATGTCACAGCCTGACACACACTGGTCACATTCACTTAGAAGTTGTGAGGCGTCAGGCGTTGAGCCGATAGGACGATGGATGGATGGATGGATGGATGGATGGATGGACCGTTTTAAGTATTCGCATTCAAAAACGAGCGTAAAAAAAAAAGAAAAATTCTCATTGATTCTCTCTGGCACGGCGTGAATGAAAGCGTGGTTATTGGTTGTGTAATGAATAAAAACGACGTGGGCTGATGATGATGATGTGCGACACATCTATCAAGCGGCGGCGGGTTAAACGCTGTGAAAGAGTCGATTCAAAACACTAAAAGGACGAGCGAACGTCTCAAAAGGAGAAGCATAAATCCACATGTTTGTCTGATGAGTGCGTATGTGTGTGTGTGTTTGTGTGTTTGGTTTCTAAATCCCTTTAAAATGACTGTTGTGTGTTGTGCATGTGTCAACGTGCCCTCGGGGTTTCAGCACGGGCGTGATTGATATGAAAACCTCTTCCTTCCTTCACTAACTCCTCCTCTGTGTCTTTTCCATGTGGCAGGGAAACGAAGAAGACGAAGAAGAAGTCCTGGTTAGTCACGCTCGCATGTAGCCAGATAGAATTACCATGTAATCAATAGCGTCTCTGTGTCGCTTCCAGTGTGTGTGTGTGTGCGTGTGTGACTCTCACATCCTTGGCCCACACGTGTCAACGACGAGCCTGTCAGCGGCGATGACACTCTTGACTTTTGACGTTTGTTTTTGAAGCTGCACTTCAGCAGACAAGTTTGAGTGAAACCACATCCTCATCTGAAAGGTGCCATCCTCAGGGGAGAGCTGACAGAGAGGGTGAAGGTTTATACTTGTTGAGGGACACAGCAAAGCCTTGACTGGTGCTGCACCCCCCGCCGCTCCCTCCCCTCCCCCCGCAGGTCTTGTTATGCGTCTGAGGGTTTGAACCGGCAACTCTCTGCTGGTCACGAGCTGATATTTATAGATATAATGATACGGCTCAGTCGGGAACATAGGAAACATCATATAGCAAAACCACATGCACAATAACGTGCCAACATTATTCTTATAGAGTATTAGGGAGAATAAAGTCATAGTTTTACGAGAATAAAGTGGCAATTTTATGAGAAAAAAGCAGCGATTTCCTCCAAGTCCGCCTGGTTCTTTCTGCGGAATAGATGCATTTTCTTGCATATTCTTTTCAAAGTCCTGATACTGATGACAATGTGGTGCTGATGTGCCAAAAGATTAAAGGGACTAGGAGGAGTTTTGGAAAGCGAAGTGTTTTCACACTACATTTCCCATGAGCCGCCACTGTGAAATTCTTGGACCGGCGCAAGACGGACTAAAGCAGAAACATTTGCAAAGAATGTTTTCATTGATCAAGAACGAAAGTCAGAGGTTCGAAGACGATCAGATACCGTCCAACCATAATCGATGCCAACTAGCGATCCGGCGGCGTTATTCCCATGACCCGCCGGGCAGCGGAAATGCTGGGCGAGTCGACCACTAAATGATAACAACAAAATATAAGATAACTATAAAGACAAAACGATATATTTATCGAAAATGGAGCCATTAACAAGTGTGGGTAATGATTCATCCACATTTATATGAGACTTTTTTTATAACCAAAAGCAAACTCCTTGGGGTCTCTTTAAGTATCTCCTTCTTTGTGAAACCTATACTGAAGTACAACTGCACAAAATTCTCCACTGCCTCATTTTAACAACTTTCCTCCTCCTTAACAACAGGTTACAGTATTATTCTCATAAAATCATCACTTTTTTTCTCATAAAACTATGACTTTATTCTCGAAGTCTGTGGAAAAAAATGTTTTCTCAATGTGGCCCTAATACTCCTCCGTACCAACATACAGATACTTATGAGTGCATCAAAAAAAGGGGGAAGCCTGCAGAGAGCAGACGTGGTTTTGCACACCTTTCTAATGAAAGCACTTAAAAGTAGGCCTGACTAATGAAGTTAGCTCCTCTCTTAACCAACAAGTAATGAGTTTTATTTGCCACAAGAAGAAGATTATACCATGCATCCATCCCATTTAATTATCTGAGCAAGCAACATGGGCTACTTGGTTGCAGACCTGTGTGCGGTGTGTTCAAGAGCAAGAGAAAGCCTCTAAAAATTCAGAAGTGGGTGCTTATTAAAAGGGACACAGACTTCTTCAAGAGTAGACTTATCAAGTCGAGTAACAAATGGGTAAATAAACAAGCTGAAATTTAAAGAGTGGTGCAGATTAGCAGCAGCAGATAGAGGGAGATACGATCAAGTGAAAAAATAAGTACATCCCATAGAAGCTGCTCCTTTGATGAAATGACCACAGATCCGTCTTCCTTACAAATTCCTTGGGTTGCTTGTTGTTTCTTGCACATACTGCCCATTCCAGATCCTGCACCCCACCCCCCTTCTGGTTCAATTTCAACTTTCAGACATTATCGTCCGGTTGCTCTTTGATATGGAGCAGAATTCAAAGAGTTGAAAGTCACCCTGCAGCCCCCTGAAGCAACGGAGAGAAGAAAAAAAACTCAAATCATAACATTTTTCCATGCTTCACAGTTGGTTTGAGGTTCCACACCTGAAAAGCCGACTTTGGTCTGCGCCCAAACGTGTCTACTGTTACTGTGGCTGGCTACGCTGCTAGTGCTACATCTTTTTGATTTGTCTGGTTCAGGGCACACTGCTTTAAAAAAGGTCTGCTCTGTGCCTATAGATATATTCATTGGCAAACCGTACTCCCGCTCTAATGTTCTGTTTGGACGGCGAAGGCTTTTTCCTGGCAGTGCAGGTTAAAATCTGTGCTTTTTTATTTATTTCTGATTGTAAAAACATGAACTTTCTACACATCACCCTCTCATTAACTGTTTATTAAATCCAATCATGGCCCTTCTAATGGCTAATTTTGGAGTCAGTCGACCAGTCAGGTGCGCAGACGGCTGCCAGGTGGCATAAGCAGATCAGTCATGAAGTGAAGAAGAGGTCAACGGGCCGTTACAACAGGAAAGTAGTCAGATGGTGATGTTGTAAACTAGATTAACAGAATAACAGATTAGCAACTACTAGAGAGATGTGAAAGCGTTAACACTGGAAAGTCACCAGACTACACACGTAGTTCATACACAGTTATTAAAGCAGCTAATTAAGGTACTAAACCATGATAACGTGCAAGAAAATTAAATGTTGTAAAGATTAAATTTCTTATTTGTCAGTGTCAGTTTATCGATTTATATATAAAGGTGAAACTCTCTTCTTATCATGCGCCATGGTGCTTTAATTTCCAACTCTGAAATTAATGATTATAATTACCTACTAATGCAAATAAAAGTTAATTTTTCATCAAATGTGTTAACATCAAGTTTCAAAGGGGCGGTGCTGCTGCTGCTGCTGCTGCTGCTGCGACGGCGCTGTGAGTGGTGCTTCATTTCACTGGCAAACACAAACACTGAACTCATTAATGTTTTAATGCTCAGTCTGAACTGATTCTGGAGTCTGACATGGGCGTGTGAGGCGAATGCCAACTCCCTCCTCTCCACAGAGGGATCGGCTATAGCGCAACTAGGCCGCAGATAAAGACCAAAACATTACTTAACAAACATAAAATATGACAGGAAACTCCCCCCACTCCTCGGCTTCTCGTCTCTGGAATTAAAATAATAAATGTTGAGCAAATTGATCAAAGGAAAACAGATTGTTAGTTAGTTAGTTTGTAGAAAAAACATGGCGGAGAGGGGGAAAATAAAGCGAGACCTTTTGAAAATAGTGAAATCTGTGATCACAAACTCACTCAACATGCTGACTTAGCTCAAACTACGAGGAACAAGAAGTGCAAATGCTACCAGTCATATCCGTCAAGCAGTGGCCCGAAGGCCGACTGTCGACACGCTCCATCACAGCCCATAAACATCCATCATCTTTCATCTGCAGGTGATGTTTACAGATTGTTCTCCATCCTGACCACTCTCAGAATAGTACATCTAGAACATGCTGTGCTTTGGAGGGTCACACCAACAGTCAGATCCATCATTACGGAGGTCTTTCTTCTGTTTCGTGACAGTGCTGTGTGCTTCATTATCGGCAACTCAGTTTAAGTAAGATGAAAGAAAAATGTAATTGAAACAAGAAGTCCTGTGTGCTGTGAGTGATGTTCCCTCCAGAGAAAGACAGAAAGAGGCCAAACTACCTGAGGCCACGAGCGAAGATTCAAGCACCGAATCATTCATCCAGACCGGAAGAAAATGCTCATGCAAGCTGCATGCACGGTGGACTTCACAGAAGAGGAATCGAACAACTGATCACACCTGAGTGGTGGGAATAAGACAGGAAGGACGCAGCAAGAGGACAGACCTGTGAACTTTCCTACCTCCTCCAGTAAATCATCTAGACTCATGTTGAGCCTTTCAGTGTGTTGAATGTTTTCACATTTCACACAATGTACATTCACAGCCCCCACACCTTTACATGCGTGTACTGTATGGGCGTACATGCACCAGAGCACTGGCACAAAAGAAGTGTGGAGTTTTTCCTTCCTGTTATTGATTGCAGAAATGAAAAAGGGGACGTTGTGGGTTTTTCAAAAAGAAAAAGAAAAAAACTCTCCTGATGGCTTCAGGATTTCAGATCCATTGGAGCTCAGGGGACTGTTTCCAGTCTGCAGAGATGGAAAGTTTCCACTGCAACAATAACATACCGTACTGATGAAGTCCAAGGAAGGCAGAGACTGCGCGCCAACGCTTTCTCACACACTTTAACTCGAGACTCTCAGAAACACTCGCTCGAAGACAAGCGAGGATCCTGAGGCGTCGGGACTAGATCTTAGAGGGCACATCACACATCACAGAAGGTATATAAATACTATTTTAATGACATCATGAAATGGGGATGATGTAACCCTGACATGATGACAGGGTGCGAAGTAGTCGTCTGCAGCCAAGAAGCATCTGATCAAAATCTGAGCTCTTTGTAAATCATCTCCTTAGGTTGATATATTTAGATTTCATGTCTTTATAAATCAGCTGTCGCCAAAACTACTGCAGATAAGGACTAAATTATGTAACAACTAATTTCTATTTGCTCATATTTCTTCAAAAAAAAAACATGACAGAAAAAAAGGAGTCCTGCTCAGATTGCAAAACAAAGCAGCATATTACTGACTGGGTGCTGCAGAGCCCACCCACCCTTTGCTCTGGGAAGAGATGTACATTTTTCTCATTCCATTCTCCAACACGTTAACATCTGTCCCAGGTCGAAGCTCTGTGGGGCTGCGTTATTCACGCCTACAGCGAGCTGCTTGGGAATCCGTGTCTTCAGGCTACATCTTAGCTTCGCCAAGTCGCCGCTTTGCTTTGCTTTGCAGGACACACACACATACCTGCAGGATGAAGTGTGCGGCATGTATCCGGCTTTATCTCTCTACTCTATCTACACACCTCACCTGAAAACATGCCGCCGATAGCTCGTCTAACCTCTTTGCAATGAATATCATTTATTATTCCATTACTGAAGAAATCGCCTCGAGTTGTACTTTCATACATAAGAAGGAAGAAGCCAAAGGAAAGGCTGCTAAAAACAGAAAATGTCAGTATGTGGACGGCATTTGCTGTTATTTCTAACACATCACTCATTCCTATCTGACAAAGAGGAATTAATGAATTGACATCTGTTTTTACAAATTTGAGCTTTCACTCTGTGTTGTTGTATTGATGTCAGTAATAGATATGCTCATAAGTTTGCCAATTGTTTGATATTCGTGAATAGTATTGATTCACACAGTCTCTGGCTAGAGTGAGACAAGACAGATCCAGCCAGCAGCTCTTATTCTCAGCAGCTGTGAGTATAATGAAGCTCCTGTAGCGTTATAACTTTCTACACATTATCACTTTGCCGGAGCCTACATTATAGGAAAACACAATCGGATCCACAATTTGGCTCATAGTTTGTCTACTTTCTGTCAGCTCCGAAGGCAAAATCTGATTCCTAACAGCATCCCTGCAGCCGGGAGGAAGCAAGGGAGGGAGGGAGGAAGGGATATAGTGGTTTGCACAAGGACACTTCAGGAGAATGAGTCAGGTTGAAGGGAAATCTCTCTCTCTCTCTCTCTCTCTCTGTCAGCCAGCGTCTTTACCCAAGACTCAAACCAAACAAATTCAACATTGGTGCACAAGAGAGGAAAAAAAAAAACAGTAATTTTACAAGGCAGCCGGGCCCCTCCCAGCATGCAGACATGCCTGCACACCAAAGGAGAGACTGTGTGTGTGTGTGAGTGTGCCTGCATGTGTGTGTGTGTGAATTATAGCCACCAGGAACGAGCTCGGCATTCCAGCAAAGACAGAGACATACAGTTTTCATGGGGCGTAAATGACAGCCCTGTTACCCCCACCCCCACCCCCTCCTTCCCACTTACCCCTCCAAAAAAAAAACAACTCACCATTTCTTAGTGCACTCCACCATCAGTTCCTGATAGGAAGCCACGAACTGGAATTTGGAGGCATGCTTCCCAACACGTTGCAGTCTTTTCCAAACAGAAGCCATATTTCTTTGGGAACGGGTGGTTTCAGTGCACCTATCCCGTCCTGGACTTCCTTCTTTGGGCTTCCTTCACACGACTTCACGCTAATGTTTATATGAATCCGAGCGAATCCAACCCGCATAGACACATTGTTAATGTTTTACCGGAAGCACGCTGGTTGGTGGGGTAAAAATAAAAAATAAAAAAAACTGCACACATCCAGTCGTAGGTGCTGCTTTTTGTGTTTTAAAAACTGGATGATGATAGTAAATCCAAACGTAAAGACGAGGAGAAATCTCTGCAGCAGTGAGCGAGATCTGATTTGAGGGCGTGCATGGTTTCATATCAAGGAAATCACTCCATAGTATCGAAAGGCGTGCAGAATATAAATCCTTCTGGGTGAAAATACCATCTTTCCAACTTGTGATCGCCCTGCAAATGCAAATGCAAAAAAAAAAAAGAGAGAGAGAGAAAGAAGAAGTCACTGTCAGTCAAGCAAGCAAGCAAGCACCGGTCTCCCTGATGATCCTCAACGCTAAACATCAAGTAACTCCACTAACACGTCAACCTCCCACCCCGGTACAGAGCTGCTTTGTCTGTCTGTGTTAACAGCTTTTCCCCCGTTACCGTCGCTCGGCTGTTAGCTGTGAAGCGCTGCAGATGTTTAAAACAACAAAACACTTTGTTCATGTGTTAGAGAATAAAATCGGATGAAGTGAAGTCTCCTCTCCCTCTCCTCTCCACTTGACTGAGCTGAGCTGAGCTGCCACCCGGCAAAAAAAGCTAAGGTGGTGTCCTGCCGTGCAAGCTAACTAACTTCCAAGTGTTATTATCATCATAATTATGATGGTAAAATGCGGTTTTATGTACAAGCAGTGACTGAGAAGCTGTGACAATAAAGTAAATCGGTGTTTAAAAATCAATCAATACATAAATAAAACCAGCCAAACCCTACAACTGAGACTTCAATGGGGCTTTTCTCTTCTTTTTTTTTTGTCAACATGGATGGAATATTTGCTGGAATGTCTCCTACTCCAGGGATTAGCCGGACCCGACGTGCTCCGCGTCAACAGGGAATATTCAGTGGAATGTCTCGGATTCCAGGGAATAGCCGGCGCCGCTGTGCTACGAGGCTAACGAGTTAACATGTGAAACTAGGTTATAACGGTGCAATGTATGACAGTCGCCACTCACCTCACTGGAGCCACCGCCACATCCGATGCATTATTATTATTATCCGTTTGGTTGTTTTGTTTTTTTATTTAGTGTCAGAGGAGGGGGGGGGGGTTTGTCCAGCAGCTAATTATCGCCTTCTTCTTTACACCAACATTAAACACCAACAACAGCCATTGAGCCAGCCAGCTGAGCTTAGCCTGCTAGCTCACAGCAGCTAACGGCGGCTAGCAGCCACCATCATCATCATCATCACAACACGGTAACGTAACGTACGTAAGAAGACCCGACTGGAGGAAGAAGGAGAAACCGTTGCTGCCAGTTGAGTTGACACATTTGCTCCACAGGTAAAAAAGAAGAAAAAAAAGAAAGAAAGAAAGAAAAAGAAACGCCGAGACTCAGCAGCAGCAGCAGCAGCAGCAGGACCGACGGGTTGGATATAACGTCTGTTGTTGGAGGAGATTGTTTGACTTTCTTTCACTAAGTTTGTACAGAAAAAAGTGTAACCTATTCCGACCCCCGGGCAGGAATGAATTCCCACGGCAAAGTGGTGTAGTAGTTGCCGATAGTTTGACCGCTCTGCTGCCGCCGCTGCTGCTGCTTCACTGAGGAGCTGAAGCGTGAAGCTAACGGAGACGTAGAGGAGCCACTTCCGCTCTGGGGTTTTCAAAATAAAACGTCATTTCTCTGTAGGCTACAACTGGTCTGGCTGGCTTCCCCGGCTAAATCTGAACATTTAGCCTACCACAGTTTAAAGCTGGGGTAGGTAGGATTGCTTTTAAAAATAAAATATTAACTGTTTTTGTTTTGTTTTGTTTTGTTTTAAAAAGAAAATTGTGTTTTCCCATTAAGCTATCAGTAAGGAAAGGTCTGTCTGTGTGTTCCCGGCCGGGCCCTTCAACCCATCAGGAACCCCCAGACCAGAATAGATTTGATTGACCAAAGATACTTACTGAGAGCTGTAGGCTTGTTTTAAAGTAAATCCTGTCTACCTTATAGCTTTAATATATCAACATTTACTAAACATATTCACAGTTGTCGCTCTTTGTTAGGGTTTCCCAACCGGATTGGGGGGAAAAGTGTTCATTTTACAAGTAGCGATTACAAATTTTACTACCTCGTTGTTTATTTGCACTACCAACTCACCACCTTTAATCCAGATTCCAGTCCCCACTTTACCTATTTATATTGTACTTACCTGTTGTAGGCTATTGTGTTATTGCCCAGTTTTTGCTGCCCTCATTCTGTATGTCCTTTTTATATATATGCGTACAAGCGAGTGACAAGTCATATTTCTTGTCTGTCTGCACAAACTTGGCAAATAAATGTGATTCTGATTCTTACTCTCATTCTGAAGTTTTATGATTTTATTTTGAAAGCTAGCTCCCAAACTTCCGTTATGGTTCTATGTTATTCTTGCAGAGCTTGACGCGGCTTCGGCTCTCTCCATCATCTCGCCTACCGCCTGGATGACTGAAAGGCTGGAGAAACGCCCCCGGGTTTCAGCCATTGGTGGGAATTTCGTGCCATTTATAGAGTGTTTACTGATTCATGAGGCATTTCTGGGCTGTTGTGTTATCTCACTGGTCAAATCCAACATCCATCAAAGACATTTAATCCTTGAGTGAGAGTGGAGATAAAATGCTCTTGGGGGCTCAGGTCTTTCCTTTAAACCTTTGCATTGATGGACTTTGCATTGGATGTAGCATCTACTGGTTGAATTTATACGCATTAGCTGGGAAGTTGTATGCAAAACATTGTGAATCCCTACATTCAATTAATGCATTTTTATTCCATGCACTACACTTATGGCAAAAATACTTGTAGCTTGTGCAAAAGTTTGGCCTTACCACTAAATTTTTATGTGTACTGTTGAGCTTGTTTCACATCGGAAATCAAAACATTTCAAGGTTTTCAGCAAACGATAAATTATTTAAAAAATACAGTATTTATGATTAAATATTCCTTGCACAGGACTAAGTGGAGAAATGTTTGGGTGAGGAGAGACCTACTTAAATCAAACTGTAGCCAAACTAGAGAGAGGATTTTAAGGATTTTAGATGAAAACAAAAGATCTGGTTCACTCAGGAAACTATAGTATCACCCATCAGGTTTGTGCTAATGAGGACGACACCTCCGTTTCCTGGTCCTTTCATATTAATACACGAGTGTTAACCTTGTACTCCTGCATACTGTGGGGGGTCTGATTCAACATGTTGAGAGGAATTAAAGCACCTAACATCCATCAGAAATCAATACCTTCACTACCACCTCCTCCTCCTCACACACACACACTGTCAGATGTCTTTCTCACCCCCTTGTTGCAACCACAGGCTTGTAAGTGCAGAACAGAGCAGACAGAAAGGAGGGGGCCGCACTGCTGAGGCAAACAGGGACAGACAATATGAGGCGGATTAATTCAATCTCAAATAAGATATGAGCATAATAACAACAGGAAATTGACAACTTATCCTTTTGTACATTGCTCAGGGCTATAAACTGAAACAGAGATGGTGGATTTATTTCTCTTTTTTTTAAGGGGGTTGGGCAGCAGAGAGCCAGAGACAAGATACTAGTGTAAAAGCCGCCCAGTCGAATTCAACTCCTCAGAGTGATACAGCAGAAATATAGAAGAACACAGAGCCTGTGTTTCTATTGAATGATTTATCTTTAGATCTTCACCCAATCTGCTCTTTTTGGTGGACACATAATTTTCAGATGAAAAGAAGCAGCAGCTCTGAATTTTAAAATCACATGAGAGATATTGATTTTTTTATTTTTTTTCCTCCAGCCCTGTGGTCAAATACATGGACAAGACGACTCTTTAACCTAATGCAACAGTCGTACATAAACACTGAGCTGTGGAATATGTGGAGCAGGTTGCAGAGGAGCGATAGATTATAGATTGCATGCTTCTTTTGTGCGATAAAAAACCCTGCATGTCTGTCTTCCCATTGTTTGCATAAAGCAGTATTTTCAGATCAGCTTTCATCCACATGAGTATTTGTTAACTGAGAACAATTTGGGGTTTAGGGTCAGAGACGATTTGACAGCAGGGGGCCTGCTGATCCCGCCGCTCTGTGTCGCCTGTTTACATTTTACTCTGACAGATTACAGAGTGCCTCCCTTCATGCGTCAAGGAATGCTTTGATGTGACAAATGACCCCGTGCTAAATGACGCTTTGTGTGTCTGCCCACATGTCAGCAAGGGCCTTATTTCATACATAACACAGAGAGGGGGTTAGAGAGGAGGGGTGGAGGACGGTGTGTGTGTGTGTCTGTGTGTGTGAAAGAACAGAGTGTATTATAGAGGGACAGTGAGAGAGAGTGGCAAAGGTCAAGTAGAGTCCTGCATGCATGTGTCACCTCCCGCCACTTCTTTCTTTCTCTTTTACATGTCTCATTCATTCATGAAAACAAAGCAAATGGAGTTTTTTTTATTTCCCATCCTATACTCACGCTGCTTTAATGGCTTAATGACTGAAATAAAAAATACAAAACCAAAAAAAAACCAAACAGATAATACCGGCAGATAATCTCACAGCAAAAGCTACTTCATCCCATAATCACAATAACAACTTTAATACTTGCACCAGGGAATTGTTTCTCCTCTGAGACCGCAGCAGAGACAACGAGCAGCACCCCCCCCCCAGCTGAGATTTGCCCTATTTGGCCACGGTGTTTTTTCTGTTTCTACACTTTGACACCTCTCCAAAAACCAAAGGACGACACACACACAGACCGTCAGCAGAGCACCGATCACTGATCGACAACATGATTAATGATTACCTGGTTTTTATTGGAGGTGAAATCAGGTCGCGCTCAACATGAGTGAATCTGTGTGGTGAATATTTAATGAAGGTTGATTTTTTTTCCCTTCTTCTCCTGTTGCACAAGTTGTTGCATTACTTCAGGTATCAACCACACACACTGAGAGATATAGGCTTCTGCACATGCATTGAATTTTCATATATCACATTTATTGTGCATGCATGATGTAAAAATCATATATTAAAACTTTTACAAACTGAAACAATTTCATATCTTAAGGAGAGACACTACAGGTGAATAGGGTAAAAAAATAAATAAATAAACTAACAGATATCACCATGAAACTTCCCAAGTTTATCACTTACATTAAGACAAATATTTTTTGTAATGCAAGTTTTGTCAAATTTTATGTTTAAATATGTAAATGAGGCAATATCTAATGAAATATGTGTTAATTTGCATACATTTCCAGAACAGAAATCTGAACAATGGATAAAGCTGCTTTCAAAATTCTTGTTTTGTTTTGTTGACATATTAGAGTCAGAAGTTTTTACAGAGGGGATTTTGGATATCTCTGTTTATCACTCTGTAAATGAGAAAATACTGTCACCAGCCCTAAAAAAAAAAAAATCAAATTTCGCCATGTTTTTAGGAATAAAATGTTGTATAAATCAGGCTTTGACTAATATATCAACAATCCCCTGAACAATCCTCCTGTTCAGGAGAGAGAGAGCTTTACAAAGACACTTGACATGACATGGGTCAGAATAACTTTTGGTGAATTTAGGAGAAATCTACTGACGAAAGAGACAAAATGAAGTATAGCTAAAATAAAAACACCTTAATGTGGATTTTCTACCATTTCTTTCGACTTTTCTGAAAGAATACATGTTAAGGAAGAAAAATAGCCCAAAATCTCAAAATTGAGCAGTGCATGAAGAAAACTGTCTTACCTTAACCCATACAAATATTGTTACTATATACAGTTGCAACAACATATCTTCATATCTATATTTGTGATCATAGTGTATCTCCGTATTAGTGATAAACATATGCTGACATCATTCTCTATATACTATATGGAGATATGTGTCATATATTACATTTCTGTGTAGGTGAACTCACTGCATCTCTTGACTGGAATAACAACAACAGTGAGTTCCTATTGTGCAGCGATCCTGTCGTTAACCAACCAACCGAGACAACGAGAAGTTTCACACCTAAAAAACTTCTGTCGCCCACTCACTCACTCACTCACTCACTCACTCTGTTTTCCTGGAGTTGAAGAGCCAACAAAAACACACACACACACACACACCCTCCCGGATCGGGGCCAGCTCCTGAAGCGCACAGTCTCAGGCGTTGGGTGTTCAACCACTTGAAAAAAACCTGTTAACAAAGCACAGTCCTTTAGATATAAGCCAAGTGAGTCTGAACCACTTCAGTGGAGCACAGATAGCCAAGAGTATCTGCTGCTGCTGCTGCTGCTGCTGAGTGTGGGACTGTGGGACAATCACACTCAACCAGGGGCTGGAGCCTTTTTACTCCGACCTGTAACCTGAGGATGTGTTGAACAAACTCTTGTAAGGGGCATTTTGACTGAGCTTCTGCATTAGTGCAACAAATGATCATCACACACTGCTGTTTGCAATCATGTAAGCATGCTCGGTCTGGTGAAAGTAAATCTAGTCCGAGCATGTGTAATTATATGTTTTTTCTCAATTAATCATGTCAATCACAACTATATAGATATATATTTTTTTATGTCATGTCAGCCACATCTGTATATATATTTTTATATTTCAATGAATCATGTCAATTGCAACTTACTGTATAGATATATACTGTATATATATTTTATAATTCAACGAATCATGTCAAGCACAACTGTATAGATATATATTTTTATATTTCAATGAATCATGTTAATTCCAGCTATATAGATTATATATATATATATTTTTTTACAATTCAAAGAATCATGTCTAACCCTGTAACTATGTAAATGTACTTTTCCTGTTACCTACTGGTCCTCCGTCTTTATGGACTTTTTATGTTAATTTGTTGTATTGTTTTGGGGTCTACGGATGTAATTTAGCACATGTGCTAAATCCTGTGTATTTACTGTGGGTACTCTAGCACTCACTGTCCATTAATATGCATTGTCCCAACTAAATAAACAAAATAAAGTAAAGTAAATATAGTCCACAAACATGCACACATTTTTACTCCAGTTTGTCAAAATCAAATCAAAAGCCCACCTGGTTCAGGCAATAAAAATAATGTAGAGTATTAACACGCACAATCCTGTCCTGTTATGGCTGTAAAATGATCTGGGGAACGCTCCACAAAATGTATATCAAGGAGGCAAAAGCATAAAACAAACTCATTATAACTGATTCTATCTCCATCAAGGCGGCTCGGGTGATAAAAATCATATTTTTCTCTTTCCTCCTCTGATTTCTGTTTGTGCTTGTTTGTGCTCCCCCGTGGAAACGTGAGTGCCATGTCCGATAAGCATCTTTCGCTTTTAACTGTGCCATCCTGACTCATGGCAGAGCGCCCGATGGTATCTGTCTGCTCGCTGCTCCGTTTACAGGAAGCCTCGGCGTTTCCGGGTGGAGGAGGAGGACGAGGAGGAGGAGGAGGAATGGATTTACAAATGGATGAGGAGGATGGTCATTTCCTCTTGGATCGCTGCCACCGAAGCCACAACTAGGTTAAATGTGGATTTGATTTGTACGTGATTTGGCTCCAGATTTGACAATGCAAATTCAACACAATTTCCTGTCTGTCCTCTATCAACTGTTTGCCAGGTTGGCCTTTATTACCGCGTGTAGGCCATCCATCCCTCTTTAACTTTTACAGTGCATTTATTAGTTGTTCTATAGGTCAGTGAAAAGGGCAAAAATAAAACTGATTCATTGATTTACTGATTGCCGAATGCTAAAAGACAAATCGATGAATCGTCTTAAATGTGTTCTAGATGGCTCCTGGTTCTCAAATGTAAGAATTTGCGGCTTTTATTTTGTCTTAAAGGGATAGTTCAACGTTTTGGCAAATTGGCCCATTGCCATAATCCGTATAGTCATAGCTGTAGGTTTGTTATCTTTAATTGTTGGTGCAAGCTATTTTTAGAACGGTGGAGCAGAGCCGCAAGCAAGGATCGCATATTTACAAGTATTTAATGAGTTTGATGAGGGAAACCAAGAAATGCCATTAGCCTCCGTAGCATAGCTCTGAGCAGCTCGCGGCTCTGCTCCGCCGTTCTAAAAACAGCTCTGCATGCCAGACACATGTACAGCTGCCCGAGTGCTGACTGTGTGACCCTGGTGTCTTAGTTTACAGGAGGGTCTCAGGTTTAAAAGGTGCGTCTGTTTGTTGCTCAGAATTTGCCTAAATTTGCCAAAATGCGCAGCAGCTATAATTCCAGTTGAGGTGTCCTATCCTGTCCTGTGCAGATTGCCAAATGTCTTTTTGTTGGAGGATCAAGAAAATAAACCAGAGAGTTTCAAACCATATAAATCATATATAATCACCTCTTCTATCATTGGCCTCTCATGATCAAAGATAAAAATTGGTTCCTCCCTGAGCTGCCATTTTACTGGATCAGTTTCCCCATCAACCACAGACCACAATGCAATGCAGCCACAAGACAGGTTTTTTTCTTGCATTTGCAGTAAGGGACACAGGTGTAATCATAAAAATATGCCAATACACCCACTATTTACTGAAAGCAACAAGCTCACACCTGCTCCTGTAAAGGACTGCCAAAGTGTGTTCTGGGAAAACGGGAGGTAGCTTCTCTTCTCAGGTAGACACAGTGGAGGGAAACACGAGCACAAGAGCGTGTGAATGATTTCGAAACACCTGCTGTGAATACAAACACTCACACTGATGAGAGAGGAACAGTGCAGCAGGGGGTAGGGTAATGTAATGTAAAGTAATGCATCCACTAGACACATTACACACTGCAAAAACAATTAGCAAAGAACACTTCACCGAGAAGGAAAATGAGTTTTAACTAGTAAAATGATCTGTCAGTGCATTAAAAGATTAATCTATTTGACAAGAAATCGGCTCTGATTAAAGGTTTTCAAACAAGTAAACACTGAGTTTTTGGGTCAGATTTCTTGATATCAGACTTGTTACAGCACAGTAAATTACATGAGATGTCACATGGCCGACACCTACAAGCAATTTAAAGTCTCCCATCAATCAATAATTGACAGTACTAACCACCGTACTGCCCTCTGGATGTTTTGTATTCTTCATTTTGGTACACAAGAAAATAAATAACTAATCTAAATGTAAATTACTTAATATTAATGAGGTATAATGATGCTGTTACTTGAAACAAAGTCCTTCCTGTTTATAGGCCTAGAATATGAATGTAAGAGTGAACATCTGTCTCTTTAAATGAATAAAATGTACTTGTATGAGGTCTTAATATGTATTTTTCATGAAAATGAATACAACAACTTGGTCCTATCTCTATCTATCACAGCTTGTTTAATGGTAACTTGTTCAGTTTCATCATTTCCTGACTAACTGAGGCATAAAAACCACATTGACGATCAATAATTTAAGAGTACACCTTGAATTCAGGGATATAAAAACCAGTAAATCGCTTTTAAAACAAGATAATTCATCTCATAACCAGATCTAAGCTGTAAAAGCACAGGAGAATCTACAGTGTCACAGCACATGTGGTTGAAGCACCTCGCTCCTCTTCTCTGATACCGGAATTAAATTAATCTGATTTTTCTGAGTGAGTGAGAGTTTCACTGAGCAAAATTACCCATTTACACTCATCTGACAGTCGCTGTTATCAGATCTGTGTCTGTGTGAAATTAAACCCCACACACACTCAGCCGGGGAGAGTCTGTGTGTGTGTGGACGGCGTACATGTGCATCGATTGCACAACGACCCCGCTGGTTTGAAGAATCGCTTTTCCTCTGGAGAAACACGGTGCTGATTACATGTAGCCTGCTGACTGCTGATAGTGAAAACCAATACATCACATTCCCTTTTTTTTAATTTTTATTGCTGACCATGTGAGCCGGACAACACAACACATATGCAGCGGTCAGTGCTGCTGCTGCTCCACACAATACTGACAAAATAATGTTTACTCAGGCTGTCATGGTTTTGAAATCCCATCATCTGCAGTGGATCAGGGATGATCTCAACAACCTGGAGTGAGTGGGGGTGTTTTATTTCTATAAACATTTAGCCTAGAAATCTAGCTGCACCCTAGCGGAAGCAAATATATTTGCTCCGTAGGTGGGTCTAGAAACGAGCCATAGGAACTTTTTGAGTCTCGAACACTGTTTGTGTTCACCAATCACAGCGCTCTATCTGTTTAGAGAGTCGTTGGGCGGGGTTAACGCAATGACGACATACTTGCGACGGAGGTGAAAAACATGACAATATGGCTTGGGCAAAGGAATCGTTTGAATCGGCGTTGGCATCAACTTTGAAAGAATTAAACTTGTCATTTTCTTTAAAAGTTGAGCAAGAAACTGCACTGAAGTCATTCATTTCGAAGAAGGATGTAGGCTATTTGGTGTTTTGCCGACGGGATATGGGAAAAGTTTAATCTACCAGCTTGCTCCGTCATCCCGCTCTTTGCTCTGATGAGTCGTAGCGCTACCCTATTGCGTGCAGAGGCAGTTTGAAAGACAGCCTTCATCCCGCCCCCTGGATTGAGCCGAGGTCGTTGCCAGACTAGACATGTTAATGATATAGTCTGGCTTGTCAGGCTACTATAAACACACACTAACTGATAAGAACCCATTAAAGACCCCCTCCCATGAAAATCGTGTTTTTCGTGCTTTTCACATGTTCCTGTGGCATCTTTCTTGTGTTAGAGGACATATCAGCAGAAAAGGAAGTGCAAAATTGCATTTCTGAGTTTTTCTGCCTTCAAATTGCTGTGAACCAATGGCAGACGCAAACTGGCAGTTTCAGGGAGACTGGAGCTGACGTGTCACAGCTCCAGGGGAGGGCACTAGTGCTACAAACTCCCACCCCACTCTGCATCTGGCTCAGAGGTGAAAGGCTTGACAGCTCAGTGTCAAGGTATAACAGGTATTCACCTGGTAGAGCAGCCATGAGAAAGCACTTTATTCCAGTCTGGGATCGAATCCCAGTGTGCAGTTTTACGCTATACGTGCTGAATCGGTAATTGTACAATGTCCAGCTGTCAGCGAGGGGGTGGCTGGGCGGGTGCAGAGCAGCGCAGTCTCCGCCCACCCTCCAGAGGTGCATTGCTAATGAGCTGCTGGTGCTGTGCAGAAGGAGAGCCCTGGGAAATGACACAGGTTTTGTGATTTTGGCTAAAAACTTCATAATCACAATTTAAAAAGACCACAGAGAATGTTTTAAAATAACCAAAAAGGGTCACGGGCGGGGGACTTTGAGGAGCCAGGATGCATTTTGTGCAACGAGTCTGCAAAAAACAAACAAAAAAAAAAGCTTAAAGGCAATGACAGTGCAGGAGTGTGCTGTATACTGTTGTGTTGTGTTGTTGTTGTTGTTGAATTAAGCAGGATGTTTAATGCACAAGCACAAATCAAGCTACAGGATAAAACTGCAGCGTGTCGTGTTTAACCCTCCTCTGGCTCAAGAAGAAAAAAAGAAAGAAAGAGAGCAGGAACGACTCAGAGAGAGAAAGAGAGAGAGAGAGAGACGCCAGTAGATCAGCACAGTGCTGTGAGATCATTAGCGAACAAGCGTCAGCCAGTATCAGCTCAGTGGATGAGCAGTGACAGTCCAGCAGCAGACGAGTCCCCCTCTTTCTCTCTCTCTGGTTACTATACTCTCCACTTCCATTCACACGGCCTGAACAAAAGGGCTAAATTAGTCCCTGGATGGCTGTGTCGTCTCGTCTCGGGGGGCCCGTTTGGAAGAGCCCATTCAGACGGGAGTGAGTGCAGAATTACTTCACACTACACTTCCTCGTGCATGAGCTCTCCCTCCTCCTCCTCCTCCTCCTCCTCCTCCTCCTCCACCAGTCTAGATTAGACACTTCCGCCTGCCTTTTTAAATCGGCTGTTAATTAGCAGCAGGGTGTCTGGATGGAGTCATTAAAGGATTCAGCACTGGAAGTAATTAATCAACACCACAGGGCTCGGTTAAATATGCTGAAATCAATAGGGCCTTTGATTCTCTCCGGTGTTCCTTATTGGTTTTCCTTTCTTTTCCTTTTCATTGGGGGAACACACAGGAGCCAGAGAGTGTGATCACTGTGCTGTTTAATGTACGGTGGCCCCCGAGGGCTCAACACAACTGCAACTGCAACTCGAGAGGAGACACATGCAAAGACACGAACCATCAGAAAACAACTTCATCACTCCGACAACACATGAGCTGCAAAAACCCTCTCCAGAGTTTCAACTCCTCCCATCCAAGAGGAGGTATACGTTCCCTTGTCAGGCCAAATCAAATAGATATTTAAAGTCCTTTGCCCTGTCTGCTGTTAGATTCCTCAATACGCTGTAGGCGAACCTGTTGGGAACGATGTACAGTAGGCTACTGTAATCTGTGATGACTATATGTATTTATACGTATTTATATGTATTTATTGTATTATTGTGTGTGCTATGTGAGATCTACTGTGTTTGACTCTGAATTTTTGCTAGAAACCAAATTGCCCTTTGGGGACATTAAAGATTTTCAAATCAAATCAAATCAAAGATACGACAGAAGTGTTTCCAGGGACACAGTACAGCTAAAGATAGATAGATAGATAGGTTTCTTCATTACAGACTCAGTTCCTTATAAAAGTAAATAAAAGAAAAAATAAGGACATGGACAATACAAAAAACAAAACAAGTGTTTCCAGAAGCATGACAAATATTTTGTATCACCATGTGCAGGCACAGCTAGGGCTGCAATGATCCCATTACTTGCCTGGCTAAGTCGACACATACATTACACAGTTTCTTAGAAAGTGGGCACATTACTTGCTACAAACATATGACTTCTCCACTTCTCCATCTTGGATTCAAAATGCGTAATTATAAAGAGAGAAAAGCTAAGCTACAGTAACAACGCATATTTCCAATAATAATAGCTAAAATCATGGATATTGACGTTAAAGGCATAGTTCAACATTTTGGCAAATTGGCCCATTGCCATAATCTCTGTTTTAGCAGTAGGTTTGTTATCTTTATTTGTCGGTGCAAGCTATTTTTAGAACGGCGGAGCAGAGCCGCGAGCTGCTCAGAGCTACGCTACGGAGGCTCATGGGATTTCTTGGTTTCCCTCATCAAACTCATCAAATACACAATCCAACAACTCCAAAACGCTCTGGTGGACAAGTTGTGACCTGCACATTCACCACGCTATGAGATAATAACAGAACATTACGAGACAGAGTTGTTTTAGACGCAAATTCATGTAACTGGGTTTGATTGACTCCTGTTAGGATGAACTGCAGTAACCTCAGTGATCCTACATCTGAACACTGTTAACACACACACACTCACACTTCTTTAAGTGCTTGTCAACAGGCTTTTAAGTCATTTCTTCTAAAAGGGTCACACACACACGCTCCCAATTTCGGATGACGTCTAACTCCTGAAAGCTTTTATAACTTTGGATTCAGCCAATATAATGATGTGAAGAAGTATCTGACTTATCTCAGGTTGAATAAGGATCTATTCAGGGACTAACAGATCTCCTCCTCCTCTCATTTTAATTAAAGTCGACTCTCTGCCGTGAGGG
Source organism: Trachurus japonicus (assembly GCF_045865225.1). Taxonomy (NCBI): domain Eukaryota; kingdom Metazoa; phylum Chordata; class Actinopteri; order Carangiformes; family Carangidae; genus Trachurus; species Trachurus japonicus. The sequence goes on along the minus strand of NC_140921.1, from coordinate 8,760,698 downwards.
CAATTTGTTGAAAATCCTGCACCACTTAAATGAGCCTGTTCCTGTGCAGCAGCTCAGGTCGAGTCTTAGAGGATGAATGGAGGAGAAAAAGAAGCATTTACGTGTGGAAAAACTTGACATTTTGACAAATATCTTGCACCATCTTCTGCTATTAGAGACTAATCTGAAAATGCATCCAGATGTGAAGAGCTGTTTTTTGTGAGGGAGGCAGGGAGGGGTCGTTATGTTTTTGATAGAAACAGTTTTGTTGGCTGTGAGGAGGAGGAGGAAGAGGAAGTGTGACCCTGCCTCATTTCCACCACCCAGATCAGTGTTGATACTCGGCTGAGCTCCGTTGGCCTGGCTCCACTTTTCATGCTTCCCCTCAATGTAAACAGTGTTTGTGCCATTTTACAGGCTCTGCTCTCTGAGTCAGCAGGACGACGGTGTAATTATCCTCTCGTCTGCAGTTATCACTCTGCTCTGAGTGGGAATTATTTCATAAAGACCCAGTGACTCTGACGAAGCAGCAGAGAGTCGCACAGATCAGACGTACTACGTTCACATGTTTTGTTTGTGTTGATGTGAGACTCAGAGCAGGTTGTTGTGAATTCCCTTCTCTCTTGTTTTAATGTTTCCCGCCGCCGCCTACGGAAGAAAACATTTTCTTCACAAAGACACGAGAGCAGCTCCTGTCTGTTTATTATCAGCTGTGTTGTGTGTATGTGACTGCTAAATAGCATAAATCACTGTCTCTCAGAGGGAACAACGTGAGAACGAGTCGTGTTTGAGCTGCAAATAAAAGTCAAATCAAAGCAAAAAAAAAAAGAAAAGAAAAAAAGATCCGAAGCGTCAGGTCTGAGCAAATCCCTGCACTGTGTTTCCTCATTTCACAGCAGCAGTGAAACACTGATCCAGTTTCTGCAGCAGTGTCAGAGTCAGGTCACAAGTTCACCATGAGAAGAAGAAAAAAAGTTTGAATATATCAGGATGAATATTAAAATTCAGCATTTCTACTCTTTCGGGATACCTGAATATAAATTATTAAATGGACTGCACCATGTGTAAACCCCATCACACTGTGATTATATGGACAGATGTTGTGATTCCAGTGTCAAAGGTCAAATCTGCTTTATTTTCACTTGAAAACATAAAACTGATGAAGTGATGTATGTCGAGTCTTGTACCAAACAAACTTGTCTTTTCACGTCTTCAAAATCTGATTTATTGGCCTCGGCTTTGGTCTCTGTAGCAACACAACACTTACACAAACACAACAATGTTGTTGTGACACATTTTATCTTTATCAAAAATTTGCTGCTCCTCTGATTTGGACATTGCACTTGGCTGTATTTGTAATAAAGAAGGTAATAGGTCAAACAAAAGGTGCTAAATCTAATAGACTTGATGAGACACAACTTTATAGTGATTTTGATCACACTGCACAACAACTGCAAATTGTGCAACCCTACTTTTTAGTGTTATAATTGTATAATAATAAAGCTTTTACTTTGACACTCACTGACAAGCTGTGATATTCCCTCATGAGTCGACTTTTTAAGCATCAAATTCATTCATTTTATTTCATTTACTTATGTGTTTATTAAAGTATTGTTATTATGCTTGAAGTAGGACTCCAGTTAATCAATGTGTATACTGTCTAATCTATAAATGATGAGTCTTTGTCTGATCAACGATCCAGTGTCAAGTTGGATAGAGAACTGCACTCAGCATGAAGATTTGTTACAGCAGGTACAATACGATGAAACAAAACGATTTATTTAGAAAACAAACAAACAATAAAGAAAAACACAAGGACTCACATGAAGCAGGAATAGGGGTGCGAAACACAGAGCTTGTACAACAGGGGAAACAACGAAGACGACGGGGAAAAACACTGAGGTTAAATACACAAGGGAACGAGACACAGGTGGTGCAATTAACACAGGTGAGACTCATCAGGTAATCACAGGAGGGCGAGCACAGGAACATGACATCCAGATCCCTGAAATATTAAAGGGATAGTTCACTCAAAATTGAAATTTCACGCAACACTGCATATGACGGTAGCGAACTGGGCACACTTTTCTTCGTCCAAAAAGACACACCAAAAAACATCCAAATACCTCCATAGTGCTTGTCTGTAATGTTCCTCTTGTATTGAAGCCCCAACATGAGAAACTGTTCCGAAAAAAATTAAATAAGTCTATATTTTAAGCTTGTTTGTAGCGGAAGCTCCCAGTGTCCCAGTTCACTGCTCTTCCTGTGTCAGTGCAAATCGCGCACCCAGTTCACGGCTCCGCAAATCGTGCTTCCGGCAGAGCAACACTGGGAGCTTCCGCTACAAACAAGCTTGAAATACAGACTTATTTAATTTTTTTTGGAACAATTTCTCATGTCGGGGCTTCAATACAAGACGGACATTACAGACGAGCACTATGGAGGTATTTGGATGTTTTTTGGTGTGTCTTTTTGGACGAAGGAAATTGAGCCCCGTTCGCTACGCCGAGACCCCCTGTAACTCTGAGAAGGCACGGAGGACTCTGAAACTTCTCCCAGTCCTTAGTCGACATGAGGGTGAGTAGATAATGAGTGAAATTTCAATTTTGAGTGAACTATCCCTTTGATGAACTATAACGAGACAAATAAATAAATATATTTAAAGAATGTCTCACATTTTACTGAAACATATGATCAACTATCGAAATTGTTTGATCACCTTTTTATTTCAGCTCTTTCCAGTTGTGTTTGTCCAGCCTTTTAATCTGTATATAAAGCAAAGGTTGAAGTTAATGACGATGTTATGACTCAGCAGTCGTGTTGAAGATTGACAAACTCTCAGAAAATGTTTTATAATATCTGCTTATATAGCTGAAGCTCATGAGACACAAAATCTACAGAGTTCCTCCTTGTGTGTTGGGAGTCCTGGCTCCATCCTCTCTCTTCTCTTCTCCTTTCTCTCTAACAGAGGCTGGCACAGAGATAATTGATCTGCTCTGGAGTTTATTATCAGTACTTTTTCTCTGTGGCTGTCCAAACACATCGGAGCCAAGACAGAGGAGTGGAAGACTTAATAGCCTTGGACTGGTGAAGTAAAGAATTCATAGAAAAGAAAAGACTGAAAGCAGGGAGGAAAAAAAAAAAGACGAAAGGGGGTGCATGGGGGATGGAAAAATCAAAATAAAAGCAACAAAAATTGATTGAATACAGTGACGTCAAACTGTCCTGAGGCGAAAACAGTGAGTCCATTCCACGCTCATCATCAGGCTTCCTTTGATTAGGTTTAATATTTTTAAAACAGCTGAGAGTGAAATGAACAGAGTGAAAATAAAAGGGCTGATGAGAAAACAGAGGAGTAATGAGAGAACATGTAGCAGCTGGAAGCCCGACACATGCAGCCTGGGGTTGATCTCCACAGTGAGCAGAGGATCTTTGCCGGCCCACTCATTGCTTGCAGGTGTAATAACACGGGGGCCGATCCAGGGCCGGGGGTCCGGGTCGGGGTTCCAGCAGCTCACTGGGAACATATTTCCACACCCATCCCTCCACTCCTCCACTCCTCCACTCCTCTATCTCCCTCTCCTTCTCTCAGCTGAGGCCTGCATGCTGCTGTAAATGTAAGTGATTCCAGGCAGCTCAGATAGTAAAACGTCTCATATCTCTGCCTCTCTCTGTCTCTCTCTGCAGCTGTAAAGACACAGATATCAGCCATTAAGAGACGAGCCGACATGCAGCCCACCCCCACATCTCCACATCTCCACCCATACTCCACTCCTATCCTGTCCTGTCTTATTATTTCTTTTATGGCTTTTGTTCTCTATTAAATCATGTTCTGTGTCCTGAGCTGAACCACAAATGGCTGCAGATATGTGGAGGACATTGATAATATTGTGACAGGTCATTGATCTGTGGAGGAGGAGGTCTCTTTCATGTCAGAGGAGTGCCGTTAAGCGTTACAGCTGCGTAAATGTCGGCTATTTGGATCCCATTTTAGTCGATTAATGCGTCCGGTGATGAATGATGTTGTTCTGTACTCTCTGTACCTGCTGCTAACGAGACAGGGCCGACACTCGGAGGCAGAAAACTGTGTGTGATGGAGTCGCTTATGCACGAGGAATTACAAAAAAGTGACTCAAATCAGATAAGCAGGTAACTACTTAACTGAGCTAAAGGGAAATTTAAACCAGATGTTGGTTGACTCTGGGTCGCTGTTGTGGGAACTCATTCCACATCTGCCTGCCAGAGTTAGAGAGGCTCAGTCCTACTATGGTCATGTTTTGGGGCAAAGATGGGAAACACTTTCCAACACACACTATGAAGTATTAGCTACTTTTATAAATGTTAAAATCTTTATAAATAAGATAATCTACAATGTTTTTAATGACTATATTTTCATACTTTATCAGTGATGGAGTCAGTATTTATACGTCAACTGGTATATCAATTACTTAGTGGTTCAAAGATCATTTATAAAGTAAATAATTAACAAACTATTCATGTATGCACTTAAAAATACAATGATTTAAACACCTACTATTGACATAGATGAGCTTATTAAACATTCATAATATAACTGTGTTTATAAATGACGTTGTGATTGGTATACCAGTGTAGGATTAATGCTTTACAAATGATAAATTAAGAGTTTGGTAATGCTTATCTGATGGTTAATAGTGTGTAGTTATTATAAAGTGTTGCCCTTTGTAATTTGGGTTGATTTTAATTTAATTCTTTTAAAGTAAACCAACATTTAGTCGTCTTCTTTGCTCCTGTTGGATCACACAGACAGGCCATTGTGCAGCTCAGCAGAGAAAAGTGCGATCACAGAGTAGAAATCTCTCTGTGCTACGAGATGATTAAACAAGACTGAGGCTAAAAATCCCCCCAAGAGTTTAATACACTCGAAATAAATCTGGAGCCAGAAGAAGAAGAACTGATAGAAGTTTCTATTTTGGAAAAAACGATGGACACGGATCATTAGTTCTGGTCGAGTGAATCGCTCCAGGGTCAGAAACTCTGAGGTCGGGAGGGAGGTGAAGAGCTGCTTCCTCTGGTTTCCTGCTCACATGGAAAAAACTCTGCGTAACAACAGTTTCATTAATGTCGTCGTCTGTAATTGAGACGAATGTCATGGATCCATCACAAACGGCTGAACCTCGTGTGACGGACTGAACCTCGACGACTGTGAGGAGAGCAAACGAATAATCAGCTCGTTAGGTTGAACCAACAGGATAATTCAATCAGAATAATTCAATTCATTAGTTCTGCAAACAAACTGAGTCGATTTAAAACTGGTCACTCAGCAGCAAGTGACATGAAGCCGGAAGGGAGGGATGGATACATAGATACTTGATTTATAGATACAAAGATACATAGATACATTCATTTATAGATACAAAGACAAATAGATACAGTGATTTATAGATACGATACATAGATACATTCATTTATAGATACAAAGATACATAGATACATTGATTTATAGATACAACGATACATAGATACATTGATTTATAGATACAAAGACAAATAGATACACTGATTTATAGATACAAAGATACATTGATTTATAGATACAAAGACACATAGATACAGTGATTTATAGATACAAAGATACATATAGATTTATAGATACAAAGACAAATAGATTGATTTATAGATACAAAGATACATAGATATATACATTGATTTATAGATACAAAGATACATATAGATACATTGATTTATAGATATAAGATATATAGATACATTGATTTAAAGATACATAGATACATTGATCGATTTAAGATACATACACTGATGAATTGACAGGTAGATAGATCGATAGAGAGATACATATGGATACACTGATACATAAACACATAGATTGATTGATAGACATATGAGACATGGATTGATTGATAAATATACATTGATAGATCGATAGATCAATTTGTAGATTTACAGATTTAAGATCAATAGATACATAAATCGATGGATTGACTGATAGATCAATAGATCGATAGAGAGATATACAGTATACATAGATACATTGATACATGGATAGATTGATTGATAGATAGACACATGGATTAATTGATAGATGTACATTACTAGATCAGTAGATACATTTATAGATTAAAGATCAATACATACACAGATCAATTGATCGATTGATTGACAGATCAATAGCTTGATAGAGAGATATATAGATACACTGATACATAGATACAGACACATTAAATTGATTGATACATAGACACATGGACTGACTGATAGATATACATTGATAGGTCGATAGATAGATTTGTAGATTTATAGATAAAAAAAGAGGAGTGAGGCCCAATGGCAGCAGAGGATTTAACCCCAGCGTCGTCTCTGGGCCTCGTCAGTCACTCCTCCTTTAAACGAGAGCAGCTGTAGCTCAGATCAGAAAAACAAAAAACAAAAAACAAAACCAGCAGCAACCAGATTTCTTCTTCCTGATACAGATCTGAAGCAAACGGGCCAGAACTCTCTGCTCTCTGTGGAAACACACATCCACATCCATTTCTTCTATCGGAGGCAGATTTAGAGTGTGTGGCACTGAACTGGAGCGGCGCAGGTGAAGCTGAGCGTGATCCTCACAGATGCAGGTTGAGATCAGTTTTTCCAGTTGAGATACTTTGCCACCACTCGTCTCTAAAAAAGCAAAAAGCAACATCTGCTCTCAGTGAGGCAGATAAAAAAAAAAAAAAAACATGCCTGTGAAACTCTATCCGTCGATCTGGAGCTTTTTTTTTTACTGTGAACTTTATTCTGTTACTGTTTGGTTTGACAGTGGGAAAACTATCTGGTGCAGACGGAGCCGCTTGGCGTGATGGTGTGGTCACCTGATCCAGGAGAAGACGACGTCGAGGGTTCAAATAAACAGAGAATGACATGAGGAAAGAATAAATGTGTTTCCCTTTCACTGAAACGTCTGTACTCGTCAATACTTATGACAGGTTCAGAGAGGAAATCTAAGATTACAAGTTAATGAAGGTTTTCTGAGCTTTTTACCAAAAATCTCCCCCAGGAAATAAAGTTTTTAACTTTTTTTTTTTTTTACTTAGTCAAGCAACAAATTAGCAACAATAACCAGATATCCTGAGGACGAGGGCCTGCTGTCTGTGTATCAGTAATGATCAGTTATTGATTGATGCTGATTTCAGGTCTCAAGATTTACTGCACTGTGTGGAGAGTTTCAAGATTTTTCAGTTGCCTGCCGATAACAAAGTTACACACCAAAGTTGTTTACTTCATTTCGAAAGAGTCTGATTTGGAAACCAGGACTAGTTGTTATAAAACGTGTCTGGAAACTGGATCAATCAGCAAAACATTTGGCACCATGATGTGATTTGATGCGTCATGAAGCCACTAATTGTTCTGAACGTCTATATTTACGCTGTTAAATACAAAATTATAATTCAGTTGAACACTAGACACTAGACATTAGACTGCCCACTTCTCCTGTGTCAACTCATGCAGAGATGTTTTTTTCCTTGGTGCATAGTTCAGGAGAGATTTAACTTTTCCTCAACACTCAGCCACTGCCAGGAAAAATAAAGTAGAAGAAGAAATAGAAGAAGTAGAAGAAAGACTTGTTATCTAACTCATAAAAAGTCAAGTTTATTTAAAGCCACAGTGGCTGCACTGGTCCAAATCCTCCTCAGGTGTGTGGTGTCAGTACCAGGAGCGGTACGTTATGTTATATATCATATACGATGTTACAATGTGTATATTTGCGTAGTCTTATCTGTCATAAACAGGAGATTATGGGTTTGTTTCATGGTGCTGCAGAGACGAGAGCTGGGACACCGGGTCGGAGACTCAGATCTTCCAAGGAGACGCTAGGTGGAAGGCAGAGAGCCTCCATTCTCCCTGTAACAAGTTACAAGTCATTGATTAAACCATCACAATGACTCCAAAGCTGTACATACTTTTCATTTAGTGTTGATTTTGGCGGCCCCTGTGGACGAAAGCGGTGGTGTTTTGCCGGAATGAAGACTGCATTTCCCACTGTCGTGAAGACGTTTGTCTGGTCGGCGCGTGTAGATTTGTTTTGGAAACGTCGGAAAGAAGATGGGACTTGCTTTGAAATCTTTTTTTTAATTTTAGCAGCTATCTGCAGCGTGCATATGGATGAGGTAATGTGTCTATTTGTATTGTTTCATCAGTGGTCCGACCCGACCATGCCTTCCAGAGGTAGGCTATAGAATTAGACTACTTAGAAATAGCGTATCTTCACACTGATGGGCTCATTTGCTGTTGTAGGTAACAGAGACACATCAGCAGAAACCAGAGACTTTTGCGTATCCAGTTAAAAGCTCCGTACCGGGGCTTTAATTAAGGTGCAAATTCTGCGTAGTTCCGCTTTAAAATTGGTTTGACATCTGTCCAACGTGCAGA